>NC_142132.1:63924402-64532840 GCF_024610735.1 Ursus americanus
GTCAGAATGGCTAAAATCAACAACACAACAAAGTGTTGGCAAGGATGTGGAGAAAAAGGAACCCTCTTGACCTTTTGGTGGGATTGCGAACTAGTATAGCCACTGTAGAAAACAGGGAGGTTCCTCAAAAAATAAAATAGATCTACTTTATGATCCAGGAATTGCACTATTAGATATTTACCCAAATAATACAAAACCCTAATTCAAAGGGATACAAGTAAACAATAATGTTTACTGCAACATTATTTATAATCACTGAATTATGGAAGCAGCCCAAGTGTCCATTGACTGATGAATGCATAAAGAAGATGTGGTATATATATATATAGATATCTATATCTATCTATCATAAAGAAGATGTGGTATATATATATATAGATATCTATATCTATCTATAGATAGATATCGATATCTATATCTATATCTATATCTATCTATATCTATATATATATATATACAATGGCATATTATTCAGCCAAAGAAAAGCATGAAATCTTACTATTTGCAACAACATGGATAAACCTAGAGAGTATAGTGCTAAGCGAAAGAAGTCAGTCAGAGAAAGACAAATACCATATGATTTTACTCATATGTGGTATTTAAGAATGACAACAAATAAGCAAAGGAAAAAAAAAAGAGAGAGAGAGAGACAAACTAAGAAACAGACTCTTAACTATAGAGAACAAACTGATGGCTACCAGAGGGGAGGTTGGTGGGGTGATAGGAGAAATACGGGATGGGGACTGAAGAGTATACTTATCATGATGAATTTAAAAAAAAATTCTTTTGGTCATTCTTTTACAGTAGATATGCTGGTGACAAATTCCCTTAATTTTCCTTAATCTGAGAATGTCTTGATACCCCTTTATTCTTGAAGGATATTTTCACTAGATACAGGATTCTGGGTTGACAATTCTCTTTCAGAACTTAAAAATGTTCTGTGGCTTCTTTCTGGCCTATATGGTTTCCAATGATGATGTTATTCAAAGACACCACAGGTGAAGTATCTTTTTTTTTTCTCTGACCACTTTCAGGACTTGTTTGCCTTCAATTTTCAGGAGTTTATAAGGTGTCTTGGCATGGATTTATTTGTGTTTATCCTGTTTGGGATTCACTTAGCTTCTTTAATCTTTACATTTATGTCCTTGGCCAAATTTGGGAACATTTCAGAGATCTTTACTTTGAGTACTTTATTAGCTCCACCTTTTTCTCCTTTCTTTTTGACTCCAATGACATCAATATTAGATATCAGATCTGCTATAGTCCTACATGTCTTTGAAGTCGTGCTTTTTTTTTTTTTTCCAATTTTCTGTTACTCAGTTTGGGTAATTTTTTTTTCTTTTTTGGGGGGGAGGGGCAGAGGGAAAGGGAGAGAGAGAATCTTTAGCAGGCTCCATGCTTAGCATGGAGCAGGACTCGATTTCATGATCCTGATATCACAACCTGAGCTGAAATTAAGAGTCAGAGGCTTAGCCAATGGAGCCACCTAGGAGCCCCAGTTTGGGTAATTTCTATTGTTCTATCTTCAAGTTTATGGATTCTTTCCTTTGTCTTCACTTTGTTGTTGAGTCTATCCACTGTTTTTTACTTATAGTTGCTTTTCAGTTCTACAATATCCATTTAATTCTTTATATCTTCTATTTTCATTTCAAGTACATTTGTAATTGCTTATTGAAAAATTTTTACGGTGGCTGTTTGAAATCTTTGTCAGATAATGCTAAGATTTGTATTATCTTGGCACTGTCTATTGATCATTTTTTCTCACTCAAGATTTTTCTGATTTTTGGTATCATGAGTGGATTTCAATAGTATTTGGACATTTAGGATATTATGTTATGATACTAGGTCTTATTTATTTATTTATTTATTTTTATTTTTTTTTATTTTTTTTTTTTATTAATAATGATTTTTTATTATATTATGTTAGTCACCATACAGTACATCCCCGGTTTTCGATGTAAGGCTCGATGATTCATTAGTTGTGTATAACACCCAGTGCACCATGCAATATGTGCCCTCCTTACTACCCATCACCGGTCTATCCCATTCCCCCACCCCCCTCCCCTCTGTAGCCCTCAGTTTGTTTCTCATAGTCCATAGTCTCTCATGTTTCATTCCCCCTTCTGATTACCCCCCCTTTCTTTATCCCTTTCTTCCCCTACTGATCATTCTAGTTCTTATGTTCCATAGATGAGAGAAATCATATGATAGTTGTCTTTCTCTGCTTGACTTATTTCACTAAGCATTATCTCCTCCAGTGCCGTCCATGTTGTAGCAAATGTTGAGAACTCATTCTTTCTGATTGCTGAGTAATATTCCATTGTATATATGGACCACAACTTCTTAATCCAGTCATCTGTTGCAGGGCATCTCGGCTCCTTCCACGATTTAGCTATTGTGGACATTGCTGCTATGAACATTGGGGTGCATATGGCCCTTCTCTTCACTACGTCTGTATCTTTGGGGTAAACACCCAGTAGTGCAATGGCTGGATCATAGGGTAGCTCAATTTTTAACTTTTTAAGGGACCTCCACACGGTCTTCCAGAGTGGCTGTACCAACTTGCATTCCCACCAACAATGTAGGAGGGATCCCCTTTCTCCACATCCTCTCCAACAATTGTTGTTTCTTGCCTTGTCTATTTTTGCCATTCTAACTGGCGTAAGGTGGTATCTCAGTGTGGTTTTGATTTGAATTTCCTTGATGGCTAATGATTTTGAACATTTTTTCATGTGTCTGTTAGCCATTTGTATGTCTTCATTGGAAAAGTGTCTGTTCATATCTTCTGCCCATTTTTTGATTTGTTTATTTGTTTCTCGTGTATTGAGTTTGAGAAGTTCTTTGTAGATCTTGGATACCAGTCCTTTATCTGTAGTGTCATTTGCAAATATATTCTCCCATTCCGTGGGCTGCCTCTTAGTTTTTCTGACTGTTTCCTTGGATGTGCAGAAACTTTTAATCTTGATGAAGTCCCATAAATTCATTTTATCTTTTGTTTCTCTTGCCTTTGGGGATGTGTCATGAAAAAGGTTGCTTTGGCCGATGTCGTAGAGGTTGCTGCCTATGTTCTCCTCTAGAATTTTGATGGATTCCTGTCTCACATCGAGGTCTTTCATCCATTTGGAGTTTATTTTTGTGTATGGTGTGAGATAGTGATCAAGTTTCATTCTTTTGCATGTAGCTGTCCAGTTTTCCCAGCACCATTTATTGAAGAGACTGTCTTTTTCCCACCGGATGTTTTTTCCTGCTTTATCAAATATTAGTTGCCCAAAGAGCTGAGGGTCCATTTCTGGGCTCTCTATTCTGTTCCATTGGTCTATGTGTCTGTTTTTGTGCCAGTACCATGCTGTCTTTGTGATCACAGCTTTGTAGTACAGCTCGAAATTCGGCATTGTGATGCCCCCAGCTTTGTTTTTCCTTTTCAACAGTTCCTTGGAGATTCGGGGTCTTTTCTGGTTCCATACAAATTTAAGGACTATTTGTTCCAGTTCTTTGAAAAACGTTCTCGGTATTTTGATCGGGATAGCATTGAAAGTGTAGATTGCTCTGGGTAGCATGGACATTTTAACTATGTTAATTCTTCCGATCCATGAGCATGGAATATCTTTCCATCTTTTTATGTCTTCCTCAATGTCTTTTAAGAGTGATTTATAGTTTCTAGAATAAAGGTCCTTTACGTCTCTGGTTAAGTTAATTCCAAGGTAACGTATGGTTTTTGGTGCTATTGTAAATGGGATGGATTCCCTGATTTCTCTTTCTTCGTTCTCGTTATTCGTGTACAGAAATGCGACTGATTTCTGAGCATTGATTTTGTATCCTGCCACGTTACTGAATTGCTCTATAACTTCTAATAGTTTGGGAGTGGCTTCTTTTGGGTTTTCCATATAGAGTATCATGTCGTCTGCGAAGAGAGACATTTTGACTTCTTCTTTGCCGATTTGAATACCTTTGATCCCTTTTTGTTGTCTGATTGCTGTTGCAAGGACTTCTAGGACTATGTTGAATAATAGTGGCGAGAGTGGGCATCCTTGTCGTGTTCCTGATCTTAAGGGAAAGGCTTCCAGCTTTTCCCCATTGAGAATAATATTTGCAGTAGGCTTTTCATAGATGGCTTTTATGAGATTGAGAAATGTACCTTCTATTCCTACACTCTGAAGGGTTTTAATCAGGAAAGGATGCTGTATTTTGTCAAATGCTTTTTCGGCATCAATTGAGAGGATCATATGGTTCTTGAGTCTTTTCTTGTTGATATGATGTATCACGCTGATTGATTTGCGAATATTGAACCACGCTTGCATCCCAGGTATGAATCCCACTTGATCGTGGTGGATAATCCTTTTAATGAACTGTTGGATTCTATTAGCAAGTATCTTGTTGAGGATTTTGGCGTCCATATTCATTAGGGAAATCGGTCTGTAATTCTCCTTTTTGAGGGGGTCTTTGCCTGGTTTGGGGATCAAGGTAATATTGGCCTCATAGAATGAGTTTGGTAGCTTTCCTTCTGTTTCTATTTTTTGAAATAGCTTTAGGAGAATAGGTATTATTTCTTCTTTGAATGTTTGGTAGAATTCCCCAGGAAAACCGTCCGGGCCTGGAGTTTTGTTATTTGGAAGGTTGTTTATCACTGACTCAATTTCTTCATAATTAATTGGCCTGTTTAAGAAATCAATTTCTTCCTTTTTCAATCTTGGTAGTTTATAGGTTTCGAGGAAGGATTCCATCTCTTCCAGATTGCTTAGTTTATTGGCATATAGCTGTTGATAAAAATTTCTAATAATCTTTCCAATTTCAATGGTGTTCGTCGTGACCTCTCCTTTTTCATTCATAATTTTAATAATCTGGGTCCTTTCTTTTTTCTTTTGGATAAGTCTTGCCAGTGGTCTGTCAATTTTATTGATTCTCTCCAAGAACCAGCTTCTAGTCCTGTTGATCTGCTCTACTGTACTTCTGGTTTCTGCTTGATTGATTTCAGCTTTAATTTTGGTCAACTGCTTCCTTGTGCGTGGATTAGGCCTGTCCCTCTGTTGCTGTTCCAGCTTCTTGAGGTGAGAATATAAAAACTGCATTTTAGATTTTTCTATTCTTTTGAGTGAGGCTTGGATGGCTATGTATTTCCCCCTTAGGACTGCCTTTGCAGTATCCCATAGGTTTTGGAATGTTGTATTTTCATTCTCATTGGTCTCCATAAATTGTTTAATTTGATTTTTGATTTCCTGGTTTATCGAGTCATTCCTGAGCAGGATGGTTCTTAGTCTCCAAGTGTTTGAGTTTCTTCCAAATTTTTCCTTGTGGTTGAGTTCCAATTTCAGAGCGTTGTGGTCTGAGAATATGCAGGGGATAATTTCAATCTTTTGGTATCGGCTGAGACCTGTTTTGTGTCCCAGAACATGGTCTATTCTTGAAAATGTTCCATGGGCATTAGAATAGAATGAGTATTCTTTGGTTCTGGGGTGCAGTGTTCTATATATATCTAAGAGGTCCAACTCGTCGAGTATGGCATTCAAAGCCTTTGATTCTTTGCTTAGTTTTTGCCAGGGTGTTCTGTCTATTTCTGAGAGTGGAGTGTTGAGGTCCCCTACTATTAATGTATTTTTATCTATATGTCTCTTTATTCTGGTTAAGAGTTGGCTTGTGTATCTTGCTGCTCCCCTGTTGGGGGCATATATATTTATAATTGTCATATCCACTTGTTGAATACTTCCTTTAAGAATAATATAGTGTCCTTCTGCATCTCTAACTATAGTCTGTAGTTTAAAATCCAATTTATCTGATATGAGAATTGCTACCCCAGCTTTCTTTTGAGGTCCATTTGCGTGAAAGATGGTACTCCATCCCCTTACTCTCAGTCTGAATGCATCTTTGGGTTCGAAATGAGTCTCTTGTAGACAGCAAATGGATGGGTCATTTCTTTTTATCCAATCTGCAACCGTGTGGCGTTTGAAACCAGAATTTAAACCATTAATGTTCAGGCTGAGTACTGAGAGATATGCTTTTAATTCTGCCATGTTGTCAGTAAAGTCTTTGTTTGTATTGGCTGTGACTTTCTGTTTTGTATCACTCTTGGGGCCTTTTTACTTTTATAGAACCCCCCGTAATACCTCCTGTAGGGCTGGTTTCGTGGTTATGAAATTGGCTAGTGACTGTCGATTCTGAAATGTCTTTATTTCTCCATCAATTCTGAATGACAGCCTTGCTGGATAAAGGATCCTTGGCTGCATGTTTTTCTCTGAAAGAGCTTTAAAAATGCTCCCCCAACCCTTTCTCTCATTCCAGGTCTGTGTAGACAGGTCTGATGTAATTCTGATGCCTTTGCCTTGGTACGTGAGAAATTTCTTTGCCCTGGCCGCTTTCAATACTGTTTCCTTGGATCTCATATTTGCGAATTGCACTATGACGTGACGTGGTGTAGGTCTGTCATGGTTGAGCTTGGGAGGGGTCCTCTCTGCCTCTTGGACACGAATGTTTGTTTCCCTTGCTAGATTAGGGAAGTTTTCAGCTACAATTTGTTCAAATATCTCTTCTAGACCTCTGTTTTTCTCCACCCCCTCGGGGATGCCGATGATTCTAACATTGGATCGTTTCGTTGAGTCAGTAATCTCCCGTAGCCAACATTCGTGGGCGTGGATTTTTTTAAGACCATCTTCTATTTTTATTTTTTCCTCTATTAACCCATCCTCCAATTCACTAACCCTTTCCTCCGCTTCCGTGACCCTGGCCGTCAGAGCCTCTAGTTTTGCCTGCATTTGGCTCATAGAATTTTTAATTTCTGTCAAATTCGCTCTCATTTCCGCCCTTAGGGATTGTATATTCTCAGTAATATTTTCCTGAATACTTTTTTCAAGTCTACTCATTATCTTGACCATTGTTACTCTGAATTCCATTTCTGATAATTTGGTTACATCCATATCCGTTACTTCTGTGGCAGAGGCCACTGATTCACTGTCTTTTCTTTGCTGGGGGGGGCTTCTCCTTCTTGTCATTCTGATGAAGAGAGGTTGCGGGCTTTCCAGAGCCCAAAATTATTGACTGGGTCCCAGGCCGTGCCCCTTGTTTTATAGGGATCTTAGAGATGTGGGCTTCTTCTTTAAAGATTTTATTTATTTACTTATCTGAGAGAGGGAAACAGACAGTCAGCAAGAACGAAACAGAAGCAGGGGAGTGAGAGAGGAAGAAGCAGGCTCCCAGCGGAGGAGCCCGATGAGGGACTCCTTTCCGGAACGCCGGGATCACGCCCTAAGCCAGAGACAGGAGCTCAATGACTGCGCCACCCAGGCGCCTCCGGTTGTGGGCTTCTTGATTTTTCAGCCTGCCTTCTGTGTTCTGGGGGAGGGGCCTGCCGCGCCGATACTCAGGCAACCCTGTTTGGTTAGAGTCTCCGTGTCCCCTGCGAGGGAGGATGGGGATGGGCACTCTCTGAGCCGGTATTTCCAGGCTTTTGTTCTCTGGCGGCTTTCCCTGGCGGCCGGCTATGCCTCTTCTGAGGGTCAGAGCAGCAGAGGCTGCATTGTCACAGAACAGAGGGATTGCGGCCCGTTCTCCACTGATGTTCTGGCCACTTTAACTCTGTTACTGTTGGTGCTGCTCAACCCTGCGGCCGTCCCGGGATGTGCGCACCAACTCCGCGACCCTGCCCTCACTTCCAGGGCCGGCGCGTCTCTGTCCTTTGTGTTTCTAATGCCGCCAGCCACCGGCTGCGTCTCTGTCCTTTGTGTTTCTAATGCCGCCAGCCACCGGCCGCCCGGCGCGCTCCCGGGTCTCCCGGTCTCAGTCTATGCCCGGTGAGCACACCTCGATTCCGGAGTTTCGTGAGAAGCCTGGTGGCGCGCGCACCCGGTTCAGGGTCTCAGTCTGCTGTTTCGCGGGTGCCGACCGCGAGTCCGCCCGCTCCCCCGTGCAGGTGGCCCGCCAGCCGCCAGCCGCCCCGCGCGCGCTCCGGGAGTTCCCGGTCTCAGTCTGGATCCCGTGAGCACACCGGGATTCCGGTGTTCCGGGAGATGCCTGGTGGCGCGCGCGTTCACGGCTCGCCGGTCTCAGTCCGCTCTCTCGCGGGTGCCCTCTGTGTGTCTGCCCGCTCCCCCGTGCAGGTGGCTGCCGCTTCCCGGCGCCCAAACGCGGCGGCTCCCTCCCCCTTCCGTTTATCTTCCGATATCCGTGCACGGTTTACAGCTCCCCTCTTGGTACCTCAATACTCAGCGCTGGAGATGTTCATTTGTAGAGATCCAGATGCATCATCCTGCGTCTCAGGCTGATTCCATGGTTATACAGGCTGGTCTGGTACCTATCCAGCTCGACTCAGGGGACCGGCTGAAAAAGGGGTCCCCTATTCCTCTGCCATCTTAACTCAGACACCCAGTACTACCTAGGTCTTATTTAAATCAGTATTTTAGCAGGCCTCTTTTGACTGTGTATCAGCAGGAGAAATGTAAGAGTATCACTTCATTGCTGCTGGGGGGGGGGCGGGGAAGTCCAGGCTTCCCAGTCAGCCTCAATGACATGGGGTGGGGGATCACTACTGGGTGAAGTTAAGAGAAGGCTCTCACTAGGCTTCTGCTAATACTATCTAGCTGGGAGAGGGAGAAGATGTCTCAGTACTGCTCCTTATGTGGCCTTCACTGACAGAGTGAAACCATAGAAGCAAGCCGTATTCCTGGGCTGCAGTGAAAAGTCCTGGTTTTCATTAGGCCATCTGTGACTCCACCCCAGTAAGGGGGTTGACAGGTACCACACTGCCACTGGTGGGTGGGGGGTGGGGTGGGTAATAAGTCCAGGTTCCCCATTCAGCTTTCTCTCACACCAACACAGTAGGGGATGGAGGAGGAGGAAAGGGTGCTTCCTTATAGCTGGTAGAAGGTGGAAGTCTAGGTTCCCTACTTGGCTTGGCTGGTGAGGGTCGGAAAATGCTTTTTTTCCTGATGGTGTTTGGCTGAAGTAGGGCAATTATTGTCTAAAAGCTTTCTGTCTTCAAGACTACCCCTTTGCTGGTCATTTGGGTAAATAAAGCAGGTTTTCTGGGGGCATTTTTTGTTTGTTTGTGCCCATCAGTATTTTGGGGGTTTTTGGCTTTTTCAGAACTCAGTCCAGAATATAAGAGCTAAAAAGAGAACTCAGGGAACTCATCATTGTATTGTCCCTTGAGTCCCATGGTCCCTAACTGGCTTATCTTCTCTCTACATTTCAGTCTTCTTCCACCTCTCAGATTCTTATGTTTCTTTTATATATAAAGTTCAGAGTTTTTAGTCATACTTAGTGGGAAAAATAGGGAGAAAAGTTTCCATTCCGTCTTAGGTCAAAATTCTTACCCTTGTTACAGCTATATTCTCACTAATAAAAACCAAATATCGATATGGTATATGTCTAACATGAATCTATAAGTTCAATTAATGAAATAATAACAGAAGAAAATATAGAGACAGGAACTGAGACTAGGAGAAAACTATTAGCATTAGTGACAAACATCAACTTTGAGGATATACAATCTAGCACCTAAAAGCACCAGGAATTCCTATACCTGTCTACTAATCTCAGTGGATTGGTAAAGAAAAAAACTTTCTGATCTAGAAAGGTGTTTTAAGGTTAGTGAGGCTACCTAGTGAACTTGAAGGAGTACGAGAGAAAGTGGTATTTTGATCTGGGGTAAGGGAATGCAATATTCACTTAGAAATTTATCTCTAGAGAAAGAAATCAAATATGGATTGAGTCAGAATTTACCCAACGCTTTTTCATAGTTTGTAATGATTTGGAAAGTCTGTAGTCAGGTAAGTGAAAGGTTCATTTCTATTCAAGCATTTTGATTAACAAGATGACATTTTAAATGGATTCTGATAAAGGAACTATGTCCTGATTAGAGTTCATTACCTAAAAAGAAAAATCAAGGTCCATTGAAGCTAATGTCTACTATTTTTTTAATAAAGCTTTTTAAAAAGGCAATGTTGAAGAATTATACCCATGCCTTGGGAAACATATTTATTTATATATACTGCATTAAGATATACTTTACACAGATTTTACAACTGTCATGGAAACTCCAACAAAGGTAAATTTCCTTGTTAGTAAATACATCTTCCATATTAGTAGACTGGAATCAATTATACAGTATCTACAATGACTTTTTCCAGGCAGTCTTTATCATTTCTTTTCTTCTTAGAAGAATTTTTGAAAACAGATGATGCAAAGGACCTGAAAATAGGCTAGTTTCCGCCCAAAGGGCAGAGAAAATCAGGGAAATACTGACCTCCAGTGGCCACCTAAAATAGACATTGGCAATATTCTAAGACTCTAAACCTTGTACCAAAGATGTATTTATTATATTGATGTATTTCTTATTAAAGAAAATAGCAATAGATCTTTTTGTTTTCAAATTTTATGCTTAAAGAAAACCTTTCTTGTTAAATATATATGGTCATTCCCATTCATAATTGACAGGTACGTTAATTTGTGTTGTATCTGTTTGTACTGTCTAAATTAGGTTACTGGCATCCACCATGAAATATACAGACTCAAGGGCAAATAATTTACCAGCTAAAAGAATTATGGACTGAATTCTGTGTTTATAAGATATTCAACCTTATGGTTTACAGCATCAAAATATATACATAAAAACATGATATTGCAAAGTATTTCATTTGAGGAAATCGGATGCCTAAATTCACCTTTCTCTCTCTCTTTTTGATTCCCTTTATATTTTCCACAGCTTGGAGATGATTTAAATCTAAAACCATGATCTTGACTTAAGAAAACTAGAGAAGTAAGAAACAAACAAAAACAAAGCTTCCTAATTTTTTTTTCATCATAAACCTTACAACTTAAAGTTTAAAGTGAGACCAAGGCTGTTAAAGTGACAAATTATAGAGACAACTGTGTAAAAGTTTTAGAACCTATATAGCATATATGATTTAAAAACCTTAGTTTTAGCCTTTTAAAAACATACATCTCTCTTTTCACTGTCTTGAAATTTTTATCTGAAAATACAAAAGGATTCTTAGGTATTAAAACTGCCTGTAGCATGGCTTTCTTTTAAATTCTTGGAAACTGCTTCCCAGTGTAAACACAGGCTATCTTAGAAATACTAACTGAACACTGGAATTCAAAAGTAAACTAAACAGATTGTCCTCATGAATAATTAATCCAACATAATGGCTAAGAGATCTCCACTTAGACTGAAGCCTGAAAAATCCCACCTGATTCACTGTATTTCATGAAAGTTACCCCTCCCCTCATTTTCAATATCTTAAAGCAATCCACAAGAAGGGAATATTTAGTTGAGTTATTGGGTGGTAGAGGAGTTTGTCATGAATGGTCATCAGTCTAAACCCTGGAGGTTTAAGATCTTCCACTTAAATAGACAGGAACTGGCATTACAAATGATTATAGAAAGGAATGTAAGTAAGGTGAAAAAAAAAATCCCATAATCTGATTTTTTCTACTCAATTATTCTGGGAAATAAAAGAGTATAATTAACTATTTTGAAAAGAAAACAAAAATTACTATTTCACAGAACTAGACTTAAGGGAAACCTGAGCCTAGAGCTTGGAATGGCATTTAGTAAAATAAATCACTATATATTTTTTTATCCTTACCGAATATAGTCAAAATATTCTTTGTGTTGGTTACGATAAAAAACAGAAAATTTAAGCATCCGTCCTGCAATCACTTCAGCTTTCTCCAATAGTTGTGTTAGATGAACTTTTGAATAGTCTGAAAATAACAAAAAAATTATCTTACTAAAAATCTATTACCAAAGTTATCAACTACATGTTTAATAAATTGGAACTTATTAAAATTCACCTTTAGGAAATTTATCTTAGTGAATAGGAAATTGCACTGAAAAAAACATTCGTTGTCTTTGTTTGGCACATTTTTCTTTCTACAAAAATGTATTTGTTATGGTTTATGGTTTTTTTTAGGGTACCCATGCATTTGTTTCACTCTTTGAAATGAAAGATCCTGAAACAAAAATGTTAAGTAGGGAATCAGACTCTGTGTAATCCAATACCAATTGGCACCATGCTAGCTTTTCTTGAATCAACTGATAAGTAAATGAAGCTTCTAACCTGCAATCAGTAGCAAATAGAATTTAAAAGGGTAGCAATAGTAATGTCCATTTAATTTACTCTTTAAGTCTATGAGGTTGGTGAGGTCGATTAAATAGGACCATTTTATTGATGCAGACATTGAGGCTTGTCACGGTTTGATTTGCTGAACGTTCATATAGCTAGTAATTTAGAGACCAGGTCTCTGGTTTTTAGCTGATAGTTTTCAGGTACGCAAGACTCTTGAAAATCTAAAGGTTATTGACAAAGTTTAGGTAAAAGTCTCTGAATTATTTTGGTAAACTGAAACAACAAGCTTTGAAAAGCTTAAGTTCCCTTTATATTTTACTCATGGAAATGAAAAATGCAAAATAATTTATAGAAAACTATTGTGGCACATTTAAAAGCTGGCATTTTATTATTCACCCCATAACATTCTTAGTAGAATTATGAGATGTAGTTAAGTAAAAGAGCAACAGAGTGATTACTCTAAATGAAAGGAGACAAGGTTTTCCTTCATACACACAGAAATAAAACATGTACTCATATAGTTAAATAGAGTGAATGTGTATGCATCTATAGATAGATAGGTATTTCTGAGCTGGAAATGCAAAAGCTCTTCCTTAAGCTAAAGAAGAAATAATATTTCACACCTTTCCCTAATGTCAAATGGGGATTTTAACAGGTAAATTATAGCTCTTTAAATTGGACAAATACTATGACTCTGTTTAGTGCAGTCCTATGGAAAAGAGCATGTATCAAAACAATATCAAAAAAGACTGTCTCGAACGATGAAACACTTTGAACTTTGAATAAATTGGAATGGAATGGGGAAAAAAAAAGTCTGTGTCTCTTACTTATGTGTCTGTCTTAGATTAAGCCTCCCTGGAGGGGCACAATGAAAGTAAATGGAAAGAAATGCAGTAAAAAAAGTAAACACAAAGTAGACTCCAAAGAAGAATTTTATTTTAGAAAAAAACTGAGGGGATATATTAACTCCAATATAACACATCAAATATAAGTAAAGTTATATCATTGAGAATTCTTTACTCACTATTAATGTTCCTATTATAATATAAAATCAGCTGTTTCATTACTGGTAACTAAACTATGATTAATACCATATTTCACCTAGTCCAAAATGTATTTTTTTCCACATTTAAGCTTCTCTGACATGAGTCGAACAATAACTGTAATAAGAAAACACTGTTTCATCGTTTGACAGTATAAAATGGTGGATCTTATAATCAGTATCTTAGATAGGAAGAAATATGGTACCAGAGAGATACTATTTGCCTTGCTCTCAAAGACTAAATCTTTAGAAATCAAGGATGTTATAACCCTTAGTAACTTCCCCATATATAAAAAGGGTTGAAGAAAAATCAAAATAACATAGAATTAAAATTTCATCCATTTAATATATCCATAGGAAAAGTTTTACACTGCGTTTGAGATTAAGAAACAACAGAAGATAGTGAGATAAAGCAGTGGCTAAGTATGCACTAAGTCTAAAATAATAAAGGTGTGACGTTATGGGGAGAAAAAAAGGCTGGTTTAGCTGAAGGATGCCTCAGCTGGGGGAAGTTGCTAAGCAACCTACAATAGTTGAGGCAAATTGTTCTTGAGACTTTTTCTTAAAGCTCCTTTATGTTGAAAAAACACTTAGTCTTTCTCTACAATTTTCTAGAGGAAACAATCACCTATACAAAGAGGAAATAAAGCCCCATTCTAAGAGATAAAGAGAGGATGACAGATGTATTCAGGTAAAGATATCTT
Organism: Ursus americanus; assembly: GCF_024610735.1. Lineage (NCBI taxonomy): Eukaryota > Metazoa > Chordata > Mammalia > Carnivora > Ursidae > Ursus > Ursus americanus. The sequence continues at coordinate 63,938,208 of NC_142132.1, forward strand.
TGTATCACTTCAACACCTATGTAAGTGCTCACCAAATATTTGTTTCTTAAATGAATGAATAAACAGATAAATGAATGAGTGGGAACACTTCCAATCTAATGGAATATTAAGGTATAGTTCAAAATCAAAGGAGATGGGCCTCTCCACATCAGATATCTCAATGCCAAATGGCTATGAGGTACTTTCTAATGAATCACACACACACACACACACACACACACACACACACGACACTAGTTTAGATATAGATTTTCAGCACTCAAGTGAAAAATCCAATAACATTTCTGCTAGGTAGAGTCATTAAGATCTCTCTCCTAAGTTAGAGAAAGATGTTCCTGACTTCTTTGTTTCAGTATTTGTGAATTTTTTTTTTCAGATTTTATTTATTTTATTTATTTGACACAGAGAGAGAGAGAGTACAAGCAGGGGGAGCATCAGGAAGAGGGAGAGGGAGAAGCAGGCTCCCCGCTCAACAGGGAGCCAGAGACTCCACGCTTGATCCCAGAATCCTGGGATCATGACCTGAGCTGAAGGCAGCCGCTTAACCAATGGGACCACCCAGGCGCCATCCATATCTGTGAAAATTTTGAAAAGAAAAAGAAAAAAAAAAAGCTCTCTCTCTCTCAAAATGAAGCTCAAAATATGTTTGAGTGTATTTTCAAACTGAATCAATTCTTATTTGCAAAGCTTTTACTTTGAAAAATCAAACTATGCAGCAAAGAACTGATTTAACGCCATTACTCAGCTTTTGCTGAGACTCTAAGCTCACTCCAACTAATACAGCATAGTTTGTTCTATTACACAATACCACTATCAATGTAAAAATAACCCAATGAAATTTGTATCACCTTATGATTAAAAGATATTTTTCTGTAATTAGCTTTTAAGGAACTATTAAATATTTTTCTGTATTTGTACCTAGTTCTCTTACCTGCTGTGCAGAATTCTATAATTTCACTCCATTCAGACACAACATAATCACCATCAACCTGTTTTGAGGCAGTCTGCACTGCCACTGTATATTCAGTTCTCGGGCTCAAAAACCAGTGACCACGGACAGTCATGGGCAAGGGAACAGCTTTTGCCACCAATTTTGTTGGAACATCCTAAGACAAAAAAGAAAGAAAAACAGGAAAGAAGGAAGGGGAGAAGGGAGGGAGGGAGGGAAGAAATAATTTAGCAGTATAACCTGAATCATTTGTAAACAATGTGGAGAAACTTGTTAAATTCCTGGCTAATGATAGAATTTTCCTTTTTAAAGGTATTTAACAATTATTATAGTCAAATCTCTATTCTCCAGATGTAAAAATAAGGCCCAACTTGATCAAAAGACATGCCCAAGGTCATACAGCTAGTTAATGATATAAATGTATTTAGAGTCCCGTTTTCTTGATTCTTGTTCTTCTCTGTTCACTCCTTATATATGCTCCTTAAAATGCAATATTCTAATATTAAATGATAAAACAAAACATCCAACAACCCATAAACATGACAAATAAAATTCAACGATTCTGTATTTTAAAATATATTTTCTTAATTTATACTATCCATTAATTTTACCAGAGTAACCCATTACTAAATATTTTATATGCGAAGGGAGAAAACATTTTTAAAATAACTATTTTGAATAAACGAATCCGTTTTATATACAAAAGAGGTAATATCTGCTTCAGTTGTATTCTGGTATGGAGCTTATGTGTCACAGAAATGTTTAGGTATTTCTAAACAATGATTAATAAAGTTATTAAACTTGCTAGTTGAATATTCACTACGTTTCCAAGACGTGATTTTCTAAAGTGTGGAATGAAGAAAAGGGGGTCAAATCTTTACCTAATCATCAATTAACATTAAGTACTTCAAAGCTATTTCACGGAAATATTTCAAAACTATTTCAAGAAGGCAAATGTCAGCAAACAAAATATCCATAAACCAGAGAGCATAATCAAAATTAGAACATGATTAGAATATGACTTATCAATCTTGTTCTCTCACACTTATCTATACATATAATCCTCACTTATCAGTAGTGTGTATAACTGTGCATTTGGTAAAAGACATAATTTCCAGAAAAGATAAGGCAGCTCTATCAAAAGATTTGCCAAGTTAAATTTAGTATCAATATTAAAAAAGACAGTTTTCATCAGCAAAAATACTGAAACATAAGAAAGAATATGTAATAACTATTATCCTCTCTATACTATCTCTGATGTGTATGTAGAGAGATATGTATGAAAAGATATGTGATTAAGTAGACTGTTAAAGAATAAATACCAAAGAGATGTTAACAGATCTAAAACATATAAAGGTAATTTTCATTCTCAAACCATAAAATAAAATTGACCACATAAAGCAATTTTCAGCCCTAAAGTATTTTACAAATACCCTAAAGTTTATAAGCTATATCACATTCCTCTCTCAGCAGTTATTATAGGGAAAAATGTATGCCTTAATGAAAAACTACGCACTGCCTATAGCACACTCTTCTGGCTATTTTCTTCTGATTCTGTGGAAGTTATAATACTATAATTTGTAGATAACGGATAACAGTTATTCTTGTCTAAATTCATGCAAATGAATTTTCTCCATCCCTTCTGGCCCTTGCTCCTTCCTGACCCCAAACCAGTTTTGCCTGTACTTATACATTTATTTCAATATCCTGATCTACGACTGTGTCGATTCTTTGGATTATCCTTTGAACTGGGTGTAACAACTCATCAGCTACCTCATTAATGAGTTTAATCTTTAACACGTGTTCATTTTTATGTCTACATGAGAGTCATGATTTTACCTTTTTGGGGTAAAAAATACTTGGCATTTCATTTTCTTACAAAATTTCTTAAAGGGATAGGGTTTTGAAATAACATGTAATTTTTAGTCTTCCCAATATCAAATATATCACATAAGTAATTAATAGACCATTATTCCTTCTTTTAAAACATCCTCATACTTAGATTTTAAGATGCAAATGAATAGAAGTACATGTTAAGATTTTACCTTGTGTTTAAATTTATTGGAGTTCTTGTTCTCTTTCTTATTGAGGTCAATGAAATAGTGTGTAATACGGTCCTTTGACTTTGCATCCATTTCCCATGAAATCTTGAATGAGTCACATGTAATGTTGCTTATTTTAATGTTATGTGGCACAGGAAGTTCTTCCATCTCTGCTATGCCACTGTCTTGTGATTTGTTCCCTGCAAGAAAACAATGCACAGGTAGTTTCCAACTAATGTATTTTTCCAGGTTGCAAGGCCATCAGTTGTGTATATATATATATATTTTTTTTTAAGATTTTATTTATTTATTTGACAGAGAGAGAGACAGCCAGTGAGTGAGGGAACACAAGCAGGGGGAGTGGGAGAGGAAGAAGCAGGCTCCCAGCAGAGGAGCCCAATGTGGGGCTCGATCCCGGAATGCCGGGATCACGCCCTGAGCTGAAGGCAGACGCTTAACAACTGAGCCACCCAGGTGCCCCATATTTCTGAACTCAACTACCTAATTACTAAATCTGAGATTTCATTTTTCTTCATGAAATAGTTTGAGTGTTAATGATAGCTAATGCCATTTACAAAGTCATTTTATCAATAAAAAATAAAGAGCAAAACTGAATTAGTTCTTACCACCTCTACATTTTCAATTTACTTTTCCAATTTCTGCTTTCACAGAATGTAAACAAAAACACTGATAATCCATCTTTCTAATCTATAAGATTGGCCTTAAATGGTAGGTTCTATCTGGAAAGCCCCAAGAGACCATTTTTCCTACATGACCAATCAATTCTGCTCTAATGTCAGGTGTTTTAAACTATATGAGGTCGCAAACATTGCTAATGAAAGAATCCAGTCAAACAAAAAAAAATTTCTTTAAAAAAAATCTATGAGATATCAGTGACAGTCTTTAAAAATTACTCTTCCATTTTCCTCTTGTTTTGAATATTCATATAACCAAACAGCAAATAGTTATACTACATATACAAATAATATTGAAGACCATTCTCTTACAAGTTTATAATTAGGTCAAGGATTATTCCAGGAATCTTTTTACCTGTTGTGTCTTGATAATTTAGAGTATTAAAACAATAGATAAAGCTATAAGAGAAAAAAAAAAAACAACTTCCATGTTGATTGTTATCATTAAAATCTTGAAGATCTGATCTGACATTTGGTTAAAGACTGTATCCTGCATTTCCAGATAGAGAAAATGAGAAACTAAAAGAGATACTTTGGTTAACAGTATAGACTAGAATATGATGGATGATAGGTCAAAAATAGAAAAAAATACAGACTTCCCAAGTTTATTTCATACATAGGAAAGACATACTGAATCAAATTTTACTCTACTTCCCCTATGTTCTCTTACCCCAAGCCAAGATAAAATTGAATGCCCCAGAGGAGAAAAAATAAATATAACTGCTATTTATATGATAAAATGTGATAGATCATAAATCAGCTACATAACTAGTTCCTTCACAGAATAACAAATCTTGATCAACAAAACCAAAAACAACAACAATGAATATTATCTTGTGGCAATACCTTCCATTTCCAGATTAGATTGTGTTCTCCTACCCCCACACTCTCATCTCAATTGTTGATATAAAGCTGTTGACAATTGCCAGTCTTACTAAATCTTTGACCCATATTGTCTCATCTCAAGCTGTGTTGTTGCCAGAGGAACCTGATGGTAACTGAAAACTAATTTCAAAATAACTTAAGTTCTTTATTATCATTTCTTGAACAATACTTTCAAAAATTCTTCTTTCTTCTTTGTACCTTCCCCTCACACCCCAGTTTCTCTGGATTCCCTCTCCATAAAACTCCCACAAAAATTACTCCTCTCTTTTTTCTTTCCTTCTTATCTAGCCTAACGGAATCCCCAAATTGCTTGTGACCTAAATAAAAGCCTTTTAGAAGTCAAAAGAAGGGAAGAAACTAAGTGGAATCCTTTTAATGGACTTGGAAAAGGGAAAGGCAATAAATACTTAAACATTAGTAATTTTTGTTCTATTTAGAAAAGCTCAAAGTTTTTACCTATTATTCTGATTGCAGTTATCTTTAAAATATAAGTAACACTACTGAAAAACTTTCTGGACACTAATGGTAAAAGTTTCTATAGAACTCATCTGCATTATGACTCTCCATATAATTTCATAACAACTGAGTGAAAAAATTGTTATTTAAGACCATAGAGAGGAAAAATAAAGCCATTTTGCATTTGACCCAATTTAATGAAAATGCAATTTCAATATATTAACACTAAGATACAAAAGTTTGCTATTTAAACTTACACTGTTACCTGATTCAACCCTAAAGTTACAAATAATTATTTCCTTGAATATAATATTTTGTTTTATACATTTTTCTCTAATAGTAATATTTGAGAAAAAAATTTTATATTTATTAAAATGTGGAAAGTTTTACTTAAATCCTATTTTACCATTCAGAATATAAAGCTCAAACCTATGAAGGACTTGTTATATCAAGAATCTTTATTTTCAAGCTACTTATCACACTCCCAGGTCTTAATAAAGCCACTAGATTAACCTCTATGCAGCTTTCTTACTTGGGCAGAACAATTTTAAAAAATTAATTTAAACCAGTCCTATCAGTTTACATGTAACTTCCTTCATCTTCTCCTTCATTCACTCTGTGAATCAATTTTTTTTTTTTAAGATTTTATTTATTCGACAGAGATAGAGACAGCCAGTGAGAGAGGGAACACAAGCAGGGGGAGTGGGAGAGGAAGAAGCAGGCTCATAGCAGAGGAGCCTGATGTGGGGCTCGATCCCACAACACTGGGACCACGCCCTGAGCCGAAGGCAGACGCTTAACCGCTGTGCCACCCAGGCGCCCCTGTGAATCAATTTTTAACAGATTTTGAGATAAGTGACAGAAGACAATGATTCTGTCTGTAAAATCAGTGAAACAACAGTGATTCACATGACACTACCATTCAACAACCAGCCAGTACAATCTTAGATCTGTATAATCAAGTGTATTTCTAAATGCAGCTTCCATTTCTTAATAAGACTTCATCTTACAAGTAATTCTAGCTACATTTTTCTACTTTATATGACAAATAATTCTAAGATTTGTGACTACACTACTGATTGGTAATACTGAATGGAAAACAAATTAATAACACTTCTTTCTGTCCAAAATATGAAAACTGCTTTTCAAAACAAACATTTCAAAAGCACTTTTGTAACAAATTCATTCACTTTTAAAATATTTTTGTCCTCTGTGCTAAATCTATTCATTGTTGGAGAGCATTTTTTGTCTGTATTTTTAATTTTATTAAACCCCCCAAAACTACCTACTGGGACTTGTATATTAACTCTAGGAAAATTCTAAGATCATTAAAAATCAGAATGTGATACCAATCTTCTTAGAATATTTTAAAATAAAATCTCTACCTTCAATGATTTGTTGCGATACTTTTAGCAGGTTGTTGAACTCAAGTGGCTTATCATATTGACCCTGACAAATCACTTAGATTTGTAAAGCTGGTCAAGGATCCTTATCACACTGCCACTTCGTTGTGCGTCCCTTCATATTTATTTTTGTTAGTTGTTACAACTTTTACTAAGTTGCAGTTATCTATACATCAAAAGTACACAACAAAAAAGGTACAAAGATGTAAAAACTCTTACCTCAAGGATATAAAATTGAGAAGAATGTAGGAAATGTCATAATAAAATTATGCTATGTGATAACATAATTTAACTGAAAGGCCATATTGAGGGAATCAAATCATGCTTTAGAAAACGTGAAACTCTTTGTTGTAGGAAAAGTAAATTTTTAAAAATTGAGATGTCATTGATAAATAATATTGTATAAGTTTAAAGTTTATAATTCTGTTGATTTGATACATATATATATATTTATATTTATATTGCAGTATGATTACCACTGTAGAATTGGCTAATACCTCCACTGCAACCCAAATTTAACATTTCTTTTTTGTGGTGGGAACATTTAAAATCTGGTTTCTTAGCAGTTTTGAAGTATATAATATAGTGTTTTTAACTAACCACAATGCTGTGGGAGAAGCAGAATTTCAACAATTAAAGACAGTAGTGAAAAAGTTGAGGACATAGCATTCTAAATGGAGGCAATAGTAAAAGCATTAAGAAACAATACATCTTCATTTTAGTTAATTCAGCACAGGGTATAGGAAAAAATGCTGAATGAGAATTCTAAAAAAGGAGACTAGAAATGTGTCATGGAATTTGAGGAATTATCTAAGAGAAAAAAACCTTATTGTTGATTTAGACAGAATTCAATATGTATAATACTGAAGATAAAATTTTATTAAAATGTATTGTCAGACTCATATTATTAGTTCAAATGTGCCCCTCAAACATACCAAGAAAGTAATTTTTAAATATCCATGAGTGTCCAGTATAAACCTACATTTTTAAGAAGATGGCTGAGAAGTACACACAAGCTCTGTATGTATGTATGTGTTTATGTAATACATTTATTTATTTGAGAAGAAAGAGAGAACATGAGTCAGGGAAAGGGGCAGAGGGAGAGGGAGAAGCAGACTTCCTGCTGAGCAGGAAGCCAGAGGTAGGGCTCAATCCCAGGACCTGGAGATCATGACCTGAGCCTAAGGCAGACGCTTTAATGGACTGAGGCACCCCACAAGCTCTGTATTTAAAGGACCTTGAGAAGATCTAGACTCACTAAAACATTTTAAGTGTACAAGAGAATAATAGCCTACTTCACATCTACCTTCAGTATCACATACTTCCATCTATGAATATAAAAACCAGTGTTGTTACAGCATTATGAATTTCTATATATCTATATACATTTTTATATGTCAATATATTCTATAAATTATCCAATCTATAAGAAATAGAGATCCTTCAAATTTATTATTTTTTTCCCCTTCCCCCTCAAGAATTAGAAAAGCTGTTCTATTGTGGACATTGCTGCTAAGAATATTGGGGTGCATGTGCCCCTTCTTTTCGCTACATCTGTATCTTTGGGGTAAATACCTAGTAGTGCAATTGCTGGGTCGTAGGGTAGCTCTATTTTTCACATCTTTAGGAACCTCCATACTGTTTTCCAGAGTGGCTGTACCAGCTTGCATTTCCACCAACAGTGTAAGAGGGATCCCCTTTCTCCACATCCTTACCAACATTTTTTGTTTTCTGTTTTGTTAATTTTTGCCATTCTAATTGGTGCAAGGTGTTATCTCATTGTGGTTTTGATTTGTATTTCCTTGATGGCTAATGATGTTGAGCATTTTTTCATGTGTCTGTGGAAGAAGCCGAGATGCCCTTCAACAGACGAATGGATAAAGAAGATGTGGTACATATATACAATGGAATATTATTCTGTCATCAGAAAGGATGAATACCTACCATTTGCACTGACATGGATGGAACTGGAGGGGATTATGTTAAGTGAAGTAAATCAAGCAGAGAAAGACAATTATCATATGGTTTCATTCATATGTGGAACATAAGCAATAGCACAGAGGACCATAGGGGAAGGGAGGGAAATCTGAAGTGGGAGAAATCAGAGAGGAAGATGAACCATGAGAGACTATGGACCCCAGGAAACAGACTAGGGGTTTCAGAGAGGAGGGGGTCGGGGCTGATGGTTACAGGGTGATGGGTATTAAGGAGGACACGTGTTGTGATGAGCACTGGGTGTCATATGTAACTAATGAATCATTAAACACTACAACAAAAACTAATGATGTACAGTGGCTAACTGAACATAATAAAAAAAAAAAAAAGAAAAGCTGTTCTAAACAAACATTACAATTCCTATTCCTTTATTTCAGGACCATGTTTCAGAATAGAAATTATGCAACATAATCTTTTTGTCTCATTTATAACATATGTATTCATCTGAATATACAATACACACTTACAATGATACTATATTTTTAATACCTTTATACAGAGATTTAAATGACTTACTATCAAAGTCCTTAGCTAAACTCCTTAGAACCTGAGATGTTTTCTTTATATTTATCTTTTTGAAAGATACAGCAGAGAAAAAACTTACTTGGTTATCGAGATCACCTCATGAAGTGTATGACCCAATTTGATTAATCTAAAAAAACAGTTTTATCTTGAATAAAGATTAAAATTATCACCTGCTTAATAACCTAGACATACACTTGCAACAATTGCAACAGAGCATGTTTCTTTTCATTGAGGACCTTTATATTTTTAGCATATTTATTGAACCATTGCCCCTTTGTCCCATCAGTTCTGCTATGAAAATGAGTGGTTTTTCTTTCTCATAATATCTTCCCTAGAGCACTACAATAGAAGCCAATCTAAAATCTTAGTTATAGTAGTTAAAAGGGCATAAATTAGTTTGGCTAAAGTAAGAAATTTTTTTTAAATAATAAAGGTAGTTAGTTTTAATAATAAGCCTTGAGCTATCTTTCTAAGAAAGAAATTGCAGGTGTTAGGTTACTTCCCTTAAAAATAGCAACCATGGGGGCAATTTTCTCATATCATATCTTTTTTCTTTCCTAAAATTTAGTGATAAGAAAATCTGCCACCACAGTACATATAGGAGGATTTATTTTTAAAATTAAAATTATATGTGTATACATATTTAAATTAATATATATTTTAATAATTTTCATTACAAAGTCAGAGATATAGTCTGCTAAGGGAAAAGTACTTTCCTCTTCATAAAAACAACATTAAAATGCTACAATACTTTTATTTTATTATTATAATTATTTTTTAAATGCTGCAATACTTTTAAAATCATGAAAGAAAAACTATTCAGTAATAAAACTCAAAACAGTAACCACATGATGGGTAGTAAGGAGGGCACGTATTGCATGGTGCACTGGGTGTTATACACAACTAATGAATCATCGAGCCTTACATCGGAAACCGGGGATGTCCTGTATGGTGACTAACATAATATAATAAAAAATCATTATAAAAAAAAACAGTAACCACAACAAAATGCAAAACTGTTCTATGCTTTATTTACAATAAATGCTCAAAATAAAAAATACTCTTAATGGTAACACCAAATATTGCTGAAACTTTTAGAAAAAAAAACAGAAAATAAAAATCACTTGTAATCTCTGTTAACATATTGTGCTTAATGTTTTGTAACCTGTTTTTCATTTAATAAACTGTGAACATTTTCACAAGACTACACATAATTCTAATCTTAGTGTATTTTATTCTACTAATCAGTCATCCTGATACTGGACATGTAGATTGTTTCCAGTGTTTTCTTGTGATAACAGTTTAGTCAACTATATTCTACTGTATTTTTGTATATATCTATGATTATTTATCTTTGGATCAATCCCAAGAAATGCAAATGCTGAATCACATTTGTATTTCCAACTACTCTAAGTGCCTTTTTTTTGCACCCTTATCAATTCCATTTGTTGCTATTTAAAATACTCATATGTTTTGATGGGCAAAAATTGAAACTTTATTTTATCTTAAAAAAGCAAAAAAAAAATAACCTAGACCTTACACCATACACAAAAATTAGCTCAAAACTGATTTTTAAGATGTAAAACCTAAAAAACAAAACAGAAGCAAATCTTTGGGATCTAGTCTAAGTGAAGAGTTCTTAGACAAAAAGCACAATCCCTAAAAGGAAAAACATTCAGATCCTCCCACCCATCAGTCCTCCCGCCTATTTAAAGTGTCCTGCTACCATTGTGCTTCAGCTAATTTCTCTTTAGGTGTCTAAGACATTTTGCTGTCTATATCTTGATGCTACTGTGTGTGTGTGTGTATTTATTTGGATAAAAATGTAAATATACTTAAAGATCAAAAGTTAAACACACACTTACAGACTGTATAAGCACCATTTGTATTCAAGAGAAATGTAAACAAACATAAAGATGAAGTATTAAATCATAACTCCATAAAATTAACTGTAGTACATACTGCACTACTGTAATCATTTCATAGCCACCTTCTGTTGCTATTGCGGTGAGCTCAAGTGTTGCAAGTATATGCTTAAAATGCTGTGTGATGCTCACTTATCATCTCTACACGAGCAGTTTGTCTCTCCACTAAATTGAATATTGCAAAAAAAAAAAATGATCTCTTGCAGTTCTCAAGGATTTTTCACCATGCTTACTGCAATACTGTAAACCTTGAATAACACCATGAGACCCACATGAAGTGCCACTAATGATGCTGGAAGTGCTCCCAAGAAGCAGAGAAATGTCATGACATTACAAGAAAAAGTTGAATTGCTTTATATATACTGTAGATTGTGATCTGCAGCTGTGGTTGCCCACCATTTTAAGATAACTGAATCCAGTATAAGAACCATTGTTAAAAAAAAAAATGAAGAAAGAAAATGAAATTCATGAGGCTATCACTTCAGCTACACTAGCAGCAATTAAAACCTTGTACTTTTTGTGATTTTTTTAATCTCATTGAAAATGCAGCTTTTATGTAGGTGCAGGATTGTGATAAGAAAGGCATATCTATAGACTAACATGATTCAAGAAAAACCTATGTGACAACTTAAAGCAGAGGGAAGGTGAAGGATCTAAAGCTAGAGAATTTACTGCCAGCAAAGGATGGTTTGATAATTTTAGAAAGAGTTTTAGCTTAAGAAAATGTCAACATCACAGGAGTGAGCATCAGGATTTAAGGTAGGAAGAAATGGGTTAACAAATGCAGTTGGGGTTATGAGTAGGACTGCCCTTATCTATAAATCTGCTAATTCCCAAGTCTTGAAGGGAAAAGATAAATACCAGCTGCCAGTCTGGTATTGGTTACACACAAGAAGTCTTGGACAATGAGAACCCTTTCTCTGGATTGGTTCTATTGATGCTTTGTCCTTGAAGTCAGGAAGCATCATGACAGTAAGGGACTACTTTTTAAAGTTTTTTTGATATTCAATAATGCTGCTGGCCACTCTGAACCCCATGAATTCAACACCAAAGTCTACTTGCCCCCAAACACAATGTCTCCAATTTAGCCTCTAGATGAGGGTTTCATAAGGACCTTTAAGGCTCATTACACACAGTACTGTATGAGAAATATTGTCAACACTATGGAAGAGAACACTGATAGAAAATCATGCAAGTCTGGAAGGATTACACAATTAAAAATACCATCACTGTTATAGGAAAATTCGTGAAAGCCATCAAGCTCAAAAACATAAATTCCTGCTGCAGAAAACTGTGTCCAAATGTTATATATGACTTCACAGGATTTATGATAGCTAATCAAGAAAATCATAAAAGAGATTGTGAACATGACAAAAAAGTTGGGGGATAAAGTGTTTCAAGATATGGATATTGGAGAAATTCAAGAGCTAACAAACACTAGAGGAAGTAGCAGAAGACAACTTGATAGAGATGAGAGCTTCTTAACCAGTGTCAGACAATGAGGAAGAAGATGTAGAAAAGCAGTGCTAGACAGAAGTCAGTTGCATCTCTATACACTAACAATGAAGCAGAAGAAAGAGAAATCAAGGAATCGATCCCATTTACAATTGTACCCAAACCCATAAGATACCTAGGAATAAACCTAACCAAAGAGGTAAAGGATCTATACTCTGAAAACTATAGAACACTTATGAAAGAAACTGAGGAAGACACAAAGAAATGGAAAAACATTCCATGCTCATGGATTAGAAGAACAAATATTCTTAAAATGTCTATGTTACCCAAAGCAATCTACACATTCAATGCAATCCCTATCAAAATACTATCAACATTTTTCACAGAGCTAGAGCAAATAATCCTAAAATGTGTATGGAACAACAAAAGACCCCAAATAGCCAGAGGAGTGTTGAAAAAGAAAACCAAAGCCAGAGGCATCACAATTTCAGACTTCAAGCTGTATTACAAAGCTGTAATTATCAAGACAGCACAGTACTGGCACAAAAACAGACATATAGATCAATGGAACAGATAGAGAACCCAGAAATGGACCCTCAACTCTGTGGTCAACTAATCTCTGACAAAGCACGAAAGGATATCCAATGGAAAAAAGATAGTCTCTTAGTCTCTTCAACAAATGGTGTTGGGAAAATTGGACAGCTACATCCAGAAGAATGAAACTGGACCACTTTCTTACACCATATACAAAAAATACACTCAAAATGGATGAAAGACCTAAATGTAAGACAAGAATCTATCAAAATCCTAGAGGAGAACACAGGGAGCAACCTCTTTGACCTTGGCAGCAGCAACTTCTTGCTAGACATGTCTCCAAAGGCAAAGAAAACAAAAGCAAAAAATGGACTATTGGGATTTCATCAGGATAAAAAGCTTTTGCACAGCAAAGAAAACAGTCAACAAAACTAAAAGGCAACCCATGGAATGGAAGAAGATATTTGCAAATGACTTATCAGATAAAGGGCCAGTATCAAACTCAACACCCGAAAAAACCAAAAAAAAATCTAGTCAATATAATGGGCAGAAGACATGAACAGACATTTCTCCAAAGAAGACATACAAATGGCTGACAGACACATGAAAAAATTCTCAATATCACTCACCATCAGGGAAATACAAATCAAAACCACAATGAGATACCACCCCTACCAGTCAGAATGGCTAAAATTAATAACTCAGGAAAAAAACAGATGTTGGTGAGAATGCAGAGAAAGGGGAACTCTCTTACACTGCTGGTGGGAATGCAAACTGGTGCAGCCACTCTGGAAAACAGTATGGAGGTTCCTCAAAAGGTTAAAAATAGAACTACCTTAGGACCCAGCAATTGCACTACTAGGTTTGTATCCAAAGGATGCAAACATAGTGATTCAAAGGGCCACATGCACCCCAATTTTTATAGCAGCAATGTCCACAACGGCCAAACTATGGAAAGAGCCCAGATGTCCATATACAATGGGATATGACTCAGCCATCAAAAAGAATGAAATCTTGCCATTTGCAATGACGTGGATGGAACTAGAGGGTATCATGTTAAGCAAAGTAAGTCAATCAGGGTGCCTGGGTGGCTCAGATGGTTAAGAATCTCCAGGTCCTGGGATCGAGCCCCATGTTGGGCTCCCAGCTGTGCCTCTCCCCCTGCTTGTGCTCTCTCTGTCTCTCTCTCTCACATGAATAAAAATCTTTAAAAAAAAAATAAGTCAGTCAGATAAAGACAAATACCATATGATTTCACTCATGTGGAATTTAAGAAAAAAAAAACAGATGAACATAGGGGGAAGAGAAGGAAAAATAAAATAAAATGAAAACATAGGAGGAGGCAAACCACAAGAGACTCAACTATAGGAAACTGAGGGTTGCTGGAGGCAAGATGGGTGGGGAGATAGGTGGGGGATGATGGGCATTAAGGAGGGCACTTGATGTAATGAGCACTGTGTGTTATATGCAAATGATGAATCACCAAATTATATCCCTGAAACTAATAATATAGTATATGTTAACTAAATTGAATTTAAATAAAAAAATTTTTAAAAAGCAGTGCCAGAAAACAAATTGACATTAGACAACCTGGCAGAAGGGTTCTGATTATTCAAGACTTTTGACTTCTTTTTTGACAATGGAACCTTCTATGATAGATGTGGGCACTGAAATGAAAGCAAACGGTAGAAGGATTGGTACCATACAGAAACATTTTCAGAAAAATAGAAGCGCAAAAAGTCAGACAGAAATTATAATATATTTCCATGAAGTTACACCAGGTGTGCCTGCCTCTCCTGCTTCTGCTTCTACCTCCTACATATCTGCCACTCCTGAGATAGAAAACCAACCCCTCTTCTTCCTCAGCCTATTCAGCATGAAGACAAAGATGAAGACCTTTATGATGATCTCCTTCCACTTAATGAATGTTGAATCATCCCACTAGACATTTAAAAACCTGTATGTTGTGTATAAACATCCTTGTGTAAAAATCTAATAACTGTACTGCAAGAAGTGTATGAGATGTTCTGAGTCATCATTTTCGTCATTGCCTAAGTATCATGTAGAACATTGTGTACAAGATTGTACGGAAGTAGCCCGTCCTTACGTGGGCATAAAGTGAGTGATATTTAATATAAAGTTAATAATGTGTTAGCTTTCCTACTGTTTTATAACTTTACTTTTAAAGAATTACATTACCATACAATATTCCCCCCTATCTCATAATTGGAGAAACTGAGCATTAGCTTATCAACATAGGAAGTTTTTTATAATGTAACAATATTCCCAATACTGTATTATGAAAATAACTATAATAGTGTATGCCATAAAAATTTTATAACATTTCATTCATCATTTTATAGTATGGCTTCCATTCTTTGAATTTGAAAACTGATATAGCATTATTAATTTTCTTATATTTCTTCCTATTCAAAATTAGGTCTCTTTATATACTAGTTTATTGTCTTATCTAATCTTCATTTTTTATCTCATTAAACCCAATCTTGAATTTTATTTAGAACATACATCATAATCTATAAATCACCACAGAAAATCTTTCTCAGAAATAATATTCTGCCTCTTATTGCCAAAGTTTTCTCTACCAATTTATTTGTAAAATCTTTGTATAGATAGGTCTCATTTTAGTTTTTCTGTATATCCATCCTTGAACAAGAAGACATCTTTACATCAGGTAAAGAATAGATCTCCTCACTTCCTTTAAGAGGATGTTATCAAAATATTCCTCTTGGATCATAATCTGAAGGGGCAGTTATATAAACTAACTTTTATGGTTAAGGGATCCTGAAGTCTGTGAAGAGAAAACAAAAGCAAAACAAAAAACCAAAGACCTGGATGATTCCCAGCACAGAAACTTCATCTCAGTTTATTCCCTTGGTTTGGTTAACCTACTGATCTGGGCGCCAGCTTACCACCTCCAGCTTTCTGTCTGGTCTGACTTCCTCTTCCAATTACAACATATAGCCAAGTTTGGATACTTTTATTGACTACAATTCCACACATAAAAGTCTTACTACTTTAGATAGTACTAATGGGTAATGCTACTTTCTGTGATAAAATGGGCAGAGGATATGAACAGATACTTTTCCAATGATGACATACAAATAGCCAACAGACACATGAAAAAATGTTCAAAATCATTAGCCATCAGGGAAATTCAAATCAAAACCACACTAAGATACCACCTTACACCAGCTAGAATGGCAAAAATTAACAAGGCAGCAAACAGCAGTTGCTGGAGAGGATGTGGAGAAAGGGGATCCCTCCTACATTGTTGGTGGGAATGCAGGTTGGTGCAGCCACTCTGAAAAACAGTGTGGAGGTCCCTTAAAAAGTTAAAAATTAAAAATTGAGCTACCCTATGACCCAGCCATTGCAATACTGGGTATTTACCCCAAAGATACAGATGTAGTGAAGAGAAGGGCCATATGCACCCCAATGTTCATAGCAGCATTGTCCACAATAGCTAAATCGTGGAAAGAGCCAAGATGCCCTTCAACAGATGATTGGATTAAGAAGTTGTGGTCCATATATACAATGGAATATTACTCAGCTATCAAAACGACGATTTCTCAACATTTGCCGCAACATGGATAGCACTGGAGGAGATAATGCTAAGTGAAATAAGTCAAGAACTAGGAAGATAGGTAGGGGAAGAAAGGGATAAAGAAAGGGGGGGGTAATCAGAAGGGGGAATGAAGCATAAGAGACTATGGACTCTGGGAAGCAAACTGAGGGCTTCAGAGGGGAGGAGGGTGAGGGAATGGGACAGACTGGTGATGGGTAGTAAGGAGGGCACATATTGCATGGTACACTGGGTGTTATACGCAACTAATGAATCATCGAACTTTGCATCAGAAACCAGGGATGTACTGTATGGTGACTAACATAATATAATAAAAAAACATTTAAAAAATAAAGGTAGGAAGGAAGTAAGGATAAATATTTCTTAGGTATTGAAATAGACAGAAAATAATATGTGGGACTGGAGCATGACAGAAGGTAAGGATTACAGTACCCTAAACAAGAGGTAGAAATAGGCCTGCATGTTGAGGCAGCATTCAAAAGAGGTCAAAGAGGAAGAGCCAAGAATAAATTGCAGGACTGACCCAGGAAGGGAAATGCGAAACAGAATAAAGTTAAGAAGAAAAGTAATATAAAAAAATATTAGAAACCATGGGCAGATCTCAGAGGTAAATCAAAACCAATCCAAATTTTAAAGTTTCATTTTCAATAAGGTAAATTGCATTTGTTTGTATATCTCTGAGTATTTATCACAATTTACACACCTCCGTTATGTTTATACTCAAATTGACTTCCTATGTTCATAGTTATATCACAGCAACACACAATCTGTTACCTACAAATTGGCTAAGATTGTATATACTAATCCGATGGACAAGTGTTTGAATTCTGCTTATGCCACAAGGAATTGTTTGATCTTGAGTAAATCTTATAACCCTCTAACCATCCATTTCCTCATAGAGTCAATGACTATTTAATAAGACAATGAAGACATATAAAACATTTAATATAGTATATATCATGTTGTAGACAATAAATGTTAGCTAATTTAACATTATATTCATAGAAAAAATACTAATTTAGTCTACCCTTGGTCTAATTAATGTATAATTTTTCTAATTCATTCCTAAATGCCTGTGCCTCCAAATATCTTGGAATGATTTTTCTTAAATCCTTTATGCTGACAATCATTAGTGTCCAGATACATGCAACCATTTCTTTTTATTTTAATATTTTTTAAAGATTTTATTTTATTTATTTATTCGACAGAGATAGAGACAGCCAGAGAGAGAGGGAACCCAAGCAGGGGGAGTGGGAGAGGAAGAAGCAGGCTCATAGCAGAAGAGCCTGATGTGGGGCTCGATCCCAGATCACCGGGATCACGCCCTGAGCCGAAGGCAGACGCTTAACTGCTGTGCCACCCAGGCGCCCCCTATTTTAATTTTTTTTGAATTCTAGTTAGTAAACATAGAGTGTTACATTAGTTTCAGGTATACAATACAGTCATTCAAAAATTCCATACATCACCCCATGCTCAACACAACAAATGCACTCCTTAATCCCCATCACCTATTTCATCCATCCCTCCACTCACCTCTCCTCTTGTAACCATCAGTTTGTTCTCTAGTTAAGAGTCTGTTTCTCAGTTTGCTTCTCTTTCCCCCCCCTTTGCTCATTGTTTTGTTTCTTAAACTCCATATATAAGTGAAGTCACATGGTATTTGTCTTTCTCTGACTTATTTCACTTAGAATTATACTCTCTAGCTCCATCTACATCATTGCAAATGGCAAGATGTCATTCTTTTTTATAGCTGAATAATATTCCATTACACACACACATGTACATACACAGCATATCTTCTTTACCCATTCATCAGTTGATGGATGCTTGGGCTGCTTCCATATTTTGGCTATTGTAAATAAGGCTACTATAAACATAGGGGTGCATGTATATCTTTGAATTAGTGTTTCTGTATTTTTTCAGTAAATATCCAGTAGTGCAATTGCTGGGTCATAGGGTAGATCTATTTTTAATTTTTGAGTAACCTCCCTACTGTTTTCTATAGTGGCTATACCAGTTTGCATTCCCACCAAAAGTACAAGAGGGGTCCTTTTTCTGCATAACCTCACCAACACTTGTTGTTTCTTGTGTTGTTGATTTTAGTCATTCTGAGAGGTGAAGTGATATCTCATTGTAGTTTTGATTTGCATTTCCCTGATGATAACCGATGTTGAGCATCTTTTCATGTGTCTATTGACCAACTGAATGCCTTTTTTGAAGAATTGTCTGTTCATGTCTTTTGCCAATTTTAATTAGATTATTTGGGTTTTGGGGGTTCAGTTTAAGTTCTTTATAGATTTTGGATACTAACCCTCTTCAGATACGTCATTTGCAAACATCTTCTCCCATTCCATAGGTCGTCTTTTTGCTTTGTTGATTGTTTCCTTCACTGAACAGAACCTTTTTATTTTGATGTAGTCCCAATAGTTTTTGTTTTTGTTTCTGTTGCCTCAGGAGACATCTAGAAAGAAGTTGCTGCAACTGATGTCAAAGAGGTTACTGCCTGTGTTCTCTTCTAGGATTTTTATGGCTTCAGAAAGTCTCACATTTAGGTCTTTAATCCATTTTGAATTTATTTTTGTGTATGGTGTAAGAAAGTGGTCCAGCTTCTATTACATATTGCTGTCCAGATTTCCCAACACCATTTCCTGAAGAGACTATCCTTTTCCCACTAGATATTCTTTCCTCCTTTGTTGAAGATTAATTGATCGTATAGTTGTGGGTTTATTTCTGGGTTTTCTATTCCATTCTATTGATCTATGTGTCTATTTTTGTGCCAGTACCATACTATTTTGATTACTACAGCTTTGTAATACTTTGGACTTGTGATACCTCCAGCTCTGTTTTTCTTTTTCAGGATTGCTTTGTCTATTCTAGGTCTTTTTTGGTTCCATATAAACTTGAGGATTATTTGTTCTAGCTCTGTGAAAAATGGTATTTTGATGGGGATTGCATTAAATGTGTAGATATCTTTGAGTAGTATACACCTTTTAACAATATTTGTTCTTTCAGTCCATGAGCATGGAAAGTCCTTTTATTTTTGTCATGTTGATTTTCTTTCATCAGTGTTTTATAGTTTTCAGAATATAGGTCTTTCACCTCTTCAGTTAGGTTTATTCCTAGGTATCTTATTATTTTTAGTACAGGTGTAAACGGGACTGTTTCCTTAATCTTTCTGCTGCTTCATTATTAGTGTACAAAAATGCAACAGATTTCTGTACACTGTATTCCATAACCTTACTGACTTCATTTATTAGTTCTAGCAGATTTTTGGTGGAGTCTTTCAGGTTTAATATATATAGTATTATGTCATCTGCAAACAGTGAATTTTACTTCTTCCTTAATTATTTGTATGCCTTTTATTTCTTTTTGTTTTCTCATTACTGTGGCTAGACGTTCCAATACTATGTTGAATAAAAGTGGTGAGAGTGGACATCCTTGTCTTATTCCTGACCTTAGGGGAAAATCTCTCACAATTTTTTCTCATTAAGGATAATGTTAGCTGTGGGTTTTTCAAATATGGACTTTATTATGTTGAGATATGTTTTCTCTAAACCTACTTTGTTGAGGGTTTTTATCATGAATGGATGTTGTACTTTGTCAAAGTACATTTTCTTCATCCATTGAAATGATCATATGGTTCTTACCCTTTCTCTTATTGATGTGACATATCACCTTGATTGATTTGTGAATATTAAACCATCTTTGCAACCCAGGAATAAATCGCTTGATCATGGTGAATGACTTTTTAAATGTGTTGTTGGATTTGGTTTGCTTGTATTTTGTTGAGGATTTTGCATCTACATTTATCATAGATAAACATAGGATATTAGCCTACAGTACTCTTTTTTTAGTGGTATCTTAATATGGTTTTGTTGTCAGGGTAATCCTGGCCTCATAGAATGAATTTGGAAGTTTTTCTTCCTTTTCTATTTTTTGGAATAGTTTGAGACTAGGTATTAACTCTTCTTTAAATGTTTGGTAGAATTCACCTGTGAAGCTATCTATCTGGTCCTGGACTTTTGTTTGTTGGGAGTTTTTTTTGATTACTGATTCAATTTCCTTACTGGTTATTGGTCTGTTCACATTTTCTATTTCTTCCTGTTTCAGTTTTGGTAGTTGATATGTTTCTAGGAATTTATCAATTTCTTCTAGGTTTTCTAATTTGTTAACATATAGTTTTTCATAATGTTCTCACAATTATTTATATATCTGTAGCATTAGTTGTTATTTCTCATTTCTCATTTGTGATTTTGAGTTCTTTCCCTTTTTTCTTGATAAGACTGGCTAGAGGTTTATCAATTTTTTTGATTTTTTCAAAGAAATAGCTCCTGGTTTCATTGATATGTTCTACAAGTGTTTTGTTTTGTTTTGGGGGGTGTTTGTTTCTATATAATTTATTTATGCTCTAATGTTTACTATTTCCTTCCTTCTGGTTTTAGGTTTTGTTTGTTGTTCTTTTTCTAGCTCCTTTAAGTGTAAAAGTTAGGTTGTCTACTTGAGATTTTCCTTGCTTCTTGAGGTAGGCCAGTATTGCTATAAACATCCTTCCTAGAACCACTTTTCCTTCATCCCAAAGGTTTCAGACCATTTTGTTTTCACATTCATTTGTTTCCACATACTTTTTAAATTTCTTCTTTAATTGCCTGGTTGGCTCATTCACTGTTTAGTAGCATGTTATTTAACCTCCCTGTATTTGTGGTCTTTCTAGATTTTTTTGAGGCTAACTTCTAGTTTCATAGTGTTGTAATCAGAAAGGATGCATGGTATGACTTCCATCTTCTTGAACTTGTTGAGGCTTGTTTTGTGGCCTAATATGTGGTCTATTCTAAAGAATGTTCCATGTGCACTTGAAAAGAATGTGTATTCTGTTGTTTTAGGATGGAATATTCTGAATATATCTGTTAAATCCATCTGATAAAATGTGTCATTCAAAGCCACTGTTTCCTTGTTTATTTTGTGTTTAGATGATTTGTCCATTGATATAAGTAGGGTGTTAAAGTCCCCTACTATACTGTATTACTATGGATTAGTTCCTTTATGTTTGTTATTAACTGTTTTATGTATTTGGGTGCTCCAATATTGAATGAATAAATATTTATCACAGCTATTTCTTTTTGTTGGATTGTCTTCTTTATGATTATATAGTATCCTTGTCTCTTGTTACAGCCTTTGTTTTAAAGTCTAGTTTGTCCGATGTAAGTATTCCTACTCTGGCTTTCTTCTGACATCCATTTGCATAATAAATGCAAATTCCTCTATCCTCACACATTCAATCTGTAGGTGTCATTAGGTCTAAAATGACTCTTGTAGGCTGTATATAGATGGGTCTTTTTTTTAATCCATTCTGTCTAGCCTATGTCCTTTGATTGGAGTCCATTTACATTCAAGGTAATTATAAATAATAGATATGTATTTATTGTTATTTTATTGTTTTGTAGTTGTTTCTGAAGACTTTCTCTGATTCTTTGGCTTTCTCATGTTTTGTTCATTTGTTTATTGATATATTTGGATTTCTTTATCATTATATTTTACATACCTATTGGTGGGTTTTGATATATGGTTACCGTCAAGTTTACATAATAACCTCTTCTGCACATAGCAATCTCTATTAAGTTGATGGTTGTTTAAGTTTGAGGGGTGCCTGGGTGGCTCAGTTAAGTGTCTGCCTTTGGCTCAGGTCATGATCCCAGGGTCCTGGGATTGAGCCCTGCATTGGGCTCCCCGCTCAGTGGGAAGCCTGCTTCTCCCTCTCCCACTCTGCCTGCTTGTGTTCCCTCTCTTACTGTATCTCTCTCTCTCAAATAAATAAAATCTTTAAAAAAAAATTGATGGTTGTTTAAGTTTGAACCCATTCTTTTCTCCTTTCCTCCCCATGTTTTAGGTGTATGTTGCTATATTTTATATCCTTTAATTTTGTGAATTCCTTGACTGATATTTTACAGAAATATTGTTATTTCTTTTCTGTTTCCTACCCTTATACTCTCACTTTTGATCCCTTTTTTTCTACTCAGAGTCCCTTTAATATTTCTTGCAGGGGTGGTTAGTGGTCATGAACTCCTATAGTGTTGTTTGTCTGGAAAACCCTTTATCTCGCCTTGTATTTTGAATGATAGCCTGGCTGGATAGAGTATTCTTGGCTACAGATTTTTCCCATTCAGTACTTTGAATATATCATGCCATTCCCTATGGCTTTCAAAGTTTCTGTCAAAAAATCTTCTGCTAGTCTTATGGGTTTCCCTTGTAAGTTACTGTCTTTTTCTGTCTTACTTCTTTTAAAATTTTTCTTTATCACTATATTTTGCCAATTTAATTACAATGTCTTGGTTGTGTATCTGCTTTGTTGATTTTGATGGGTGTTCTCTGTGCCTCCAGGATCTAAATATCTGTTTCCTTCCTCAGATTAGGGAAGTTTTCAGCTATTATCTCTTCAAATAAATTACCTGCCCCCTTTTCTCTCTCTTCTTCTTCTGGTAATCTTATAATACAAATATTATTGTGTTTGACAGAGTCACTGAGTTTTCTAAGTCTATTCTGGTTATGCATAATTATTTTTTCTCTCTTTTGTTCAGCTTGATTAGTTTCCATTACTATCTTCTAGGTCACTAATTCATGCCTCTGCTTCTTCCATCCTGGTGTTCATTCCATCAAGCACATTTCTCATTTCATTTATTGAGCCCTTTATCTCTACTATGTTATTCCTTATCTCTGTGTTAAGGGTCTCACTCATGTCTTCCACTCTTAAGTCCATATGATCATTACTTAAGTCCAAGTGAATATCCTTATGATCATTACTTTAAATTCTCTATCAGACATGTTACTCATATCTGTTTTGCTTAGATCTCTGGCTATGGCCTCATCCCATTCTTTCATTTGGGATAATTTTCTGTCCTCTCATTTTGTCTAAGTCTCTGTGCCTGTTTCTGTGTCTTAGCAAAGTCAGCTATGTCTCCTGTTCTTGAGGGTAATGGCCTTGTGAAGAAGAGGTCCCGGAGTGCCTTGCAGTATGGTGTCCTCCATTCCCCAGGGCCTGACACTCCTTAGAGTGTCTCCAGTGCATGCTGTGTGTGCTCTGTTGTTGTGTCCTGGCCACTTTATCCTTCAGGTCAGTAAAGCAGAGGCTCTCTTTCCCTGTTATGGACACTGTTTTGTCCCTGGTCTAACTGTGGTTCATCTTAACTAGGTCTGTTTGTGAAATGAGACCTGTCACCACCTCCACCAGAACTGAGGCACCACAAAACTCCCTTGTCAGGAGACAGTGTGAGCTGGCCTTCTGGAAGAGGGGGCTTGCCATGTTGGGACTGAGACAAGTTTGGGAACGGTGGTTTCACTGGAGTGTGGAGGGGGCAAGGCTTAGTGTAAGCAAATTGTGTAGCAAGTGTGGGTGCTACACTGTTTCCCGAAGGTGGCCCTGTGCTTATGCTGAGCGGTGGGAAAGGGAAATAGCACTGGCCAGTTCCTTTATTCCCAGTGGGGTCTCTCCATGAACAATGCTTCCCTGTGTGCCCCAGGCATTCTTTAGATTGCTGGTTCTATGCTGTACGCCTGCAGATTGTTTTCCTGCGTTCTCTCCTAGAGCAGCCCTAGTGCCCTCTGGCCTCTATCCCAGCCAAGCCTACTGCCCTTTAAAACTCCAGGCTTTAAGACCTGCTGCTTGCAAGAACTTATGAAATTCAGTCCCTCTCACTTTCCAAGCTGATTCCATGGGGGTTCTTTTTCCATGTGCTGCTCCCCTGAATGCTAATGTGTCTCTCTTTCCATGTGTCTCTCACCTTTCTCCATGACTGTGGCTCCCTCCTCACTGCAGCAGCCACCATCCATTTCTCTGCCAAACTGTATCTTCACACTTCTAATCTTTTTCTATGTAGCCTCTTCTCTCTCTTTAGTTGTAGAGTTTGTTCTACCAGTCTTTAGGCCAATTTCTGGGGTACTTAGATGATTCGATAGTTATCTAGCTGTATTCATGAGACAAGGGTGGGCCTAGGGTTCTCCTACTCCACCACCATCTTCTAACCTCTGCAAGTATTTTTGAGTAAATCCATATATGCTGAAAGAGGGTGTAATTTCCTAATTTTGATGTGACATTTTAGTATATATAATTTAGTATATATAATCATGCTTCTGTCTTGAATATACTTACCTTCTTTTTTTTAAACCAAATTACTTTGCAGATCCTATCTAACTTCCTATCTTTAACGTGTTATTTAATCTTTTAGGTTGTCACCCTGCTTGGTGTATTATTTCTCTCCACAGATTGGTTGTGTTTTTGTACAATATATCACTTTTTATTACCTCATCTATTCACCTAATCCTTAAGCCTCTCTTTCTGAATTATTTCTGTTACATTTATGCACACAGCACATCCTGATTATCTGCACATTTTCATAGTTATTTCACATCCAAATCATCAATAAAGAAATGTTTTAAAACATATTGTCCCAATAACCATAGTATCCAAAAGGCTTTTCAACACAATTTTGGATCTTAAAATATCTATTCTATGATTACTGTCACTGGGTTTGTTTTAAATCCATGTAATAGTACTTCTTTATTATAGAAATTCCAATTAATTTTTTAATAAAGTTCTCTGAGGTACTATTTTATTCTTCAGCAATGATGAAACTGCATTATTTAACCAACTGCATGACTACTGAAACCTCCTGATACTAATGCTTTTTCACAGTTTCTCATTACCCAAGAGGTTAGAAGTTACAAGTGGAGGACATAAAAATTCAACTCTCACAATATTAGGAAAACAGTTCCACAGGGAACACTGACACTTGATTATTAATGGAGACTTTTCTTCTCTGTAAAGGAAATCTATGTGGTTAAAAGCAGGGATATAATCACCCAGAAACCTCAGACTCTGAAGCCCAAGACACCAATTTTCAAAAGAATCTGGGATGTATTTAATTTATATGCTCATGGATTTTAAGATTTTGAGGTTTTATGTGAAACCAAAACTATCTATTTATCTCTGTGATGCTGACCCTTCCATATATAGCTCCGGCTTCTCCAGTTCACAGACAAACATAAAATTCTGGCTTCTCCGACATAAGAGAACAAGACTAATGTTTCACACTATTTGTAGGCTTATCTCAGCCATATCCACTGTTATATTCCAAGTTAAATTGTCTAATCAATTTTAAAATTGATGTGATCACTGCCCCTAAAGTTGAACGGAAACACTAGTAAATTAGCAGCAAATGAAAAAGTATAACTCATTCAGCATCTACTGTACAATTAAATTGCTCAAAATATACATACATGGGCTAAAAATAGTGAATAAAATAGCAAGGATTTTTGGGGTCATTTCTCTTTATAAAAGCAAATGACAATGCCAATGATAAAATGAATGCATTTTGTTAAACATGCTTTAAAGATGAGGTAAATTTGTTTTTCACTTGTCTTGCTATTCAAATGTTAAAACTATTTAGAGAATAAAACTAAAAAAGTTTCCCACAAATGATGACAATAATAAATCTGAAACAAAAGAAACAATTTGGCATGATTGAAAAAAAACTACTATAGACATCACGTGTCTTGCTGAGGTTCTCTCACTAACTGAGCAAATCAAGGTAAAAAAATTTTTTGTTAACTACAACATAAAATATTTAAATATAGCATTTAAGATCAAAGCCTTTTAGTAATAGAAACATTTACTGAACACTTATACCTGCTAGGCAGTGTCCTGAGTGTTTTACATATATTATTAATCCTCATAAAATTTATGAATTTACTTAAAAGTTAACCATTTATGTCTAGGTCTATCTTTTCTGCCATTTTATATTATTAAATCCTTAACAAGGACACACAGGGGCAGATTAAAGTGGAAGAGAGCAAAACACAGCTCTGCTTGTTGGTTATTAGCAACTCTGCACAAAAATGGTATGAAAAGAGTCAAAACCTACATTAAACTTAGGGCCTGAACTGCTTTTGCTGCTCCTTTTATCTACTACTACAGAAAAAATACAAATTGTTTGCATAATTCTATTCTCTATTTCAATTTACCTGGCATTTCCGGGCCCTTTGTTATTTTTATATGAATTAGTAAGAACTATGTTTTGTCTTTAACACATTATAGTCAGCTAGAAACTCTGAGGAAGATATACATTTGATGTGGGATTGCTGCATGAGTCTAAGCCTATCTTAGGATAAAAGATACCTGTTCATTATGGATGTCAACTCAAAGTTCATCCTTCTTCCTTCTTCTCTAATAATGACCCTTGTTCACCCAGTGTATTTAGTAATCTTGAAAAATTATCAATCTAAAAGCAAATTAATTTAATTAACATATATAAAGGTACTTCCGTGTGGTAAAAAAAAATCACCAATTATCAAGTCTAAAACTTCCCGCAAAATAGTGGTCACTATCTGTATCAAAATGAAAATAAATTAACAACTACATATAAATGGATCTCATTAGCATAATGTTGTGACTTATAAAAGCAATTATGGATAGAATTTGGGATAATAAAGTAAATCAGCTTCATGGAACTACATATAGAAACTTGCTGGTGAGCAACATTTTAATTTATTCCCAGGTGGGTAATTAAAGGCACTTTTATTGTAGGAAAATTACTGATGGATACTCGTTTTTGCATATCACATTTTAGAACATACATATCAAACCATATAAAGAATACCTACATGTACAAGATGTTAAGCTACTGACACTATAATAATTTATTCTTAACTCTATTTCTTTGGCTTTCTACTTTTTATCATTTTTTAAAATAGCACTTTCTTATTTATTTGAGAACACACAGGGAACAGTCCCAATGTGACTAAGGGATACCAAAAAGTCTCTCAAAGTATTTAGAATATAATTTTTCTGCATGTAGTCAATACCAGATGATATCAAGCAAACTTATACAATATGATGAGAATTCCACATCTCCCCTAAAGAAATAAATATTGCATACAAAATCTGTACACTTACATTGTAGTAAGTGATAAGTTATCATTAGGTTAATGAAGTTTATTTTTCATGGCCCCTTATTTGCATGATCTCCTTCCATGGTCCAGTACACAATTTTTTATGTATAATTATGTATTCTTTTTTCTAAAGAGGGTACTCCCAATTGTTTAAGGTTGAGGTGACACAGTATCTAGATCCACTCCTCCAGAGTAGGTATAAATATTTTTTGAATGAATATATGAATGAATATATGAATTCAGCCAATTTTAACCTATTCTTTATCTTTAAAATTTTTAATAAAAATATGCCTTTATACACCTTTATATAAGTGTGTACTTTAATACACCATTACACAAGGTATACAACATGATCTGATATACATATACAGTGAAATGATTACTACAGTCAAGTTAATTAACATATGCCCTCACATAGTTAGTATTTTTTTAATGATTAAAACACCTGAAATCTACATTCTTAGCAAATTTCCAGTATTCAATATAGTATTATTAACTATACTCACCAGGCTGTACATTAGATTTCTAGACCTATTAATCCTATGTAATTGCAACTTTTTAGCCTTTGACCAAAATCTCTACATTTCCTCCACCTCCCCATCCCTGTTAACCATTGTTCTATTTTCTGTTTTTACATACTCAGCTTTTTCAGATTTCACATATAAGTGAGATCATATAGTTTTTTTCTTTATGTGTCTGGACTTATTTTACTAAGCATAATGTCCTTAGGTTCATCCATGTTGTTGCAAATGACAAGATGTCCTTCTTTAAGACTGAATAATATTCCATTGTACATACATACCATAATTATTTTATTGATTTATCTGGTGACAGACACTTAAGTTGTGTCCATAAGTTGTCTATTGTAAATAATGTTGCAAATAACATGGGAATGCAGGGTATCTCTCCAAGGTACTGATTTCATTTTCTTTAGGCATATATCCCAAATAAGGGTTTCTGGATCATATATGTTATTAGCAAGAGCAATCAGACAAGAAAAGAAAAGACATTGAAATCAGAAAGGAATAAGCAAAATTATCTCTGTTTACAGATGACAAAATCCTATATGTAGAAAACCCTAAAGACTCCATACACACATACACAAAAATTGTTTGAACTAATACATGAAATTAGTAAAGTTAAAAGA
The DNA here is from genome assembly GCF_024610735.1 of Ursus americanus. Classification (NCBI taxonomy): domain Eukaryota; kingdom Metazoa; phylum Chordata; class Mammalia; order Carnivora; family Ursidae; genus Ursus; species Ursus americanus. Next base: position 63,966,761 of record NC_142132.1, read on the forward strand.
TACATGATCAACATACAAAAATTCCTTATACCAATAATGATCAGAAAAGAAAATAAGAAAACAATCTCATTTACAGCAGCATCCAAAAGAATAAAATACTGAGGAATAAATTTAACCAAGGAAGTCAGAGATCTGTACACAGAAAACTACAAAACACTGATGAAAGAAATTAAAGAAAGCACAAATAAATGAAAAGATATACTGTGTTCATAGATGAGAAGAATATTGCTAAAATGTCCATACTGCTCAAAACAATATACAGATATAATCCCATATAAAAATTCCAATGACATTTTTCAGAGAATAGAAAAAGCAATCCTAAAATTAATATGGAACAAGAAAAGACCCTAAATTGCCAAAGCAATCTTGAGAAAGAACAGGGTTGGACGAATCGCATTTCCTGATTTCAAGTTATATTACAAAGCTATCATAATCAAACAGTATGGTATTGGTACTGGCATAAAAACTGACACATACACCAATGGAACAGAAGAGAGAGCCCAGAAATAAACCCAGACATATATGGGTCAACATTGTACACAAGGGAATGAAGGATACAATGAGGAAAAGATAGTTTCTTTAATAAATGGTGCTGGGAAAACTGGATATCCACATGCAAGAGAATAAAACTGAATCCTTATCAGACTCAGGCCTATACTTAATGCTAATTCAAGCCCTACTGTTGTTGTCACTCCAGAATTCAAGCTTTAAGTATGACTGCTTCCTCTGCCTGAAAAAATTAGCTGGAGTAAAATTATGGACACAGGTTACCCATAAAACTGCAAATCTCCAGCATATGGGTAACTGGGATGTCGTAGCATTCTCTTAGCAGAGGATATGACAATAAATGTATGACAAGACAGGAACATTCACAAATATGCTTTCTGTGGTAAGCTGACAAAATAGGTGACTACATTAAGGACTTCAAAGATTAAAATGAAAAAAACAATAATGTGAGCAACTGAAAAATCTCATGGTTGGTGAGCAGAAAGTAATGTTGTAATTAGAAAAAAAAATTACAGAAAATTCTTCTATAGAAAATAGATAGGTCAACTACTTCATTTTTGGTCCTGTGGCCAACAATGCATAATCCTGAACTCATGAATGATATCCAGTTAGAATGTCACAAGCCCAAAACAGAGCTGCTCCATCAGAATGGTATGAATCAAATGTCCGCAATTTTTATAGTCTAACTTTAAGTATACTGACTTTATGTTCTTTTAATAACCTTATGAGATTCCTTTCAACTGACCCTATCTGGGTTCCTGGCCCTAAAAAATATCTTTTGGATAAATAATAAACCCATTAATGAAGAATATGAAAGCATAAAAACATGAATATATGACTAAAGCATACTGGAGATGGCACTCTCTACCAAGCAAGACTGCCAACATTTAATGTGCTAAGAAAAAAAATCTCAGATTAAAAGCCAATTAAAAAGTCATACAGATAATACACACTCAAAAGAGAAAAAAATCTGCACAAAGTAAGAATCTGGTCCTTGAGTTCTCCTAGCTGACAAAAGAATGGAACCAAATTAAATTTGCACTAATCCAAGGACTTTGAAACTAATGATACTCCTCCTTTTTTTTTTTTTTTAAATAAATGAATTCTCACTTGACTGACAGGGAAAATTCAAAGCATCCATAAAAAAGGAATCTGGTAAAAGTCATCACACCTAAACTCACAAAATAATAAAATATGACTTTTAACATCATAACCACTTAGACTATTTAGAATGGTTATGAACTGTCCCTTCAAATTATACCATGTACCCTAATAGTAACATACAACTTAAATGGCAGCAAAGTCATCAGTTTTCACAATATTTTAATGTTAATTAAAGGTCGAGTCTCCTAGCAAGATAGAACATTTTAAATTTAATATTTTTATATACTGAAAGCATGTATTATGACTTGTCTTCCTTCCTGATAGCTCTTTTTATAGTTTCTCAGAAACTTGTTGGTTTATTAGCTTAAACCCCATATACATTCTATAAACCCTGTATACTCTATAGCCAAAGGAAGACTTTTCATGGAATTTGACCTTGACATAGATTTCTATAACAACGATGAAACCATTAGGCCTCTTTTTTTCTCTTTCTAGTCAATGGAAAGGAATTCTTGTACATGCAGCTAACTGAGCAATTCACTAGGATCTATGATCTACTTAGTAATCTCCACACTCTGCAAAAGTTGAAATATGTATACACTGCAGTTTATGTTAATGTGATCTTAGCTCTGTATTATATGTACAAATTACATGTACATTGTATAAATTGCAAAATAAAAATATTAACAATTAATTTGAAAATAAAACCTATCTGAAGTATTCCTATTATTGATTTTATGTTGTAGGATGATATATCAGTTAAGAGCACTGGAATTACACAAAGCTGGTATAAGTCCTGCTTCTGTTATTTACTAGCTATATAATATTAGAGAGGTTATTTAACTTCAATAATCCTTGATTTTGACATCTGAAAAATGAAAAGTTTGAAATAGATAACTGTTAAGGTATTCTCTAGCTCTAAAATCCTGTGTCCTTAATTCTGGTTATAAAATGTAACACTACTTAAGCAGTAAAAACACAAAAATCGTATAAAAGTAGGTAGTATGCAGAACAAGGAAACACACAGACGCACACACACACACACCTAAATTCCCCAAATCATTAAGCAAAAGTTATTTTAGCTTTAATTATCTGAACAATAGTAGCTTAAATTCTCCTCTTAACCACCCTGGGATCATGATTTGAGCCAAAGGCAGATGCTTAACAACTGAGCCACCCAGGTGCCCAGGATAACTTTTTAAATTGGTCCTTCAAGATCTGGCATATTTTTTTCTCTCACCTAATCTCTGCTAACTTCCATTCTCACTCTTAATGCCCACTTAGCCTGTGTTGGAGTGATTCCTTATACCTGGACTATTACTGCCTATTTCATCTTCCCCTCCCTACCTCTATCTCCAGGGATTTTTGCCTTCCTATTTTGTTTTCCTAATCTCTTCATCCTTCAAGTTATTTTACTTTACTTCCCTGACTCTCCCTACTCCCCACAAGTCAGGAGACCTTCTTACGTATTTTTGTTAGATGAATAAAAAATAAATGACAAACCTTTAAGTTTCAAATAAGGTGTCCAATATATTTATAACTTTAAAAATATCAAGACCCAGTGGTGCCTGGGTGGCTCAGCTGTTAAGTGTCTGCCTTTGGCTCAGGTCATGATCCCAGGGTCCTGGGATTGAGCCCCACATTGGGCTCCCTGCTTGGCGGGGAGCCTGCTTCTCCCTCTCACACTCCTCTTGCTTGTGTTCCCTCTCTCGCTGTCTCTCTCTGTCAAACAAATAAATAAAATCTTTAAAAAAAAATCAAGACCCAGATTTCAATATTTTCAATTTATAATTTTGATAAGTCATTAATAAGTTTTTCAAATTTCATTATTGAAAGACTGAAATTGGAATGGGGAAGGCTTTGTGACATTTTGATTACTTAAAATCATCATATTATATAGCCAAATAGGACTAAGGAAGGGCTGGCACCTACCAGAATAAGAAGGCAGATAGCATATAAATCCAATTCTTCCTGTGCCCATTCTTCCTCCGTGCTTCATCCCACAAGAGAGCACAAATGGAAATCAAGCCCAAGACACAAAGAATTAACCCTGAGTAGTCAGCAACAAAAACACACAAATGCAACTCATATGTGACCTGGGATAAAATAAAAAGTAATAAATATAAAAAATATGCAAGAGGAGTACAAAAGAATTCTGGAAATAGAATAAAAATTAAAAGAAGGAGTAACTGTGTTTTAAGCAGAATTTAAAGGAAAGCAGGCCCTTGAATTATTGGGGTATTCAGCATATATAATCCTAGAGAAGTAGGAAATAATAAGCAAAAGACAATAAATAAAGTTGGTAGCATAGCCAGAATACAAGAAGACATGAATAAACTGAAAAGAGTAAAAGTAAGGAATGCTGTCCCTAGTGGTGGTGTACAATTTGTACCTGGTAAAGCAGTTTACTTCATACTTGGTGAGATTTTAAAAGGAGAACACATGGAATGTAGAGGGAAAAAAACCAGTACATCCTACTAGTCGGCCAGGTAAGCTTGGTGAACATTGGGGTGACAGATGTCAACACCAAATGACTAAAAAAGGAAGTTTGCAATAAGCTTCATGAAAGTCTGCAAATATATTGCACTTGAATTAGTGTTCCTCAGCAGGGTAGACAGATACTGAAAACCTATTGCCAAAAAGATTGTTTTTGGAGTGAGAATAAGATGTGATTGAAGGAAAGAAAGGTTAGTGATGTAGATTCACAAAGTATTCAGTCATAAAGTTATGAGATAAAGTCAGATTAGACCAATGAGGAGAAAGAATTCAAGGGATATTATCTTAAGATTTTATATGAAGAATGCCTTTAAAGGTCAATGCGTGGGAAGTCACGTGGATAATGAGACTATCTTTTGGAAAACAGGGGGACTCTTATTGGGAGTAGCAGAAAGAAACATGTTTCTAAATTTGTGGCATTGTTTTAGTTCCTCGTCAAGCACCGAACCTGAGATTTCAAATACATGAGTAAAGACTTTTTTACCCAGGGAATTCATCTAAATTGCTTCATACAGAATCATGTTTTAAAAAACACATTAAAGTTCCAGTTCAAGATGGCAATATAGAGGTACCCAAAGCTTACTTTCTCCCACAGACACACTACATCTGCAGCTAAATATGGAACAAATTCCTCTGTAAAAAAACCCCAAAAAACTGTCTGAGTTACTCCTATGCATCAGGCAAAGGAGAGAAGGCCCACATTGAAGCAGGTAGGAGAGGCTGGGACACAATCTCACCATAAACCTTATCCCCAGAGTTATGTTCCACAATTGGGAGGGAACTCAAAACCCGGAGCTTTGAAAACCAACGGGGCTCATATCCACAAGACCCACAAGGCTGTAACAATTTGAGAAATGGCTCTAAAAGGAGTCACATCCTTGGACTCACCCACCCAAGAGCACAGCATAAAGGTAGTCAGTAAGCAGGCACCCAGACTTTAGGTGAATAAGGCTCATTTGCTAATCTTAAAGTATTGGCCTGAGGAGACAGAAATCTAATTTAGCACATATCTAGGGTCCTCCTGGCTGGCAGGCACCATCTTCACACTCTTCCTCTGTCTCGTTCTAGCCAGTGGGTGCCATCTTTTTCTTATTTTAATGCTAGGCTTTTTCTTTTCTTTCCTTCCCTTTTCTCTTCTTCTTCTTCTTTTTTTTTTTTTTTCTCTTTTTTTCCTACAGATACCATCTGTATGCTCCCCCTTACGTCTCATTCCATCCAGTAGGCACCATCTTCATATACTAGCTGGTACGCACTATCTTCTCTCTTTTCCTTTTTCCAGGCAGGTGCCATCTATACACTCTCCCTGTGCCTAATTCTAGTTGATAGGTGTCATCTTTGCATTCTCCTTCTGCTGTTCCAAAGTGCCAGTATCTCCCAGAGGGGAATCATTACATGCATCTGGTTTTTGCAGGTGCTGCCCAGAGGACACTGCTTGATTGCCTAGCTCTGGAGATGGGGCAGGGTGTGTGTGTGTGGGAGTAGATGCTGCAATTCTGGGTCCCGTGGGACTGTTAACAAACAGAGAGATAGTCCTTGGCACACTACCATCCTGGGGCATTGCACAGACAACAAACTGAAACACACCCCCAGTCTTTCTGTGAAAGAAGCCTAGTTGCTTATCCAGGAGCTTTGGCCCAAAAAGCAGGCTTCTTCTGGTTTGGCATAAAACTAGGGGCCTGTGGAGGTGTATTCAGGGAATGGAGACTGGTAGATGAAATATTTGTGTCTTCCTGCTGCCTTGTTTCAGCTTGACAGTATCTCCCTCCAAGAAAAGTTATTATACTTTTTAATATGACACCCCAATGTTTGTGGCACCCTCAACTACAGGGAGGCATTAAAAATAAGATAGGCTATCTGGCACCCCAATGTTTGTGGCTGCCACCAGGAGAAACCTATACATTTTCTGGCCCTAGTGGTCAGTGGAATGTATGCCTGTGGGTCCCACAGGACTGCAACCCAAAAAAAGAGTCAAAAGACACAGCAGCTCCATCTTTCAAAGAAAGTGTTCTATTAGCTTATCATCATAAATGCAGTCTGAGGGGCAGATTTCTAATTAAACACACGTCTAAGAGCTGATTATAATCTTTCCAGTGACCTCAGAAGACAGGCAATATCTCTGCACTCTCCCCTCTGGCTACACTCTAGACTGCCAGTATCTCCCAGAGGAAAACTTTTACATGTATCTGGTACCATTGTACCATGGTTTCTGGTACCATGGTTTCTATATCTGGTACCTGTTTTTGCAGTTGGCACCCAGAGGATGCCCCTAACTTCTCTGCCTCTGGTAGCCAGGCAAGGCTTGTGTTCTTGAGTTCCACAGAACCATAATAATCAGACAGTTCTTGGCAGGCTACCACCCCCCAGGGCACTACAAAGACAGCACACTAAGACACACCCCAGTCTTTCTGTTAAAGAGGCCAATTAGCTTGTCCTAGAGTTTTGGCCTGAAGGGCAGGCTTCAGGATTGGCACACAAAAGGGACCTATGCAAGTGTTCTCAGTGAACACAGGCCAGTGGACCCCATCATTGCACTCTCACTCTGCTTTGCTACACCTCACCAGTATCTCCCAGGAGAGAGATTTTACACTCATATATAACCCTAATTTTTTGCGACTGCCACTGAAGGGACACCTCCATATTATCTACTTGGCTCTGGAAGCCAGTGCGGTTTAAGCTTGTGGTTCCACAGAACTGTATATATTTGTGTGCTTTAAAAGCTGCTGCATGAGGGTCTAGCTTCCAATCAGCCTGAATCTAGATGCTGAGTGAGGTGCTCCCCTTTGGGACACTGACAGGTCTGGGCATACCCTCAACTATAGGCAGGCATTAAAAATAAGATAGGCTGTTTGGACAATCACAAAGTTTTGAGAGAAGCCAAGAGGTAGGACAGGGTTGAACAAAAAAATTAATCTCCTATATGAGGTCACTCTAACACAACTGGAAGATGTGGCTATTTCATCTAATGTATAGAAACCAACATAGAGAGTCAAGCAAAATGAAAAGGAACAGAGGAATATACTCCAAATGAAAGAATTAAATGAAACTTTAGGGGAAAGGAGGTAATGAAATGGAGATATGCAATTTACCTGATAAAGAGTTCAAAGTAATGGTCATAAAGATATTCATGGAACTCAAGAGAAGGATGGATGAACACAGTGAGAATTTCAACAAAAAAAAACCAGGAAATATATGAAAGTACAAAACAGAAAAGTCACAGAGCTGAAAAATACATAACTTAAAAATACACTTGGGGGAGTGTTCAACATCAGACTAGATAAAGTAGAAGAAAGGATCAGTAACTTGAGGGCAGTGGAAATCACTCAAACACAAAGGCAAAAAAGGAAAAAGAAGGAAAACAAGGTGAAAATAACTAAGGGGCTTATGGACAACATCAATTGGACTAACGTTTATATTATATGGGCTCCAGAAGGAGAAGAGAAAGAGAAAGGGGCAGAAAACTCATTTGAAGAAATAATGGCTGAAAACTTCCCTAACTTAAGAAAGGAAATAGAACTCCAGATACAGGAATCCCAGAGAATTCCAAATAACAAGTACCCAAAAAGACTCACACCAAAACACATTATAATTAAAATGTCAAAATTTTAAAAAAGGAGAAAATATTAAAAGCATCAAGAGAAAAATGGCTAGTTTTTATAAAAGAAATCCCCATTGGACTATTAGCTGATTTTTTTAGCAGAAACTTTGCAAGCCAGAAGAAAGTAGCATGATTTATTCAAATTCCTGAAAGAAAAAAACTTCCAACCAATAATACTCTATTCAGCAAGTTATAATTCAGAATTGGAGAGAGAGATTTTTCCAGACAAGCAAAAGGTGAAGGAGTTCACCACGAGGAAACTAGCCTTACAAGAAATATTACATGGAGCTTTTTTAAGCTGGAAAAAAAAAGGGTCACTAGTAACAAGAAAATACATGAAAGTACAAATCTCACTGGGAAAGGTAATTAAATATATAGTTAAGATAGTGGATCCATTACTTTTATAAAGTTAGCGTGAAAGTTAAAAGACAAAAGTAGTAAAACTAGCAACTACAATAATTACTTAAGGAATACACAAAATAAAATGATGTGAAATGTGACATCAAAAACATAAAATGTGACTGGGAGAGTTATAATGTGGAGCTTAAGTATGTGTTCAAACTTAAGCTGTTATCAAAATATATGGTTACACATTTAAGTTGTCATACGTAAGCCTCAGAGTAGCCACAAAGCAAAAATATGTATTAGATGCACAAAAGATAAAGTGAAAGGTATCTAAGCATTTCACTAAAGAAAGTCATGAAACCATAAAGGAAAAGACCAAGGGAAGAAAGGAACAGAGAGAACTATAAAACATGCAGAAAATGATTAACAAAATGGCAATAAGTACATACTATCAATAATCACTTTAAATGTCAATAGACTAAATCCTCCTATCAAAAGACATAGAATGACTGAATTGATAAAAGAAACAAGACTCATCTGTATGCAGTCTACAAGACTCACTTCAGATGTAAGGACACCAACATACTCAGATTTACAACTAGATACCATCTACATCCAAATAAATAAAATGGAGGGCAATCTGGAGACTGGCAGAACAAATTCCACAACTAAATATAAGTAGACAACATATAGTGATAAAGAAAAAAAAATTTAAAAGCGGCAAGACAAAAGAAGACAGTAACTTAAAAAGGAAAACCTATAAGGCTAGCAGAAGATTTTTCGATAGAAACTTTGCAAGATAGAAGGAGAAAGTGAAAGGATGGAAAAAGATATTCCCTGCAAATGGAAACCAAAAAACTTAGGGTAGCTATACTTAGATCACACAAAATAGACTTCAAAAATTAGACTGCAATAGTAAACACAAAAAGGTATTACATATTAATAAAGAGGTCAATCCAACAAGGGTATATAACATTTGTAAATATTTATGGACCCAACATAGAAGCATCTAAATATAAAGCAGATATCATTAGACGCAATGCAATAATAGTAGCGGGGGGGGGGGCACCTGAGTGGCTCAGTCGATTAAGCCTCTGACTCCTGATTTCAGCTCAGATCATGGTCTCAGGGTCATGCGATCAAGCCCTGTGTGGGGTTCCACGTTGAGCGTGGAATTCTCTCTCTCTCTCCCTGTGCCCCTCTCCACTTGCATGCTCTCTAAGAAAATTATTAAAAAAATAATAATAGGGGAATTTAATACCCCACTTACATCAATATCTAGATCATCCAGACAGAAAATCAATAAGGAAACATTGAGCTTAAACAACATGTTAGACCTGGTGGACTTAACAGATGTTGTATACATCTGTTTTGCATAAACATTCCATCTGAAAGCAACACAATACACATTCTTCTGAAGTGCACATGGAATATTCTTCAGTATAGATCATATGTTAGGCCACAAAAAAGTCTTAATAAATTTAAGAGGACTGAAATCATATAGTATCTTTTCTGACCACAATAATATGAAACTAGAAATCAATTACAAAAAGAAAACAGAGAAGTTCACAAATATGTGGATATTAAACAACATGCTACTGAACTTCCAATGAAACAAAGAAATCAAAATAGAAATAAAAAAATACCTGAGACAAAGGAAAATGGAAATATAACACACCCAAAACTTATAAGATGTAGCAAAAGCAGTTCCAAGAGGGAAGTTCATAGTGATAAATGCCTATATCAATAAACAAGAGAAATTCCAAATAGATAACCTAACAACTCAAAAAACTAGAAAAAGAAGAACAAATTAAGACAAAAGTTAGTAGGAGGAAGGAAATAAAGGTTAGAGCAGGAATAAATAAAATAGGGACTAAAAAGAAATAGAAAAGATCCATGAAACTTAAAGCTGTTCATTGATAAGATAAACAAAACTGACAAACCTTTAGCTAGACTCACCAAAGAAAAAAAACCGAGAGGACACAAATAAGTAAATCATAAATGAAAAAGGAGATGTTATAACTGATGCCACAGAAAGATAAAGGATCCTAAGAGACTATTATGAAAAATTATATGCCAACAAATTGAACAAACTAGAAGAGATGGATAAGTTCCTAGAAACATGTAACCTATCAAGACTGAATCATGAGAAATAGAAAATTTGAACAGAGCAATTACTAGTAAGGAGACTGGATTCGTAATCAAAACCTCCCAACATACAAAAGTCCAGGACCAGAAGGTTCTCCGGTAAATTCTACCAAACATTCAAAGAAAAATTAGTACCAGTTCTTTTCAAATTCTTCCAAAAAATAGGAGAGAAGACTTCCAAGCTCATCTTACAATGCCTGCATTACCCTTATACCAGAACCAAGCAAGTATGCCACAAGCAAAGAAAATTACATGCCAGTATCCCTAACGAACATAGATTAAAAAATCCTCAACAGAATATTAGCAAACCAAATTCACCAATATATTAAAATAGTCATATGCAGTGATTTAGTGGGATTTATTCCAAGGACTCAAGAGTGGTTCAACACCCAAATGTGAATTATTAGAATATACAATATTTATAAAACAAATGATAAAAATCATACAATCATCTCATAGACACAGAAAAAAACATTTCACAAAATTCAACACTCATTAATGGCAAATGCTCAACTAAGTGGGAATACAGGGACTGTATCTCAACATAATAAAGGCCATGTATGACAAACCCAGAGCTAACCTCATACTCAATAGGGAAAAGACAAAAGCTTTGTCTATAAGATTCGTAACAGAAGGATGCCTCCCTCTTGCCATTTTTACTCAAAATAGTATTGGAAGGCCTATCAAGAGCAATTACTCAAGAAAAAGAAAAAAGATCTAAAATGGAAAGGAAGAAGTAAAACTGTCACTATTTTCAGATGACATGACATAGAAAATGCTAGATTGCATTTCTATACACTAATAACAAGCTAACAGAAAGAGAAATTAAGAATTAAGATACAATTGCATCAAAAAGAATAAAATACCTAGAAATAAACTTAACCATGAAGGTAAAGTATCTTATGTTGAATTTTATAAAACATTAATGAAAGAAACTGAAGACACAAATAAATGGAAAGATTTTCGATGCTCATGGATTGAAAGACTTCTTAAAATGTTAAAATTGTTAAAATGTTCGTATTACTCAGAGCAATCTGTAGATTCAATGTAATCCTTATCAAAATTCCAACGGCATTTTTACAGAAATAGAACAAGTGATTCTTAAATTTGCATGGAACCAAAAAGGATCCCAAATAACCAAAGCAATCTTGATAAAGAACAAAGCTGGAGGCATCACACTTCCTGATTTCAAACTATATTTCAAAGCTATAATCAAAACAATATGGTATTGGCACAAACACAGACACATATATCAATAGAACAGAATAGAGAGCCCAGAAATAAACCCACACATATATGGTCAATTAATTTGTGACAAAGGAGCCAAGAATATACAACAGGGAAAAGACAGCCTCTTTAATAAATGGCATTGGAAAAATTGGGATAGCCACATGCAAAACAATGAAACTAGATCATTATCTTACATCATACACAAAAATTAATTCAAAAAGGATTAAATACTTGAATGTAAGACCTGACTAAAACTCTAAAGAAAGCATAGGCATTGGTCTTGGCAAAAATTTTTTTGCATTTGACACTAAAAGCAAAGGCAACAAAAGCAAAAATAAACAAATGAGACTACATCAAACTAAAAGATTCTGCACAGCAAAGAAAATCCATAACAAAAAACAGAACCTATTGAATGAAAGAAAATGTTTGCAAACCATGTTATCTGATAAGGGGTTAACATCCAAAATATATAAAAACCCACACAACTCAATAGCAAAAAACAATCTGCTTAAAACTGAGCAGAATATCTGAACAGATATTTTTCAAAAAAGTATACAGGTGGCCAACAGACACATGAAAAGATGCTCAACATTACTAATCACCAGGGAAATGCAAATCAAATATAAAAAGATATTACTTCACATCTGTTAAATAGCTATTATCAAAAAGACAAAAAACAGCAAGTGTTGGCAAGGATTTGGAGAAAAGGGAACACTTGGGCACTGTTGGTGGGAATGTAAATTGGTGAAATCACTATGGAAAACAGTACGGAGGTTCCTAGAAAAATTAAAAATAGAAGTACCATATAATCCAGCAATTCTACTTCTGGGAATTCATCTGAAGAAACAAAAACACTAATTCAAAAAGATATTGTACCTCCACGTTCACTGCAGCATTATTTATGATAGCCAAGACATGGAAACCTAAAGGATAAACAAAATGTGGTATATTTATGGAATATCATTCAGCCATAAAAAATTGAAATCTTGCCATTGGTGGCAACATGGATGGACACTGAAGGCATTACTCTAAGTGAAGTCAGACAGAAAAAGACAAATGACTTACATGTAGAATCTAAAAAACAAAAAATGAGCTCATGGATATAGAGAACAGATCGGTGGTTGTCTGAGGCAGTGGGGTGGGATGGGATGGGGTGGCAAAATGGGTAAAGGGGACCAAAAAGTATAAATTTCCAGTTACAAAATGAGTAAGTCATGGAATGGAATGTTCATCTTGGTGACTACAGTTAATAATACTATACTGCATATTTGAAAGTAGCTAGGAGTGTGGATCTTGAAATTTCTCATCAGGAGAAAAAAAATGTGTAACTGTGTATGGTGATGGATGTTAACTGGACTTATTGTGGCCATCATTCGGCAATACATACAAATATCAAATCATTACCTTGTATACCTGAAACTAATTATAACATTGTCATTTATACCTCAATAAAAATATACTTAAGAAATTGTTTTTGATGATAAGGAAAGGGTATATAATTATGTGTTATAATCATAATATTCATCTTTGAATGTTGGGTGGATTCATTTATTTCAGATATGTCTTGTATAAAGCAAGATGTGTAAAATAGAATGAATAATTTTTTTTTGTTAAAACTTTTGATCTGGTGCCCCTATATAAAAAAATGCTGTGTGTATACAAGTACTATCAATTATTTAGAAATTATATACACATACTACCATACTAATATGCTATGAACATTATAGACTATGGAAAAAATAGAAACAAACTGATAAAATATGTAATACTTTAAAATAATTTATTTTTACTTATTACTAAGAGATATATGTAAATATGTGCTCTTATTTTGAGAATCTTGCTCAACATTTTATGATATAGCAATTTAAACAACCAGCTCTAAATCTGATTTAGATATCTAGTTTAAAGAGTTGTCACAGTTGGAAAATATATCACAAAAGAATGGGTACATAAGAATGGAGAAAGTACATCAACAGGTGTATTATGAAACACTAATATTTTTCACTTCTCAATTCCATATACCAATTATATACAGGTACCTCATGCACATTCAGTATACATGATAGTTTGATATACCTGATATTAATCTATACATGTAAAGATTAGTCACTTATTTTTTTCTTATTTTAGCAGAGATAAAAATATTAATAGAAGTTTTATTACTTTCTTCCATGGCTTAATTGATTATCCATTGCCCACTGGGATTCATACACAATATACTGATGGCATTTACATAATACTTTTGAAAATTCTTGCATTATAAAAGTAAAGAATATAATTCCCCATAAAAAGTAGTACAGTACTACAGAAAAATGAAAGTAAGCTGTTTTCAGACCCTCAGTGATAATACAAGACAATAAAGTCATTTTAAAAGCAATTAAATTCTGCCACCGAAATAAATTATGATACCTTATATTGTTAGTATAATAACATTACTCAATGCAAATGTTTAACAAAACTACTTTTTTATCTGACAAAAACTATTCTGGGTAAAATCTTTTTGCTCCTTTCTGTTTTCTTATACTACCACACTTAGCTTTCTGAAGAGTTATGTTTTACTTAAAAACAGTGCTTTTAACATTTCAAAAAAGTTCTGTGTGCTCAAAGAAGAGGGGAAAAAAATAAAGAAATGTTGATAGAAAGCTGGACAACAAGTTTGCAAACTCTTAGATAAATGATACAGGTGCAACATTCTAAGAGTACTTTTGAAATTTGTCAGTACAATTACAATTTAGCTACATTTGAAATGGCATGTAAAAAGATGAAGCTAAAAATCTTTGAATTTCTAGTGTCTACTACATACTTCCCCTCATAAAAATTTCATAGATAATTTAAGACACCATTATTTAAAACAATTTAGTTGGTATTACATTTCAGTGCCATTTTGCCTTTCTGTCAAATACTTCTGCAGGAAACAACTAAGAATACTAGAGAAATGACGGAGAAACACTATGGTAGGGAAAATAATTATTCCCTGATTAAAGCGTTTTGTAAGTTTAGATTTCATGTCAGGCTTTCTTAAAGGACAGCATATCTACATTTTAAAGTGCAATGAAATTAAATAAATACACACACATCCATTATTTGTGCTAAATAGCATCATGCATATATCCAGGGAAATATATTTAAGATTTTCATTGAAATATTAACACATTATAATGAAACCAAAAGGACCCTATATGTCAGAAAACTAAAATTGTAAAGTATTCATACTACAGAAAAAAATGAAAAAGATCTTCAAATGATTATGAAGTACAGTGAAGAAAAAGTTCATTATTGATCATAGGACGCTTTTAGGAATATTTGTGAAGATCTCAGAAATATTTACATAGAAGAAGATACACTTCTACAATATATGGAGCAGAATAAAAATTCTGGTAGAGGTGGTTAGATTGTATTTGGAATATTTACCATTATTTCAACCTTGAATTTTATTACTGTAAATTGTATTTCTAGAATTTGAATGAGTAAAGCTTTTAGCAAAACAAGTAGCATAAACAGCAAATTCCAGAACCACTGTTTTTCAGTCATTAGGTTTTCCCTATTTTTTTTAAATCACTAAAAATAACAACCAAAAAAGCCATATCAAGCCTCACAGAAATAGTGTGATACAGTGAACTGCACCAGAAAAGGACAATATATAAATAGGCTCAAACACTCAGCCTTGAAAAGTTGCACAAAAACTGTATTTATTAAAAAGGAAGACTTATCTAAGCTTAAACACAAAGAATCTGCAAACAAACAAACAAGCCCACACGTAAATTAAGTGTAAGAAAGACTATGTCCTACTTAGGCTAGCCATTCTATAAAAACCCTAGAAAGCATTAAAATTAGTGGATTCAAATCAAAAGAAAATCTTGGAAATATACATTCACTATGAAAGCCTTACAAATAACTTCGGTGAAGATTTTAGTTTTTCTTTGGACTCCAATGTCATTATTTTTCTGCTAATTTGAATTCCAACAGTTCGTTTATTTTATGCACTGCAGACTATGTTGCCAAAGAGGGAAAAATTAGTATATTTCTACAATAAACACAGATTATCATACACTTAATTCCCTCTCTAGTCAAAATAAGGGGGAGAAATTTATCAAGTACAGAGTTTAGGCCAATTGTATTTCTTCCATGTTAATTGCCTCAAATAACCACACCCAAGCCAAATTTAATTATATCAAAAGTAATTAATTTTCAAATGCTCTTTTTAGACACCACAAATAAAAGAGACCAGCATTCAAATTTATTTAACTCTAATGAGCAGTTCAACAATTTGACATGGGTCTAAAGGACTGACTAGAGGATGAAGTAAAGAAAACTGGACAAAGGAGAAACAAAAACCCAGAAAACCATCTTTATCCTCAAAGTCCCTGTTTGAGACACAGATGGACATTTCTAACAGTCTTTTGGTCATTTCCATCTAGGTGTTGCACAGGCATCGGAAACCTAATTTGTTCAGAAAAGGCTTTATTTAATAGCTTGTTATCAAGGCTATTTCTTCACATTCCCTCCAACCAACAAACTTTATTTACTGGTCAAAATACACCCAGCTCCCAATTTAGCAAATTGAGCAACAGTTCATTTCTTGTATCTCTCACTTCCAGTTTAATCACAGCCAAAAGATTTCTACTTTAGCTCTTTTCTGACATTTCTGACATTGCAACAAATATGTTAAATTAGTAAACTGTTATCAAAAAACTGAAATAAAACATTGGTACATGTCTGAAAATAAAAATAAAAATTACCCATCACAGATAGGTAATTAATTCAAATGTTGAGACTATGTAAAATCCTTCCAATTTAAGTGGATGAGAATATGAATGTGACAGATTTCTCCATTTACTTTTGTAGAAGTTTTTCAAACAGATAAATTTAAGAATGATAAAACAACACACAGTGGAGAAGAAAATTTTAATGTCTAAGTTTTTTTAACTCATCATTAACTAATTGTCAGAAATACTGAGATAACTATATTAAGGAAAGTGGAAAAAATTTTTTAAATTTCAGGAGTGGTAGCTCCTATAAAAGCTATTGCCAGCTTCATTAAGTCATAATTTTCCCCCAGTAAGAACTGGATATTAAGATATTTCAAAATAGTTTTAAGTAATCATATATAGACCAACATTTAAGTTGAATGGGGTTTTTTTGAGCTAATTATAATACCATGAATGGAAAATTTCAAAATTCATTTTTCATATCAAACTTTGGCAGCTATCCCGAAAAAAGATATAAATGCTTCAAAAGAAACAAGAAATACTTTATTAATATAAAAACACTTTGATAAAGATTTAAAATAGAAATACCATACAATCCAGTAATTCCACCACTGGATATTTACCCAAAGAAAGCAAAAACACTGTCTCAAAGATATATGCACACCTATGTTTATTGTAGCATTATTTATAATAGACAAGATACGGAAGCAACCTAAGTGTCAATCAATAGATGAATGGGCAAAGATGTGATATATACATATGAATATTACTCAGCCATAAAAAAAAGAGATCTTGCCATTTGCTACACCATGGATGAACCTAGAGGATATAATACTCAGTGAAGTAAATCAGAGAAAGGCAAATACTATATGATTTTACTTATACGCGGAATTTAAAAAACAAAACGAATAAACGAACAAAAAGCAGAAACAGAACAACAAATACAGAGAACTGATGGCTGCCAGAGGGGAGGAGAGTGTAGGAACAGGCAAAATGGGTAAGGGGAGTGGGAGGTACAGGATTCCAGTTATGAAATGAATGTCACGGGTATGAAAGGTACAGCAAAGAGTATACAGTCAACGGTATTATAATAGCATTGTATGGTGACAGATGGTAGGTACGTTTGTGGTGAGCATAGCATAAAGCAAAGAGTTTTGGAATCACTATGTTGTTCACCTGAAACTACTGTAACATTGTGTATCAACTATACTTCAATAGAAAAGGAAAAAACCCTGTGATAAACATCTTTCAAATATAATAGGCAAATTAATTTGATTATCTAGCTCTTTAATAAGCTGAAGAAACTCAATTTGATAATATAGTCACAATGTTACCAAGCTTATAAATGCAGATAAATTGTCAGTAATGAAACTGATCCTTAGAGTCAAGATTAATCATGCAAGTAAAATAAATTTAACTGCTCTGAAATTTTAAGCAATCAGCACAAAGGTATGAGCTTTAAAAAAAAGTTACCAAAAGATACCTCAGAATATTACAAGATACATTATTTTCTCACTGAACAATGAAAAAAAAGAAATGACTGATGAACAGAGTCCATCACCTCCCTCCAAAAGGAATACTTACTCTTTGATTCAACTTGAAAAAGAAAATCTTACTATTTCTATTTAAGTCTAAATCAGTTTATTCGAAGAGTATCCTGAGAAAGCAAAATGAGCTTAATTAAAAACATTAGCAATTGTCACTACTTATTTGTGTGAACCGGAATTTCCTAGGCATAATACAATAAAAATAAAATACAGAAATAAAGTAGAGGTTGAGGCTGATATAAAATAGCAACTTCAAGTATAACCGCTGATTTTAATTCCTCACTGTATTCATTGACTGACTTTACTGGAAAAATGCTGTTAAGTTTGAAATTACAGGATAGATGTACACTAATTAAAAGCTACTTTTACTTGTTAGAGGTTTGCAAAATGTTTTAAAAACAAGGTTCTCGGGGCGCCTGGGTGGCACAGCGGTTAAGCGTCTGCCTTCGGCTCAGGGCGTGATCCCGGCGATCTGGAATCGAGCCCCACATCAGGCTCTTCTGGTATGAGCCTGCTTCTTCCTCTCCCACTCCCCCTGCTTGTGTTCCCTCTCTCGCTGGCTGTCTCTATCTCTGTCAAATAAATAAAAAAAAAAAAAAAAAAAATCTTTAAAAAAAAAAAAAATAAAAAATAAAAACAAGGTTCTCGGGGCGCCTGGGTGGCACAGTCGCTAAGCGTCTGCCTTCGCTTGGGGCGTGATCCCAGCCTTCTGGGATCGAGCCCCACATCAGGCTCCTCCACTGGGAGCCTGCTTCTTCCTCTCCCACTCCCCCTGCTTGTGTTCCCTCTCTCGCTGGCTGTCTCTCTCTGTCAAATAAATAAATAAAATCTTTAAAAATAATAATAATAAAAAAATAATAAAAACAAGGTTCTCAAAAAAATTTAAAAAAATAAAATAAATAAACACAAGGTTCTCTAAAAATTAGAAAGTTTGAAATCTATTAACAAGATTAAAACAAGATAAATCCAAACAAGATAAATCCAAACTCCTAATCATGGCATAAACTAGTTAGCCCTAACTAGATTTCAGCTTATTTTCCCACAAGGAACACCTTTTTTCCATCAATACTAAATACTATGTATTGCTAGAACATGCATGATTTTATGCTTTTATATATGCTCTTATCTCAACCAGAAATGCCCTTATCCCAGTTCTCCTGGCAAATTTTTCTTTTTCTTTTAATATACAGAAAAAAATGTTGCTTCCTCTGTAAAGCCATCGAGAGACTTAAGACAGAATTAACTACTTTCTCTTCTACACTGTATTATAATATTATCACGTTATTATATTTATCTATTTAAATTTATTGTCTCCCTAAATGCCAGCAAATCCTTTAAATGTAATGATCTAAGTTACATTCATTCTTGGATCCTTTTTTTTTTCCTGTTCTTAACACAGACCCTAAAGTTGGAATACATGCATTAATAAATAGAAAAATTACATGCAAGTAAAAAAGCAAAAAAAAAAAAACCCAATCAAACTGATTAAGTTTAGTACCTAAAAATTAATTACTGAATAAAAATAGAATGGCACTATCTTCCAGCCATTATACTCAAAGTTTGGTCGGCAAACTACCAGGCTCTGGTGAGATAATATAAAAATTAGAATTAAGAATTTGGAAACTTTTTATAGGAATTTGACAGAGATTTTCATGTTTGTTGAATCTTTTAGGATCTTTTAAAATTCATTTTTCTCATTATTCATTTTATTATATTTTTGTGAAGTATCAGCCAGTGACAGATTAAATATTGAAAAAAAGCAAAATACAGATAGATTGAGAAGCACTACATTAGACTATGGAAGACAGAAAGATAAGACTTGACTCAAAAAAAAAGAACAACCTTGACTCTTTTTCAATGAGAATTTGGTTTACAAGGAAGAATATGATATATACACAAATTGTTGTAATATGTATCATAACTACCCATATTTCTCAAAGTTCACATCATCATCTTTGACACTTTAAAACCTATCTATTGATAGAATTATAACTGTATCTGGAAATACTAATGCATAACTATTATTTCTTTCTAAAGTTATTTATATGAAGACTAGATTTTAAGTTAAAAATCAGGGCGTGTTTCTTTCACTGCCTATCAGACCCAAAGGTATCTTTGACTGACTCCATACAGAGCTAGCCAGCTTTCTACAGCTCTCTGCCTGACCTGCAGTATCTCAAAACCCAGTAATATATAGAAACAGAATGATTATACAATTTTTTCAGAAACTCTTCTTTCAATATTTTCAAGATTAATTTATTAATCTTTAGTAAAGATTAATTTATTTTCTCAATCCTTTACAATAGAAGTTGGCAAACGCTTCCTGTAAGAGACCAGATAATAAATATTTTAAGGTTTGTAAGCTATATGGTCTACTGTCACAGCTACTCAGACTTTGTAGCAAGAAAGCAGCTACAGACAATATATAAACAAATGGTCATGGTTCTGTTCCAATAAAATTTTACTTAGAAAAACTGGCAGTAGGTTTTCAATTTGGCCCAAGGACTGTAACTTGCTGATGTCTCTTCTATAGGTATAACTATAAAATCAATCATTAAGAACCTATCATTTAGTAATACTAAAAAATTGTCATTCTTGTTTGCATTTATCATCAATTTTAAAATTTTAAAAACTGACAGATTCACCAACATGCAAGTTTATAAAAGAAAAGACTATTTTTCAAGAAAATTGAAGTAAGTATATTGAAAAAATTTTTGTGCTTTGTCTTTAATGGCATATGTCTAGGAGAGCTATAAGCTTTTCATACTATTATTAGATAGCAACACTCCCACAGGCTATAGAAAACAAAAAGACAGATTTATTTACACTAGTTGCCACAACCACTACAACAAACAGCATATAATAAGCAAAAATCTCCACAGAAAAGCCCTTTTAAAATGTACTATGAACCTACTGAACTTTGGAGTTATGATGCTTTTTGTTCAACCAACATCTATGCAATAACTTCAAAATCCTGAGATCTTGTCTACCTTTTTTTAACAAACCTGAACGTAGATTTATTTCATCTTTAGGGTTCAAAGCTGGCCTTCTCCAGCACGTAATCACTCCTTTCCTTTAAGGGGTGAGATACAAAGCTGATCAGAAGCTAATCACTCTAAAACTGAAGTCAAACCCTAATCCTCCCTTTTCCACTCAAGTTCTAATATCCCCAGTGGAATATATAGTTCTATAAACAATTCTCTTTATCATTCTAGAACTCTTTTCCCCAGAACGTAAGAGGAATTGCTAAATGTTTCAGTTTCCAAGGAAGTCTTTTACTGTCAGATTCCAAATGTCTTAATATAAATGTTTTTTTTTTTACTTTATTTCTGATTTCCCAGACTTAAAATCCTAAAATTACTCCTTATCACTTTTCATATTGCTTGAAAATTCAATCACAAAGTTTGTAATTATTTTTGGATTTCTTTTACATGCTTGCCACTCATTATCTTTCCATAAACAGAACATGTTGATACTGCCTACCCATTTTTTCCTGTTGAAAACTCTTCAGTGCTACTATACGTTTCTACTAGAAGTCTTCCACAAATACTGATTTTACTTTTCATATGTATGTGTATAAAATATAGACTGCTTAAAAAGACAATTTAACCACTGTGTAATAATAAAATATGTTAACAGGTAGTAAAGAGTAAGGCAAATGCTTTAAAATAGTAAAAACAGAATTTAAATAACAGTAAAAAGATTCTCACAGAGAAATTTAACAGAAGTGGAAAATAAACCCAAGAAAGAGGCAAATGCTGTAAGGAAAAACTAAAATGCACTTACTCAGGGCACAGAAGGAAAATCAGAAACTAGAAGGATTATCCTTACTGCACAAATTGATAGAGCTGCTGTTATCTCTGAAGTCCAAGATAATATATAAAAATAATCAGTTAACTATACTCACATAAAGTTAAGGAAAGATCACGATTGGGCCTACTTGAGGGGGAATATCAGCAGTGAGAAACCAAGTAACTTAGAAGTTGTCTAGATAGTGTTCTATAGAGTGAATTTCTGACTGGCTTACCTAGGCAACGAAGCAAGTTGCCAGTGTTACTACTTATTATCAGTTATTCTACCACTGGAGGGAGTCTGGTCACATATCCTTTGATGTGACTTTTACTCTAATAACTTCATCTTCTCTGGGAATGAATTAGAACCCCTACCAAGAATATGAATTGGTTTAACATAATCTGATGACTTTAAAGCTTTTTGTTTGTTTGAGTTTTTCTTTTATTTTTGTTGTGTTCCATACTCACTAAGTAAAAATTTACAGCATCTTTATAGTCATATCTGGGTCAAAGAAATGTATCCTGAGGTCACATGTGCTGGTACATATCAATCCTTAGAAAAAAAATCATAAAGAAAAAAAATGTTAAATCAAGAACAGAAGGTTCTGATACAAATGCCCACCCAAAGCAGATATCAAGGTCACAAGGCACATGAAATGCACCAAACAGCAGGTTTGAAGTAGAAGCTGAAAAGAGCTTTTAGGATTAAGGCTGACAAGGGTATTACTGATGGGATAGATAAATATAAGCAAAAGATAGAGACTGTAACTGTGGTTTTAAAGTTAACTATTTTTTTTAATTCAGAATTTACAGTTTCCATTGTCTACTGATGAAGTTGAAGTGACATAAGAAGGATTTACTAAGTAAACAAAACACAACTGAAATGAAAAACAAAGATCTAAACATTGGACAAAAAAAAAAAAAAAAGAAATAAAAAACAGTAATGAACTCAAGAAGGTATGTGGAGAATAACAGTCCATTTACAATAATTATTCTCTATTTTGTGTCAAGAATTATAAGAAATGATAGAAAATACTTCATGTAATTATTTTAAAAATCCTACAGGATTGACATTATTATACCCATTTTACATGAGAAAGCTTAAAGCTAAAAACAGGTTAAGTAATTTGCCTAACGTAATATATCTAATACAGCACTGTGCCAACTAGTAAGCATTTCTGTTACATTTCCAAAGTTAAAATTTGTTTAATTCACATATCAATAAGCGTAAAAAAGTCACAACTGATTTATAATTTAAGTAGATATGACAAAGTCAAAATTAAAAGGAATTTATCTTTTTTAAATATGTAAAAAAGAGAAAACCTTTTTTTCTTTTCCCTCATAAAACTACTGTTAGACACAAAGACACGGAAATCTGTCAGGTTCTCTCTGCAATTTCCTTAAAATGTATTCCCTTGCTGAGTAGCATCATAAATTCCATAAATCGTATCTAGGCAGTCATAAAATAATCATGGTAATAATACTTGTTAAACGCAGGAAGCCTTGGGGGTGGATTTAAGTGCTATACAACAAATTAATTTTGTATTTTCTTCCGTGCTACTATAACAAGAGTGCAGGGAGCTTGGATGCATGTAAAACAACATATACATAAATCTTTCCCTTTCAGCAAGGAAAGAAAGCTTTATATATCAAGAAATATATCAAGAAAGCTTTATATATCAAGAAAGCTATATATGATTTTAAGAAAAATGAAGAGAAATAGAAGTAATGTAGAATTCTGTGTGTGGGGTTGGGTGCTGTTCTGTCTTGTCACAGGTCAATTACGGTCTGAAGTGTCTATATGAAGAAACAAACTGGAAATGGGTTCCCGTATTATCAATGCTTCCCGATGAGCAATTAATGTTTTTTTTTTTTCCTTAAACTTCTTTGGAAAATCTACAATTAAAGTAGATCATATATGCAACTTGAGGATACACAGCAGAGATGGAAGAACAGAAATACTCTGCTACTTGAAACAGATATCACAGAAAGTACTAGATCTACAGCACATCTTCAGAGGTTTCCTAATAGAAGTCTATCCAGAATCCTCATTTTGAACTACAAGTAACACGTAGGCAGAGACCATATACTAGCAACTAAAGCACACATGCCTAGGATAAAAGTACATATGAAATAACATGTGTGTAGAAGAACCCTCTTAATTAAAAAATCCAATTATATGACCGCTTGGATTCTATTCCAAATTCCTCCAACTGTTAAATACTTGGAGAACTATGAAAAAAAGGAAACACTGTGAATTATTGCTAATTATGTAAATGGATTAATTTATAAGAAAACAGCAAGTGAAAAAAAAAAACATACAAGAGCCAAGGAAACATAAGAAAGACATACAGTTTACCAGCAGCTATAACTCTTAGTTGATGAAATATATAAAACATTATAAAATTAAAAACATCTATAAGTGGAAAGAGTAAAAGAAAACATATATTTAACAACAATATTATATTTTCTCCTATTTTATTTTATCTACTTCCCGGAAATTTGCGCTCATATTTTTCCAATACCCGATTAATCGAATAAAGTAAAGAGCAAACAAAATAAATGCATTTCTATGACCATAAAATCATGAAAATTTAGCACTTTTTATGTACTCAAGCATATAACAGATCTTCTGCCACATCCTAACTTTCTGTTATATATTTACAGAAGTAAAATAATGTGACCTGAGAGGAAATGAAGGGAGTAAATAATATCTAGCTGAATATTTCTCAATATAAGATTATGATAAATAAGGTCTGCTTGACAAACTTAATGCTACATTTCTAAATTGTTCTGCAAAAAAAAAATAAAACCTATATATTTTGGAATTGACATGTAGAGTCACAAAATAAAAAGTCAGACATTTAATAACATCTCTACACAAGCTATTCCTAATTTTTACATACTTTTAATAGGAGTTAGCTCTTTGTAGATATATTTTATAAAATGAAACCCTATTAATCTATGTTGAATCATTAGAAGTCTGCAAATAAGTAATTTTCACAGATATTGCTAAGTGCCAGCACCCACTATTAAATGTTACATAATTTCTTCATTTTGCAGGATTCCTAATGTGAACTGAAACAACTAAAAAATATTACCAAGACAAAATAGCTACTACTCTACAAGAAGAGACCACATAAATGCAGTGCTCGTTTTTGTTACTGTTAATTCTGTAAACTTCATAAAAAGGAAAAACAACTTTATTTTCCCTAATATCTTTGAAAATGTGGTAAGTGCAATTTTAAGTATTAAGATCACGGGGTTCTGAGGAGTAACTACGAATCACCTATTTCCAATAACTACAGTAATAAGCTTTTGATAAATCACTGAAGTAAATGAAAATGAAATCTACTTTTACTAGATTCTTGGTTTTCTGTCAAACCAATCTAGGAAAATCAAAACATTTATAATGGTAACACCAGAAAAAGTCATCTCACAAAAGCATAAACTAAAACCCATACGATTTCCTACGTGATATATTAAAAATAATCTCTCTAGTCTAATAATGCAAGTTTATATATGGAATGCCAAACGATTACTTTTTTTTTAGATGCCATAAATATGTGCACCTATTACTATGGTGACCTAAGGATAAAGGAATTATAAACAGCTTTTTTTATCAATACTATACCTTTTCCAGAAATTACTTAAAGTGGCTTTGGCTTCAAAGGTCAATTATTCTGTGTCCTAAATTTATTAGTAAACAGAAATTCAGTGTGCAGTTGACCTAAACTATACTGTATAGCAACGCCTAACCAAGTTATCATTTAAATGACTTTAGAAACAAGACCTCTGCCCTCTGTTTGGATAATATACTAATAAATTTTATGGCCTTATTGTGAACACACTAGTATTTCTACATAACCTTGGCTAAAAAATATTTTTAAATCATCGTCTCCATACACTGTTAATCACTGATTCCATTTATAGCCAAAGTATTCCCGGTCATCTTAACAACATGCAAATTGTTTTTCCTTCGTCAGATGTTCAATTTTACATTTATTTGGCCAATCAACTACTAATCAGATGACTCTTTTACAAATGAAGTTTTATTCCACATCACTGAAATAGCACTGACTCTTTACTCCAAATAACACAGAAGCACTACAAGCTACTCGTACTGCACACAGTACTAGCTTATCTCTTTCACGGTCAAACCTGTGTTCAATCACTTCCTTCTTTAGGAGACTGCCAACTTTAACAATAGAATAAGCTATATAACATCAAGACACAATGGTGAGTACTCGCCACATATTCTGTACTACAGCAGATATATTAGGCCACTTCTTCACAGATTTTTGACAGTTTCTGAATCACAGCCCCAAACACGAAGCCTGTGGCTGTCCTTGGTGCTGAAACGCACTTTTCCCCCCCGCGCCCCTTCTCTGAAAAAAACCGTCAAAACCCTATTTGAGAGGATAAAAAAACTAATGAATTTGGGGGGTCTTAAGAGGGGAGGTTTAAAAAAGGAAATGATAAGTTTCTGGGCTGAGAATGCTAACTAGCGTGCGCTGGTGGAGAGGGGAAGGAAGGGGTACTAGAAACTCCCAGAGGGCATTGCCCCTTCGGTTCGGGTAGACCCTGGAAACCCGGACTGCGGCACGATCGGAAACGCCTCGTCCGGGGCAAGAGCGGCGGGCGGGAACGGCGCCCTCGCCCGGGCAGCTCCTCCGCTCGGGGCCAAGCCGGCGAGGACCGCGAGGGGCGCCGCGGCCAGAGACTAACGCGACTTTCCACGCCAACAAGCGAGCCCTGGGGTCCTTTTGTTTCTAGCGTCTGAGGGGAGGGCGGATGAGCGGAGAGGAGCTCCACCTGTGTTTATTTGTATGGGGGGAACAACAAAAGACCCTGATGCCCGGGCGAGCAGGGTCGGCAGAGTCGGGGCGGCCGCGGTGCCTGGCCGCGGGCTCGGCCCCTTTCCTCACAGCCCCCGTCGCTCTTACCGTCCCGGTCGCACAGCTGAATGGCCTCCAGGCTGAGGTTTTTGATCACCTCCTCACAGGGGCTGGTGGGGCTGTTGAGGGTATGATCCAGACGCGGCACCTCCATTTTTCCAACTCCCTTCTCAAGCCCGCCTGCTTCGTATCCAGGCTCTCTCCGTGGACGGGTGGGAGAGAAGGGCGGGAAAGGGTAGGGAGTGGCGGAAGAAGGGGGACAGGAGGCCTGGGACGCGGTTCCGAGGGGCCGAGGCTGAGCCTCCGCGCTAGAGAGCCGCGGCTGAGGCGACGGCCGTGGCAGGAGCTCCGGGGAGTGTGAGCTTCGGAGAGACCGAGAAGGACCTGGCGCGAGAGCAGGAGGCGCGCGCTCCCGGCGGGGAGGGGAAGCGTCGCGCGGGGAACGTGAGGGAGAAGGCGCGGCGCGCGCACGCGCGTGAGAGGACGCGCCCACCTGCTGGCGCGCGGCGCTCCTTCTTCCCCGCCCTTCCACGCGCACGCGCCCCCTGCTGCCCTCGCGCCTCAGCCCTCGCAACCCCCGCGCAAAGTGTCGGACAGCCTGAGCTCCCGGAAACCGCGAGCGGTTGGGGGTGTGGAGCGCTGGCGTCGCCCTCTCTTCTGGTGAGGGTTGTTTGGCGTCCTTTCCCTCGTCACAGGGTCAGCGGGACCCAGGTTGGCACTGGGGAGTCTGCACGGGGAGGTGAGAAGAAGCAGATTGGTTTTTATGAAGGACTGAAAAAATATGGGTTCAGATCCTTTGTAGCCTTGTGTCCGAGCCCCTGGGCTTGCCTACCCGTCAAGGTCTCGCGCTACTCCCCTCCCGGCCCTGCTTGCTCAGCCAGGCATTCCTCGGAAACAGCTGCGTCTCTGTGAGAGATGAGTGGATTGATTGAGGAGTGGCAGGGTGTACGGACAGAATTTTGGTCAACCTGAAGGAGGGGCAAACATGGGAATTCAGAACTGCCACAAAGGTGAGGGAATGAGGAGATGCCAGCCAGCCTGCTGGAAAAGCAGCACGTGCGCTTCGGGCTGACAGCCACTAATCATTCAGCCTTCGCAGCCTAGTTTGCGTCATTCATTCATTCATTCATTCATTCAACATATAAATATTAAATGTTTACTCTGTGTGGGGCACTGTTCTGGGCACCAGCGAAGGGGGGAAAAACAGTACCTGACTTCATGGGTATGAAAGATCCTTTTCTAATGAAAAATGTGCTTCCTCAACTTTTTAATTCGCCCATTCTTTTTAATGACACTTAATATTCTACAATGCACTTAGTGGAGGTGAAAATGTTTTTAAAAATAGGCAGATATAGGTCACAGCCTATTGACCTCGATTGCCATTTGCTTTTTTGGAATGGTTTTTAGTCGTGTTGCTATCTTAGAATCAAAATAGTGGCTGCCCCACTCTCTTCTTTCTTTAGTGTATATGCTTGTTGGAAATGAAAGTTCCTTTTTATTGATTTTCCAATTTCAAACATAAATGTTATCCAATAAAGCAGCAATTTACATACAGATTGCTATATGCTACCCTTTCTTAGTACATCCTTCTAGCCATAACATGACTAAATCTAGTTAATTGAAGCCTCATAAAACAGAAGGACCAGCTTAAGGTAAAATAAGCCTGTGAGAAAACTTGGCACAACTGCAAGTTGATAAAAATCTGTGGAAGATAATTGGGTATCTTAAAGGGAAACATCCTCATTATCAACTTACGTATTAATGAAGATGGATCTCCTTCTTATAGTTTGAGAGAATTCTTGTGTCAAGGTAGGGGTGTCCCCAAAGAAAGGATAAATTATTACTTGTCAAGAAATATGACAAGATGACACTTATTGGTGAATTTTCTTTTTCTTTTTCTTTTTAAAGATTTTATTTATTTATTTGACAGAGATAGAGACAGCCAGCGAGAGAGGGAACACAAGCAAGGGGAGTGGGAGAGGAAGAAGCAGGCTCCCAGCGGAGGAGCCTGATGTGGGGCTAGATCCCAGAACGCCGGGATCACGCCCTGAGCCGAAGGCAGACGCTTAACGACTGAGCCACCCAGGCGCCCCTTATTGGTGAATTTTCTGTGTTCTAAAACCTGGCTCTGGAGGAATAGAAATTGATATTGTCAGCTGAACCATGGTGGGTTCATCTTTCAGAGTAGTATTACATTTACAAATTTCAAAAGGAACTGTGCAAACTAGATTACCAATTTATTGATTTACACATGAGAAATAAAACTCATATATATTTAAAGCTATAATTCACACAGATATTTGTTAAACACCTACTGTGTCCATGGACAATATGCTAAATGTTGGAAATTTTGAGTTCAAATCTGTTAGGAAACAGCAACATTGAAAAAGGAAAATTATAATGAGTGTTACCAAAGAGGAATCATGGGAACTTGTGAAGCACACACAGGGGTCCTAACCTTGTCTGGTTAGTCAGGAAAGCCTTTAAAAAGATTATATAAAAGGAACAGGAAATTATTGAAAGGCTTTGAATGGGAAGTTAGCATGATCAGATTTGTAGGCCAGAATATTTGTATAATAGGAAAAGGGGATAATGTTTTAAGAAATATTAATGTGACTTTCTGGGTATAAGACCTATTCAATCCAAGGCATCTTTCCACTAAGGGTTTAGATTATTACATAAGAAATACAAAAGAAAGAGTTAGTATTTCACTTTTGACATTCAGCATAGGATTTTTTTTAAGCAAAATTTTAGGCTTCAAATCAAGGCATTGTCAAAAGATAAAATATAGATTTGTTTATGGTTTAACATACCAAGACTAGGCCTATTGGTCAAAATGATATAGTTTATTCCATAGTGAAGACACAATAGCCCAGTCTACAATAAAGGCTTAGGCCAGAGATTGGTGTAAGGAAGATGGTGGCTATGAGGCAAGTAAAGTAGAGAAAATTATATTCTTTTTGGTTCAGAGAATAATGGAAAAGAGGTAGAAGTGTTAAAGGATGGCAGCCAGCAACATTTTTTTTTTTAAAGATTTTATTTATTTATTCAACAGAGATAGAGACAGCCAGCGAGAGAGGGAACACAAGCAGGGGGAGTGGGAGAGGAAGAAGCAGGCTCATAGCGGAAGAGCCTGATGTGGGGCTCGATCCCAGAACGCCGGGATCACGCCCTGAGCCGAAGGCAGACGCTTAGCCGCTGTGCCACCCAGGCGCCCCCCGCTGTGCCACCCAGGCGCCCTAGCAACGTTTTTACTCACTCAAACATTGAGAATGTAGGATGAGGGACTGTACCTTTAGAAATATCCAGATAGGTATGGGAAAACTCAAGGACAGAGAAATTTCTGCCCTAGTTCTTAGATCTTTGGGTTGATATCACCTGGCCAGGCTAGGAAGGAACCACATTCAAGTAACCTTGAACAAGGCATCATAGTTAGGCAGAGGAAGGACAGGAATTCACTTTCCAGAACTGTTGAAAATTCCTGTATACTCAGAAGGTAGTTGAGTTGAGATCTAGTCAACCTGCTGTGAAGCCTGATTTTAAAATGCAAGGTAATACTTTAGGAAAAACTGCAGAATGGACCTTCTAGACTAGGGATGTCTAAAGTATTAAAAAAAGATGAGACTGGTCAGTCCTACAGATGGCTACCAGGCCTGATCCAACTGAAAAAACACAGACCATGAGTTTCTCTAGCCACCAACTTCAAGTGAAAGGCCAGAAGCAATTAGGCATACAAGGGATGTCACCACAGAGGCCAGAGGAGGCAAAAGACATTATTCAAATCCAGTGACCCTTTGTCCCAGTGCTTCAAGGTAATGGAACCTCTCCTGTCCTGATATTCCCAAATATCATCCGAAATAAGATGTAGGGGAAAAGGTAAAAACCTGAAAGACTGAGGATCTTACCTAAAAAGATGAACTTTAAAGGGGTAAATAAAATACTGATTAAAATACTGATTGAATCTAGATTCCTGGATTAGACTAAAACTACATTACTTATCTTCCCCTTTATACTAGTGAATGATATTTCATGAAGATGACCAAATGAATTTTAGGTAAAATGAAAATTCTACCTTTTCATATATAAGTTGTAGTGTGAGTGATTGCAATCCTCACTTACGTCATTTGTTAGCTCGAGGTGGCCACTATTATAGCCAAAATCCTAACATTCAAGATCCAACTCAAATGGTGCATACTCTGTGAAGATTACTCCTTATGCCAAAAATCTTTTTATTTCCGTGGGGGTTTATTTATATTATCTACAGACATAATCACACTATGATTTACAAATTATTAGTATACATGAAGAATCAGACTCAAATTTGAAAAGGACCTTAAATATATCTTAATGAAATCCTGTACCCAGTGTTGAAGCCCCTGCCAAGTAGTTGTCTATCTTTTAATATATAGTAAATTAAAATCCTCATGAAGTAATCTTACTCATTCTGAACCCAGGTATGCCTCTTATAAGGTCAACACAAGGGCCTTCATTTTCTCCTCTGTTAGTCATACACAATAATGATAATCCTTTCTTCTGCTGCCCATGCATATTCAGCTTTCTGGCTAAATACAGCTAGTTCTTCCAAACATTTCTGATATTACATTGCTTTGAATCCCTCTACCACTTTGGACACTGTCTTCTGAATAGATCTAATGTTTTCTAAGAGTCTCTTGGTGAACACATCTGTGATGTGGAGAGATATTAAGAATATAAAGGGAAACAAGCAGTCTATCACCATCTTTCCTCTATATGCCAGACATCTTATAACACAGCCCAGGAGCACATTAGCTTTTCTGACAGAGATATCAATCTGCTCACACATCTTGAGCTTGCTACCATGTAAAACCTATACTTCTTCCCTGAACAGTTCTTATTTCCCCTGTGATGTAAATTTTAAGCACATATTACAGTGTTTGCACAGAGAAGATACTCCGTACAATTTGCTGAATTATTTGATTGAACTTCAGTACTTTGAATGTATTTAATTATATTGCTGCAACTACCTAGAATTTTATCAGACCCAAAGAGAAACGAGGTTACAAAGTCTTTTCAATAAGCTTGTAAGTGCAGAGGTCGTTCTTATATAACCCACAGCCTTAGGCACAACCCACGTTTTTATGGCTAGGCAGAAGGCAAAGAGTGAGAACCAAAATATGGGTAGAAGCAAACTAAAAATAAATAAATAAATAAATAAATAAATAAATAAATAAATAAATAAATAAATAAATAGTAAATGAAGGAGTGTTTGTTTTCCTCTCTTCTCATAACGTTACCATGACTTTTCCTAAGCCTTTATAAATGGTAGGGGAAAAGAAAACTCATGATTGACAAAGTTGAAAGCAAGTCAAATAATCTGAATTCCTTATCCTGACTCAAGCTGACTTGTGTCTGGACTTGTGAAAATCGAATGATATAATATACAGGCAAGTGTTGTATGAACTATAAGGCATCTCACAGAGCTAGAATAGTGTTATTATGGAACACTAAAAACACCATTAAGAAAGTGTATCTGGTCAATTTTACAGTACAAATTTCTGGAAATATTTTCATAGCTATTTAAAAACATTAAGAACTTCCATATTTAGAATAACTTTATGGTTTAATGTGTTGAGGCCCTTATAAATTATGTCACATTATGTTTGCTCTAAGTTCTATCTCATGGTAGATTTTTGCCAAGCCCATAAGCAAATACTCAGTATTGAATCTCTCCCCAGTATTTGATTCTACATTTGTAGTTCTATATCACCAAACACTGGTGAGAGATGGTGGAGAACTATGATGACTTGGTCCAAAATTTATGCTATTAAAATTAAACTTGCTTGACAATGTAACTATCGCAGACTGTTTCTCTTTGAAACTCCAAATTCTTCTCTCACTTTCAAAAGATGATATCTCTCTTTTTTCCCGGAAAAAAAAAAACAATAAAAGCAGAGTGAAGTTTCTCATTTGTCCTTATCGTTAGCTCAGTAGGTCCTGGTAAAACTTGCTACTTTTCTTTTCCTCATATGTACTTTCCACTCAGTCTTGTGTAATGCAGAATAGAGTTGTCAGCTTCTTATTTTTACTCACTCCAAGCTGCTTCAGTCTTTTTCTTTCCTCTCTTTTTTATCTTTAAACATTGCCAAATTTCCTTGATTTTAAAAATTATCTTACTTGAACCAAACAGTTACTATCTTAACTTCTTAATATTCTAAGGTATGTAAGAAGCCCATTATAAAGTGTGCAGTGCTATAAAACTGTTATTCATTGCTTCCAGTTCCTTTTAATCTTCGCACAATTTATCATCTGTCTCCACGAGTCTGATTCTTACTCTTCAAATGTCATCCTTGGATTTGGTGGGATTTTTCACATCACCAGCATACAGGCCTTTTATCATCTGCATCCTCTTTGATATTTCAGCAGTTTATTTCTGCTGAACTTCTGTGGCACTGAACTCTACTGGATCTCTTCCTACATGTGTGCTTAATGTTTATCAACTCTAGCTTCTAAGCTGCCCTCTTGAGTGTAGGTGTTCTTTAAAGTTCAACCTCTGACATTATGTTCTTCCCTGTTTAAAGCCATTTCCTCTGAGAATGCATGCATTTCCATGAATTTTAATGTTTTTTTAATGTTTAAATTCTCACCTTTATTGTCAAATCCCTATTTCAAGTCCCCAACTATAAACGTAAGTCATTACCATACTTCCAACTAATGAACACTTTTATTTACATTCCAAAAACCATTTCTGATTTATCAATTCATCCCCCAAACTGGTTCCCTTTTCTAATTTTCCTCCCATTATAGTGACTGCTAGCAATATCCTCTTAGTCACCCAGCTTTCTGATTTTCCCTTTTCCTCTTTAAATCAAGCTATCCTCAAAACAATTAAAATTTTGCAATATTTCATGGACATGTTTTTTTCCTCCTGAGTTTAGGTACTATTATCACATTTAGGTTTTCATCATTTTGACCAGATTGTTGAGATTACCATGTACATAGTCTTCCTACCTCCTTTCTTTAATCTACTACTAACATCAACCCACTAAAACATTTTGTTAATTAAAGCTTGCTCAATAAATTACAATGGCTACCTATTTATGTTCCATAGTTAATGGTGAGCTACTGAAGCTTTTTAGGCAGGTGGAAGACAATCGTAAAGTAGTATTATGTGATTAATCTTCCCATGTTATTCCCATTATTATAGTGCAGGCAAGAAATTATAATACAGACTAGAACAGTAGAATTGGGAGTGGAAAAGAAATGATGGATTTGGGAGAATGATGTTACACTGCTGTGTTTCTGAGATTATTTAAAATCACAAAAAGAAGTCCTTTAATATTGTGATATTTTAAAAGATTGATTTGTTCACTATAATACTAATGATTATATACTCAAAATATCAATACTATAGTACAGCATCATATGGCATAAGAAGCATGAAAAATTCATCGTACACACTTTTTCCATTTTTAAAAACCATAAGAGACTCTTAACTATAGGGAAAAAACTGAGGGTTGATGAAGCAGTGGTGGGTGGGGGGATGGGGTAATTGGGTGATGGGCATTAAGGAGGGCACTCGATGCAATGAGCACTGGGTGTTATATGCAACTGATGAATCACTAAACTCTACCTCTAAAACTAATAATACACTGTGTGTTAATTAATTGGATTTAAATAATTTTTTTAAAAACCTAATAGTTATTTTCCAATGATATACAAGTAGATTAACCTTAAGGACTAAAGCAACATCTAGTCTTTATATTTGTGGGTAAACAAAGCTCAACTAAAATGGCTCCCAGAATAGCATGTCTTGGAATATTTTCTGCTGTCACTAGTCAAAATTTAAACGGAGTTGGTGTTAGGGAAAAGAAATCTTGAGAGGAATGGAGAAGAAAGAATTTCTTCATAGATTGAACCTCTTTTATTGAGAGTCTTTCTTCCCTTCTCTAGTCCTTCCTCTTCCATTCACTATGCATTACAGTAGAGTATTTTCAGAATGTGTTCAACTACATAATCATCCCTAACTCCATGTCAGGGAAACTTGAAAATAAATTATATATGGTGAGCAGTTGTAAGTATATAGCCAAAATCATTTTGCCACAAGTCCTAGGTTGTTCTTGGATTCACAGATATATCTTTCTAGTTTTGAGTTTTTCATGAGGCTCAAAACAAATTCACTTACATCTTTACATTATTGGCAAACAACATCTCTAGTCTACTCCCCTCAAACACAGCTCAAAATTGCTCTCCTGAAACCCTGATCTCGTTAATGTCCCCTTAAATCTATCCACAGAAATTTCCTGATGAATCATTTTTCTAGGATTTTTATCTCAGCAGATTTAAAGCTGTGACTTTTATAATGATTAATACATTTTGGTTTCCCAAAGTTCTTTCTAAGCTAAAAGAAATACCTGTAGTATCTCTAAAAGTCCTCTAATTTTTCAAAACATCTAACTTTCTCTCAAATTTACTGTAAGATCAGTGATGTTAAATAGCTCACATATGCCATACACTCATTAGCATAAGAAGCCCTAATTTAACAACTACATCTTACCTTGAGACTTTCTCTGTAATATTTGTGTAAACAAAACTATCACATTGCATTCAATCGGACTTTAGCTTTCTTGACTCCATCCAAACTAGGCCTGCCCCAAGACCCATAATGAGAAAAACTTCCGAGTGGGGAAAGACTTATTAAAGAGATTACTTAGTCAATAACATCCATTGAATGATGATTCAATGTTATGTATTGTCATCAAATTGCAGCAATTCAGTCCCATCTTCATCCCTTTCTAGTTCTGGTTTTCTTTTTATTTCCACCACTTGTTTTCTCCACCGAAGTGTTGAACTCCTCAAAGTCATCCATGAGAGTTGGAATAGATTTCTTCAAAATCTTCTTAGTGTCGATATTTGACATCTTCCCATGAATCACAAATGTTCTTAATGACATCCAGATTGGTGAATCCTTTCCAGAATGTTTTCCATTGACTTTGCCCAGATCTATCTGAGGAGTCACTATGTATGACAGCTATAGCCTTACAAAATGTATTTCTTAATTAATAAGACTTGAAAGTCAAAATTACTCCTTGATCCATGGGCTGCAGAATGGGTGTTGGACTAGGTATCTTAAAAGCAACATTAATCTCATTGTTCATCTTCATTAGCGCTCTGGATGACCAGGTGCATTATCAATGAGCAGTAATATTTTGAAAGGAATCTTCTCTCCTGGACAGTAGGTCTCAACAGTGGGCTTACAATGTTCAGTAAACCATGCTGTAAACAGATGTGCTATCATTCCAGCTTTGTTGTTGCATTTATAGAGATAGGCAGAGGAGATTTAACATAATTCTCAAGGACCCTAGGATTTTCAGAATGGTAAGTGAGCATTGACTTCAACTTCAAGTCACCAGCTGTGTTAGCCCTTAAAAAGAATGTCAGCCTGTCCTTTGAATCTTTGAAGCCAGGCATTGACTTCTCCTATCCCAGATGACATTCTCTTGCAGTAGAAGGCTGTTTCATCTACATGGAAAATCTGTTGTTTAGAGTAGCCACCTTAATAAATTATCTTAGCTAGATCTTCTGGATAACTTCTTACAACTTCTACATCAGCACTTGTTTTTTCACCCTAAACTTTAATGTAATGGAGACAGCTTAATTTCTTGAACCTCATGAACCAAACTCTGCTAGCTTCAGACTCTCCTTCCATACCTCAACCTTCATAGAATGAAAAGAGTTAGGCTCTTGCTCTGATTAGGCTCTGATTTAAGGGACTATTGTGGTTGATTTGAGCTTTTATCGAGACCACTCAAATTTTCTCCATATCAGCAGTAAGGCTGTTTCACTTTCTTACCATTCATGTGTTTACTGGAATAGCACTTTTAATTTCCTTCAAGAACTTTTTCTTTGCATTCACATCTTGGTTAACTGTGGCACAAAAGGCCTAGGTTTTGGCCTGTCTCAACTTTTGACATGTCTTCCTTACTAAGCTTAATCATTTCTAGCTTTTGATTTACAATGAGAGATGTGCAACACTTCCTTTCACTTGAACACTTAGAGGTCATTATAGGATTACTAAATGACCCAATTTTAATATGTCTGTGTCTCAGAGAATAGAGAATCCCAAGGAGAGGAAGAGAGATGGGGGAATGGCCAGTCTGTGGAACAGTTAGAACATACAATATTTATCCACTAAATTTTCCTTCTTATAGAGGCATGGTTTGTGGCACTCCAAAATAATTACACTAGTAATATCAAAGACCACTGATCACAGGTCACCATAAAAATATAATAATAAAGAAAAAGTTTGAAATACTGTGAGAATTACCAAGATGGGACACCGACATGAAGTGAGCAAATGCTGTTGGAAAAATGGTGCTGATAGACTCGCTTGAGGCCGGGTTGCCACAAAGCTTTCAATTTGTAAAAACTGTAATATCTGCAAAGCACTTTAAAATGAGGTAGGCCTGTATCACCTTCTGTTCTTCCTAATAAAAGGGTCATCATTAGGACACATAAATGAGACTCTTTGTGGTTCCAATATATGTTCACATTCATTGTATAATATTCATAAAGGTGTTAAATACTTCAAAAATTGAAAGATTTATTTTTACTACTGCTTTTCCTGTATTTGAAACTTCTCCACAAAAATTTAGCCAAGTTGTATGTGAATATGTCTAGCAACTACAAATCTATTTCCTCTTGAGGTAGCCTGTTCTATCTACAGAGAGCTCCGGAGTCAACATTATATGGAATCAAAAGTTTTCTCCCACTGTTATCTTGGAGACACAGAGAGCAGTTAATTCTTCTTCACATGACAACCATATATAAATGATTCAAAGCATTGTATCTCTCCTGATTCATCTTTTCTCCAGTCTACCTCTTCCCAAATACCACAGCTTGCTTCAAAGAATGAGTCCTTGTTTTCCTCCAAATATGCTATAGAATTATATATTTCCTCTTTAATGCCCAGAACTGATTTGGGTGGTCTGGTCACAATAGAGCAACTCATCTGACCTGTTTAATTATAAATAAGTACTCTCACATAAGTTGTCATTTCATTCACATTAAAAACGTTCTTTGATTATTTGACAGTGTATGGCTATTCATATTTGTAAAGTCCTTCATAGTAACTTTCGTTTATTATTCTTCATGACAACCTTCTTGAAGTTTTGTATTTCTAAGCTATAAGAAATGCCTACAGGTCTCATTTTTACAAATCACGGATGATATTAAAGCTAATTATGCATAACATCAAAATGAAATAACTACTGCAGTGTAGCTACATTTTATGTAGTCTCTTGATTACTCTATGGTCCTTAAGACCTTTAAATCAGGATATGTCATGAAGCTTGATAATAAGATTTTCTATTTATGATAAGTGTCATATAACCACAAAGTATCTGTGGATTCACACATTTTGTGGGACAGATCATGGGCTAATCTTCCATGGTGTGGAAGGTGTTGACAGTTCATGAAATGCAATAAAGAAGACTTGTTTCAGTTATTCACAGAACAAACCTCACAACCTTACATGGATTTATTTGATGATGCCATAACGATAAAGGAGATTATTTCTTTGCTCTCTCATGTGACACTTCTTTTATTACAGCATATCCTACATTGCATTTACTTTTTCCTCCACAAAAATGTTGCTCAGCTAAAATAATGGTTTGAGGCATGCCTGGGTGGCTCAGTCATTAAGCGTCTGCCTTCAGCTCAGGTCACGATCTCAGGGTCCTGGGATCAAGCCCCACATTGGGCTTCTTGCTCAGCAGGAAGCCTGCTTCTCCCTCTCCCTCTGCTTCTGTTCCCTCTCTCACTGTGTCTCTGTCAAATAAATAAAATCTTTTAAAAAAAATAGTGGTTTGACTTTTTAGGATATCACAAAACTGAGGAATAAAGGACGCTTAACCAAACATAACAAGGGGCACCTTCCTGGCTCAGTCAGTTAAGCATCCGGCTTTTAATTTTGGCTCAGGTTATGATCTCAGGGTCTTGGGATCAATTCCTGTGTTGTGATCCAAGCTCAGTAGGGAGTCTGCTTCAGATTCTCTCTCTCCCTCTCCCACTGCCCCTCCCCACCCTGTACTTGCTCACTAGCTCTCATTCTCAAATAAATAAATAAATAAATAAATAAATAAATAAATAAATAAATAAATCTTCAAACATAGCGAGAGACAGACTATGTGTACAGAGATACTACAGAGACAGTAAGCCTACAGAAAATATCCTAATACCCCAAGGTACCAGATTGATACAAATACCAAGTTAAATTTGAAACAATCGCCTGACAAAATTCAGCTTTTAAGAGACTAGGCACAATTAGTTTCATTCTTGCCACACTTTACATTCTGTTGCACTGGTTTCTTTTATATATAATTTCATTTTCTTTTTTTTTTATAATATTTTTTATTATATTATGTTAGTCACGATACAGTACATCCCTGATTTTTGATGTAAAGTTCGATGATTCATTAGTTGCTTATAACACCCAGTGCACCATGCAATACATGCCCTCCTTACTACACATCACCAGCCTATCCCATTCCCCCACCCCCCTGCCCTCTGAAGCCCTCAGTTTGTTTATCAGAGTCCATAGTCTCTCATGCTTCATTCCCCCTTCTGATTACCCCCTTCTTTATCCCTTTCTTCCCCTACCGACCTTCCTAGTTCTTATGTTCCATAGATGAGTGAAACCGTATGATAATTGTCTTTCTCTGCTTGACTTATTTCACTTAGCATTATCTCCTCCAGTGCTGTCCATGTTGCAGCAAATGTTGAGAAATCGTTCTTTTTGATAGCTGAGTAATATTCCATTGTATATATGGATGACATCTTCTTAATCCAGTCATCTGTTGAAGGGCATCTCGACTCCTTCCACGATTTAGCTATTGTGGACAATGCTGCTATGAACATTGGGGTGCATATGGCCCTTCTCTTCACTATGTCTGTATCTTTGAGGTAAATACCCAGCAGTGTAATTGCTGGATCATAGGGTAGCTCAATTTTTAACTTTTTAAGGGACCTCCACATTGTTTTCCAGAGTGGCTGTACCAATTTGCATTCCCACCAATGACGTAGGAGGGATCCCCTTTCTCCACATCCTCTCCAACATTTGTTGTTTCTTGCCTTGTCAATTTTTGACATTCTAACTGGTGTAAGGTGGTATCTCAGTGTGGTTTTGATTTGAATTTCCCTGATGACTAATGATTTTGAACATTTTTTCATGTGTCTGTTAGCCATTTGTATGTCTTCATTGGAAAAGTGTCTATTCATATCTTCTGCCCATTTTATGATTTGTTTGTTTCTTGTGTATTGAGTTTGAGAAGTTCTTTGTAGATCTTGGATTCCAGTCTTTTATCTGTAGTGTCATTTGCAAATATCTTCTCCCATTCTGTGGGCTGCCTCTTAGTTTTTTTGACTGTTTCCTTTGCTGTGCAGAAGCTTTTTATCTTGATGAAGTCCCACAAGTTCAGTTTTTTCTTTTGTTTCTCTTGCCTTTTGAGATGTGTCATGAAAAAGGTTGCTGTGGCCGATTTTCTTACATCTATGGATCAATCATTCTTTCTATATTTTTAATTTTTTTCTTTTAAAAAAATCATAATAGCCAAATGTCCTTATGAAGTGGGGGGAGGAGGGAGGGAGGACAAAAAATATCATATCTCAGTATAATCATTATAGGCTCTCATTAGTCAGCTCTTCTATTTCTCTCTCTTAAGCGTGTCTACATGTGACCCCAAACAATCGTTTGGCTCAAGAAATATACCAGTATGTATTTAAACTGATTTGTCTCATGTCACATGAACAAATGAAGTATCTAATTTGTTTTATACTTTTAAAATACTTTTTTGAGTGTCTTATTTAAACCGTGGTAGAATTTCTTAAAACCAGCTCATAATGGCTTTGTCCCATGTCTTCGTGAGAGGCTGTGAATCTATGGTAGTAATGGTATAAATGATACTTTCTGGTCTCACCTTCTTATGGATGAGCAGCAAAATACATAGTAGTCAAAACCCATGATGGATTCTTTTTTCTACCACTTCAGATGCAAAATTAATCTGGATATACTGACTTTCCATTTCAAGGCTCTTGTTTTTTCTGTCTCACTTTTAAGGCTTATATGCCTTTATCCAGATGATGGCCTATAAATGATTTGAAAGGGTAGACTTGTAGAATTTTTTATACAGCTGGTTATAAGATAATTTAAAACTTTCAATTTTACCCTCTTCCTCTTGACTAGATGTATCTGGCGTCTGTTCCTCAACTGCCCAGACTGCAATGAAGATAGCTAACACTAAGTGAGTTAAAGATTTCTTACAGATACTGAGTGGAAAGGGGATGTTTGCCACATCATTGGCTAAAGACTAGAATCAAATGTAACTTCATTGGTTTGAGTAATATAATTTAACAAAGATCTTTAGTACTTTTTATGTGTAGATCACTAAGTACTAGGAACAGAGAAGAATAAGACTTTATTTGGAGATTAAATTTGCTCCTGAGAAGATATTAGTCTACAGCCATTGAGGAGACCTCAAATTCATGCAAATAATTTGCTTTTCATGACATGGTATATACTATAAAAATTTTTTGGTCATAAAGAAAGACATTGATAGTTTTCTAGCATGCCAGTGTATAGACTAAATAAATATATAACATATGGCATTGTGCCTTCATCCCAATTCACTCTTCTTTCACTCCCCACATTGCTGGTTTGTTTTGTAGTGGTACAAATTGACCTATACTTGGCATTCTGTGTAGCAAGCATGTGCTCTAGAGTATTGATTTAGAGGAGAAGGATATATGGAGAAGGAGGGGAGAAATAGAAAAACCTTAAAATGTTTCTCAAGATATTTATAAGTATTGATGTTTCAACTTTTTACACAAAAAAGTAGAGCTTAGAATAAGGTAAAATGTGGTATATGCAGTAGGAGAGGAAGAAATCATGTGCTGTGCAAGCACAGAGAAGGGAGAAATTAATTTCAGCTTGGACAAATCTATGTGAATAAAACACTTGTCTTGAGTGCTGTTAAGTACAAATAACTAAAGTGCCATCAGGTTGCTTCTCTAGACTCTACACTGTACTCAAAGTGCTGTTGAGTCAACCATTTTAATCTGTAGAGGGATCCAAAAGCATTCATCGTACTCCTAA
The DNA here is from genome assembly GCF_024610735.1 of Ursus americanus. Lineage (NCBI taxonomy): Eukaryota > Metazoa > Chordata > Mammalia > Carnivora > Ursidae > Ursus > Ursus americanus. The sequence continues at coordinate 64,008,258 of NC_142132.1, forward strand.
AAACTTTTTTTTTTCTTTTTCTGAGATGTATCAGGAAAAAAAAAAAAAACCTGTTTGATTAAATGGCCCAGTGTATACATACCTGATACATTCTTCTAGATTGGGTCCTTTCAATGAGCAGGAGGATAAGTGCTGCATGTGCAGAGGCCATTTAACAATGATGAGCAATGAGGCGGTTATATAGACAATTTGAATTTCATTTAATGTAATGAAAGTACTTCTGTACTAAAAATACCTCCATATTATCAAAAAGGCTAATATCTGAAGTCTTCTTTATATTTTTGTTTTATCTCTGAGGATCATTCAGGTTGTTCTGGCAAGTGCTATTCTTTGAATCTGGGCTTCTGAGTATTGACTCAACTCTTGAGTGATTATCTATCATACTGTATGCTAAATTGAAATGGCCAATGGACACATGAAAAGATGCTCAATGTCACTAATCATTGGGGAAATGAAAATCAAAACCACAGTGATCCTAATCAAAACCACTTCATCCCTATTAGAATGATTAAAATAAAAAAAAAAACACAAGAAATAACAAGTGTTGGTGAGGATGTGGAAAAAAAAACCCTTATGCACTGTTCAGGGGAATATAAATTGGTGACTCTACTGTGGAAAACAGTATGGAGGTTCCTCAAAAAATTAAAAACAGAATGACCATATGATGCAGGAATTCCACTACTGCATATTTTACCCACAGAAAATGAAAACTCTATTTTTAATTTTTTGAGAAACCTCCATACTGTTTTCCAGTGGCTGCACCAATTCACGTTCTCACCATCAGTGTACAACGGTTCCTTTTTCTCCACTTCCTCACCAACACTTATTTTTCTTTGTGATTATAGCCATTCTGACAGGTGTAAGGTGATATCTCACTGTGGTTTTGATTTGCATTTTTCTGATGTTGAATTCTTTTCATATCTCTGCCATCTGCATGTCTTCTTTGGGAAAGTGTCTATTCAGGTCCTCTGCCCATTTTTTAAATTGGATTATTTGGATTTGGAGGGTGTTGAGTTGTATAAGTTCTTCATATTCTATTAACCCCTTATCAGATATATCATTTGCAAATATCTTTTCCCACTTGGTAGGTTGCCTTTTCATTTTGTTTATGGTTTCCTAATCTGTGTAAAACTTTTTATTTTGGTGTAATCCCATCGTTCATTTTTTCTTTTCTTTTTCTTGCCTGGGGAGGCATATCTACAAAAATGTTGCTAAGGCCAATGTCAAGGAAATTACTGCCTATGTTTTCTTCTAGGAGTTTTATAGTTTTAGGTCTCACATTTATGCCTTTAATCCATTTGGAGTTTATTTTTGTGTATAGTGTAAGAAAAGTCTAGGTTTATTTTTTTGCATGTAGCTCTTGTGTTTTCCCAGCACCCTTTATTGACTAGTCTGTCTTTTTTTCATTGTATATTCTTGCCTCCTTTGTCATAAATTGATATATAAGTGTGGGGTTGCTTCTCAGCTTTCTATTCTGTTCCACTGATCTATATCTATGTTTATGCCAATACCATACTGTTTTGATTACTGTGGCTTTGTAGCATATCATGAAATCTGGAACTGTGATACCTCCAACCTTGTTATTCTTCCTCAAAATTGCTTTGGCTGTACTGGGTCTTTTATGGTTCCATACAAATTTTAGCATTATTTGTTCTAGTTCTGTGGGAAATGCTGTTGGTATTTTGATAGGGGTTGCATTGAATCTGTAGATTGTTTAGGGTAGTATGGACATTTTGACAATATTGATTCTTCCAATTTATGAGCATGGAATATTTTTCCATTTGTTTGCATTATCTTCAACTTCTTTCATCAATGTTTTATAGTTTTCAGAGTACAGGTCTCATACCTTCTTGATTAAGTTCATTCCTAGGTATTTTAGACTTTTTGGTGCAGTTATAAATGGGATTACTCTCCAAATTTCTCTTTTTGCTACTTTGTTATTAGTGTATAGAGATACAACTGGGGGCACCTGGGTGGCTCAGTTGGTTGAATATCCAACTTTTGGTTTCAGCTTAGGTCATGATCTCAGGGTCATGAGATTGAACCCTGCATCAAGCTCCATGCTCAGTGAGGAGTCTGCTTGAGAGTCTCTTTCTCTCCTTCTCCCACTGCCCCTCCCCCACTCATTCTCTCCATCTCCCTATTTCTCTCTCAAATAAATAATTTTTTTAAAAGAAGAAATGCAACTGATTTCTGTGTATTAATTTTGTATCCTACAACTTTACTGAATTCATTTATTCTAATAATTTTTTGGTGGAGTCTTTAGGATTTTCTATGTATAGTAGCATGTCATCTGCAAATAGAGACAGTTTAACTTCTTCACCAATTTGATGCCTTTTATTTCTTTTTCTTGTCTGATTGCTATGGCTAGGACTTCCAGTACTATGCTGAATAAAAATGGTAAGAGCAGAAATCCTTGTTTGTTTCCAATCTTAGAGAAAAAGCTTCCAGTTTTTCAATATTGAGTATTAATGTTTGCTGTGGGTTTTTCATATATGGCCTCTATTATATTGAGGTATGTTGTCTCTAAACCCATTTTGTTGAGAGTTTTATCATGAATGGACATTAAATTTTGTCAAATGCTTTTCCTGCATCTATTGAGATGATCATATGATTTTTTATATCAAAAAAGTGTTATATCACTTTGATATGCGAGTATTGAATCATCCTTGCATCCCCAGAATAAACCCTACTTTATCATGCTGAGTGATCTTTTTAATGTATTGTTGAATTTGGTTTGCTGAAATTTTGTTGAGGATTTTTGCATCTATGTTCATTAGGAATATTGACCTACAGTTTTCTTTTTTTATAGTGTCTTTGTCTGGTTTTTGTATCAGGGTAAAGCTGGCTTTGTGAAATGTATTTGGAAGCTTTTCTTCCTTTTCTATTTTTTTGGATTAGTTTGAGGATAATAAGCATTAACTTTTCTTTCAGTGTTTGGTAGAATTCATCTGTAGATCGATCTGGTCCTGGACTTTTGTTTGTTGGGAGTTTTTTGATTACCAATTCAATTTCATTACTAGTACTTGGTCTGTTCAGATTTTCAATTTCTTTCTGAGTTAGTTTTGGAAGATTGTGTGTTTCTAGGAATTTACCTATTTCTTCTAGGTTTTCTAATTTCTTGCATATAAATTTTTGTAGTAGCCACATAATCCTTTGTATTTCTGTGGTGTCAGTTGTTACTTTTGTTTCTGATTTTATTTGAGTTCTCTCTCCCTCTGTTTTTGTTTTTGATGAGTCTGGCAAAAGGTTTATCATTTTGTGATCTTTTCAAAGAACCAGTTGTTGATTACATTGATCTTCTCTATTGTTTTTTAGTCTATGTCACATTTATTTCTGCTGACCATGGACTTTGTTCTTTTTATAGTTCCTTTAAGTATAAGATCAGATTATTTATTTCAGTTTTTCCTTGTTTCTTGTGGTACACCTGTATCACTTTAAGTTTATTTCTGGAACTGCTCTTACTGTGTCCCAAGGATTTTGGACCATTGTATTTTTATTTTTATTTGTTTCCATGAACTTTAAAAAATTTTTTTTTCATTTCTTCATTGGCTCATTGGTTATTTAGAAGTATGTTGTTTAGCCTCCCCATGTTTGTGTCATAAGTTTTCATTATTAAATTAAAATTGAAGCTATATAATATTGTTTCTTAATAATATGTTCCATGACTATTATATTAAAAGTGTCTGAGACTATTTAATCTCATAAATATAAATATTAGTAGTATTTCTCTTAATTAAAATGCAAGTATAAGAATAAATTTATATTCTATAATAATAAATATACATAAAATATATATTTATATTAATTAAAAGCATAGCAGTTTCCATGTTTAAAACCTCAATCATTTTCTTCTCCACCCATGTCTTCAAATACTGCCTAGAGAAATAAACTGGATCTGTTTTACACATGCTGCCTAATATTGCCACAGCACATGATTTCCCAAAGAGATTTATAAATAACATCACTAGTTTTATACTTTTTTGCTCTACATAGAAGCACTGTATAATAAAATCATTTTATAGAATATAATTTTTCAATTGTCAATTTTTTAAAAGATTTTATTTATTTATTTGACAGAGATAGAGACAGTCAGCGAGAGAGGGAACACAAGCAGGGGGAGTGGGAGAGGAAGAAGCAGGCTTCCAGCAGAGGAGCCTGATGTGGGGCTCGATCCCAGAACACTGGGATCATGCCCTGAGACGAAGGCAGACGCTTAATGACTGAGCCATGCAGGCTCCCCTCAATTGTCAATTTTTACCTCAGTGGATTTTTCATTGAGATATGTATATTTTTGTACAAGTGAGATTTCCAGTGATCCATTCTGTATAATTAAGCTCCAGGCTTACAAAATATAAATGGTTTTTGTATCTCAGCTTAATACATTATAAAATTGTAAAGTCACCATTTATAATATTTCATATTCCATTGCCAGGACCACTCTCATCTTTTCCCATATGTCTTCTGGGACTGTGTCAGGCATATACCAACAAGATATAACAATTCACACTTTCTCATTGACCTCAGTGTGAAGTTATAGTTATTAAAAGATAAAAACACAAGTAAGTATTTCTAATACATCTAAGTTTTTTCCTACTTAAAAGATACCTAAAACAAAGACTATTATTAAAAACACTTAGGCCTATTGTATATCCTTTGATTTCAGGGATATAGAATTATAAGTGATACAGATATTACATGTTTTCTTTCATATGATCTTTATTACACCACATTTCTGTATAGATTAATATAATGGCCTTTAAAGCTGAAATGGGAGGTTCTTTTCTTTAACCTGAAACTGAGCTGCTGATGCCCTCCTCAGACTATATCTTCAAATTCCTAAAGTGTACTGATGTAACAAACAAATCCTTGAGAAATAAAAGAACATCTTAAATAATGACAACTAATATGATTAAAATTTTTGAGTTAACTAATGAGTTTTTAAAAACTAACTTGAATGAAAATGGTTTGAGTATCATATAAGAATGGCACACATTTTTGAGAATTTATAGGCACTGTTCTAAGTACTGTATGTGTATTAAATCTTTTAATACTCATAATGACCCTATGAGGTGATACTATTTTTATCTACATTTTACAGATGAAGAAAATGAACATAGAAAGGTTAAATGACTTGCTCAAAGTCACAGAGCTTAAATTTGAACTGAAACAGTTTGGATTCTACAAAAAAGGAAAGACAGAGGACATATGTTTATGTACTCAAATTCACTGTTTTCATTTTTTATTAAGAAAGAAATACTGGGTAGTTTCACAACTTACTATTAGAATTTTCACAGAATAAGAAGAATCACTTCACACATTCCTTACCTACGGAGGAAAGAACACCAATCCATAGTTATTTTCAACCCTTTCTAGTATTGTATAATTTCTTAAATCATGGGCTGTCAGCACCTTTTTTCTTTTCTGTTTGATGATGATAGTGGTGGGATACTAGAGGCTTGGGAATGGCTAAAAGGTTATAAAGATTTGCATTTCCTGCATTCCCAGCTTCATCAGTTGCAGTTTGTGAAACACTTTTACTTGTATCTGAAATAGAATGAATTTTTATCTCTTATGGAAAAGACACACCTATGCTCAAATCCTTTGAATGATGGAAGGAACTCCACATATGATCTGTGATTCTAGCTACGCCTAAATTACAGCTTGAACTTTCTACAAAAATTCATAAATTCTATAACCTGATGCTGCCCCTGGGATTATCTACAGCAGATTTGCTCAAAACACAGAATGAATGAATTAAAATACCCTTAAAATTAGCAAATTGGAATCTTTAGACTCATAAGCAATTTCCTTGATGATGTTTACTTAATTACTATTCTTACTGTACCTGCTTAGGAAATGATGAGCCATCTATCTTTAGAACCATTAATTGTAGGCTATTTGCATACATAGAACGCAACTAAGGAAAGAAAACAAAATAGCAACCTGATCATAATGCTTATATTGTTTCTTTGATGTAAAATAGAAATAGAACTTGATTACATAATCACTTGAAATTTTCTGTACATAGGAGAAACATTGGATTGAAAGTTTTGAGATACATATAATGGTGTGCTGGTAAACTGACTCTGCAAAGTCCTGATTTGTAGTGTTTGATTATTTTTTGGCATAAATATTCTCACTCTGGGCTGATTTCAAGCTAATGGTTTAAGAACTGGCTCACAAAATTCCTGAAAGTTTACTAATCAGCTCTTACACACAACTAAAGGTATAATTCTATGACTTACTTAGTCTCAATGACAGTGACTATAGCAGACTAATTGTATCATGGTCCCAATACTTCACCACTCATGAATCCACATCCTTTACCATGTAACCTTGCAGTCCTCCCACTGATATTCTGGACCCAGTCAAGTGACTTGCTTTGAGCAATAGGATGTTAGCAGATATGACATAAGCAGAAGCTTGAAAAAGAATTTCGTATTTCCATTTTTTCTCTTGAACTTCTGCCATTTCCATTAGAGCATATTCAGGCTAGCAGAGCCAAATTGCTTCTGTCGTTGTAACTAATACCATCCTAAACCAGTTGACAGCCAACCAATTCCAAGACATGCAATTCAGCTTAGCCAGGATCAGAAAATTGTTTACCTGATCTACTGCTGAGTACAGATGCATGAACAAGCCCAGCCCAAGTAGAGCCACATGGACATGGGAGATAAACACATTTTTAAAAAATTTATTCATTGAGGTTTTGTGATTGTGTGTTATGTAAGATTATTTTGTCATTAGAGAACTGATACAATGATTATTTGCTATTATTTGGTAAGCTTTAATTAGGATAAAGGAAATTTATACAAGAGGCAATGTACTTTGTAAAAGAGATCAATTAACCCTAGGTTTGAATCCGAGATCTACTACTTATAGGTAGATGGCCCTCAGAAATGTACTTAACCTCTCTCTGACTCATTTTCCTCATTTTTTAAATTGTAGATAACTAACCTTGCAAGGTTATTATGAAAATTAAATATATGCTTGCTGTGTGTATCTGTATCAGTGATTAAAAGCATGGATCTGGAATCTGACTGTTTGATGTTGATTCTCAGCTTCACCATTTTGATATTTGAAAGCATGTAGAATTACATAGTTTCCACTTACAGCACACATTGTTAAGAGTTACCTATACTAGAATTTGATACATGAACTAAAGCACCTGGAACACAGTAAGTATTCATTAAATGGCCAATATCATTTAACATAACTATTTGTTTACTAATGAAAAAATGAGTTTGACATTCTGGTAAAAGTAGTTATAGTAATTAGATATTTTTAAAATATTTATTTATTTATTTATTTATTTATTTATTTATTTGAGAGGTAGAGCACAAGCTGGGAGTGACGGGGAGTGGTCAAGCAAGATGAAGGCAATGCTTGTATGAGTCTCTTTGATTTCTAGGAAATAGTCCCATCAAATAATTACTCTTACAGATTTCAAGGAGAAAATTTCAACTTGGGATCGGTAAGCATTAATTTATTGGATCTATTTAGATTGATGGCAGGGATAGGATGTGTTTGCTTTCTTATCTAGCATATCCATATAAGCTAGCTTTCCTAAGAGAGAAACTGAGGGAATCAAAGAATGCGTGTCAACACACTGGCTTACGTATCAGGATAAGGGCGTCTTAAATAATATGAAAAAAAATAATCATAAGGCATATCTGAAAGAAAAAAGATTCAAAGAGTTAAGAGAGAATCAAAACTAATGCCAAGAGGTTAACCTGGTATAGAACCTGCCACAGAGAAGAAGATCAGAAATTCAGTATAGTTAATTGTGAATTTGTACATTCTTAAGATGACTTGACATTCCTTGCTTCACCAACCAAGAAGGGGGGGCATCGGCAATAACAGGTGTTTGGAATCATGTTACTACTTCTTGGAGGAAGAGAAAAATGGGTAGTTTGTAGCACCTTGAGGAGAAGGAGTGTGGTGGGCATATATAGGCTGAAATTGAATTGTCATTTGGAATGTGTGCTCCCTTTCTGGAATAAGCATCTAAGATGCATCAGCAAGCCTGCCAAAATACATGAAACCTACCAACTGCTCTCTGTAGATACAGATATACATAGGAGGGTTGAGGGAGCCCGAAGAATCCTGGAACATAGTTTTAGTGACTTGCAGGTTTGGAGAGGGAAAGTAGAAGACTACAGGGGACACAGATGGATTTACGTCTCAAGTTGAAGGTTGTGACTATGGCACAAAAAGCAGAATGCAAAAGTTAAAAACTGCTTATGCAGATGCTATTGGAAAATAGTTTTATTTTATTTATGATGCTTTGTTATGCTACAATGATGGATTCCCAAAAGCATGGAATAGTAGGCATTGAAAGGTTAGGAAAAGCATGCATGAAAAAGATTTAATCTGATTAAGAAAGATCAAATTTGAGGAAGAAAATTTAAAGAAAAAAACTACAAAATCAGATACATTGGAAATATTTAAAAAATCATATTGCATGTTTATTAATTTCTTTTAGGATTTTATTTATTTATTTGAGAGAGAGAGCAGAGTATGAGAGTGAGAGCACATGAGTGGGAGGGCTGGATAAAGGAACACGGTAGGAGGGTCAGAGGGAGAGGGAGAAGCAGGCTTCCCGCGGGCAGGGAGCCCAACACAGGGCTCTGTCCCAGGACTCTGGGATCATGACCTGAGCCAAAGGCAGACGCTTAACCGACTGAGCCACCCAGGCACCCCTACTGCATGTCTATAATTCTTGAGACAAATGGCAGGGATGAGAATCAGGAATAAGCCTAGTTTAACCTGTAACACATTTCCTGACATAATAAGTGCTCAATAACTATTTATAGATTGGATAAATGTGTATACAGGGCTATAGAAAACTTTAGAAATAATGCCTATTTTTAAAAGCACTATAGAGAAGTAAACCTAAATATTTAAATTAAGGAGGGAAAAACAGTCTCATAAATACCAAGATTTGATGAGATTGGGTTTATGACTGGAAAATAAAAATTGTTGGGAAGGCAACCTGTCATGGGCCATGAGGTTTCCGGTACTTTCTGGTTTGATATGCCAAGAATGCAAGACTCTGACTGTATTTTGCCCAGGAATGCCTCAGTTTTGTGTTTGCAGGGAACAACCTTGAGAGATGAGGTGGTCTTTCCCCAAAGACCTACTACGAAAATAGTAAATTCCTCAAGCTTAGTGTTCCTCTCCTCCTGGATGAGGGTATCCTTTTAGACCCACTGGCATTATCTTTGTGGGATTTGGAAAGGGCATGGGAAGCCAAAGCAAATCTCTAGGAAGCCCTTGCTCCTTATTTGTCATGAGTAATAAAGTCCTGTGTCTCTGATCCAGGATTCTTGTATCTTCTGTTAGCACCCATGAAACAGTAACAGATTAGCTTATTAGCTTGTAAACAAGGTAAGATCTCAGACCTTTTATACTTTTTTACAGTAGTAGAAGAATATATCTTGTTCATAAGAAATAGTTGATAAGAAATAGAATGGAATGTTGCATGTCAAAAAGAAGTTGCTGAAGATATATGCTTGAGTAACTTTGCTCAATCTATGTCCTGAAAGCTATCAATGAATTAAATGGAGTGAGAGTCTTTTAAATAATATTGGTGCCCATTTGTTGTATGAGATTCTACTAAAATTCTATCTTTGTGATTTTTAGTTTTCAATGGTGTCTTGATAAATTATATCTAGCTTGCCTATGATGTTTGGATAAAAGTGAATTCTAACATCTAATTCTTGATTTTATAGTGTTTAGTCAAACTCTTAAAAATTACAATGCCCTTAGTCACTCATTTATAATAAAATTTAAATCACATGAGTTTAATAAATTATGATATTAATAAATTATATAGCAATGTTCACAATATTTATAAATGAAAAAGATAGCTTATGAAATTGTATACACCATTAACTTTTATATTACAAATATCTGTCTATTTATGGGTATAGTTATAACTTGGGATGACACATAGCAAAATGTTCATAGTGGTTGGATTAAACATGGGTTTAATGCCTTCTTTGTATTTTTCAAATTTCTACAAAATAACATGTTACTTTTACAATTGTGAAAGTACTTTAAAATATTAAGTAATTATAATCCATAATTGCACTTCACCTCTAGTTATTGTGCAGGACATATGGCGTACAAAATAAAAAGAAACTTCTAGATTTATATTTTTATACTTATTTTATCTTCACATTTATTATTTTATTTATCCTTTTTGTTGCACATATTTTGTAAATAACTGCAAATTTACTTCAGAAAATGTAGGATGTAAGTAAATGATTAAAAACTTCACTTTTTTGCAAATCTATACAGTTTAAAATGAAAGCTCAAAAAAGACCACAGAAAGACATCAGAAAAGACCATGGATAGACCATAAATGACCAAACAGAAATTTGTCATTCTAAGAAAATAAGTATAGGGGTAAACACTGCTATGGGTTGAATTGTGCTCCTCCCAATTCATATGCTGAAGTCCTAACCCCTCATACTTCAGAATGTGGCCTTATTAGAAAATAAGGTCTCTACAGATAGTAAAGTTGAGTTCATTAGAATGTGACTGATGTCCTTTAAATGTTATCTCCACCACTTATTAGCTCTGTCAGCTGTGAAAGTCATGTTACCTCACTAAACCTCATTTTTCCTCACCTATCTAGAAGGGGTAAAACGTGTCTTTCTTGGGGTGCCTGGGTGGTGCGGCTGGTTAAGTGTCCAACTCTTGGTTTCAGCTCAGGTCGTGATCTCAGGGTCATGGGTTTGAGCGACGCATTGGGCTCTGCACTCAGTGCAGAGTCTGCTGGAAATTCTCTCTCTCTCTCCCTGTGCCCCTCCCACTTGTGGTTGCTCTTTCTCTCTAAAATAAATAAATAAATCTTTAAAAACATGTGTCTTTCTTAAGTTTGCTTATACATTATGAGCAACCACACACAAATACACACATGCACACGTACTTACATGCACATGCACACACATATAAAAGGCTTAGCAAAAATAGGTGCTCAACAAATGGCAGTTGTTATTACTGCTGCAAGATAATAAATGAACAAAAAGGATTACACTATTAGGGAGAAAAAGAAATAGAAAAAATACTAAAAGGACGTACTTTCTATCCTTAACAATATGCAATCACCAAATGAACAGTTACTCTATGCCAGGTACTGTTCTCAGAACTAACATGTATCAGCTTATTTAAGCCTGACAACACTACTTTGAAGTAGATATTTTGATTCCCATTTTACGAATGACAAAACAGTCACAAAGCAGTTATTTGCACACACAGATGATAAGTGCAAGATCCACAATTGAAAGCCAGGCTAACTGTAGTAGTGTTCATGGATTTCAATACTATGCTCACGCTGTCTCTTTTCGAATCAGTGGTGTGTTATCAGTTAGTTACTTAATCTGTGAGAGTGAATCTATATTCTTTTTCCAGTGATTATAGAATTTTTAAACACTGAGTTGTTTCAGTTAAAACAATTCTGGAAAATAGTTTTCTACCATGCATAGAATGTTCATGGCCAGGAGAAAATTCTTAATAAATATTTTTGCCTTCTCAGTGATTGATTAGAATATAGAATTTGCTTTTGGACTCCAGAGTAAGACAGCTTGGAGATATATCCTACCTATAATTAGTTATTTACTATCAGGCCTAAGAAACTTAGTTGACTTTTATTTTTTGACATTATGGCCTGGAAAGTCATCCAAACATTTTTTTTGGTGGCAGTGGAGTGCTTTAGTTTATGTCAACTCAGAAGAGCTGTTTATTAAATTTTCAGGAATTTTGCAGATGGTTATTATTAAAAATTAAATTATATAAACATGAATAAATTATATTTAAAATGGTTATAAATGCTCAAAACACACTATTTTACTACATTTTACAATTATTTATGTTCTTGAGGTTATTGACATCTATTTTATCTGCATGGAGGGAACACTGTGAAACAGTGTACTGTTAGATATCTACTTAAACTCTGTGTTCAGTGAGGTAAAGTTGGTAGCTTGAAATTGGTCATAGTGGAAGCATTTATTCCACACAAATCAGTAAACTCGTGCTACAAATCAGGGATCCCCTTGCTCCCTCCTAGTCAGTTGTTAAACCTTTATCAGCTACCACTGCAAAGCTAACAGACTATAGTTCTACCCACACTGCAAATCATATAGCCTGATACTATCACTTGAACTGCCATTTGTAGGATTTCAAAAATACATTTAAAACATGATTTGCCTACTGACTACTGTCAGTGTTTTTAGATATTCACATTGCTTAATGAGGGTTTCTGTGCTATCTCAGAGATTTCAGGTAGATCATTAAATTGCTCATTTTATTTTCTTTCAAATCCAGAGAGATGTTTTACCTAGTTTGGAGAAACTAATCATCAACTTCCATTTTTGACTTCCCTAAACTTTTGCCATTCCTACTGTTGGAAATTTTACTTTTTATTAGCTCTTTATATTAATTCATTAAAACCATTTTTGATCACTAAGCTCATTTCTTCTCATCTCAATTATATTTTGGCCCATCCCTAATGGAACCTATATGCAAGAGGGCACATTGATAAAGGAATTGCAGTGGTTAAAAGTATCTCTGGAAACCTGAGTGAAGCTTAAATTTAGCAAGAGAGAAAGTATAAAGAGGCAAAAGAAAAGGAGAGTATTGGCTAATGGTTAAGCGCACAAGCTCTAAAGTCAGACTGTTAGGATCCAAATCCCAGCTCTGCCAATTACAACTGTGAGACTTTGAGCAAGTTACTTAACCTCTCTGTGCCTTAGTTCCCACCTCTATAAAACGAGGATAATAATTGGATCCATTTCATATAGTTGTGCAATAATGAGTGTAATGAATATAAATGTGCAGAAAATTACCTGGTAAATGGTATACCTATACCATGTTAGTATTTGTAGCTATTTCTTATTTATGTCAAAATATAAGGGTCTTCTCCCCCCAAAAAAGCAGAGATATAGGTCTGTCATTTTTTACTCCTTCAGTCAAGACATTGTTTAATTAATACTATGCAAGGTAGCTCATATATTCATTCTATAGAAAAATCTAAACTTTGGAGTGTGTCCCAAACTACTATTCTTCAATTTTGAATTATCCACACGTTACATGAGCTGTTGCAGTTGGAAAATGGGCAAACATAATGGAACTGGCAAATTTATTCAATTTATCTGAATGTGCTGCATACAAATCAATTGTTCAGTGACCTACTTGGATCATTAAGGGAGTCAAGCAAACAAGGTCTTACACAAGCAGGTGGCTGTTTGGTTGTATGCAGACAAAGTCCTTGGGATGACCTACTTGGGATCAAAACTCAGAAGGGCACAGTTGACTTGTCCTAAAGTGTATAGTGCTATACTATTTTAAAATATGATTAAAGAACTGTGAATCTTTATTTAACAGTTATTGTATAATTAAATATACAGGATCCCAATGGAGTTGTCCCTATTTTTTTTAATATTTCTCTATTATCTAGTGACTCAGAAGCAATTATAGGTAAGAATAAATTGATTTGAATTTTTAGATGTAACCAAAGCTTAAAAACATGAAAAACTGTAGAAGGCCAAGAACAATTCAGTGGTATCTTATGAAACACTAATGACAATGGCAATATACTATTTACTTTTGTTCTAGGCTATTAGGAAATCCATTGGCTGCAACTATAACCTGTTTTTATGCTCCTCTTATTTAGAGATAAAAATTATTAATATCTCTTGAATGTATAAAGCTTCCTAGGTGGTGTGTTTCCATAGGAGGAAAATTACGGACATTTGCTCACTAAATTGTACTAAACATGTCTCATACATTGTTATTCCAATCACTTATCACCTGACCAAGATATAAGAATAGTAGGCCAATTCATTATCATTATTCGTGTATAATGATAATGCGAGATTTTTTATTCTGACACCAACTCTCAACTTCTTGTGCTAAGGAGCAAAAATACCCTGGATAATGAAAACCACAGACAAGAAAAGTGACACTTTAATCTGTTAGTTTGGGGCTGAATTTATAAGTACAGCCAATATGACTCACATAGATGACCTGGGGAAGAATTAGTTATATTATTTATATGGAGTCTCTTCTCTTCCACCAAGCTTTTAGCAGACGTAATCAGAACTAAAGAAATTATTTAATTTGTGTCATCTGTTGGGTTTTCTATTTCTTTATCCCTCATCAAGTAGGCATTTGCATGTAGGGAGAAAACTATTTTTAAAATATTAGTAAGTCATTGGAATATAACAAAGGCCCTGAAAAACCAGAGTTAGTTACCAATTCAGTGTCATTATTAGAATTTTATTTTATTTTTATTTTTTTAAATAATTTTTATTATGTTATGTTAGTCACCATACAGTATATCCTTAGTTTTTGATGTAGTGTTCCATGATTCATTATTTGCGTAGAACACCCAGTGCATCATGCAATATGTGAAAAAAAAAAAAAAAAGAATTTTATTTTAGATGACTCAGCAGTTTTCTTGTAAGCCAAAGTGAAATATTTGTTTCAGAAGCTCAGTCTTGTGTGTTTGTGTGTGTGTGAAAATGAGTATTCTGAGTGGTGTTTTATAAGAGCTCCATGATTTTGTCATTCTCCTATGAAAGGTTGAATATATACATATAATACCGGGGATTGCTTATTCTGTAGAAATAGATACTCTATAGGATCACAAACTCTAGGAATAGGCACATCCTACTCTTGACCCCTTTTATTGCCTCTGTTTTTCTTTTTTGTACCTTCCTTCCTACCTCTCTCTCTGCAGACATGTTTTGACACTGTCCTGATAAGGGAGGAGTCATCTGTATGGCTGATTCAGGCATAGCAAACACGTAAAAACGTTTGTGAAATGTGTGCCCTACTGCCATATCAGCCTGACTTTTCTGAAAAGATGTCACTTGTGCGCAAGAAGGCTTTTGATGTGTCAGTTTGTGTCTAACTGAAAATAACCCAAATATTCATGAATAGGCGAAGGGATAAAGAAACCATGTTATATGTCAACAATGAATCATGGAACACTACATCAAAAACTTCATTAGAAGTACTGTATGATGACTAACATAACATAATAAAAAAATAAATTAAAACAAGAAACCTAAAAAAAAATAAAGAAGCTGTGATATATCACAACATGGGTGAATCTCAAAATTATTATTCTTAGTGAAAGAAAACAAAAAAGAGTACCAACTGATTTCATTTGCATAGCACATTTATATTACAAACAAGTGTAAGAACAGAAAGCATTTAGTGATGCCCAAGGGATGAGGTGGCAGTGGGAGAGCAGGGAGAGGAGTGGAAGGGAGGTATTACAAAGGAGCATGAGGAAGTTTTGGGGAATTATTATTATTTTGATTGTTGATGTTTCATGGGGTACATATACATATGTCAAAATGTATGAAATTATATTCTTCAAGTATATACATTTATTGTATGTTGCTTATACCTCAAAAAAGTTACTAAAAATTATGCATTTTGATCTTGCCAAATGATAATTTTTATATCAGAAATTTTATTGGTAGGGGATAAACAATGATTCTTTCAATGGACCCCAGCGAAGAGCATTAAAAATTTGTTTACATTTATAATTATGAAAATAATAGTGATGATAAGGTCTCAGAAAAGTTTATTGCTATGGAGTAATTTTTATTGCAGAAAACTTTGCTATTTTCCACTGGCAAACAAGGAAATGCCAACTAGAGAGCAATTTGGTAAAACAATAATTTAGTCATAATTATGAAAGATGTTTTGGCTTATTGCCAGTTTGCTGTACATGGTGTTAAATGGAATAAATGAAAACATAATCTAAAATGATGTTAAACTTAAATTTGCATTCCAATTCTTAATAAATTTGTGAGCACACTGTAGACCTTTAGACACCTGAGAAGATTTATGAATAAACTTAACTTGGCAAACATAATTATAATTTGAAACAAATGGGGCTGGGTCATGACCAACTGACTTAGATTGAATGATTGAACACAGAGACCTATTATGATGATATTAATAGGAACTCAAACTGGAGAAATTAATTTTATTTCTCCTAAGGATAACAGGCATAGGAGATGTGATTACAGGAAGAGATTGAAGTCTCAATGGAGGAAGCTAAATGGGGGTATTTACATCTTAAAATGAGGAAACTCGGTGTCCAAGTCTCATCTGTAGACTTTTAAGGATATCTACTTCTCATCTGTCTCCTTGAGTGTTTCAAGGTTTTTATTATGGTAAGTGAAAGAAAGGAAGAAAAACAATTGCTGGAAGCAGAACATTTACAACTTTCTCTCAATAATTTGTCAAGGCAACCCAGTGCACAACCCATTATTATGCTAGTTCTAAACCTCTGTTGCATTAGTGATAAATTGTATAACCTAAGAACAAGAATCCAATGCAGTTACTAGACTCCTTTCATTAAATCTTAATATTGCTTACTCTTAAACCAAATCATGCAATAAAAAAATAATTATGACCAGCCTTTGTTAGGTACATAGAACATACAAGGCATTCTGCTATGTATGATATTTAAATTTAATCTACACAAGATAAACAAGGTCTCTGTTATTTATCTTCTTTTTTATAGAAAAGGAATCTGGACACAGAAAAGCCAAGTTATTTGCTCTAAGTCACATTGTTACTGAGTTGCAGAACTATGATTTTGAACCCAGATCTCTGACTTTTAACCAAATACATTTCCCACTACATGATTTTCCATTTCCTCTACTATTTCAGTAAGTACCCTCTTTGGGTCGATCAAGAAGACATACACAAATGAAATCTAGAAATATATTTCTGAGTTGTGAGTGAGTAGAAAGCTAAAATCATGTAAAATACCTGAGTTGAGGTAGGTATGAAGTGCCAGCAGGGGATTGTGGAAGCATGATGATATAACTGAAACTTGTTTTCTTCCCTTTGTTCTTCTCTGGGGTAACTCCTTTCCTTTGGACATCAACTAAATAAGAGAAAAAGGAACAACTTCCCTAAGATATTTTTTCTGAACTATTGTATGAAGTGGCACATAAGTCCTTAATATTAGGTCTGGTATAATATGACAAATGACAGCATCACTACTATTTTCTTTAATAAGAAAAAATGTGCCTTTAGAAGATACACATTTTCCACTCTTAGGTATATATATCCAAGAGAAATGGAAACATATATCCATGCAAAAATCTGTACAACACAAATGTTCATAGTAGCCAGAGACGATCAAAATGTCCATCAACTGATGAATGGTTAAATAAGATTCATGTAATGGAATATCCATGTAATAGAATATTATTCATTAATAAGAAGGAATGAATACTGATAGACGCTACAGCATGGATAGATGAACCTTGAAAACACTACGCTAAGTGAAAGAAGACAGTCACAGAAAATCATGTATTGAATGATTCTATTTATATGAAATGTCTAGAATAGGCAAATCTATAGACATGGTACGTAGATTAGTGATTGCCTAGGACTTGAGGGGCTGGAGGTGGTAGGGAGTGGAGGGTGACTGTTAATGAAGCACAGGCTTTCTTTCTGGGTAAACAAAAATGATTTCAACTTAGATTGTGGTGATGGTTGGATGATACTATGAATACACTAAGAAGCATTTTATTGTAGACTTTAAATGGTTGATGTGTGTATTACGTGAATTATATCTCAAGTTGTTTAAGACAGTTATATAAACAAGGTATATATAATCCACCTAAGTAAAAGTGACCTGAAAAATAAATTCCTCAAAAAAAAATTAAAAACAAAATGAGTAAGATTAACTATATGTTGAATTGGTAGCCTAGTCACACAGAAAGAAAATCTTTCAAGTATTTATAAAACTCAATAATTTGAACGTACATTCCTAGAGGATATATTCTCTCTCTTTTTTTAAGATTTTATTTATTTATTTGACAGAGAGAGAGACAGCCAGCGAGAGAGGGAACACAAGCAGGGGGAGTGGGAGAGGAAGAAGCAGGCTCCCAGCGGATGAGCCTGATGTGGGGCTCAATCCCAGGACTCCGCGATCATGCCCTGAGTGGAAGGCAGACGCTTAATAACTGAGCCACCCAGGCGCCTCCCTAGGGGATATATTTTTAAAACAAAAAGGCAAAAAAGAAAATGTAAAAGATACTTAGTAGTCATATTGGTATTACTATTTTGTCATTAATATGTGTATGTATTAGATTTTCATATAATTCATTAACTACTTATTTATCCATAAATAATTAAACTAATATCTTCAGGAATTATTATTCTAGACTAAGTGAAAGGAAATACAAATACTGACATCAAATAAGTTAAGGAAAAATGCTTAATCTTATATTTATATTAATACCAGTATAAATTCATGATGCATTTTTCCTTTTAAAAAATATTAGCTTCCATGTGGCTCAGTCAGTTAAGCATCTGCCTTTAGCTCAGGTCATGATTCCAGGGTTCTGGGATCGAGTCCCACATTGGTCTCCTTGCTCAGCTGGGAGACTGCTTCTCCCTCTGCCTGCCACTCCTCCTGCTTGTGCTCTCTCTCTCTCTCTCTGACAAATAAATAAAATCTTTAAAAAAAATCTTTAAAAAAATATTTATTTCCTACCTCTATCCATAGAAAAATTTCTAAAAGTAATGTCAATACAATGGCCCTAATCACTGAGCCCAGACTGAGATCTCTAAATAGCAATTCTTACTAAAGGCACCAAGTCTCTTTGGAAAAATGGCTGATGCCACATCCTGGCAAGAAATGTACAAGATTAGCCTGGAACATTTTATACTGGAAAGTATGGAGGAAGTGATCAAAGACCACTGTGGTTGTGTCAAGAGGACTCAGGAGACAACTTTAAAAGGGCTGCTGTATGCCAAAGATGGGCATTTGTGCATCAAAAGAGTAATGATTCCAGTCAGAGAAAGACAAATACCATATGATTTCAGTAATATGTGGAATTTAAGAAATAAAACAAATGAGCAATGGGGAAAAAAAAGAGTGGGTTTTTTTGTTGTTGTTATTGTTGTTGGTTTAATAGAGAGAGAGTGTGTGTGTATGAGTGGGGGTGGGGCAGAGGGAGAGGGAGAGAATCCCAGGCAGGCTCCACGCTCAGCACAAAGCCTGATGTGGGGCACAATCTCACAACCCTGAGATCATGACCTGAGCTAAAAATCAAGAGTCAGTCGCTTAACCACCTGAGCCACACAGGCGCCCCACCAAGAAATATACTCTTAACTATAGAGAACAAACTGATGGTTACCAGAGGGAAGGTAGGTGGGGGGGTGAGTTAAGTAGGTGATAGGGATTAAGGCATGCACTTGTAATGAGCACCAGGTATTGTACGGAAGTGTTGAATCACTGTATTTGTATACCTGAAATTAATATCACATTCTATGTTAACTAACAGGAATTTAAATAAAAATTTAAAAAATAAAACTTAAATAAAGAATTGGGTCAGGGGGCACCTGGGTGGCACAGCGGTTAAGCGTCTGCCTTCCGCTCAGGGCGTGATCCCGGCGTTATGGGATCGAGCCCCACATCAGGCTCCTCCGCTATGAGCCTGCTTCTTCCTCTCCCACTCCCCCTGCTTGTGTTCCCTCTCTCGCTGGCTGTCTCTATCTCTGTCGAATAAATAAATAAAATCTTTAAAAAAAAAAAAAAGAATTGGGTCAGACGCTAAAAAAAAAAAAAAAAAAAAGGAACAATGACTCCAGTGGATTAAAGAAAGTATATTAAAATTCATGAGTTCAAAATGAAACAAAACTCATTGTTCACCTTTAAAGGTTGCTAGGGCACCATATCATTATTCTAAAAACTGGAAAACAACAGGAAAAAGAAAACAAGCATTTATTTTTCTCTTGTTATACAAGCTGTGTAACCAAATAGTCAATGAGCAAAAGTTCTTAATAGAAGAATTTCAGGTAATAAAAGCAGACTGACAGAATCAGGAAATAATCAGCACGCAACACCTAATGAAATAAGGCATTTTGGCTGCTAAGGCAATGAAGAGAAAGATTCATGGGAAACTTTATACAGGGGAGATGAGGCTGACAGCACCTAAACCCACTGATAAACTTTAAATCACAAAAAGCGACAACCAGGAACTATGCGCCTCCTGACATGATTTGATCAAAAATATACAGCACCACCTATGATGTATTTGTACAAGAAAATTGAATTCAATTAGGGACCAATTACCATTCTCCAGGAAATATAGAGGATAGAGGAACATGCTAAACAACATCACAAGGAAGCAATAAGCCAAGTCCATAATAGGAGAAATTCTGTGAGATAAAGGAGTCAGTTTCTTTAACAAATAAGTGGCAAGTAATGAAGAAGGTAAAAAACATTCCTGTTACGGATTAAAAGATATTTGAGAGACTCATCAACTGAATATAATTTGTAGATCTCATTTAAATCCTGATTAAGAAAGCTAGAAGAAATTGGAATAGCACAAATATGAACTTCTTGAAAGGCTGTATGCCATCACAGTAATTGTTTGGGCATTACGGAGGTTAACCATTTAAGGATTATTAATTGATTGACATATTAGTCTAGGATTCTTTTCTTCTTGAAGATATTGATCCTAAAGTTATTCAAAGAAAATGATCTGATAGGAAATGTTCCCATGTATAGGTAGATTTTGTTTTCAAAGATGGTAGCACCTTGTATCTCCCATTCCACGTAGTCTTTTGCAAGGAGGACTTATCATTTTCCCATCAAGAAGTGAAGTCTTGGGGCGCCTGGGTGGCACAGCGGTTAAGCGTCTGCCTTCGGCTCAGGGCGTGGTTCCAGAGTTATGGGATCGAGCCCCACATCAGGCTCCTCCGCTATGAGCCTGCTTCTTCCTCTCCCACTCCCCCTGCTTGTGTTCCCTCTCTCGCTGGCTGTTTCTATCTCTGTCAAATAAATAAATAAAATCTTTAAAAAAAAAAAAAAAAAAAGAAGTGAAGTCTCTTTCTCTGCTGTTTGATTCTGGGCAGGCCCTGTGACTGGCTTTGGCAAATAGAGTATGGTAGAAGCAAAGCTGTATCACTTCCAATGCTGGACCCCCTAAGAGACTGTCTGCTTTCTCTTTAGAGCCCTGAACTACGATGTAAAGATATCCAGATACCCTACTGGAGACATCATAGAAAGAGAGATACAGATCCGTTCCCTAACTGTTCCAGCTCTCCCAATTGAGTGGCCAAATACATCAGTGAAGACTCCTTGGACATTCAAGCCCTAAATATTTTAGTGCTATAATTGAGCACAGCTTCCAACTGATCCATCAGCTAAATGTAACCAAGGAAATGACCCCAGCTGATGCCACATGATGAAGAACTCTCAACTGAATGCTCTGAGTTCTTCAGCAAATGTAACAGTTGTTGCTTTAAGTCACTAATTTGGGAGCAGTTTGTTAATGCAGCAAGAGATAACCTGGTATATGCAGGATTAAACAACCAGATATAGTCTTGGCCTCTATAAGTTTTTAGTCTGCACTTAAGCCTGTTTTAAACCCCACAAAAATGGCAATAACTCAATGGACACAGTTTCTATATTGAACAAGTAAGTGTTTGCTTCACCATCCAACTAGCTATAGGTATGGGAAGACTGAGGAAAGAATCATAATGTTGAACCCAAAGACATTCTGCAAGGACTTACTGTTTGGGTTTGAGTGAATGAGATGGTACCTAACTGGGTCAAACTTAGGTCTTACACAATAGCATATAGTTGAGAGGAAGAAAGACACGGCTATGAAACAGCCTTTTCTTTTTGATGTGCTAAAGTGGTGGAACACAGCATTATTGCAGTTTTATTTTTTTCCAAAAAGAAAGATGTGGGTTTTAATTATATAGGATATTGAGACTTCTAAGGACAAAAATAGATACAGTTCTACATACGTGGGGAACCATGACCATGTGTACTTTCATTTGCGGTACTCCCACTCTTCTGAGAAAATACTACACGACCCTACATTCTTAGCTGTGCTGATGATTGTCCTCATCAACATCGTTACCATCACCCATTTCAGGAAGACGGACCTGAGTGGGAGGTAATGAACCCAAAGGGAAAAGATAAGGATACAGAGAGGGAGACGTAGCAAAGGAGGAAGAGAGGAGGTGGAGAAAGAAATGAAATAAGGACACTTGGTTAAGATTGAGAGAGATAGGGGAGTAAGGATCACAAAAAATCATATGATGGCATGTGATCTGCAAAGAAATTTACTATTTATAAGTGGAATCCTCATCTATGTTATCCAATTTAACCTTTTTAACCCTTGCTAATGGTGTTTTATTATCCACATTACATGGATGAGGAAATATGGATAGGGATGAAAGAATACAACTTCGGTGTTCATTTTCTTCTATTAAAAATATTTACTGAATGCACACTTTGTGCCAGTCACTAGGCTAAATGCTGGCAATATAATTGTTAACAAAATAAACATACTATCTACCCTTTTAACTTAAAATCTAGTAAAGGAGGAAAGCTTTATTCAAATAATCACAAAAACAGCTAGAAAATTACAAATTAAAGGAACATGGTACAATGAAAATAGAGAACTTAAAGTTTGATCTAGTCGGATAGTTCTGATTACAGGTTTTTAGAAAGAACTGCACAGTTTACCTTCCTTGAATCTCTCTTATTAATATATTTCATCCAAATTTGGTTGTACATTAATCAATCATAATCATTTTCAAATCACTCTTACACTTTTTAAAAATTAAATAAGTTTTCCAAGGATGAGGTGAAAACTGCTTCATTTTTATGCAAAGCACTGTGTACCTCTAAATGCCATTACTTATTGGATCAGGATTCTATATCCTGTAGGTTTTAGTCAAGAACTGACTAACAGAGGTCGCTTGAGGGGGAGGAGGGACCCCCCATTCTAGACATGAGAATTTACCACCACTTACGTATGTGGCCTGGCTTTGAAAATATCACTCACAGCTTGTCAGCCAGAAGATGACTAAAATCTGTGCCTCTAATCCTTAGGGTTTCCTTTTTTTTTTTAGACTTCTCAGAGTAAATGTTAGCTTTATGCACCACCAGATAGAAGAGAAGAGGATCAGATAAGAATTGTACTCAATAACCTTCTGCTCTAGAAGAAAAGCACACACTGAACATCCAGGAGTACTTCTACTCTAAGGACATAAAACCTAAATGAATATTATCTTCTCAATAACCCCAAGTGGTTTCAGATTGTTAATTCATCAGTCCTTCTAAGAGCCCACAGCCAAGGTTGATAAGAATGAACAGGAAACTAAAATACAAAGAGTTGAATTGATGTACTCGTGTCCTCCAAATTGAACAGGAACCATACTTGTGAAGCTCCTTTTTCTCAGTATAGCTATGCTACAAGAAATTCTGAATAAAAGGGCACATGTTGTGATGAGCACTGGGTGTTATACGCAGCTAATGAATCACTGAACACTACACCAAAAACTAATAATGTACTATATGTTGGCTAACTGAACATAAAAAAAAAAAGAAAAAAAGAAATGGCCCCTGTTGACTTTTTTTAGAAATGTACAGTTTACCCTAAGTGTTAATTAATCTATTTAATAGTTGGTTTCTCTTCCCTCCACATTTAATTTGAGAATCTTAGATAGCCTTTGTAGGCTTTGATTGTTACCCTAACTTGGAGTTTGGGTATTTTGTAATAATTCTTTTGTTTTACATTACTTTCATAAATGTTTTCCATGTGACAATATTTGGACATAAATTTTAACACTTCAGTCCATTTTGTAGTAGCTTGTCTTCTCATATTCTTCTGCTCTCTCTGGTAAATTTTAGATACCTTACATTTACTGATTTCTTCAATTCTTTTGTGGTCAGAAAACACTTTGTATGATTTATTTCCTTTATTGGTGAACATACCATGTACACTTGAAAAATAGTGTGTATTCTGTAGTTGTTGGGGATATCAATTTAAGTCCAGTTGGTTGATAGTGTCGTTTGTATCATTTATGCCTTTACTGAATTTTGCCTAGATCTTCTATCAAATCTGAGAAAAGGGTGGTGATCTCTTTAAGATAATGAAATTGTACAGGTCTCCCTTTAATTCTGTCAAATTTTGTTTCATATTATTTTGAAACATTCTAATTAGTTACACACATATTTATTATTCTTTCTTTCTTATGAGGTAAACTTTTATCATTATGAAATGTTCCTTTTTATCTCTGCTTGTGGTCTGTTTTGAAGTCTTTTTAAGATCCCCCTGCCCATTCCACCAGCTTTCTTACACTCACTGTTTGTATAGCACACCTTGTACATCCATTTACTTTCAACCTATTTGTGACTATATATTTAAAGTTCACTCTTGTAGAGAGCACATATTTGGGCCTTTTTTGTTAATCCTTTATGATTATCTCTAATTTAGTTCATTAACATTTATTGTAACTGTCAATATGGTTAGATTTATTTTTTAAATTTTTATTTTAATTCCAGTTAGTTAACATACAGTGTTACATTAGTTTCAGATGTACAATATGGTGACTCAGCAATTCCACACATCGCCCAGTGCTCATCACAAGTGCATTCCTTAATCCCCCACATCACATGTTTCACCCATCCCCCAACCCCCTCCCCTAAGGTAACCATGGTTAGCTAGTATTTTGTTGAGGATTTTTTTTTTAAATGATTTTTTATTATATTATGTTAGTTACCCGGTTTCCGATGCAAGGCTCGATGATTCATTAGTTGTGTATAACACCCAGTGCACCATGCAATACGTGCCCTCCTTACTACCCATCACCAGTCTATCCCATTCCCCCACCCCCCTCCCCTCTGAGGCCCTCAGTTAAAATGAAAGAAATTACTTTACAAAGTCTAAAATGTACGCAAAAGTAAAACGGCTTTTTAAAGTTAGAATAATAAGAAAATACGTACAGTTTTATCTAAGAATAAATCATACATTATCTTGGAATTAACTTAACCAGAGACGTAAAGGATCTATATTCTAGAAACTACAAATCACTCTTGAAAGACATTGAAGAAGACACAAAAAGATGGAAAAATATTCCATGCTCATGGATCAGAAGAATTAACATAGTTAAAATGTCCATGCTACCCAGAGCAATCTACACTTCCAATGCTATCCCGATCAAAATACGCAACTAATGAATCATCAAACTTTACATCAGAAACCAGGGATGTACTGTATGGTGACTAACATAAAATAATAAAAAAAACATTAAAATAAAAAAAATACCAATGACATTTTTCAAAGAACTGGAACAAACAGCCCTTAAATTTGTGTGGAACCAGAAAAGGCCCCGAATCACCAAGGAACAGTTGAAAAGGAAAAACAAAGCTGGGGGACATCACAATGCCAGATTTCAAATTGTACTACAAAGCTGTGATCACAAAGACAGCATGGTACTGGCACAAAAACAGACACATAGACCAATGGAACAGAATAGAGAACCCAAAAATGGACCTCAGCTCTTTGGGCAACTAATCTTTGACAAAGCAGGAAAAAACATCCAGTGGAAAAAAGACAGTCTCTTCAATAAATGGTGCTGGGAAAATTGGACACCTACATGCAAAAGAATGAAACTTGACCACTCTCTCACACCATACACAAAGATAAACTCCAAATGGATGAAAGACCTTGATGTGAGACAGGAATCCATCAAAATCCTAGAGGAGAGCATAGGCAGCAACCTCCATGACATCGGCCACAGCAACCTTTTTCATGACACATCTCCAAAGGCAAGAGAAACAAAAGAAAAAACTGAACTTGTGGGACTTCATCAAGATAAAAAGCTTCTGCACAGTCAAGGAGACAGTCAAAAAAACTAAGAGGCAGCCCAGGCAATGGGAGAAGATATTTGCAAATGACACTACAGATAAAAGACTGGTATCCAAGATCTACAAAGAACTTCTCAAGCTCAATACACAAGAAACAAATAAACAAATCATAAAATGGGCAGAAGATATGAATAGACACTTTTCCAATGAAGACATTCAAATGGCTAACAGACACATGAAAAAATGTTCAAAATCAGCCATCAGGGAAATTCAAATCAAAACCACACTGAGATACCACCTTACACCAGTTAGAATGGCAAAAATTGACAAGGCAAGAAACAACAATTGTTGGAGAGGATGTGGAGAAAGGGGATCCCTTCTGCATTGTTGGTGGGAATGCAAGTTGGTACAGCCACTCTGGAAAACAGCGTGGAGGTCCCTTAAAAAGTTAAAAATTGAGCTACCCTATGATCCAGCAATTGCACTACTGGGTATTTACCCCAATGATACAGACATAGTGAAGAGAAGGGCCATATGCACCCCAATGTTCATAGCAGCATTGTCCACAATAGCTAAATCGTGGAAAGAGCCGAGATGCCCTTCAACAGATGACTGGATTAAGAAGTTGTGGTCCATATATACAATGGAATATTACTCAGCTATCAAAAAGAATGATTTCTCAACATTTGCTGCAACATGGACAGCATTGGAGGAGATAATGCTAAGTGAAATAAGTCAAGCAGAGAAAGACAACTATCATATGGTTTCTCTCATCTATGGAACATAAGAACTAGGAAGATCGGTAGGAGAAGAAAGGGATAAAGAAAGGAGGGGTAATCAGAAGGGGGAATGAAGCATGAGAGACTATGGACTCTGAGAAAACAACTGAGGGCTTCAGAGGGAAGGGGGGTGCGGGAATGGGATAGGCTGGTGATGGGTAGTAAGGAGGGCACGTATTGCATGGTGCACTGGGTGTTATACGCAACTAATGAATCATTGAACTTTACATCAAAAACCAGGGATGTACTGTATGGTGACTAACATAATATAATAAAAAATATTATTATAAAAAAAAAGAATAAAGATTCCCTGGAGCCTTTAATGATTATTAGTTTGATCACCTAAAAAACATAAAGTCAAGTTCAAAGCAACCTCGGAGATTCGATTTCAGTTTAACATCCTTCTTTTACAGTTGAGGAATTTGATGACTAGTGATGCTTAGTGTTTTGTCCAAATATATGAGTTGTATTCATGTGTGTGTTAAAGACCCTTCTGTATTTTTTTTTTACATTTGGAAACCCAAATGTAAAAAAAAAATCAGTTTTTATTAATATATTATATGTTACTTTGTCTCAATGTGATAAGTTATGGAAAAACATTTATCACTATCATTTTACATAACGAATATGGAGGTCTAAGCACAGAGAAGTTAAAGTGTTTTACCTTAGGGTGTTCTGTATATTCACGATAAAACTAGAGAAACACATACACACATACATACACACACACACCCACAAATCTATAACTCCTCTTCAAATGCCTTTAAATGTGCTTCCAAAACTACTTTCAGAAAGTCATCAAAGATTTTAATTCAAATATAAGTTTAGAAAATTACTATTTCTTGAATTTTTAAATTTTCTCTCCTGGAAAAAAATATATATATATATATAAAGATTTTATTTATTTATTTGACAGAGATAGAGACAGCCAGCAAGAGAGGGAACACAAGCAGGGGGAGTGGGAGAGGAAGAAGCAGGCTCCCAGCGGAGGAGCCTGATGTGGGGCTCGATCCCAGGGTCCTGGGATCACTCCCTGAGCTGAAGGCAGACGCTTAATGACTGAGCCACCCAGGCATCCCTCTCCTGGAAAATATTATTCACCTCCTAGCACCTTCTTTGCATCCACTACCTTTTTCCTAGCCCTAATCCAACCACTACATTACTTCCTATCGTGTATGATATGCTGGTTTCCTGGGACACTCTATTCATTCTGACAATCAGGAAGGTATGCCTAAGGCACTGACATCTCTAGAAATGCTGCTGTAGTTGACACCACTTTTAGAAGATATGTCTTCACATCTTCTAAAAGTAGTTTCATGTATTTTTGAACTGCTGGTTTGCATTCTTCCCCCTCAACCCCACAACCCTCCTTTCTCTTGTGAGTTGTTATGAACTGAATATTTGAGTCCCTCCACATTCATATGTTGAGGCCTTCGCCTCCAGTGTGACTGTATTTGGAGATGTGCCTTTAAGGAAGAAATTAAGGTTAAACGAGGTTATAAGGGTCGGGCCCTGATTTCATAGGATAAGTCTTCTTATAAAAAGAGATACTTTTGTGTTTGTCCCTACCCTGACTTCACAAAGAAGAGACGCTCTGAGCACATTGTAGAGGGCGGCCACCTACAAGCCAGAGCAAGAAGCCTCAGAATGAAGCTTCCCTCGCCAGCACCTTCTCAGCCTCCAGAACTGTGAGAAAGAAACTTGTTTAAGCCACCCAGTCTATGGGATTCTGTTACGCTCGCTCAGGCTGCCATATATAGTATAATTTCTAGATATTAAAATTTTCCCCTTGCTTGAATTAATGGCAGTGATAGGAGACATTATGTGTGTGGACACCTGTGAAATCTTATTATAGCTGCTTCATTGGCTTTGTGATTGACTCTACTGTTGGCGCACCTGAATACAGCTCAATGATTTTTTTTGTATTAAAATCTGGCTGGCTTTTTTTTTTCCCCCCTCAGTGGTTCCAACTAGTTGGCCCAGTTGGTGCTTTAACTTGTTGAGAAACACAGATGCCTTTTCCTGGGTATTCAGAAGCAACCAAGTCGGTATGCTTTCTTTATTTGTTCCATTTTTACCCCTGCTAAATCAATGATGCATGGTTGCCTTTTCATTGTTTTGCTGAGGTTTATTTATTTTGTTGCCTTGCACTTTTTGTTCATTAGACAAACACAGAGCAGATGATAAATAGTCATTGGGAAAATAACGTGTTAGACCAAAATGCAACAATGTGTTTCACAGAAAATGGCATGTCATAGATGCATTGTATCTAGAGTAAAACAATTTAAAGAGATCCTTTGTGTGTAGGGGGAAAGCATCTGTCTGGGGGGGGGGAAGCATGGGAAAGACACCATTTTAGTCTGTTTTGTAGGTGTTTAACACTGGGCAAAATAATGATTAAACATGCATTTGTTCAGAGTCCCAGTACCTTTCTTGTGCAATCCCATGAGATCCTATACATATTCTCTGATAGAATTTAATATACTGAAATGACCTCTTTCCTTGTCTGTGTCTTCCCTAAAATGGAGTCTCCTTGAAGTCAAGGATTTCATCTTACTCAGTCTTATTTTCCCATGATTTAGCACAGCACACGGCTCATAAAAGGCTTTTAGTAAACATTTGTTTTACTGGATTACATAAAAATATTCAGTAGATATGTTTTTAGTAAGCCAGCCAATGTAATTGTTTAAACACTGGAAGAGCAGAATTTTTTCCCCCTATTGCTCACACACTAAGGATATCCATTTAGTAGTACAGACTAGATATTTTTCCACCCAATTAAACTGAGTATGCATAGATAGGATCTTAGGAGGAACTGAAATTTTGAAGCAAGTTTGAACAAATGGAAATGATTAATTGCTGGATTAATTCCATCTATAAGAAAGGTTAAAGAGGAATCTTTTTGCTCCAGGAAATAGAGAAGCTAATTCAAGAATATGAAACGCTAAACATGGTCAACCAGACATTTGCGTTTTCTCCTGAATGAAAAGAAGCCTGGTCAGAGGGACCAAGTTAAATATAAAGTAGGACTGTGTTAGGAAGGGAGATGAAACATGAGAGTAGATTTATTGAAGAACCAGGTGGAATCTTTGTTTCAAGATGGGATGTATCCACACTTGGTTTCCTGAAGTCATATTAGATGATCTGACAAATTTTTTTCAAGATCCATTTTAGTTCCTCTAATCAAGATTCTTTTTTAAAAGTTTTAGGCTTTTATTTTGAAACACTTTTAGATTTACAGAAGAGTTGCAAAGATAGTACTTAATTTCCCCCATGTCACCATCTTACATAACTATGATATTCATGAAAACTAAGAAATTAACAACATTGGTAAAGTTTATGGTCACTAAACCATAGACTTTATTCAGGTTTCCCTAGCTTTTCCACTGATGGACTCTTTCTGTTCCAGGATTCAATCGAGGTTCCCACATTGCATTTAGCAATTAATGGTTCTTTAGATTTCACTTTTGAGTCTTAAGATTTATGCTTTACAGAGTCCTTACATCAAGTCAATTGTGTGTTTTGACCGTTTCCTGATGTTAATTCTCCAAGCACCTTGTGTTCATCATTTATTTACTGTACTAAAGTAGATTTGTAAATCTCTCTCCAATTCATAGGTCCTCTCTGGCCCCCTTTCTCTCTGCCATGCCTCCTCTCACTGAAGACCCCTTGCCTTTGATCAGATGAGCAATCGACCTAAAGAGGATCAGCGGAAATGTACAATTTTCTCTTCTTTTACATAATTGAGGCCCTTAGAGAAAACACATAAGCAGAAGTTGTCAAGTCAATCTGACCATCTTGTTAATGTCGTATTTATTTTGTATTATAACAGAAACAGGGTGAAGATTTTACTCCTTTCTTAGCGTTTGGGACCAGATAATAACTCTATATCCTTCCCGATGTTTATCATTCAAGAATATCATGGTTCTTTTCTGAAAATAATGATTTCTTTTAGCTAAGCATCAATCAAATGAAACTGAAATATTTTATTGCAGCCTCTTTATCAGAGAATTTTGGAATCCATGAAGAGTCATTAGCATGTCCATGTCCATAAATGAATAAAATTATGTGCATATTATTTTGTTTATAAGTGTATTTTTTTTTCTAGGATGGAGGGTCTACAATTCTCATCAGATTCTTAAAAGTATCTCATGGATCCAAAAAGCTGAAGAAACTTCTCCCAAGCTGGGGATGTGACAGAACGTGTATCAACAGATAGGTTTGACTTCCACATTTTAATGCAAGGAATATTTGGAGATATAAAGTAACTCCAAACGCCTTAAGTTCACAAAATAAATGCGCATTCTTCTCCACATAATTTAGGAACTTAAAACAATTTCATTGTGATCTAGCTTTGTATTAATACGTGTTATATTTTTACCCCTATGTTCTTTTGTGGTAAATTCTTTCTTTTTTCCCTTTATTTCCAGAGTCCTTTTCAGCTGGGTTATTATTCCTCTCGCCTTTGCTTGTCTCTGCTTTACAAGTCATTCTTTCATCTCTCATTCCAACCCCATTACTTTTCCCTGACCAGACTGCTTGCTGGGCACTGCCTGCCACCTTCTCCATTCTGGTCTCTACTCTTCTGCTTGCTTGTGGGAAGTGCTCTGGCTAACAGAGTGTGTAACCATAGGGACTGTCAATGCCAACAGCTCACCAAAAACACAATTCTGGGGGAAAAAATTAGCTTGACCCTTTCATGGGATCTTCTTAACAGAAAGCAGCCCGCATCCTGCATAGAGTTAGAAATTTATAGCATGGAACTAAATTTAAACATAAGGAAAGCAGACTTTCCCTTTTTATTCGAGAAAGCATACTTTACCTAGTCTTTGGAAGGGGAAGGGCAGGAGGTTAGGTGGATAAAGGGTGGGATATTGCTTCTCACCCATCCACTTGCTGGCAAAATGCCCCTATGCTGGTTCCCACAGAGTGAGATAACTCCCCTCCCTACCTCTTCCCCTATCAGAAGCCATGTGATACATAAGCAAATTCATTTAATTGTGAACTACTTTTAACAACTATAAAGGTTAATCTCAAATCCGGTTTTTAAACATAAAATGTAGAAGGTGACTCAATAATACTAGATATATTATGCTGATTATTTTACCAGAGTTCTGCTCATTAACTAGTACCTCTGAACCAGGTACATACTTTACATACATGATCTCTAATTCTAACAAAGGTCCTGAGAAATAAATACTATTATTATTCTCATTTTTCCAAGATCACTCTGCGGGCTGGTGATAGAGCTGACCTTGTACTAAAGTCTGCTTGTGGTTGAAGCCCAAAGCTGCGCACCCAAAGGGATAGTGCACTTTGATGACCAGTGGAAAGTGAGCCGCTGTTGTTGAAAATTGGAGGCAAGAATAAGCATGGCAAGGTAAGGGAGAAGAGAAAATAGAAATAGTGGGAATCGAGAGTCAGGTTCCAGACACTTACTGAAAGATCGTATTGAGATGTGTGTGTTCTATCTACTAAATTAGATTTTCTTTTCCTTGAGGTCAGTAATTTGATTCTCTTTGAGCACTGATACATAATAAGTGCTTAATAAGCAGTTAGAAAGTGGGAAGGGAAAAGGGGAAGGAGAAAGGACAGGTGGGCTGAGAAGGAAGTGAGGAGAGAATGAGAGAGAGCCATGAAGAATGAGGAAAGAAAATGATGGGGAATGTGTACGTATGTGGGGGAAAGAGTAGACAAGTGGCAAAAGGAGACAGACAAAAAGTGAGACAGAGGAAGATGAAGGGAGAGAAGTCTAGTTCATTCTTACTTCTTGGCCTAGACAGCTTACTACTTATATAGAGTCTGAGCTTCAGGGGACTGTTGTTTTGAAATTCAGTCCTTTGAAATATTAGCTGGATAATTGACCTCCAGTCACAGTTTTTCAATGACTATTTCATCCTTCAAATAATTTACAACCGACAAGTATCCCTAGGACCTCTATAACTAGCACAGCATTGGAGGAGATAACCAAGAGTTTACAACATATACATAGGTAGAATAGCCCAAAAGGAAAGGTGCTATAAATCCCATGAGTGGGCTGATGAGGGGAAATGACCTCTGGTTTGGATGTAAAAGGATAATAAAAGACTTTTTGAGTGCAGAAGTAATTCATTACTTGCCAAACGGGTAAAATTACAAGATTAGATTTGGTAGCAGTGGGATGGGGGGGGGAAGATACTTTAAGAGGAGGGAACATCATTAGCAATGATATGTCAGTGCAAAAACTTGTGGAATCATTCATTTTGCTGGACTGTAGCACACCTATTTGCTTGCCACTCCTTACTCTCAACTCCTCCCTTGTCCCTATCTTTCTACAGCTCATCTTAGCCTTTTTAGTTTCCCTTACTACTTTTCCTCTGCCCATCCCCTAAGTATTAATGTTTGCTACATTCTCTCCTAGTGTATAGACACTTTTTATGGATGGGCTTATGCCTTGTTGGCGTCACCTGTCCCTGAAGTCCTTGCCCACTGTTTTCAGTCCCTGCCACTGCTATGGTGACTGATGCTGGGTTGGCTTTGTCAGCTGTTGCCCTACTGATTTCACATCAGTCCAACCTGCAGTGCCTTGCCTCCTGCCCACTGTGTGCCTCTTGCCCCCCATTCTGGGGCTTCTCTATGAGCAATGACTCATAAGATATCACCTTGTCACCTATGCAAGGAGCAACCCAGAAGTGGAGATTTCTATACTGGTTGACCAATGGTAGATGGGAGCCATGATTTGGGGTTGATATATCCTTCTTTTTTGACTCCTCCCTCATACAGTGCTGAGTTCAGGCCTCTTAAAAAATAGTCCCATATGATATTAAGCAACAACCAGCTGGGTAAAACAAAGGCCTATTAGTTCTTTTTTCTTCTTTGACTCATTTCCTTTTTTCATCTCCTGCTTCCATTCAATTGTACACCCTAACAAAGCGGTAGTACAGAAGCTTCTGCCCAAGGCTTTACTTTCTGGGAACTAAAGCCAAGACATAAACATTCTTCTTTTTTCTCTCTCCATTCTGTTGGTTCTATTAGCAATCTCATCCACTCCCTGGTTTTCAATTACCATCTATGTACAGACAAATTCTCAATCTACATCTCTAACTCAAAGCTTTATTCTACAATAACCAGATACAGATATTTAAATAATTTATACTATATTTTTACTTGGGTTTCTGACAGGTGCCCCAAACCTCTCTAAAATCAAATCAACCACCTTTCTACATATCTGAGAGTCAATCTTAGCAAGTCTCTTTCATTTATTTATCAACAAAGCTTGCTGATTATCCCTCCTGAAATCCTCTCCAATTCATTAATTTCTCTCCACTCTTATTGCCATACTCATGTTCAGCCCAGCATCATGTCTTTCCCAGATTTCTAGAACATCTTCTTATAGGTCTGTAGGCCACATGTCTTATCTCACTCAAATCCCTACTCTATACATGGGCCAATTTGATCTTTCCAAAATCACAAATTTTATCTTGTTACAACCCTACTGGAAACCCTTCAATAGCTTTGAGATAAAGTCCAAACTCTAGTGTAGTTTCCAAGACTCCCAATGGCCTGTATCACCCACCTCAGTAAACATTCTACTCCTTCATCATTATGCTGCCATGTTGAATGTCTTTTAGTTCCTTAAAAGAACTGAACTCTCTTTCACTCATTGCTCTTCCTTTAGACAAGTGGATCCTCTCCTTCATTCTTCCTTATGCCTCCGTGATTTTACTCATTCTTTCCATCTCAACATGAATGACACTTCCGCAACTAACTAGAGTTTGAGCTTCAGGATAGGAAGAATTTTTTAGCCGTTTTGATCTGTAAATTGAGGGTTATAGTTTAGATGGTTCAGACCAGAGAGTTGGAATTTGTCAAAACTGATTATGAAGATGAAAAGGATGATGGCTAGCAGAGGGAAAAACTGAGCCCCCTGTTGAAGGCGTTTGAGGAAGGTGAAAGAGTCCCTGGAGATCAGTTTACAAGCTGAGGATTCTGTTTGGGGATTGTCATTGCAGATTACCACAAAAGAGGTTATGTCCTGAGCTGCCAAGTCAGCAACTACTATAGCAGTGAGACTAAAACAAGTCTAACTCTGATCCTTGGGCTTAATAATCCACCTCCAACAGAGCCTCAGTTATGTCTAGAGGGAGCTCAACAGCTACAGTTGGAATCCTGTGTCGTTCCAGTGGCACAAAACAACCAAAGTCTGGAGGTAGGCAGAGACTTTTTTTATTACATACACACAAGTACACATTGGAAAACTTAGGTGCTTCCATATCCAGGACTGATCAGAGGCCAAATTGATGGCAATAGGTATATTTTATTGATGACTAAATTGTGGACCTAACCCGATTTAGACATCCGATCTAGTTTGCCTACATAGATAGTTTTGTTTTCATACCTCCGGTTCAACATTTGTGGCCAGTACATAAGTTTCCCTTAGAAAACTTAACCCCCCTGCAAAAAAAAAAAAAAAAAAAAAAAGAGGAATCTTCTTTCTCACTAAAAATTAGACCAACTTCCTCTAAAAAGCCATGCCTACCTGCATACACCAAATGGTATTTGTCAGCTATGCGTGGCAGTAACACATGACAGATGGAACTGAATGTCCAACTCCCGAGTATCTTGGAATCCCAACACTACAAAATCCTGACATCAATTTCACTTTTAAACCATATTTTGACTGTTTAATTAAAAAGTCATTTATGCACTTTTAAATCTATGTAATATATATATCAAACACAACAGGACACCAACTCTGATCTGATGTAGCTTACAATCTATCCGCAAGATAGGTATTAACTCATAGGTTCATTAATTACAGGGCTACTCAGTGGTATAAGGAGAATTACCCTTAAGTTTTTTTGGCTTGTGGGCTCCAGGCTGATTAATTGAACTTTGCAACATCATAAACTATGCTAAACTGAAGTTAAGGCTAACACGTTTTATGTAAAAATTTTTAAAGTTTCTATGTGTAAGTTCCATTTCCTGAAAGAACTGACTCTCTTGTGACTTAGGTAAAAAGTTTTCTTCTAGGTTCCATGTATGAGTTCTATTGCCTAAAAGCAGTGACTCACCTATGAGAGATATGTGATGATATCCAGAGAGCCATTTCCCCACTTCTTGGCTCAGGTCCCTGACAATGGATGAGCTGCAGAACACAATGTGTTAGGAATGTGATTTAGCAATTTATTTCTCATCTGAAACCTGAGAGGCAGTTTCTGCTCACTTAACAGACAAGCATATGTCTAAATGGCTTTTTTGAGGTCTTATCATGAGTCAACAACACAATGAGGACTCAAATCACTCTGTGCCCGAAGTACCAAGCTTTTGTCATAAATTCTCTCAGGCCATCCTTTCTCTCAAAGAATATTATCTCTTATTTCCAGAATGAATAGATCAAAATAATTGACTCCAAAGTACCCTCCTGATGCAATGTACCGTAGAAATGGCCCTATAATGAAGCAAATGGAAAACATAAGCATTCCTGTTGTGTTAATCAATCATGAAACAGTGAGCCCTCAATTTAGGATTAGACTTATATGACTTTAAATAAATAATCTGTAGTGTATATCAGCATAGAAGTGGTCAAAGAAAGCAGAGAAGGTGTGAAATAAGTCAGGAAGAAACTAGTTGAAAACTTACTACAATCCAGAGGAAAAGAAAAGGAACTCAAGCAAGACTCAAATACGAGTTGTAGAGTTTAGCTAAAAGTACTGCCAATGCTCAAAGTAGAAAAAGATGTCCTCAGGGCCGACAAAAAGTGAAGAAGAAATCGTTGGAGTAGGAAGGCAAAATTGGAGGAGCTCTATGGGAGGCTACAGAGGCCACACAGGGAAAAATATCCCCTGCAACCGTAGGAAACCTGCCTGGCTGGAAGAGTGGGAAGTGTCCCCGACCAGAAGTCTGGGGCTGAGGTCTGGAGAGAGTTGGAGGCAGGATGAAACACAAAAGAAAACCTGGGCTTGGGATGAAAACACAAAAGAAGGCCTGGGCTTGGGAGCCCTTCAAGTCTCAGGAAGGAGTAAGTAGGAGGAAAATTGTATAATTCCAAAGCATTGAAGGGAAACTGGAGAAGGCCAAAGGAACAGAGGCTCTTGGAACTTGTTGGGGAGGATAACTTTCAGGGGGCAAGATCTTCTGGATCTTGATACAAGTTTCTGGAACTTATACAAGCCACTGAAGGTCTCTCTCAATTTTCTGGAATCCTTTGGAGGGACTGATGCTCAGCAATTTAGTTTCCCTCTATTTGTCTCTATGTAACACATTGTTTCCTGTAGTGAAGGGACCATTGACTTTTCAGACAGCACAGAAAAATTACACTTTTTAACCGTAAATGTAATACCTTTCCTTTTTTTCCCCAACAACTGTCAAAAATCCATTATTAGAAAATCAATTCTGCACTGATTTCCAACAACAGATTAGAGATACTCAGCAAGTGACTTTCAGGACACTGTGGAGTGTGTTTTCTTATTTTTGGACCAGGCATTCTTCCAGAATCTTTATTTTTTCTCCTTTTGTTCTTCTTCCTCCCACAGACCATATCTAATCGAGAGCCATACTTCCAACATTGCTGTACTATTTACCTCCCAAAAAGAAATATTTGTCTCTTTAGTGTGACGCATAATACCCTTTTCATAAGAGTTTTAAAAAACTTGTTTTTCACTTTCTTTATGAATAATGATGTTCAGCATCTTTTTGTGTGATGATTTGTTATCCATACTGCTAAACATCTATTCTAGAATGTCTAAATTAAAAAATAAGAACAAAAAAACCCAGAATTGGCACATCAAGTTCTGGCAAAGATGCAGAGCCACAGGGACTTTGATCCATTACTTTTGGCATTGTCATTCCAGAAAATTGTCTGGCAATTTCTTATGAAGTTAAACATATACTTTCCACACAACCCAGCAGTCCCACTCCTAGATATTTACCCTAGAGAAATGAACACTTATATTTACATGAAAACATGTGCAAAAATATTTAAGCAGAATTATTTATAATTGCCCTAAACTGGAAACAACCCAGACTTCCTTTAACAGGTAAATGGCTAAACAAACTATAGTAAATTCATACAATGGAATATTACTCAGCATTAAACAGGATCAGACTATTGATACTAACAACATACATGAATTTCAGATGCATTCTGCTAAGTGAAACAAGCTATCTCAAAAATGACATACAATATAATTGTTTTTCTGGAAAAGGCAAAATAACAGAAAGCAAATCAGTGGCTTCTGGGGCTTAGACATAAGAGGCAGCATAAGGGAATTCTGGGAGTGATGTAATTGTTCTGATTGTGATCATGGTTACCTGAACCCAGGCATATGTTAAAACTCTTGTTTTGTGTATACTCCTTAAAAATAGATGAATTTTAATGTATGCAAATTATAAACAAACAAATAAATAAATGTTGAAAAAGTTTGTCTTTACCAAGCAGGTAGAAGTGGTCCCCACCCAGATTAGCTCCTTATTACAGATATTCACACCTTGTCTAGACTTAACATTCTATCTTGAAATGCTGATTTAATGCCTTGAAAAGGTGGGACCCAAAGTCAGTCTTCTGTAGTCATCCTACTTCTCTTTCATGAATGGAGAACTGGTGGGAAATCTCATTACTGCTCCAAAAAACAAAACAAAACAAAACAACCCACAAAACCCCATTTGAAACAAAAGTTTTAATTTATTCTTTTAAAACAAAATTCATACCACATGTTTGATTTGTTTTCTTTTTAGTACCAACAGTGGGACTTGGTGGGCCAGAGCTTCCTAGGTAAGTCACAGTGCAAAGTGAGGTGGCACCCCTCTTCACCCCACCCTTCTCCATGTTCAAGTACCTACTCGTGTCTACTGAATCTTCTGAAGGTTGGAAGAGGTGCTGACTGGAGGGAAGGATGGATGCCAGCACAAGTGGAGCTGGGAGAGATGACAGAGCCATTGAAATCAAATTCATGATCAGATTAGAAAAATCTGTTCCATGAGATTCAGCAACAGGGCCTGAGGGTAGGAGAGGTGCAGTGGGTCAGAGTACACAGTAGTGACTGAAACCTTCCTCTACCAGCACCTAAGTGTCACACAGAGGAGAGAGCCTTGTCCCTCTAGGTTCACAAACTGCAAAACTGTGCATCATTAAGAAATTTAGAGTGATTGAGCCATGCTAACAAAGTGACTGGAGACAGAGATAGGGAAATACTAAGAAGAACTTAGAAGGGACCTAACAAGAGGTGGAAATTCCATCAACATTGGAACTGAGATGACACTGAAGGACACTCCTTTCCCTCCCACCTCCATGGTTCCAAACACAGAAATGCCAGATAAAAATACAACAAAAATTATAATGAAATGTAAAAAATAGAAGGAAACAAGAAAACAGGATAGTAAGCACATGAACTAATGTCATGACAACGGACCAATATGGTATTATTCCCAAATATAATCCTAATGGCCAGGAAGTTGGATTTTAGTGCCCAGGCAAGGACCAGAAGTGTAGCCCTGGAACTGAATTCTTGCACAAATCTCAAAGCTAGGATGCCTAAGGGGTTGAACCCTCTGTAAAATGGAGTCTGGAAGTGGCAAGAATCTTTTCATTAATCTGAAACTTTAGGTAAAAATGAAAATTGAGGGACAAAATTAAAATAAGGTAGAAATAAAATACTAGGAAATAATGTCAAGGAAGTTGGATGACCTTTCTGGAGAGCTTGAGAGAGAGTCAGTCAGTGTCACAGTTAAGAACATGTACTGTGAAGACAGAATTCCTGTGCTCAAATCCCAGCTCTACCATTTATTAGCTGTGTGATCTTGGACAAGTTATTTCCCCCAATTTTCTCATCTGTAAATGTAGATAATAATAGTGCCTACTTCATCAATATTAACATTACTATCTTACTTCCAAAATGTTTAGTATATTGATTTAAAAAAACCCTTTTGGAAAAAAAATTGGGACTTGAAGGGAATTTTCTTAATCTGATTAGGGTTGCTCAACTTTCTCTTTAAAGTCAAGAACAGAATAAGAATGCCAAACCCACAACTATACGGTCAATTAATCTTTGACAAAGCAGGAAAGAATATGCAATGGGAAAAAGACAGTCTTTTCAACAAATAGCCTTGGGAAAACTGAACAGCAACATACAAAAGAATGAAACTAGACCACTTTCTTACACTATACACAAAAGTAAATTCTAAATGGATTAAAGACCTAAATGTGAAACAAGAAACCTTTGAAATCTTAGAGAAGAACACTGGCAGTAACTTCTTTGACATTGGCACTACCAACTGCTTACTAGATATGTTGCCAGAGGCAAGGGAAACAAAAGTAAAAATGAACTATTGGGACTTCATTAAAATAAAAGTCTTCTTCACAACCAAGGAAATAATCAACAAAACTAAAAGACAACCTATGGAATGGGAGAAGGTATTTGCAAATGACATATCATAAAGGGTTAGTATCCAAAATCTGTAAAGAACTTACATAACTAAATAACCAAAAAACAAATAATCCAATTAAAAAATGGGCAGAAGACATGAATAGACATTTTTTTCAAAGAAGACATACAAATGGCCAACATGCATAAAAAGATGCTCAGCATCACTCATTAGGGAAATGCAAATCAAAACCACGTCAGAATGGTTAAAATAAGCAACACAAGAAACAACAGGTGTTGGCAAGGATGTGGAGAAAGGGGAACCCTCTTACACTGTTGGTGGGAATGCAAACTGGTACTGTCACTCTGGAAAGCAGTACAGTATGGAGGCTCCTCAAAAAGTTACAAATGGGGTGTCTGGGTAGCTCAGTCAGTTAAGAGGCTGCCTTTGGCTCAGGTCATGATCCCAGAGTCCTGGGATCAAATCCTACATGGGCTCCCTGCTCATTGGAGAGCCTGCTTCTCCCTCTCCCTCTGACTGCCATTCTGCCTACCTGTGCTCTCTACATCTCTGTCAAATAAATAAACAAAATCTTTTTTTTTAAGTTGTAAATGGAACTACCTTATGATCCAGCAATTGCACTAATAGGTATTTACCCAGAGAATACAAAAAAATTAATTCAAAGGGATACATGAACCCCAACGTTTATAGCACCATTATCCACAATAGCCAAGTTATGGAAAGAACCCAAATGTCCATCAACTGATGAATACGTAAAAAAGATGTGGTATGGAATATTACTCAGCCATAAAAATGAATGAGATCTTGCCATTTGCAATGACATGGATGGAGCTAGAGAGTATTATGTTAAGCAAAATAAGTCAGTCAGAGAAAGACAAATACCACATGATTTCACTCATAAATGGAATTTACAAATCAAAACAAATGACCATAGGGGCAAAAAGAGAGAAGCAAACCAAGAAACAGACTTTTAACTATAGAGAACAAACAGACGGTTACCAGAGGGGAGGTGGGTGGGGGATGGGTGAAATAGGTGATGGGGATTAAGGAGCACACTTGTGATGAGAGCCAGCTGTTGTATGTAATAATTGAATCACTAAATTGTATACCTAAAACTAATATTACACTTACGTTAACTAACTCGAATTTAAATAAAAACTTAAAAATGAATTTAAATAAAAACTTGAAACATTTTTTAAAAGAGTGTCAATTATTACTGCATATCGTCCTTCTCTTTCTTTCTTTTTCTTTCTTTTTTTTTTTTTTTTTTGGCTTCAGAAGTAGAATTTAGTGATTCATCACTTACATACAACACCCAGTGATTACTACATATTTTCAGTGTTGTACTTTACTGTCATAGGTAGCCAAGAAAAAAGAAATAGCATAAAAATTCCAAGTGAGTTTACAAACATAAATAATAAGAGTTCATCAAAGTTGCCATGTATGAGATCAAGATG
Organism: Ursus americanus; assembly: GCF_024610735.1. NCBI lineage: Eukaryota > Metazoa > Chordata > Mammalia > Carnivora > Ursidae > Ursus > Ursus americanus. The sequence continues at coordinate 64,049,534 of NC_142132.1, forward strand.
GAAGAATTAGTTTAATTCCTATACATCACTTAAGACAATTATAAAAATGTAATAATAATAAAAACAATTATAATTGAAACCATAACAAAAGCTTGACATACCTAGGAATAAATCTAACAAGATGTGCAAGACCATTGAGGAAGATATTATAAAATATTTTTGCAGAACATAAGAAGACTCAAATAAATAGAAAAAATCATAGTCAATGAATGAGGAAATCAGTATCATAAATGTCTTCTACTCACAAATAATTTATGCATTTTAAGTTCCAATTATACGCCAACAGGTGTTTTGTTTCGGTGGAATTTTATGGGTTGATTGTAAAATTCATACCAACAGTAAAGCCAGGAATAGTTGAAATAGGTTTTTTTTTTTAAGGATTTAATTGATTTATTTGACAGAGAGAGACAGCACACAAGCAGGGGGAGCAGGAGAGGGAGAAGTAGGCTCCCTGCTGACATGGGGCTTGATCCCAGGACTCTGGGATCATGACCTGAGCTGTAGGCAGATGCTTAACTGACTGAGCCACCCAGGCACCCCTGAAGTAGTTTTTTTTTTTTTTTTTAAGATTTTATTTATTTATTTGAGAGAGAGAGAGAGCACGAGTGGAGAGGGAGGCACAGAGGGAGAAGCAGGCTCCCCACTGAGCAGGAAGCCCATGTGGGACTTGATCCCAGGACTCTGGGATTGTGAGCTGAGCTGAAGGCAGCCACTTAAGTGACTGAGCCACCCAGGTGCCCTTGAAGTAGTTTTGAATAAGAAAAACAGGGAGGATGTGATGTGCCACACAGATCTCTGTTTAGGAGTGAAGGTATTAATACCCCAAATACTGAGAGTCCTGCTGGCAGACACTCATTAGGTGGCAGCCGACTTTGGGTATTGCTTCAGTTGAAAAGTGCCCAAGGCCATGCCTCTTGTTCCAGACGGTTCACTGATCAACCCTGGGGTATGAAGGCCAGATCCTTTGGTCCCAGCTCGGGAAAACTTTGAAAGGCAATCCCAGCTCCGGAATTCCTTGCGTGGTTGGCCGGGGCCTTCACTGGGGAGGCATTACAGTTCAACTTCTCTTTCTGTCCAATTTAGCATCCTTCCTTTATCTTCTACATGTTTTTTTTTTAAGATTTTATTTATTTATTTGACAGAGACAGAGACAGCCAGCGAGAGAGGGAACACAAGCAGGGGGAGTGGGAGAGGAAGAAGCAGGCTCATAGCGGAGGAGCCTGACATGGGGCTCGATCCCATAACGCCGGGATCACGCCCTGAGCCGAAGGCAGACGCTTAACCACTGTGCCACCCAGGCGCCCCTATCTCCTACATGTTTTAATCCCAAGAGAAATTCATAATAAACCTCCTGCATGCTAATGTCTTTCTCAGGGTTTTCCTCACTTGGGAATACAACCTGTGACTGAAGACTTTCTCTTTCAGATATCAAAACCTCTTTATTACAAAGCTATGATGCTTAAGATAGTATGGTACCGACTTCAGAATAAGTAAATAAATACATGAAATAGAAAAAGCACAGAAACAGAATGTGGTATATGTGAAAGGTGACATTATACTGGGTTGGCAAAAATGCACTATTTGGTAACTGTTGCTCTGAAAATTGTTTATACGGATAGAAAAAATATTAAGTCTATTGCCAAAAAAAAAAAAAAATCCCATGAGGAACAAATACCTAAATGTAAAAAACAAAAAAGTAGAATTATTAATAAAATGTAGATTAGTGTCTTTGTGACAGGGCTGGAAAGAATATCTTTAAGAAGATGCAAAAGTTGAACCCATAAGGAAGAGATTGATAAATTGATTATACTTAGATTTTTTGTGGTCCATCTCAGACTTGGAGATGTATAATCAACAGACGAATGGTACTCAGACTATACAAAGCAGCTCCACACATCAGCAAGAGAGACAACAGGTAGAAAACTGGCAAAAGATATGAACTGAAAATTCGCAGAGGAAGAAACACAAATGGCCAAAATCTTTTTTTTTTTTTAAGATTTTATTTATTTATTCGACAGAGATAGAGACAGCCAGCGAGAGAGGGAACACAAGCGGGGGAGTGGGAGAGGAAGAAGCAGGCTCACAGCGGAGAAGCCTGATGTGGGGCTCGATCCCATAACGCCGGGATCACGCCCTGAGCCGAAGGCAGATGCTTAACCGCTGTGCCACCCAGGCGCCCCAAATGGCCAAAATCTTAAGAAAAGATGGTCAAACTAGCTAATCATTAATGAAGTATAAATAAGGAGATGCTATCTCTCATCCATGAGGGAAACAAAAATAAGGAATACAGATGTAACAAATGTGGGTGAAGATGTGGGAAAATACAACAACCTCTTTGGAGAGGAATTTGGTAATATCTTATCAATTTTATTTCTTATTCATATCCCTGAGAAACTCACAGGAATGTGCACATGGTGACATGCAGAAGGATGAGCAGCACGATCTTGTTGTTGTTTTTTAAGATTTTATTTATTTGAGAGAGAGAGTGAGAGAGAGAGAGAGGGAGCACAAGCAGGGGGGAAGAGGCAGAGGGAGAGGGAGAAGCAGACTCCCTGCTGAGCAGGGAGCCCAACTCAGGGCTCAGTCCCAGCACCCTGAGATCATGACCTGAGCCAAATGCAGAAGCTTAACCAACTGAACCACCCAGGTGCCCCAGCATGATGTTGTTTGTAATAGCAAATATTGGAAACAGCCTACCTGCCCATCAATGAGGAAAGGATAAATAATTGTACTATATACACATGATGCAATAGTATAAAGAAGTTAAAGTGAGGAACGTGGGTGGCTCAGTTGGTTAAGCAGCTGCCTTCAGCTCAGGCCATGATCCCAGGGTTCTGGGATCGAGCCCTGCATCTGGCTTCCTGCTCGGTGGGGAGCCTGCTCTCCCTCTGCCTCTGCCTGCCATTCTGCCTATTTGTGTGTGCGCTTGCTCACTCGCTCTCTCTCTCTTTCTCTCTCAAATAAATAAAATCTTTATTAAAAAAAGAAGTTAAAGTGAATTAAACATATTTACATGTCTCAGCAAAAATCTTAACAACATAATATGGAATAAAAATTTGTGTGTGGTTAGGGGCGCCTGGGTAGCTCAGTTGCTTAAGCCTCCAACTCTTGATTTCGGCTCAGGTCATGATCTCAGGGCCCTGAGTTTGAGCCCTGCATCAGGCTCCATGCTTAGCAGGGACTCTGCTTCTCTCCCTCTCTCTCTCTCCTTCTCCCCCTGCTCATGCTGTCTCTCTCTCAAATAAATAAGTAAATCTTCTAAAAAATTTTGTGGTTAGATAGCATTTATTTATCAAACTTATGAAATAATGTTGAATACAATTTATGAAAAATATATGAGTGGTGAATATTTTTAAATATGCTATAGAAAAGAAATAACAGCTTCAGAAAACTGGCTGTCTTTGGGGCAAGAAGAGAATGAGATGGAAAATTCTTCAAGTGTATGTTACATTTCATTTTTTATAAAAATATTCTGAAGTAAAGATAACTTTAATATGGCAAAATGTTAATATTTATTGGTTCTGGGTGGTGATATGATTTTGGATAGTGGATACTCCCTGCATTTTTCTGTATGTTTGAAATATTTTAGTATATAGAGTTCTAAAAATGTAAACAGCAGTGGCGTGTAGTGGAAGCGAGAAATGAGTAGGAGACTTGGACTGGTTTTGTAAGCATTTGTAACATATCCTTTGAGGAGTTTCAAAAATATTTTGGAGACTTTATATTTTTTCTGGAGATAAAATTCACATAATATAAAATTCACCATTTTAATAATTTTAAAGTATACACTTGTGGCTTTTAGTATATTCATAAGATTGTGCAACCATCATCACTATCTAATTCCACACATTTCCATCACCTTTTGGAGAAATCCTGCAAGGAACTAGAGGTCTGGCATTAGCAGTAGCAGCTTAGGGAAAAGGATGGAGATATTAATATTAACTGATTTTGTATGAATTCACAGAGAGAGACCTAGGATTACATGTTTAAATTCCTGGTAGAGATGTACAGTCTTAGCGTTTCCCCCATAGATTAAGAATAGCCCTTACCAACTTCCGGAGTTACTCATTAACTCCTTTTTCCAGGTAGTAACTTTACCCACTATTCCACACTGTTTGTTTCTCCTCAGAGTGCTGCTTAGAACAGAGAAACGGAGATACGTCCTCTGCCTGAAGTACGTTCTTTTATTGGACATTCTCTTTTGCCTTCCCAAGAGTCAGAAACTGCTATGGACTGAATGCTGTGCTCCATCCCACCTCTACCCACCATCATCAAATTCATATGTTAAAATCTGAATCCCTAATGTGATGATATTTGGAGGTGGGGCCTTTGAGGTGATTAGGTAACGAGGACAGAGTTCTCATGAATGAGATTAGTGTGAATGAAAGAGCCTCCGTAGAGTTCCCTGCTCTCTTCTGCCATGTCAGGACACAGTGAGAAGATCCTTGTCTATGAACCAAGAAGTGGGCTGTCAGAAGAGCCCTGATCTGCTGGTGCCTTGATTTTAGATTCCCCAGCCTCCAGAACTGTGAGAAATCTATTTCTGTTGTGTATAAGCCACCCGGTCTATGGTATTCTGTTACAGAGCCCTGACAGACTAAGACAGGAACCCTCTTCTGACTCTTGCACTACAGCGTGTAATTATTTCCACTATAACAATTACCCTTAGGGTTGTAATTACTAACAGCATAGTCTGTCTGTCACTTCAGGAAGCTCTGAATCAATGATTACATCTTTTTACCTTTGAATCCTCAAACCTTGCATAATTTCCAGAACTCAGTAGATTTTCAAATAAATGTTTTTTGACTGAATGACTTTAATAAATGAAGCATCTACGACTCATTTTGGGTCCATGCAAGTTCAACAACAGGTATTGACTGGTCAAAAGTCTCATTTTCAGTTAACTGTTGAAAGTAGCCCTTGACTTAAGATTTGGCATACCTCCAGTGAGCAACACCCATGAGAACAACAAAATGTTAAAGTGCCCTACTCTTCCTTCAAGGGTCAGCTTGATTCTTTCTGTTTCATGAGTCTTTCCCTGATAGTCTGATGTGATGGCAGATGTCTTAGACCAGGAACTCAGGAAATTTAGACTCAGTGAGGGATAGGGATTACTATAGCTGTTTAAACTTTAGGAAAAAATTTTTTCTGAGTCTTATTTCCTCTTGGATAAAACTATGGGTTAGGTGTCTTGGTCCATTCCCCTCTCATCAGTCTCTGATTCTTCCTTGGAAATTTCAATGGCCATTATTAGTTGGCTTAGACATTTGGCACTTACCAGATAGCACCTTTATTATGTTTATCCTTTTATATTTATACTCAGTACATATATATTTTATACTTTTGCAAGGCAAGCATCTTATACTTATTTATATTATATAGGTACATAACAGAAGGCTTTTGTTTTGTTTTTTGTTTGCTTTTGTAGCACCAAACTAAAATAATCATCCTGAAACTTTATAATAATATTCAGGGGTATTATTTGGCTTCATGATCTCTGAGATAAATGAATCTGCTTGTGTGGATTCAATAGAGATAATTTTAATGTCTATTAACAAGTTTCTCATTTTTCTCCCAAAAGGGATTTTCTGGGTAAAGACCTGGACACATTTTTCAAAAACTTTCCTTTATTGATACTTGCTCTATTTTCAAAATTGTGAAATTTCAGACAAGTGAAAATATCACTAATTCTCCTAACAGTAGAGCCCCAGGTTCCAGCTCTTCATTTCTAAACACTGCTCTTCATTGCATCTAGATTCCCTCAACTTCCTCTGGCTTCTAACAACTGACCTACTGAGAACTTCTCTTTACAAAAAAATCACCACTAGTATTCACAGATTTTAACTTTAACAAAACAAACATTTAGGTACATGTTGTCCTCAGCCTTTAAAAAGCTCCCGGGCTGAGCTCTGCCCAGTCAGCCAGCCAGAAAGAGGCCATCACACAATTCTGTGAGGAGGCCTTTTAACTGTGAAGATTTGTCATATATTTTTGGCATCATAATTGTGTGTGTAAATATGCATGTGTGTAAACAGATATAAGGATGAGGTTTATAACAAATGTATTATATTTAACATTCAACCGTATCTTTAAGGAGGGATTTTTTTAAGTATAAAAAGTCCAATTTTAATCAAGGGATTTGATTTGGTGGTTGATTTCCACAGTTAGGAGTCTCTTGCAATCTTACATCGGATATCCTTTTACATTGTTTGTTGATTTTAATCAAAAGTGGAGAAGGTATGATTTCCTTAGAATTATTTTATTGTCTCATAATTTCGTCCTTAATTCTAAGGAACATACAAAACAAGGCTAAGATTCTTTTTTCTGGTTTTGATAAGATAGGAAGCAGAAAAGTGTCGTGATTAGAAGTATGGCTCACAATAAGTTGGATTGTACTTCAAATCTCCACTGTCACTTTCAAGCCAGAAGTCCCTAGACAAATTATTTAACTTCTCTAAGACTCAACTTTCTTATCTGTGAAGTGGCGATAATAAAAGAATGTACTTTATAAGTTTTCTGTAAGTACTAAGTAAGGTAATACATATGAGAAGCAGTAAGCATATAGCTTGGCACATTGTAAGTGTTCACTTAATATTAGTGATTATCTGAAACCCTGCATGGTAGATAATTTTTGCTCATGGAGAGAGTCTGATGAATGGTCAGGGCTGGGTACAATGCAATAGAGTATAATATGAATCAGATCAAGGAATTTAGGATTCAAAATTCAATTTCACCCGAAAGAGGTTGGGCAATCCACTCAATCCTTACTTATCCTCAATATTGTTTAAAAAATACCTGTGTTATTGCTGGATCATAGGGTAGTTCAATTTTTAACTTTTTAAGGGACCTCCACACTGTTTTCCAGAGTGGCTGTACCAACTTGCATTCCCACCAACAATGTAGGAGGGATCCCCTTTTTCCACATCCTCTCCAACAATTGTTGTTTCTTGCAATGTCCACAATAGCTAAATCGTGGAAGGAGCCGAGATGACCTTCAACAGATGACTGGATTAAGAAGTTGTGGTCCATATATACAATGGAATATTACTCAGCTATCAGAAAGAACGATTTCTCAACATTTGCTGCAACATGGACGGCACTGACGGAGATAATGCTAAGTGAAATAAGTCAAGCAGAGAAAGACAACTATCATATGATTTCTCTCATCTATGGAACATAAGAACTAGGAAGATCGGTAGGGGAAGAAAGGGATAAAGAAAGGGTAGGTAATCAGAAGGGGGAATGAAACATGAGAGACTATGGACTATGAGAAACAAACTGAGGGCCTCAGAGGGGAGGGGGTGGGGGAATGGGATAGACTGGTGATGGGTAGTAAGGAGGGCACGTATTGCGTGGTGCACTGGGTGTTATACGCAACTAATGAATCATCGAGCTTTACATCAGAAACAGGGAATGTACTGTATGGTGACTAACATAATATAATAAAAAATCATAATATAATAAAAACATAATATAATTAAAAAATACCCTGTGTTGTATTATCCCCAGCCTCCTTTTTCCACATTTTCTCTCTTGCTATGTACTTTTCCTTCCTCTTTGTCACAAACTTGCCTTAGAAAATAATCTGTTGATACTTGCTGACACCCTAATCAATAATATCCTTCTCTCCACAGGAATTTATTTTTCAGCATAATAATTCATCAGGTTCTCATAAGCTATATATTTACAAAAGGAACTTCATGTATCAGGAACTGAAAATGGGAGAGGGTTTTGAAGTTGGTGGAGACTGCCAATGACCCTGAAATAATTTTCTGTGGATATTTTTCTTCTCTGGCTCTGTATAAAGCTGGCTAGGTAAAAGCAGAGCAAAATAAAAACAAAACTGAACAAACCAAAATCTCACACTACCCTTTTCTTCTGGGTTGCTTGACAAACAGGGTGAGTTTCTAAATATTTCTGTTCTTTTGGTAAAATTTTCCATTTCGTATGTAGTTACAGTCTGGCAATAAGCAGAAAAAGATGAAAAATCTTTCAATTTTTGTCTGTCATCATGTATCTAAACAACTGCTTTGTCACTGTAGGTTCACACACACACACACACACACACACACACACACACACACACACACAATTTTTATTTGGCTTTGTAAGACTATGGAGACATTCTGGAATGACTGTGCTCAGAGTTGGGGATCTGGTCCCAATCTGAGCTCTATAGCAGATTGGAAGTCTCAGTACCCATATCTATAAAATTGAAAGCATGGACTAGCTTCTGAATTGCAAATAGGATTGATTTTATAGTCCTACTTTGAGTGATTGGTAGTGGTACTGACTTGAGGCAGCTGAGATGAATCTTGATGCACTGAAAGTGTTTTGTGATAAATTAGCCATAAGCATGGGATAGAAGAACGGAGGCCCTCATGCCAGAATCTTGCCATCCCTGGACCACAAAATCACTAAGGTCTTTTCAGTTTCTGCATCACATCAGGCTAGGGTTGACTCTTGCTGAAGACGTGAAGTATCGGCCCTTCAGGTGGTCAGCCACCTGCAGTAACCCATTAGAAGTCTGCTGACATGTACTGAATGTATTAATGCTCATTCCTTTCTTAAAGAATTTGAAGAATCATAAATAAATTTTAAAAGCTAAGAAAGAGAATTCACAAAAAAGAAGGGAAAATGAGAGTAAAATATAAAAGAATGAGCGTAAGAACCAACTATGAAATTTGAGGTTTGATTTTAATCTCTCTAAATTTATTCTCTATTATTTTCTCTTTCTATTTCATGTCCATAGACTGTAGCCAAATATAAAGGAGTCACACTGGCCTCATAGTAACATGTGAAGCCTGGACATTTTTCAAATTTTCTCATGAAAATATCTGGTAAAATCTTGATATTTGTTGAGGATTCTGTATGATGGGGGAAATTTAGCTAGCTTACTGAGTCAGGCTTAAGCAGAGCAATCAGAATGATTGTTCTATTTAAAATTCATCAGCAGTAATGATCATTTGCGTCATCCTGCAAAGATGAGACATGGGTCTCATGTGAAGGCATTCAAAACCTCATTACTGTCTACAGTGCCCTTAGATTCAAGTTACTCAATGCATAGTAAATGGATCAGCACAGCCAAGCTGGGCCAAATAGTCACATGCTCTTAAACTACACAGAGTTTTATAACTGGAATGATATTTTCCTTCTTATATTTTGCATTGAGAATACTATGCAAAAATAATAATATTGGCATGCTTGTGAAAGATATATTCTTGGTCCTCTTCAAGTATTCAGTTAAGTAACAATCAGGGCATACATATACAGAAATTACCTGTGGCTAGGGAAAGAAGTACTCAAAAAGATAAGAGACAACAGCACTCAGATCCCACATGGGGCCAGGACTATTGGATTCAATTAGGGGTATAGGACTAGACAAATTCCCTGCCAGGGAAGAAAACCTAATAATTCATGAACCATTGGATAGAGTACCCAGAAAAGTCTTGCCTCAGTAGTGGAGAATAATTAGATCCAGACAAAATACTGTTCAGGTCTTGCCTAGTAAATACTAAAAGCAATGGCAGAAAGAATCAAACTATTTCCAAATAACTTAACTGTGTCCCAGAACAAAACCTAAGGATAGTTACAGAAATACAAAAATATTCAGCACCCAACAAGGTAAAACACAAAATATCTTTGCATCTAATCAAAAATTGCCAGGCATGCAAGCAATCAGCTATAAAGGGGAGAAAAATCAATCAACCAAAACTGACCAGAACTGGCAGAGATGTTAAAATTAGCTGATGAAAACATTGGAAAATTATACTGTACTTTTATGTTCAAAAAGCTAAAGGAGGGGGCGCCTGGGTGGCACAGCGGTTAGGCGTCTGCCTTCAGCTCAGGGTGTGATCCCGGCGTTATGGGATCGAGCCCCACATCAGGCTCCTCCGCTATGAGCCTGCTTCTTCCTCTCCCGCTCCCCCTGCTTGTGTTCCCTCTCTCGCTGGCTGTCTCTCTCTCTCTCTGTCAAATAAATAAATAAAATCTTAAAAAAAAAAAAAAAGCTAAAGGAGAAATTGAACATGCTAAATATAGAGATAAAGGTATTTAAAAAAAGAAAAAAGACCTATATAAACTTCCGAGACAAAAATCAGAAAATAAATCCTGGAAATAAAACCTGGATGAAAAAGACATTAATGGGATTAATGGCAGATGAAACATTGCCAACATTTAGTGAACTTGAAGACACCAATTGATACTATCCAAAATGAAACAGAGAGACTTCCAGAAAAGATGGCAGAGTAGAAGGACCATAAACTTACCTCTTCTTATGGGATAAAAGTAGATAACACTCGGGGCCGTGTAAATAACCCAGAACATGACCTGAAGACTGCAGAACAAACTCCAGAACAAAATATAGAGAAGAGGCCACGTCAAAGAGGATAGGAAGAGAGAGATGTGGTGGGAAGCTAAACCCTGTGGGTCTGGCCACTGGAGGGAGGGAGCTGCATTTGTGCAGAGGGGAGAGAAGCAGACTATCACACAGGGAGTCTGCACAGGGAAAATGAATCCCCGTAGCATTTGGCTTTGAAAATCAGAGGGGCTGAATTACATGAGTTCTTATCCAGCAAGACTTTAACTTTATCCAGCAAGACCTAGAATTTTAAAATCAGGGGGCTTGGCTCTGGGAGAACCAAGAAGGCAATAGGAAATTTAGGAAACTGAGTCCCTGCCCTTAAACAGACAGCACAATAAACAGCCTGGGGACATACAGCATAGAAGCAATAATTTGAAAAATGCCTGCGGCATACAGGAGAGAAAATTACTTACTAATCTCAGAGTTTGCTGAAAGACTTCTGAGACAAAGGAGCTGGCGGGTGTCATTTCTCTCCCTCACGCCCCCAGGATAAACACAGCAACTTGTGGGCACCAGCACTGGTGCCAGCATTCACTACCTAACTTACTTACACAATGCCCTGCCCCCTCCAGCTGGCCATGCCTTGGTCCCAGTGCTGCAGGTCCCCTCCCCTAGAAGACCATTACAAAAACTGCCAAACCTTGCAAACCTATCTCCATGCTTGTAGGGCCTTGGTCTCAGTGCTGGCTGGTCACCTTCTGCAGAAAACACAAGCATCTTGTTAAACCTACATGGCGCACCCACACATGCTCTGCAGAGAGGCCCAGGCCAACCCTAGTCTCTGTGAAAGCTGTATGTCCCCTATGGAAGAGGACTAGTTCCACCTTTTTAAAAGCATGCATCCCACCTAGACTTTCAAGAGCAAGAGACATAATTGACTCTCCTGGCACACAGAAACAGACGTGGAGAGTTAGACAAATGAGGAGTCAGAGGAATATGTTTCAAATGAAAGAACAGGACAGAAATCACAGCAAGAGACTAAGCAAAATGGAAATAAGTAGTATGCTTGACAGAAAATTTAAGGTGACAATCATAAAAATACCCACTAGACTTGAGAAAAGAGTGAGCACATCAGTGAGACTCTTTTTTTTTTATTTTAATGTTTTTTAATTATATTATATTAGTCACCATACAGTACATTCCTGGTTTCTGATGTAAAGTTCGATGATTCATTAGTTGCGTATAACACCCAGTGCACCATGCAATACGTGCCCTCCTTACTGCCCATCACCAGCCTATCCCATTCCCCCACCCCCTCCCCTCTGAAGCCCTCAGTTTGTTTCTCATAGTCCATAGTCTCTCATGCTTCATTCCCCCTTCTGATTACCTACCCTTTCTTTATCCCTTTCTTCCCCTACCGATCTTCCTAGTTCTTATGTTCCATAGATGAGAGAAATCATATGATAATTGTCTTTCTCTGCTTGACTTATTTCACTTAGCATTATCTCCTCCAATGCTGTTCATGTTGCAGCAAATGTTGAGAAATCGTTCTTTTTGATAGCTGAGTAATATTCCATTGTATATATGGACCACATCTTCTTAATCCAAATATCTGTTGAAGGTCATCTTGGCTCCTTCCACGATTTAGCTATTGTGGACAATGCTGCTATGAACATTGGGATGCATATGGTCCTTCTCTTAACTATGTCTGTATCTTTGGGGTAAATACCCAGTAGTGCAATGGCTGGGTCATAGGGTAGCTCAATTTTTAACTTTTTAAGGGACCTCCACGCTGTTTTCCAGAGTGGCTGTACCAACTTGCATTCCCACCAACAATGTAGGAGGGATCCCCTTTCTCCACATCCTCTCCAACAATTGTTGTTTCTTGCCTTGTCAATTTTTGCCATTCTAACTGGTGTAAGGTGGTATCTCAGTGTGGTTTTGATTTGAATTTCCCTGATGGCTAATGATTTTGAACATTTTTTCATGTGTCTGTTAGCCATTTGAATGTCTTCATTGGAAAAGTGTCTATTCATATCTTCTGCCCATTTTATGATTTGTTTATTTGTTTCTTGTGTATTGAGCTTGAGAAGTTCTTTGTAGATCTTGGATACCAGTCTTTTATCTGTAGTGTCATTTGCAAATATATTCTCCCATTCCGTGGGCTGCCTCTTAGTTTTTTGACTGTTTCCTTGACTGTGCAGAAGATTTTTATCTTGATGAAGTCCCACAAGTTCAGTTTTTTCTTTTGTTTCTCTTGCCTTTTGAGATGTGTCATGAAAAAGGTTGCTGTGGCCGATGTCATAGAGGTTGCTACCTATGCTCTCCTCTAGGATTTTGATGGATTCCTGTCTCACATCGAGGTCTTTCATCCATTTGGAGTTTATCTTTGTGTATGGTGTGAGAGAGTGGTCAAGTTTCATTCTTTTGCATGTAGGTGTCCAATTTTCCCAGCACCGTTTATTGAAGAGACTGTCTTTTTTCCACTGGATGTTTTTTCCTGCTTTGTCAGATCAGTTGCCCAAAGAGCTGAGGGTCCATTTCTGGGCTCTCTATTCTGTTCCATTGGTCTATGTGTCTGTTTTTGTGCCAGTACCATGCTGTCTTTGTGATCACAGCTTTGTAGTACAGCTCGAAATCCAGCATTGTGATGTCCCCCAGCTTTGTTTTTCCTTTTCAACAGTTCCTTGGCAATTCGGGGCCTTTTCTGGTTCCATACAAATTTAAGGACTCTCTGTTCCAGTTCTTTGAAAAATGTCCTCGGTATTTTGATCAGGATAGCATTGAAAGTGTAGATTGCTCTGGGTAGCATGGACATTTTAACTATGTTAATTCTTCCATCCATGAGCATGGAATATTTTTCCATCTTTTTGTGTCTTCCTCAATGTCTTTCAACAGTGATTTATAGTTTCTAGAATATAGATCCGTTACGTCTCTGGCTAAGTTAATTCCAAGGTAACGTATGGGTGGCACATCGGTTAAGCATCTGCCTCCGCTCAGGGCGTGATCCCGGCATTGTGGGATTGAGCCCCACATCAGGCTCCTCCTCTATGAGCCTGCTTCTTCCTCTCCCACTCCCCCTGCTTGTGTTCCCTCTCTCGCTGGCTGTCTCTATCTCTGTCGAAGAAATAAAAAAAACAAAAAAAAACAAAAAAAAAACAAGGTAACGTATGGTTTTTGGTGCTATCGTAAATGGGATGGATTCCCTAATTTCTCTTTCTTCAGTCTCATTATTCATGTATAGAAATGCAACTGATTTCTGAGCATTGATTTTGTATCCCACCACATTACTGAGTTGCTCTATAACTTCTAATAGTTTGGGAGTGGATTCTTTTGGGTTTTCCATATAGAGTATCATGTCATCTGCGAAGAGAGACATTTTGACTTCTTTGCCGATTTGGATACCTTTTATCCCTTTTTGTTGTCTGATTGCTGTTGCAAGGACTTCTAGTACTATGTTGAATAATAGTGGCAAGAGTGGGCATCCTTGTCGTGTTCCTGATCTTAAGGGAAAGGCTTCCAGCTTTTCCCCATTGAGAATAATATTTGCTGTAGGCTTTTCATAGATGGCTTTTATGAGATTGAGAAATGTACCCTCTATTCCTACACTCTGAAGGGTTTTAATCAGGAAAGGATGCTGTATTTTGTCAAATGCTTTTTCGGCATCAATTGAGAGGATCATATGGTTCCTGAGTCTTTTCTTGTTGATATGATGTATCACGCTGATCGATTTGCAAATGTTGAACCACGCTTGCATCCCAGGGATGAATCCCACTTGATCATGATGGATAATCCTTTTATGGACTGTTGGAGTCTGTTAGCCAGGATCTTGTTGAGGATTTTGGCGTCCATATTCACTAGGGAAATCGGTCTGTAATTCTACTTTTTGATGGGGTCTTTGCCTGGTTTGGGGATCAAGGTAATATTGGGCTCATAGAATGAGTTTGGTAGCTTTCCTTCTGTTTCTATTTTTTGAAATAGCTTTAGGAGAATAGGTATTATTTCTTCTTTGAATGTTTAGTAGAATTCCCAAGGAAAACCGTCCGGGCCTGGAGTTCTGTTTTTTGGAAGGTTGTTTATCACTGACTCAATCTCTTCATAATTAATTGGCCTGTTTAAAAAATCAATTTCTTCCTGTTTCAATCTTGGCAGTTTATAGGTTTCCAGGAAGGCCTCCATCTCTTCCAGATTGCTTAATTTATTGGCATAAAGCTGTTGATAAAAGTTTCTAATAATCCTTCCAACTTCATTGGCGTTGGTTGTGACCTCTCCTTTTTATTCATAATTTTATTAATTTGGGTCCTTTCTCTTTTCTTTTGGATAAGTCTTGCCAGTGGTCTGTCAATTTTATTGATTCTCTCAAAGAACCAGCTTCTAGTTCTGTTGATCTGCTCTACTGTACTCCTGGTTTCTAATTCATTGATTTCTGCTCTAATCTTGGTCAACTGCTTCCTCGTGCGTGGATTAGGTCTGTCCCTCTGTTGCTGTTCCAGCTTCTTGAGGTGAGAATATAAAAACTTCATTTTAGTTTTTTCTATTCTTTTGAGTGAGGCTTGGATGGCTATGTATTTCCCCCTTAGGACTGCCTTTGCAGTATCCCATAGGTTTTGGACTGTTGTGTTTTCTTTCTTTTTTTTTTTTTTTAAAGATTTTATTTATTTATGTGACAGAGAGACAGCCAGCGAGAGAGGGAACACAGCAGGGGGAGTGGGAGAGGAAGAAGCAGGCTCACAGCGGAAGAGCCTGATGTGGGACTCGATCCCGGATCGCCAGGATCACGCCCTGAGCCGAAGGCAGACGCTTTAACGACTGCGCCACCCAGGCGCCCCATGGACTGTTGTGTTTTCATTCTCGTTGGTCTCCATAAATTATTTAAGTTGATTTTTGATTTCCTGGTTTATTGAGTCATTCCTGAGCAGGATGGTTCTTAGTCTCCAAGTGTTTGAGTTTCTTCCAAATTTTTCCTTGTGGTTGAGTTCCAATTTCAGAGCATTGTGGTCTGAAAATATGCAGGGAATAATTTCAGTCTTTTGGTATCAGTTGAGACCTGTTTTGTGACCCAGAACATGGTCTATTCTTGAGAATGTTCCATGG
Organism: Ursus americanus; assembly: GCF_024610735.1. Taxonomy (NCBI): domain Eukaryota; kingdom Metazoa; phylum Chordata; class Mammalia; order Carnivora; family Ursidae; genus Ursus; species Ursus americanus. Next base: position 64,064,931 of record NC_142132.1, read on the forward strand.
GCATTAGAATAGAATGAGTATTCTTTGGTTCTGGGGTGTAGTGTTCTATATATATCTATGAGGTCCAACTCGTCGAGTATGGCATTCAAAGCTCTTGTTTCTTTGCTGATTTCTTGCTTAGGTGATCTGTCTATTGCTGATAGTGGAGTGTTGAGGGCTTCTACTATTAGCGTATTTTTATCTATATGTCTCTTTATTGTGGTTAAGAGTTGGCTTGTGTATCTTGCTGCTCCCCTGTTGGGGGCATATATATTTATAATTGTCATATCCACTTGTTGGATACATCCTTTAAGAATAATATAGTGCCCTTCTGTGTCTCTAACTATAGTCTTTAGTTTAAAATCCAATCTGTCTGGTATGAGAATTGCTACCGCAGCTTTCTTTTGAGGTCCATTGGCATGAAAGATGGTATTCCATCCCTTTACTTTCAGTCTGGATGAATCTTTAGGTTCAAAATGAGTCTCTTGTAGACAGCAAATGGATGGGTCATGTCTTTTTATCCAATCTGCAACCCTGTGACGTTTTATGGCAGCATTTAGGCCATTTACACTGAGACTGAATATTGAGAGATATGATTTTAATGATGCCATGTTGCCAATAAAGTCTTTGTTTCTATAGATTGTAACTTTCTGTTTTGTATCACTCTAGGGGCCTTTTTACTTTTATAGAATCCCCCTTAATATCTCCTGTAGGGCTGGTTTCATGGTTACGAAATTGGTCAATGACTGGTGATTCTGGAAGGTCTTTATTTCTCCATCAATTCTGAATGACAGCCTTGCTGGATAAAGGACACTTGGCTGAATGTTTTTCTCTGAAAGAGCTTTAAAAATGCCCCCCAACCTTTTCTCTCAGACCTGTGTAGACAGGTCTGACGTAATTCTGATACCTTTGCCTTGGTACGTGAGAAATTTCTTTGCCCTGGCTGCTTTCAATACTGTATCCTTGGATCTAATATTTGCGAATTGCACTATGATGTGACGTGGTGTAGGTTTGTCATGATTGAGGTTGGGAGGGGTCCTCTCTGCCTCTTGGACACGAATGTTTGTTTCCTTTGCTAGATTAGGGAAGTTTTCAGCTACAATTTGTCCAAATAAGTCTTCTAGACCTCTGTTTTTCTCCACCCCCTTGGGGATGCCGATGATTCTGACATTGGAACGTTTCATTGAGTCAGTAATCTCCCGTAACCTGCATTCCTGAGCGTGGATTTTTTTGAGTCCAGATTCTATTTTAGCTTTTTCTTCTACTAACCCAGCCTCCAATTTGCTAATACGTTCTTCTGCCTCATTTACCCTGGGTGTCAGAGCATCTAGTTTTGACTGCATTTGGCTCATCGAATTTTTAATTTCTGCCAGATTCACTCTCATTTCTGCACTTAGAGATTCTATATTCTCTTTAACATTTCCATTAATACTTTTTTCAAGTCTACACATCATCTTGACCATTGTTACTCTGAATTCTATTTCTGATAATTTGGTTACATCCATATCCATTAGTTCTGTAGCAAAGGCTACAGACTCATTGTCTTTTCTTTGCTGGGGGGGGGGATTTCTCCTTCTCATCATTCTGATGAGGAGAGGTTGCGGGGTTGTCCAGAGCCCAAATTATTGACCGGGACCCAGGCCATGCACCCTTGTTTTATAGGGATCTTAGGGATGTGGGCTTCTTGATTTTTCAGCCTGGCTTCTGGAGGAGGGGCCTGCCGCGCCGATACTCAGGCAACCTGTTTGGGTAGGGTCTCTGTGTCTCCTGCAAGGGGGGATGGGGATGGACACACTGTGAGCCAGTATTTCCAGGCTTTTGTTCTCTGGCAGCTTTCCCTGGCGGTTTGCTGTGCCTCTTCTGAGAGTCAGAGCAGCAGCGTCCGAATCTCAGCCTCTGTCACAGAACAGAGGGATCCCGGACCGTTCTCCACTGATGATCTGGCCACTTTAACTCTGTTTCTGTTGGTGCTGCTCAACCCTGCAGCGTCCCGGGATGTGCGCCCCACACCCGGTGTCCCAGTCCTCACTTCCAGGGCCAGCGCATCTCTGTCCTCTGTGTTTCTAACACTGCCAGCCGCCAGCTGCCAGCTGCCCCCTGCGCACTCCGAAGCTCCAGCCCTCAGTCTTGTTCCAGTGAGCGTACTGGAGCTCCGGTTTTCAGTCTGGTCGTGCGTTCCCTGGCTCACGGTCCCAGTCTGCTCTCTCGCGCGTGCCGGTCCGCGAGTCCGCCTGCTCCCCCGTGCAGGTGGCTACTGCTTCCCAGCGCCTGAACACCGCAGCTCCCTCCCCCTTCCGTTTATCTTCCAATATCTGTGCACAGTTTCACAGCTCCCTGCTTTGTACCTCAATACTCAGCACTGGAGAAGTTCATTTGTCGAGATCCAGATGTATCTTCCTGCTTCTCAGGCTGATTCTGTGGATGTTCAGGCTGGTCTGGTACCTATTCAACTTGACTCAGGCGACCGGCTGAAAAAGGGGTCCCCTACTCCTCCGCCATCTTAACTCCCCTGAATCAGTGAGACTTTTAACACAGAAAGAAAAAATAACCAGTCAGAGATGAAGAACACAATAAATGAAATTCTAAAATACACTAGATGGAATAAATGGCAGGCTAGAAGAAGCAGAACAAATCAGTGACCTAGAGGACAGAGTTAAGAAAAGTAATCAACCTGAGCAGGTTAAAGAAAAAGAATTATGGAAAATGAGAGTAAACTTAGGGAACTCAGTGGCTGCATCAAGTGAAATAACATTCTCATTATATGGATTGCAGAAGAAGGAAAGAGAGAAAAAGAGGTAGAAAACTTTTTTGAAGAAACAATAGCTGCATACGTCCCTAATCTGGGGGAAGGAAACAGATATCCAGGTTGAGGAGGCACAGAAATTCCCCCAGCAAAATCAACTAAAGGAGGTCCACATCAAGACATATAATAATTAAAATGACAAAAAAACATGATAAAGAGATGATTTTAAAAGCAGTAAGAGAAAAGAAAACAGTTACATATGAAGGAAACCCCATAAGCCTAGCTACAGATTTCTCTATAGAAATTTTGCAGGCCAGAAGAGAGTGGCATGGTATATTCAAAGTGTTGAAAGGGAAAAATCTGCAGCCAAGAATACTCTATCCACAAAGCTGTCATTCATAATAGAAAGAGAGACAGTTTCCCAGACAAACAAAAGTTAAAGGAATTCATGATCACTAAATCAGCCCTATAAGAAATGTGAAAGGGGATTCTATGAATGGAAAGAAAATACCATAAATAAAAGTAAGAAAAGTAAGAAGCACAAAAGCAGTAAAAATAAGTATATATGTAAAAATTTAGTCAAGGGATTCACAAAATAGAGGGACGTAAAGTACAACACCATATATCTAAAACATGGAGAGGAGAAGAGTAAAGAATGGGTTCAAACTTAAGTGACCATTAACTTAATAAAGACTGCTATATGCAGAAGATGTTATATACAAACCTAATGGTAGCCACAAATAAAAAGCCAGTAATAGATATGCAAAAAATAAAGAGAAAGGAATACAAGCATATCACTAAAAAAAAAAGCTAACTTACAGAGAGAGAAGAGAGCGAGGGAAGAAAGGAACAGAGAAGATTACAAAAACAAACACAAAACAAATAATAAAATGACAACATATACATACCTATTGATATTACTTTGAATGTAAATGGATTAAATGTTCCAATCAAAAGACATAGGGTGACAGACTAGATTAAAACAAAAACAAATACAAGACCCACCAAATGTTGCCTACAGGAGACTCACTTCAGATCTAAAGACATTTGCAGATTGGAATTAAGGGGATGGAGAAACATTTATTAAGCAAATGGATGTCAAAAGAAAGTTTGAGTAGCAATAGTTACATCAGAAAAAAATTGACTTTAAATCAAAGAGTAACAAGAGACAATGAAGGAAACTATATAATCACTAAAGGGGCGCTCCAACAAGAAGACGTAACAATTGTAAATATTTATGGACCTAACATGGGAGCACCCAAATACATAAAACACTTAATAACAAACATAAAGGAACTACTTGACAGTAATAAAATATTAGCAGGGGACTTTAACACCCACTTACATCAATGGACAGATCACCTAAACAGAAAATAAACAAGGAAATAATGGTTTGAATGACATGCTGGACCAGATGGATTTAATAAATATATTCAGAACACTTCATCATAAAACAGAGAATACACAACTTTCAAGTGCATATGGAACATTCTCCAGAATAGATCACATATTAGGTCACAAAACAAGTCTCAACAATTTCAAAATGATCAGTTATAACATGTATCTTTTCTGACCACAGCACAATGAAATTACAAGTCAACCACAAGAAAAAATATGGAAAGAACACAAATACATGGAGGTTAAATAATATGCAACTAAATAATGAATGGGTTAACCAAGAAATCAAAGAAGAAATAAAAAATACATGGAGACAAAATGAAAACACAATTACTCAAAATCTTTGGGATGAGGCAAAGGCAGTTTTTAGAGAGAAGTTTATAGCAATAGAGGCAAGAAAAATCTCAAGAAGCAAGAAAAATCTCACATAAACAAACTAACCTTACACCTAAAGGAGCTAAAAAAAGAACAAACAAAACTCAAATCCAGCAGAAGGTTGGAAATAATAAAGATTAGAGCAGAAATAAATGATAAAGAGATTTTAAAAACAATTGAATAGATCAATGAAACCAGGAGCTGGCTCTTTGGAAAGGTCAACAAGATTGATAAACCTCTAGGCAGACTCATCAAAGAGAGACAGAGACAGACAGACAGAAAGAGACACACACAGAGAGAATGCACTCAAATGAACAAAATCAGAAATGAAAGAAAAGAAATAACAACAGAAATAAAAAGGATTGTAAGAATATGAAAAATTATATGCCAACAAGTTGGACAACTTAGAAAAAATAGATAAATTCCTAGAAACATATAAATAACCAAAACTAAAGCAGTAAGAAATAGAAAACTTGAACAGACTGATTACCAGCAATGAAATCAAATCAGTAATCAAAATACTCCCAACAAACAAAAGTCCAGGACAGATAGCTTCACAGGTGAATTCTACCAAACACATAAAGAAGACCTAATACCTATTCTTCTCAAACTATTCCAAAAAATAGAAGAGGAAGGAAAATGTACAAATTCATTCTGAGGCCAGTATCACCCTGATACCAAAACTACATGAAAACACCACAAAAAAAGAGAACTACAGGCCATTACCTCTGATGAACACACATGCAAAAATCCTCAACAAAATATTAGCAAACTAAATCCAACAGTATGTTTAAAATATCATTCACTCTGATCAAGTGGGATTTATTCCTGGGATGAAACGGTGGTGTAATATTTGCAAATCAATCAACATGATACATCACATCAATAAAAGAAAGGATAAAAACCATATGATCATTTCAATAGATGCAGAAAAAGCATTTGACACAATACAACATTCATTCATGATAAAAACCCTCAACAAAGTAGGTTTATTTTATTTTATTATTTTATTTTATTTATTTTAAATTTTATTATGTTATGTTAGTCATAATACAGTACAACAAAGTAGGTTTAGAGGGAACATACCTCAACATAATGACGACTTTATATGAAAAACCTGTGCCGAACATCATACTCAGTGGGGAAGAGTTGAAAGCTTTTCTGCTAAGGTCAGGAACAACACAAGGATGTCTACTCTCACCAATTTCATTCAACAAATCACAATCCTAGCCACAGCAATCAGACAAGAGAAAGGAATAAAAGGCATCCAAATCAGCAAGGAAGAAGTAAACCTTTCACTATTTGCAGATGCCATGATAATATATATATAGAAACCTAAAACACTCCACCAAAAAAACTACTAGAACTGATTAAAGAATTCAGTAAGGTCACAGGATATAAAATCAATGTACAGAAAACTGTTGCATTTCTATACACCAATAACGATGCAACAGAAAGAGAAATTAGAAAACAATCCCATTTACGAGTGCACCAAAAAGAATAAAATACCTAGGAATATACTTAATCAAAGAAGTGAAAGACCAGTACTCTGAAAACTATAAAACACTGATGAAAGAAGACAACACAAAGAAATGGAAAAACATTCCATGCTCATGGATTGGAAACAAATATAAAAATGTCTATACTACCCAAAGCAATCTACCGATTTAATGCAGTCCCCATCAGAATACTAACAGCATTTTTCACAGAACTAAAACAAAATTTGTATGGAACCACAAAAGGCCCAGAATAGCCAAAGCAATCTCGAAAAAGAAAAAGAAAACTAGATGTATCACAATTCCAGACTTCAAGTTATATTACAAAGCTTCAGTAATCAAAACAGTATAGAACTGGCACAAGAATAGACACACAGATCAATAGAACAGAATAGAATGTCAAGTAATAAACAATTGTCCAAATAAATAATTGTCCAACAATGTCCAATAAACAATTATATGGTCAATTAGTCTTCAACAAAACAGGAAAGAATATCCAATGGGAAAGAGACAGTTTCTTCAACAAATAGTATTGGGAAAACTAAACAACTACATGCAAAACAATGAAACTGGACCTCTTTTTCACAGCCACACACAATAATAAACTCAAAATGGATTAAAGGGCCAAATGTGAGACCTGAAACCAGAAAAATCCTAGAGTGAGCACAGGCAATAATTTCTCCGACATTGGCCATAACAACATCTTTCTAGATATGTCTCCTGAGTCAAGGGAAACAAAAGCAAAAATGAACTATTGGGACTACATCAAAACAAAAAGCTTCTGCATAGCATAGGAAACAAACAACAAAATGAAAAGGCAACCTATAGAATGGAAGAAGGTAATTTGCAAATGACATATCTGAAAAAGGGTTAGCATCCAAAACATATAAAGAATGTGTACAACTGGGGCACCTGCGTGACTCAGTTGGGTAAGTGTCTGCGTTCAGCTCAGGTCATGATCTCAGGGTCCTGGGATCAAGCCCTACCTTGGGCTCTCCACTCAGCAGGGAGTCTGCTGCTCCCTCTCCCTCTGCCCCGGCCGCAGCTTGTGCTCTCTCTCTCAAATAAATAAATAAAATCTTTTTTTTTTAAAAAAAGCATTTGCACAACTCAACACCCAAAAAACAAGTAATCCAATTAAAAATGGGTGGAAGAAAGGAAGAGACATTTCTCCAAAGAATATTTCCAGATGGCCAAAGACACATGAAAAGATGCTCAACATCATTCATCATCAGGGAAATGCAAATCAAAACTACAATGAGATATCACCTCACACCTGTCAGATCGTAAAATCAAAAATAAGAACAGCGAGTGTTGGTGAGGATGTGGAGAAAAAGGAAACCTCGTGCACTGTTAGTGGGAATGTAAACTGGTGTAGCCACTTTGGAAAACAATATGGAGCTTCCTCAAAAAGTTAGAAGTGGAACTCCCCTATGGTGCAATAATCACACTACTGGGTTTTGACCCAAAGAACACAAAAACACTAATTCAAAGGGATACATGCACCCCTGTGTTTATAGCAGTATTATTTATAAGAGCCAAATTATGGAAGCAGCCCAAGTGTCCACAGATAGATGAATGGATGAGAAGATATGGCAATATATACACAATGGAATATTATTCAACCATAAAAAAGAATGAAATCTTGCCATTTGCAACAACATGGATGGATCTAGAAGTATAATTCTAAGTGAAATAAGCCAGTCAGAGAAAGACAAATACCATATGATTTCACTCATAAGTGGAATTTAAGAAACAAAACAAATGGACAAAGGATAAAAAGAAGGAGATAAACCAAAAAGCAAATTCTTAACTCTAGAGAAAATAGAGAGGATGGGGTTGGGGGAACGGGGGAATGGTGAAGGGGATTAAGAGTATACTTATCTTGATGAGCACTAAGTAATATATGGAATTGTTGAATATATTGTGCACTTGAAATGAATATAACACGCTATGCTAACTACACTGGAATTTTAAAAAAGAAACAGAAAAAATGAAACAGAAAAAAATACCTAAAAAATAAAAAAAGACATAAAACTCAGTAAACTGTGGTACAATTTCAAGTGACTTAACGTATGCGTAATTAGAGTTCCTTAAGGAAGGTGGGAACCAAAAAGATAATTGAAGACGTGGTGACCAAAAATTCTTAAAAGTATGAAAACTAAATTTTCATGAAGCTCAAAAACTCAAGAATAAGAAATGTAAAGAATACTACACCAAGGTACACATTGCCCAAAACTAGGGGTAATGAGAAAATTTTATAAGCAGCCAGAGAAAAATGTTAAATTATATACAGAGGAACAAAGGTAAGGACAACAGCAGATTTCTTGTCAAAAACAATGCAAATGGAAACACAGGGAATCAACGGTTTTTAGATTATGAAAGGTCAAAAAACTCCATCCATCTAGAATTCTACACCCAGTGAAAATAACTTTCCAAAAAAAAAGTGACGTAGCCTTTTTCCGATATCCAAAAGCTGAAAGAATTTATTAGCATTTATTAGCATTTTTGTACTACAAATAATGTTTAAAGAATTCTTTGCAGTAAAAGGAATATGATTCTAGTTGTAAATTTGAATTTATACAAAGGCAATAAAGATTTGTTTTTTATTATTTAAATATCTTTAAAAATAATTGTGTAAGTAAAAATAATCAGATGTGAGGTTTATATGTAGAAGTAAAATGTACAACAGTAATAGCACAAAGATCAAGAGGGTAAAAATGAAAGTAAAATGTTACAAAGTCCTTATGATATGATATAAAATGATATGTTATCACTTGGAGATAGACTGTGATAAGTTAAAGAGATATACTATAAATCCTAAAGCTTCCCCTAATATAACAAAAAAATAATTACAGCTAATAAACTAACAAAGGAGACAAAATGACATACAAAAATATTCGTCCAAAAGAAGGCAGGAAAGGGGGAACAAAGATCATATAGAGAAATCAAATAGGTTGATTTAAATCTTGCCATATTAATAATCATATGATGTGTAAATCTATATAACCAAATTAAAAGGCAGAGACTACCTACCATATTAATTAAAAAATTAAGATCCAAGTATATGATGCCTACAAAAACCTACTACGTCAAATATAAAGACACAAATAAGTTAAAAGTATTCAAGAAGATGTGCCATGCTAATATTATAATATGCTATGCTAACATTATCATTTCATAATGATAAAGGGATCACACATTGCTGGCAAAGGGTTAAATGCAACAACCCCTCTGGAAAACAGTTTGGAAGTTCTTTATAAAGTTAAACATAAACTTGCCATATGACCCTGCCATTTTATGCCTTGGTATTTATTTACCCAAGAGAAATAAAAGTATATGTCCATATAAAGACTTGTATAAAGATGTCCATAGGGGCGCCTGGGTGGCACAGCGGTTAAGCGTCTGCCTTCGGCTCAGGGCGTGATCCCGGCGTTATGGGATCGAGCCCCACATCCTCTGCTATGAGCCTGCTTCTTCCTCTCCCACTCCCCCTGCTTGTGTTTTCTCTCTCACTGGCTGTCTCTATCTCTGTCGAATAAATAAATAAAATCTTAAAAAAAAAAAAAGATGTCCATAACAGCTGTATTTCTAACAACCCCAAACTGAAATCAACCTAAATGTCCATCCATAGGTGAATGGGTAAACAAGATATATTATGTCCATGCAATGGAATGCTATTTAACAATAAAAAGAATGAACTCTTGATGCATGCAACAATGGGGATGAATCTTGAAATAATGGCTCAGCTTGAAAGACACCAGGCAAAACCGAATACACACTATATAATTCTACTTATATAAAATTCTAGGAAATGGAAACTAATGTATAGTGACAGAAAGCAGATCATTGGTTCCCAGGCAAATGAGCAGGAGTGTGTTGTGGGTAGAGATGGAAGGCAGAGGTGACAAGGGGGCACACGGTGTCTTTTGAGAGTCTGTACATGTTCAAAATCTTTATTGCGGTGATGAATTCATACATCATATTGGACATGCGGACATATGTTATGTCAAAACTTATAAGATGGTACACTTTAAAAATGTGCGGTTTATTGTACATCAATTATACCTTAATAAAGCTGTTCAAAAATAAGTGGAGGGGCGCCTGGGTGGCACAGCGGTTAAGCGCCTGCCTTCGGCTCAGGGCATGATCCCGGCGTTATGGGATCGAGCCCCACATCAGGCTCCTCTGCTGTGAGCCTGCTTCTCCCTCTCCCACTCCCCATGCTTGTGTTCCCTCTCTCGCTGGCTGTCTCTATCTCTGTCGAATGAATAAATAAAATCTTTAAAAAAAAATAAGTGGAATACAAAGTATGCAAAGAAGATATCACTCAGGGTGATCAGGATACAAATGTTTACCACTTTCTCCTCTCCACTTTACACCTTAAACATTAGCATTTTATTTTATCAGCAGAATAACTAACTTGATAACTGTCTCAGAAACAGGCAGATGCTGACTAAAGACCTTAATTGGATTCATACTAACTGAATATATTATCCAAAGACAAAGTCCGTCATGTTGGTTTTAAGTATCTTTCTGTACCATTGTAATTTTTCATCAACTTAAACAAACTTATAATAACCTCCCTTAAAATCTTTTAATTCACCAAAGAAAAATTCCAGGCTCTCCTGTGGCACAATTGTAAATGCAGACACAGACTCATAGAGCCTGAAAGGACCTCGGAAACATCTGGCTTCCTTTTACAGAGAAAGAGATTGAGGGTCAAAGGAACTGCATGGCCAGCTTGAAGTCACTTGGCTATCTGAGCCTGGAACTTGTGTCTCCTGACTCTCTGGGTTTCAAACTCAAAGGACTTTAATATAAAGCCCACTCATTATATATTTGTTAAGCTCTCAATGATTATTCCAGATTGAACAGGTGGCCTTGTATTTTCCTATTTTTAAATATATTGAATTATTATAAAAGAAAAACCATACACTGTTGTCAATATCTATACCTCCCACCTTTCTACATTAACAAGTTTCCATTTTTGGAAAGGGACAGAGTAAGAAGAACATAACCTGTCCTCATCTCTCCATCCTGTCATTTCTGCTCTGTTACATTTAGGACATGGCCCATTTATTAGGGCTTATGAAAAAATGGGCCAACGCACACTCTCCCATTTTTCTCCTTACCTATGTTTTCTTAATTTTGAACTGCACTTAATTTTTGTCTATATTTTTTTATCTTTTTATTAAATTTCTGGTAATAATCATTCCAGGGATTCTGGGAACATTTATTCAGTCTTCTCAAATACCGAGCTATTCAAGGCATAAACTATGCATAAAAACTACAAAGGAAAGAGAAAGAGAAAGGAAATAACGGACCAGCACAACCATCCATCCTTTAGAATGGGTGGAAGGGGTGGAAAGCTATGCGTGTATCAGTGAAAACTAGTATCAGTCATTAAGAAACAGAGGCATCACAGTCACAGTATTTGCCATGAACACACAGAAAATTTCTCAGCTCTTCTTTTTTCTACTCCACCATTGTTTTGTATGACTATTCCACACTCAGTCTAAGGAGAAGATGCTAATTGTTTGCGGCCTAGATGAATCTAAAATTTAATCTTCTCCTCCTTCTTCTTCTTCTTCTTCTTCTTCTTCTTCTTCTTCTTCTTCTTCTTCTTCTTCTTCTTCTTTTGAGGGTGTGGAGGGGCAGAGGAAGAGGGAGAAAGAATCTTAAGCAGGCTCCATGCTCAACATGGAGCCCCATGTGGGGCTCAATCTCACAACCCTGAGATCATGACCTGAGCTGAAATCAAGAGTTGGATGCTCAACCGACTGAGCCACCCAGGCGCCCCGAAAATTTAATCTTCTGACACTTTCTGTATAGAGTTTTCAGAACTTCTGACCATATCCGTAGGGATCGAGAAATAGTAGGTGATAAAACAAGGCTAATCTTCAAAGGAATTTAATTGTAGGATCACATATTGTATCCTACAAAATAATTGGAGCATAATAACAATTATAGCAGTGGTTCTCAAATTTGGGGGTACATAAAAGTCACAGGGCATTCCCTGGCACTTCTCCCAGAAATTCTGATTTAGTAGATTAGGAGTGGAGCCCTACAATTTCCACTTATTAAAAGTCTTACAAGTGATTTTGCCGCAAGCAGATTTGTACTGATAAAAATTGCTTAACCTCTCACCTTTTTTGTTGCTAGTAAAACTTTGGTTAAAATTTCAGTTCCACAACTCACTAGCCAGAAGTCCTTAGAGAAGTCACATGACCACTCTGCACTCAACTTTAAAATAATGAAATAATATACATAGTAGATGCTTAAATAATATTAGTTTCTTTCCCCAAACACATACCATTTTCCTTCTTAATCTGAGCCTAAACTACAGTGTGTCTCTCCCTTAATTCTTAACCTGTGTGTAAACAACTCCACATATTTAAGATCATGAAAACTCACATACCTCAACTCAAATGACCAGTTGCCAGTCTCAGAAATATTTTTGCTATGTTTGAATGACTAACGCATGACAGAATATTGATGCATGCATATAATTAGTCATGTTACAAAACTCAGCTGACACAAGATTTTAAAACTTATTCAAGTAAAAAAATATAATCATTAACCCAAAACTTACCACCCTGCTTTGGGTGCTATTTTGTAAACTGAGGAAAACTACTTTAAGAATAAATAGAAAGGTATAAAGCATTTCTGCTTATAGACAAGAGTTCAAGGTAAATCCTTATGTATTTTTTTGACTCATGTCCTAGTTCCTCAGCTTCTTGTATTCACATTCATCCAAAGGGCTTTGATCCGGCAAGATACTCTGAAACATCCAGGATTTAAACACAAGCCCAATGCACACCCAGGCAACCCAGAGGAAAGTGAGAATTACATTTGGGGCAATAGCCAATAATGGTTAAGAGAAGTTTAGCTTCCCAACAAACACACAAAACTCAATCCACCGAATTTATGAAAATTTCTCTCCTTGTTTATCAGAGCTGGATCAATGCCATCAGAAGTATTAACAACATTTGACCAGAGCCTTCCAGACAGGACTGCAAACTTAAAGCTCTTCCACCCGTCCACCAACCCCACCAGAATCTTCCTAAACCTTATGCTTAAAAAGCCAATGCTTCTTTAGCACTGTTCCACAAAACATTGAGGAAAGGACACCAAGCTTATACTTACGCTAGAGTGGGTTAGAAATACAAATTATATGTTTAAATGTTTAATTTTTCAGGAAAACCATATAGATATAAAGTTTTAAAAATAAAATAGTGCTAAGTAGTTTATACTAACAAAGACAACTGCTCTTCCAAGACCAGCACATTAACTCTGCTCTCCAAAGGCAACTACTTATAAATATCTGTTTCTTTTGGTATTTATCTCCATGTTTTTAAAGATTAATTTTATTTCACTATGGAAATATAGTTCACTACGGGGCCAAGTCATGCTCATAATTTTATTCCCTTCCCTGGACATAATTTTTATTTTTCCTTGAGTTATTCTTTGCATCTTTTTAAAGAATCCATTCAGTTTTCTCTATATTTACACTTAAGTCTTTCTATGTCCTCTGGCAACTAGCATTTCAGAATTGCTTGCAAATATAAGCTTTCAGATAATTTCTCATTTCCATCTTTTCTAGAGACTTTTCTCCTAGCATCATTTTGGGCCTCCTATTTCTGTTTGAAATGGTTTCCTAGAAGGGAAACTGCACAGCTCTTATCCTTTGCCATCCCCCTGTTTTGGATCCTGTAACCCATGGCTGGTTTCTTTTTTTTTTTTTTTTTTTTTTTTTTTGCTTTTTTTCCCCCCCTTTGGTGGAGGCTAACTCATTTTTAATAGCCATGATTTAAGATCAACTCCAAAAAGGCCCCTGAAAAAACAACTACTCCATTTGTATTTTAGAAATACCCCCAAATAGAAAATTAAACCAATTTATACATTACTCTTAATAGTGGCAACTGATATGTTCTCGCAAAACACAAAATCAAAACTCCCTAATAGAGCAACCTAAAAATAGTGACAAGCTCTCCAGGTGAGAAAGCCAAGGCTGGGATATTTTCAGTGGAGAAGTCTTAAAATTTTTTATTTTCCCTTCAAGTTCTATACTTTCTTGGATAGCTGATTGTCTTCAGATTCTGGAAGTTCACTACAAGTGAGCACCATGTGCAAACAACAAGGAAAAATCAATTCAGTGACCATGAGAAAAGGAGAAATGAACTACAGAATCACTACGGAAATTTATAAAGCTTCTCTGTACGGTTGGCTTATTAGTTTTTGTTCTGAAACAGCAGCACTGAAGCACAAAAAATTGCCAGTAATTGGGGTCAATGTTCAGTCAGATCCCCAAAAAGATGATCTTAAGCCAACTAGTATGCAGTATGCAGTGTCCTCTGCGAGAATAAAACTTCGGCTTCAAATAAGCATGTGATGCTTCTAACTTTTCTATTAGGGAAAGAAAATGAGTTTCTTTTGACTAAACTGTTACAAAGGTGCGATTCTCAGAAATGAAAATCCAGGTACCTCAAACTCCATGTGTAAAAAAGCTAACTCTGGAAAGAAGGCAAAATGTACATTAATTTCATTGCTTCCCCCCCTTATAAAACTCAGGTCCAACAGCAAAGAAACTGTTGAAACGAGTGAAAATGAGATTACTAGTTCTTGCAGAGAGACCAGAAGTAGTCAAGGACTAATTTCAATGTCACATGCAAAGGAGGCTATAGGCCACTAGACAGGGCTCAGGCCATTAAAGCCTTGCCCAGCTACTTATGGGGAAGTTTGTCCTTCCTGTATGACCTAGAAAAGAGACCAAAAAGGCAAAAGGAGCACTGACTTTTCTGAAAAACATTGACAACTGGCCTGAATATGAGTTCCTCCGAGGTTACCTGCTTGTCCTTCAAGTCTAACGTGTGTCTGCAAATGTACTCCACTTTCTTAAAGCTGTCACTTACCTCTATGAGGTGTCAGTTTCTTAGTTGAAAATAACAATAGCATTCCCTTCAAGAGCTGTTCTGAGAACTGAAACTTTGCAGAAATAATAAATTGTATTTACAAAGGTTTTTTGGTGTCTTGGAAATTTAGGCTGCAAACATAGGAGTATTTCAAGTAGCTCCCTACACTCCTGAAAAACATGTTCCAAAAGTTGATGTGAAAAAGTCAAGCATGGCCTTTCTAAATTTTATATCCCTCTAAATCTTCAGTTACCTCCCTCCTCTGCCATGAAATCTTTAGCCATTCCAACTTTCATTTACTTTTCACCTCCAAATTTTACTTCAGCATTTAGTTTCTGACTCCCTCATACACCCACCACTTGCAGCCTTTTGGCTATTTATCAGTTTCTCGGTGAAAATTTTCTCTTTTGAGTAGCTGAAAGCTCCTTGAAGACAGAAGTTTTGGTTGTTTTTTGTATCCTCTAGACACTTAGCATAATATCGTGCTAAGTTTGTTCGCTGCCTGTTCATCCTATTCAGAGAAGCATCGCCTTGTTACTGATTGTCAAACCTACCTGCACATTACATTCATCTGGGAATATTTTGTAAAATACTAATGTCCAACCCCAATTCTAAAAATTCAAATTTAACTGGTCTTGGATAAAATCTGGGCATTTGCATTTTCTAAATGTCCTGTAGGCGATTCTTGTCTGCCATTGCTGCATGCCCTCTTCTGCAAAATTGGATGGAGAAAGAAACATGGTGAATGGTGAGAAAAGAGAATCAGGGTTGTTTTTTTTTAATATTGATTTGGAAGATACAGAAGTTGAATAGATTTCTTATCAGTGCTGATTATTTGGCAATCTTAAAAGTTTCTGACACCTCATTGACCTCTCGAAACACTGAGATATCTTAGCTGTCTCAGATGTTTCATGTAGTACAGGCCTTAAGGGATGACACCTGCCTTATACACTTAAACCCCAAGTCTTGGTTACAGGCATTTCTGGTGGGAGACATTCCTCTTGGAATAGGACTTCAGAGGCAAACAGGGAGTCTCTACCTTGAGTCCAGTTATAAAGATCTAGGTAACCCTTCTCCACATACTAGAAGTTCCATCCATTTAGGGATATGAGGGTTAGAAGAGAATACTGAACCAAATATGTTCCCTGCTAAGAAGCCATCTGTAATAACCAATAATCATATTTTAAAAATCAACTATATGCAACATACAATATCAAGACATTGCCTTCAATGAATTTATAACTCAAGAAGGCACATTAAGATATAAACCTATGAAACCTAGCAAACAAGATAAAAAAATCACAACTATGTAAAGAGAGAGATAGTAATGGCTACTAATAATTGCATCCTGACCATGTGCCAAGCATAATGCCAAATATTTTACATTTATGATCTCAATTAAACCTCACAACTCTATGAAGCAGGAACATTTTTTATTATACTCATTTTATGGATATAGAAATCAAGATGTGAAAATGCTGGTAACTTACGCAGAGTTAGACAGCTAGAACATGGTAACAGAGGTTTGTAAACCAATCTGAGTCCAAAGTCTACACCACTGGCCCTCAGAGCCACTGGTTTGCAATGATGGATGAATAAGAGCAATGGTTGTTCAGAGGATCTAGAAAGTAGTGTGAGATGTAACGGGCAAAGAAGTCAGTCACAGTGGTAGTGAGATTTTAGCTGGCCCTGGAAGAATTTCGAATGAAAACAAGGAGTCCATGAGTTCATCAAATGAATCTCTGTGGTTCAGAAGCCCCTGAAGAAATGAGATCATCAGTGGCAGTAGAAAACACCTGAGTTCCTCTGACAACAAATCTGTTCCAGAGTATGACCAGGATCATGGCCAGCCCTAGACTTTGAACTGAAATCTGAGTAGTTTAATCTAGAACTACTCAGCAGGAAGAAGTCCTAAAAGGGTTGAACTCTTCATGAAATGCCAAATTGAACCCCTCTCCCCACCTATTGTATTGAACAATGTGGTTGGTTGCTCAGCAAATGTTTCCCTAAGGCAATGTTTTCCAAGGAGCACTATTTGCTTTTCATAGTCATTTATCCCTCTGACAAATTCATTAATTCACTCATTCTTTATTTGACAAATGGGTTAATTCATTTATTTATCCCTTGATTTGACAAATTTTCTTTTACTATTGGTGAACAAAATGCCAAAATCTGCTTCCATGAGCTTAGAGCCATGGACAGTGGTTCTAAATGCTGGCTGAACATGAATGACCTGGGTGGGGTACTTTAACAAAATACTGACCCTTGATGCACTTTAGACTGGAGACTGGGAATCTAATGTGAACCAGAGTTGAGATCCAGTGTGGGTATACCAGGAAAACGCATCTATATAGACTCTGGAATAACAGAAGGCAAATGTAGATGGAGGAAAATAGCAAAGAGGAACATAGTGTGAGATAAGGTCTGGGATTTGGGAAACACTGGATTTAACAAAGTTAAATAGGTTTCTTTACTATACGCCTTCTCAGAATCTTCAGTAATCTAATGATCTATGAATCTCCAAGAGGGATATCATATACAGTGTTCCAAGATTACTTTTACACAGAGCTTATTGAGACTGCCATGTTTCTCATTTAGGAAATACTGCTTATATGTATGTAATTATAGAATGGATCTAGAGGGGTGGGGAATGTTAAAGTGGGTCAGGTGAAAATTTTGTTCCAGAAGTTAAGAAGATTGGTAATAAATCTAAAATCCAGAGATCTTCTTAATCTCTAAAGGATTTTGAAAGGGACCTCAGATTGGAATTAATAAATGGCGTGTAATACCGTACAGTGATATGTTCAATTTAATCAACTGGCTTTTCACTGTTTAAAAAGCATTCAATAAACTATTCCAGTTTTGAAAAAAAAGGGGGACTTGTTTCAATATTTCTCAATTTAAAAGGCCAAGTATAATTGTAGGAGGAATTAATTATATTCATGATTTGAGTTAGAACCAAGGCTAAGGATCACTAATCTTTTGAGGACAGCCTATGTTCTTAACCCACTGAAAAAGAACTCATAGTAAATGTGCACTAGATGAGAATTGCATTTTAGAAGAAGAACTTAGGGAAAACTTATTTACAGAGGAAATGCATGGAATTGACTATTATGGGTGTCTTCCTGTACAAACATGATTGCGAAGATTACTCACTGATTAACCTTTGCATATTAAATATACCTAACTAGAATTTGAAAGTCATGAGCCTGTTTCATTTATATGGCTTTAGAAAACATTTTGACCTATTTAGGTAGTTGAGTCAAAAGCCTTAAGGCAAGAGCTTTAGCATATAAAAAGAGTCGCCTCCATTATACTTCCTAGATGTTGATTGGCTAGGTCTACTTTATTGCTGTCACATGGTAGACATTCCCTACACTGGTTCCGATAATCCTTTGAAAAAAATTGAGTACATCTAAGTTTCAGAATAGAAGTAATATATCACATAATCCCACAACAATTCAATGAGGCAGGTATTTTTAATAGGGAGGTTAAACTTTTGCCTAATGTTACACGGCCAGTAAATAGCCAAAATAGGATTGGAATCTATGACCAATGCTGTAGCCTAAGCTCACATTAAAGGATAATTTTTAAACAAATATAAAGTGAACACATGCCAAGGATTTTATTTAACTCATTAAATAAATGAGAGAACGGGTAAGATGTCATAACCGGTTCAAAAGAATGTCCAAAGAACAGACATGATTATAGATTAGCAATGTTGAAATGAATTTGCAAATGGACACAAAACTAGCTGCTTCCACAGTGGAGGAGGGAAGTCTTTGAACTTCCACTAGACAGAATTTATTTGCCTGTCTGTAGACAAGAATTCTTTTGTAGTGCTATCAGTTACCTTCAACTTAGCGTTGTAAAATAGCTCAAAAGCAATGAAAGACTCGTAGTCCCCACACAATGGAATAACCTGAAAGAATGTGCTTTAAACAATGTATATATACTAACAAGGAGTCCTGTTCATGAAGAAAATAAACAAAAATTCCTTTTTTACAGCAAGGTTGTATTCTTCTTAAAAATAGAGATATTATCTTTCTAATATCTACTTTATAGTTCTCAAAGTGGTGCTTAATAAACACATTTTGATTTTGACGAATTGCTGGCCTTTGGAAATTTGTTTTTGTTTTGTTTTGTTTTCAAGAAATACTGGTATTTAGGTTTCAAAAATATGTTTACATTACACAACCCTTAATTTCCAAACCAGGATAAAACTTAGTAGCATTTTCAGTTTTACTTGAGGTCAAAACATAAAGCAGTATTTCAATTGAGTCTTGAACTGTGACAACAATACAGCCAGCTGTGCTTACTAAAGACAACATTATCAAAATCTATCTGAGGCTGTAGCTTATCTAATTAGACAGATACAAAGAGTTTAATGACTAATATTCTGTTCTCCTTGAGGTAATGTAGAACATGTCTTTCTTTACAAATCCTTTGAGTGATAGCTTTCTGGAATCAGAATAAATATTAAGTAAATTTAACAAACGCTCTATTCTTAGACATTATCATCTCTTTCCTTTCCCTCAAAAAAAGAAAGAATTGGAAAACATGGATATACCCACCAATAATCAATAAAGTTATTTCTGAGTTTTAAAATTACGACATACATGTGTGTGTAAACAAAAGTTTAATTACAAAAATAAGTGGCAGGGCCACATTTGGCATTCAGGCTGTAATTTACAAACCCCTGGTTTAGGGTGTGGGCTCTGGCGTCAGTCTGCTGTGTTCAAATTCAGGTTCTGCCTCTTACTAGTTGTTTCACCCTGAGTTACCAAACATCTCTGTGGCTTACATTTGTTATCTCTATAATGGGAATAATAGTACCTCTCTGGATTTGTAGGGAGGACACCTACACAGTGGTCAGAAAGTATCTGGCATGTGGTAAACTTTCAGTGATGGGTAGCTCTTACCGTTCTGTATTAAACTGGACCCTTTTGAAGGACTATCACATCACTTATCTGATTGAATCATCATTAATCCAGTGAGGTGAATTCAGCAAGAATGGCAATTAATCCCATGTTGTCCAAGTTGATTGCTTTTTTTTTCATTTTATTTCACTTCTGTTTATCAATAGATATAAGATTTTTCTACAGAGACCACATAGCATCTTTGTAATCATATTTGAAATTAGAAAATACAAAATTAAAGTTTGATGCTGGAGGAAACAACTAATGAAAAGCTGTTTTCCAGCTACTAAGTCACACTAAATCTCCTGGAACAGGGGCTTGGGGGAAAAACATCCTGTATACCTCTAGGTTCAGCGCTCATGGGCTGGTTTTTTGTATGCTTGTTTTTCATTTCTTGTCTATTTATCTTTGACTTTCCAAAAGATTAGTGCTGAGAGTCCAGCATCAGTGGAAATAACAGAATCTTTTCACCCCTCCTACTATGAGCTGCCTAAGGAATAGTCGACATATTTTCAAGAACATACTCCACGTCCCACACAAGTTTCCAAATGTTTGGCCATGAAATGAGGATGGCCACAAATATCTTTATAAGACCAAACTCTGTGCAGAATCACTACGTTTCTAAATGGGCCAAAATCAGGGAACTGCATGCTGCTATTATTTAATCCAGCTGAAGTTTCCCCTAATAGAAGCTGGTTACCCCAGCCACAGCTGGCTAATTACAAGCTCCATGAAGATTATTTTTCTCTCACTCGAGCTGTTTTGGAATCTTCAATCCAATATGGAATTAATAATAACTCTTTGACTTCTGGCAAATATGCCTGAATATTTCAACTTCTGCAACCTGAGGGAAATAGAAAAGGGGTTTCCAAATAAAGGGCACCTTCTAATTGCATGATAGAGGACTTCTATGGCTGAAGGAGATGGTACAGAGATACTAACCTCCAAAATTAGAGCTTCAAATCGCATGATCCTCATCTTTGATCCCATCTAAGTAGTCACAAATGAGAAAGTTAATCATCAAAAAGTTGTAAAAAAATGGCTTAAATTCTGCTGTATTATAATAACAAAAGAATCTTTTGGATTCTGCAGTGGTTTGTGCTTTTTGAGATACTTACAAACAATTTACTATCTGATCTCTAAAGTAAAGGTAAAAACCTGTGAGGTAGCAGAAAAGATACTCTTTCCTTTGAGAAAAGAAAAACAGGGTGAGAGTTTAGTGACAGGGAAACCAGAATACCTGACTCAGTAGGGGAAGAAAGGGATAAAGAAAGGGGGGGGTAATCAGAAGGGGGAATGAAACAGGAGAGACTATGGACTATGAGAAACAAACTGAGGGCCTCAGAGGGGAGGGGGGTGGGGGAATGGGATAGACTGGTGATGGGTAGTAAGGAGGGCACGTATTGCATGGTGCACTGGGTGTTATACACAACTAATGAATCATCGAGCCTTACATCGGAAACCGGGGATGTACTGTATGGTGACTAACATAATAAAATAAAAAATCATTATAAATAAAAAAAAAAATTTGTCAGAATACCTGACTCCAAATCTAAGGTTCTCTCCATTAAAACTAATTCTTCTCAGCAGCGCCACCAGCAGCACGTCCACACAGTGCACTAATTAAATCCAGATGGTTTGTGAATCTTCTTCATTTCCATCTGGGATAATGCAGAGAATGGAAGAGAAGCAGTTCTTCTTCTTGGGTATTTTAAGGGGCAGTGGTAAGTTTTCATTATCAAAGAAAATCACAATGATCTCTTTCTTTACCATAAAAAGTCCGTCTCCTCACTAAGTATATTAGTGCTCCTAACATGTAAGGAGCATGCCACAGCTGCCCAAATCAAATCATTAAAAAGGAAAAAAAAAAAAGAAGAAGAAGAAGCAGCAGCAGCACAAAACTCCAGACTACAAATAAACCTACTAAACCCCCATTGAGAAATGAAATTATTTCATTATGGATCTTCGTGGAACAAAAATGAGGTTTCTTCACTTACGTTTATGAAACAGGCATTCCAAGCAACTTAAGGAGCCGGAGGGCAAACTGTAGAACTCAGGAGGCAAATGTCATCAAAGGCATCCACGAAGCTTTCAGGATTCACTGAGCATTAGAATATGGGGATCTAGTACTCTGGTTTCAAGTTGGTTTGCCTGAGTTCAAACCTCAGCTCTGCTGCTTAGTAGCCAGGCGCTGTTAGGCAAATTATTGGCCCTCCCTAAGCCTCAGGGCTTTAATGCTTTCCTAAGCACTACATGTGGGGATAATGATATAACCTTCTTCATAGGGCTGCAGTAGGATCAAATGAGATAAAGTTCATAGTCCCGTGTTGTACATAAAAGCATTTAATGTTTATTATCCAGGGAATATTAATTTGAGCCTCTCCTTAAACTGGATAGCAGAGAGAAAAATATGAAGCTTAGAATTTCATATAAGGCAAAGGCATTCTGTCCATTGAAGAGGAATTTAGGTATAATTTAATCCATAAATATCAGATGAGAACTCAATATGTATTAGGAAATAAGAAATAAATACTCACTGAGCATACTCTCTGTTCCATAAAAGCTTGAAAAGTTCCTAGCTTTAATGTATATGACACAATACAAAAGGTACTGCCGGAATTTATAGGGCTTATTGCCAAATGAGTGATATTTACCAGTGTTTCTCAAAACTGGTATCCGTGCACTTCTGTATGATCCACAGATACATTATTTTGGAAGGCCCTTACATGAGATTTTTTGGTCTGTTTTTATGCAAATCTTTAAAAAGTAGTTATTATAATATAATTATATTCTGGATCATTTGGTGGTAACATAACTGAATACATTTGTAGTTGCGACTATGATTGTGTGGAGTCGAAGTCTTATCACTTTTATCTGTGCTTACTCATCAAGAATTAACAAATAAATGACACATTCAAGCCAATTAAAATGCAAATTGATTTCAGAAGGCTATATAAATAGTAGAAAGAGAAAAAGTGGAAGAATTTGAGTTATCACATAGAATAAGGTAATAACAGGCATGCTCGCCTACAAACAATGTAGGATGTTACAGTGGATCTTACACTTATGTTAAAACAAAGAAAAAAGAAACATTATAATGAAGCTGTTACTTTGTTAATTTTATATTTTGTTCATATTTAATTTATAAATATATTTTGATCCCATTGTTATATAGGTTCCATAAAATGAGAGACTATATATACCTTTCATGAGCTTTCTAAACTACCTTTGTTCTGTGTGTGTGTGTGTGTGTGTGTGTGTGTGTGTGTGTGTGTTTCATTTAGTCCCTAGAGGAAGGGGGTAGAAAGTGAGTTTATTTTTTCCACTTTGAATATCACTTTCTTCTTCTTTTTTCTTAATTTCATTATGTTCTGTTAGGGGTACTCATAGAATTTTTGTAGATTCTTTAGGATTTTCTACATAGATAAGCATGTCATCTGCAAATAGTTTTATTTCTTTCATCCTAATCTGAATACCTACACCACGGAAATAACTAGTAACAAAACTGAATCAGTAATCAAAAAACACCCAACAAAAGTTCAGGACCAGATGGATTCAGAGGTGAACTCTACCAAATGTTTAAAGAACTGATACCTATTCTCCTCCCACTATTCCAAAAAATAGAAGAGAAAGGAAAGTTTCCAAATACTTTTTATAAGACCAACTTTACTCTTGGTAAAGTTACCAACAGATACCAACAGCAGAAAAGACACTACAAAAAAAAGGAAACTACATGCCAATATCCCTGATGAACATAGATGCAAAAGTCCTCAACAAAATGTTAACAAACTGCATTTAACAATTCATTAAAAGGATCATTTACCACATTCAAGTGGGATTTATTCTGGCAATACTAGGATGGCTCAATATTCACAAATTAATCAATGTGATATACCATGTCAACAAAAGATATAAATCTTAGTTAACATCATACTCAGTGCCTTTATTTCCTTTTCTTGCCATATTGCATTGGCCAGAACCTACAGTACTAAATAAGTTTCATTTTGATGAAAATCCACTTTTATTTTTGGTATGAGTCTGTCTTTTCTTGCCTATCTTTAGATCCTCAGCCAGCACCACTATCTGTAGGTTTACAGACTGATCTACTAACCATATGACATTGCACAGACCAAGAGAATTTTTTTTTAAAACAAAAGAGGTACAGCAATGGGTACAAGACAGTGGGATCTACCAGTCTTATCTTATACGGTACCACTCTGGAGCTGCTGGCCTGAAAGAGTGACAAAATTATCTGTTATGGTGCCAGCTTGGAAATGATACACAAGAAGGATGTGATATCATCTCAAAGAATCTGGTATGCACTCTAAATCATGACTATTATACAGTGCTGTGTTTTCAATTGGTAAAAAAACACGGGCCCAAAAAGTAGAAATTTTAATGACCCTGGTTACCCATTTCCCATCACTCCTGGTAACACAGTCAAGGAAGTTTTGCTTACCGTCCCCACAACTGTGAGTTCTGTGGGTTTATAGGTGAATGGCAAAAGTCCCATTGAACTTCTTCTTCCAAGACTCCTGTCAAGGGACCAGCTGGGAAAAAGAGGAATTACAATCCTGGCAGGGATGGTGATACTTAGAAGAAACAATAGAAAACAAGAAGACTTTAGGTTAGAATACGATATTGATTTGAGTTCAACTACTTTTTTAAAATCGTAATTTTCACTTATTGGGTACCTCCATTATCACTGCATATATCCAGACCTATTAAGAATACAGCTATAAGATACTGAATATTTGCCTGCACATCTTGGGGAATTGGGAGGGAGAAAGAGTAGTGGAAATAGAACAAATAAAGAACAGAGATGATTGGGAATGTTTGTTTATATCTAAATCCTTCAATCATTTATTAAGCAGTATAATGATAATAAGTGGAGGGAAGCGTATATCAGTAGCACGACAGCTTGTCTTCAGCACTGGCTACTCTTCATTTTTCTCTCCTCACCTGTCTTGATCCACTGCCCACCCCTGTCTGCCAAGACCTGTCTTCCTAAAGGGTGTTAGGCCATTGCCTGTTCTCTCTTACTTTATTTATTTGCTTTGTTAGCCTCTCCAACTTCATGAGTGCAGTTTCTTGCCCATCTATCTTCTTCACAGTTTTATCTCTGGCACCTAGCACAGTGCCTGACACAGAGGCTCATTCTATTGAATGAATGACTCACCAACGGTAAAGACATACAGTGGAATGCTACTCTACTAAAATTATGCTGTAGGTAGATAATTTTTTGTCATGTATTATTAACATAAATATAATTGAGTTACTAAGCAATACTAACAGTATAATCTCATTTTGAAGGTTTTGATCAAGAGTAATAGATAGAAATGTTCGTTGACTCTGAAAAATGGGAATAAGAGTGTTTATTCTTTTCTGATAGTTTTACCTGTATTTTTTGTTTTTATCTGCAATAAACATATATTGCTTTTTTAACAAAGATACATTTATTTTCAGGAATAATGATAATGACAAACTTGTCTGTTGAAACTTGTTCTTACAGATTTTTATCTATATGGAAAAACAAATTAGATTATTTTGTCTGTGACTAAAAATGGAATAACATAACCACGCTGGGGCTGTGGTTCTCAATTGGTGGCAATTTTGCTTCCTCAGGGGTCATTTGGCAGTGTGTAGACAATTTTGATTATCATAATTTGGGAAGGGGAGGTAGTTGCCACTTGCATGTAGTTAGTAGGGGACAGAGATGCTGTTAAACATCCTACAATGAGCAGGACAGCTCCCCCCAATGAAGAATAATCTGGTCCAAAATGTCAGTTGGAGCGTCAAGTCTGAGAAACTCCACTGTAGAATAAGTAGCATGTTGATTCTGGAAGGCTCTCTGATGGTGAAATTCAAGATTTTAGAATCAGGTTTGTGGAGGAAATATTTTTAGTCACCAACATGTAACTGCTCACTCTGGTTAGAGGTAAGTCAAGTATTTATTCGAAATGAAGTTCATAAAAATATTTTTAAAGATATTTCTTTATAGCTGTGTGTACATGTGGTTCGTTATAGGGAAAGGAGAGGCAGTATAAAAGAAACAACTAAATAAAACAAGATTATATTGGCTATTTTCATTTGATAATTTTGTGATTAAGGTAAATTATTGATATAATAGCAATCCCTTCAGGGCCAACATAATGCTTACTAATCAGAGGCTCAATTTTGTTGCTCAGATATCCAAAAGTAGGTCCTAGAAGTTAGGATTACTGAACACCACAAAGGAGACTTCTCAATCTTACCATCTAAGACCTTTAAAATAGAGAGTTAGATAAGGGATTTGGATGTAATCTCTGAATTCAAGTGTATTTGATTTATTTAGAAATCACTTTTTTTAAAGATTATATGTATTTATTTGAGAAAGAGAGAGCATGAGCGGGGGGGGGGGGGAGAGAAGCAAAGGAACAAACAGACCCCCCACCGAACATGGAGCCTGTTGTGGGGCTTGACATGGGGCTCGATCCCAGGACCCTGATATCATGACCAGAGCCGAAGTCAGACACTTAACTGGCTGAGCCACCCAGATGTCCCCATAAATCACTTTTATTAAAGGAGGAGTACAAGATATGATCCAGAAGACTCATAAGAACATGTTTGCACAATTAGTTGCTGTTTAACTGAATTAATTGATTTTTGTAATGTGCCATTTGGGGCAAAAATGAAAACATTGTAGAAGCTTTCCAAGAGATTTACTTCTCTGCATTTCCACAGACCAACAAATTCTCTCAACTAGATTTTTGCAAGAGTCCTAACTAGATTCCTTACCCCTGCTTTACAACATAGACATTGCTCACGAGTCCAGATTAAGTTCTCTGGTTAGTTATCTCAAGTGCAAAAAGAGGATAGTATCTTTTCCAAAGGGTAATGGTGAGAATTAAACAAAAATGGCATATAAAAAGCACCGAACGCCGTGTCGAACACATAGTGGTGGTTCAGTAATAAGAATTTAAAACAAAATAATGTCTATGCTCATGTAGTGATGAGGGGCTTTCAGCCCCACCACAGACACTGGCATTTATGCTTGCATAATGACATAGTTATATACACCTGTGTCTGAAATTATGAGAACTTGCCAGACTGCATGCACAATAAGATCCTACCTCATGGAAGCCTGAAAATTACTTATTCCAACCTATTCTTGACCCCTTCAATTTTCTGGGAAGTAATATATCTTGAATTAGTGCAAACCCAAGGTACCTTTGTTTCGAAGCTGTTTGGTCCCTGGGCAGCAAGAGTAACCAAATGAATAAGAAAATAGCTTCTCTTCCAGTCACTTCCAGAGACTGTGGAAATATCTTGACAATGCTGAGTCTCAGACAACGAACGTTCTGTTCATCAGAAATTTAAAACCACTATTTATTGACCTTTATCTTTTTTGCACTTACCCCTTGTTCCAACCCTAAAAATAGTCATTATTTACACTATTTTATGGATAAGGAAGTTGAAGTTTAGAGAGGTAGAGATTTGCTCAAGGTCACAGGACTATAAACGACATGATTTGGATTTAATTCCACGTTTCCCTGACTTGTATGCAGACTATTTCTCAGCATCAGTATATTAGAAGGAAACTAGATAAACTAAAATCTATTTAGTCTCCCCAAAGGTAATTTAGAGTTGAGAAAAAGTTAAAGTAATTTTCTGGACCAAATAAAGTTCTTTGCTTTTTTAAAGAACTCAAAATAGTTGACTGACTCCTCATGCTAAATTTTCTTTTGCTTCACTTTTAACCACAAACATTTGTTTGCCTAAATTTTTTCTCCTCAATGCTAATGACCTCTTCCTCAATGCTAATGCAATTTTGTGTCATCCCAAAGGAAGGAAAAAAATCACCTGGAGTAATATGGACCTGAAGCCTAAATGTAGACTCTATGTCTGTTTGCTCAAATTCACATTCTCCGGCCCAGTTGTAAGTCTGTCTTTCTTTTTCTCAGTGGGAGACCATATTCCTTAAAGTCAGTTGCAATAAAAACACACATTATTGCTGGAATAAACTACATGCTGCTAAGGAAAAATCAATATCAGAGTTAACAAAAAACCTTAAAATACCTAACTAAATCAAGTGTGTAAATATTCTAAAAAGAAATTATTGCTTTCTTATTTTCCCCTCCAATCATAGGAGTCATTTCTCCTATCTTTGCTTACCTTGGCAGCTAGTCAAGACTGTCGTTCATTTCTATTCACCCTTTGTTCTATCTGCCACATGTTTGAGTAGTCATAGTTCTGTGCTCAGCTTTGTAATTAGATGAAGTGATGAAAATAACTTTTACATGAGTCCAATTTTCTCTGCTTAAAAATAACCCTTTGAGTCTTCTGATGTAATAAATGATAGAAAACTTTAGGTAGGACTAGGTCTAAAATTGGAGTCTGATTTGGGACAGATGCTTCTAAGTGGTATCAGAACCATCTTTTACATTATATTCTTGTACTGTAAGCTCAGCGGCTATACCACAGTTAGGTTCTGGAAATGTGGAGATTTCTAGTCAATTACTAATAGGACACTGTTATCATCTCACACATTAACTCATGTCCAGTAATCACTCTCGGTCTCAAGCAGCTTATTTATAAAGTTGAAAATAGGGGGTCACATTCTATAGCTCCTTTCAGTCCTGCTGTTTGCAATTCTATTTACTTCAATTTCTATACCCAGATATATAAAACGACAGGTCACAATTTGCAATTTGGGTCTTGGGCTTTTATAAATATCACATTTTCTAAAATTGTGTCAGGAGCAAAGATGCCCTTCACTCAGCTTACTAGAGACATTAGTCGGTACTAGAATGAGTATCCGGAACTCTACTGTGAAGTGCTTTACCTTGAACCAGCAATAACAACAATGGTAAATAATTTATACCTTCATAGCACTATAACTTACAAATTAAATTCAGGACGGCAAACTGAAAGCTCTAAAAGATTGGTTAGGCTCCCTAAATGAGTGAAGCTAGGTAGGGATGAATGTAAAGGAGACAGACAAATCATGCCTAAGAGGCCAGACATTGGAATACTTGATGCAATTCAGCAATATACAGGATAGCACTCTCTCTCTCTTTTTTTTCCTCACCCAGATCCAAAGCTATGAAATCTGAATGAGTAGCAAACCCCTCAATGACTGGAAAGCCATCCATAAAAGTCCCTGGGAAGAGAGGAATGACCTCAGACACTGAAGTTGCCTTTATTCCCTACAACCCCCCTCTGTGCACCAGGGACACTAGGGCTACAGGACCAGCCTTCATTAGTAAAGTGCAAAAGAACTGGAACATTCCCTTGCTGAAGTACAAAGGCGCTTTGCCTCTTTTGTTGGCTCAGAAGCTTCAATTGGCTTTAGAGTTTCAAAGGTTCAACCAGAGGAGTTCCAACTGGGCAGGGATTGAGTAGTGCCCTGGGTACTGAGTAGGGAAGGGAGTGTTTCTGCCCACTCAGTAACCCCAGGCTGATGGTATCTCTCTACGAAGGCTGAAACACAATGTTTTATGATTTGAGCCATCACAAGAACAGCAGAGAACAGGGTGATGAAATACCACTTTACCCTTCACTCTCAAACAACTATTTATTACTTGGCAGCCTTTGAGAGAACATAAACAATGGTTCTCAAGGACTTACCAAAACCTAGTCTCTAGCATCACACATTCAGAACAGGGAGCTTCCTTTGAAAGCTAAAAAAGAGTCAGGCCATCCTAGCTGGTAGTTAGAGAGTCAGTGATGGACACATATATAAAAGCCAAGTTAAGTGAAAGGGAAAGAGAAATGAACCATTAGAAAGGGGCATGGCAGCTCAGAAGAAAAGTCATAGAGGAAGGACTGGGAAAAGCAAGATCCATTGTTTGTTACCGCCAGCTCTTAGCCAAGTCAGGGGGAAGATGGAAGATGATCAGCATACAGAGAACCCGCTTATTGTCAGTTTTTGTTACACTTCATTATGGTTAAGAGACCAGATAAGCATTCTTTCTCTCTATGAGGCTAAGAGGACAATTATTTATAAAGGACAATTGCAAAGAGGTGCCTTTAGTGCCAGATATAACTCACTAACATCCCCTGACATGTTTCCAATACCCAGTCCCCACTCACATAAATTAAACTACTAAATCATTCTGTTAATTTTGTTAATCAATTTCACAAATATCTATTATCTACTTTACCTACGATGGGCAAGCCACTGCACAAGGCGCTGGCGATATAAAGATAAATGAAATGTTAACCTTGTACTCAAATAGACCATAGTCTAGTGGAGGAGACCAAATATTAAAACAATAATGGCGATGTGAGAAAGTGGAGAGAACTCAACCTTCAGACCAAGACAGATCTGAGTTTGAATCCTTGCCCTGCCATCTGTCTGCCAGCTGAGCCTCTTCTCTCATTTGTAAAACGAAGACAACTGTGTATATACCGTAGGGCAATTTTCGGAACTAGGGATACCATTTGCTAAGTAAAGTAAGTGTTCGATAAACAGGCATTGGCTTTGCTGGTAACTTGTGTTTGTACTTGTGTATCCACACTCTGCTTCTCTCGACCCTTTTCTCTGATATAAGAGTCGGACTTTTGCGGATTATACACACACATTGCATCTTTCTCTATTTGTTTTTTGGCTTCTTATTGGATTCAGCCATTTGGAATCACTGGCAGTAAATTAGAGGGCACGAGAGATGGGAGGTCGGTATGTATTTCTGGGGCTCCCTCCTTGTGGAGTTCCTGTGGCTAGTTCTACCAAAGGCCACGGACATCATAAGATGAAGTACCCTGGGGCACCTGGGTGGCTCAGTCAGTTAAGTGTTTGACTCTTGATTTGGGCTCAGGTCATGATCTCAGGATCATGAAATTGAGCCCCATGTCAGGCCCTATGCTTAGTGTGGAGTCTGCTTCAAATTCTCTCCCTCTGCCCCCACCCTGCTCGTGCTCTCTCTCTCTCAAAAACAAGTAAATAAGATGAAGCACCCCCATACAATACTGTCTCTGAGTTATGGTAACAGCATTTTCCCTTTCCTTCATCAGGTGGTAACTTTCTGATGCTACTAGCACCAGGGTACTATACTATCCCTGGTTGTTTCCTCCAAACTCTGCCTATACCTTTGTTTCATTAAACTCTCCTCAAATGGCCCACTTGAAGTATGCCATCTCTTTCCTGCTGAGACCCTGAAAAATATAAGTGTTATTATTAGTGTGGATAACAAGGTGCTATGAAAGCAGAGGAGCAAAAAAAAAAAAAAAAAAAAATTGCAAGACCGCAATGATTGTGGAGGATGTCAGAAAGACTTTGGAGGAAGCATTATCTAAAGGACCATCTGAAAATTGATGAGAGTGGGCAGTGTGTAAAAAGCAGCACAAGAACATTCTAGGCAGAAGAATACCATATGCAGAGACACACAAACAAGAAGGTGCACAGCATTTGGGGGGAACTTCAAGTGTCTCCGTTTAGCTGGAACATAGAATAAGAGATGAGAGGACTACTGATGCTGGTGTAAGTTATGAAGTTAAAAAAAGACCATGTATGACTTTTTGCTATAGGCAAGGAGATACTACTGAAGGTTACAATATGATCACATTGTATTTAGAAAGTAATATATAGAGAGAGGATTAGAAGGGGGCAGGACTGAAGACAGAAGTATCAAGTAAATAATCTAGGTGAAAAAAATACAATAGCCAAAAAATGGCAGTGTCAAGAGAAATGGAGCAAATGGTATGAATTTACCAGCTATGAAGGAAATAAATTCTACATGATTTAGTGAGAAATTAATTTAAGGATGAGGAGACAAAGAAGTCAAACACAGCCCCCACCATTAAGTTTAATTCTTTTGGATAGTCCTGACTTTCTCTTGTATAAAATGACTTGTTCATCTTCAAGGGAACTTTGGAAGACAGGAGGGTTTTGACTTGGGCAACAGGGTGACTTGTGATGCAATTGCTCTTCAGAAAGAGGCCAATGAAACTTTAAGCCACCAGTAGGCTAGAACTGCCTCACACAGGCTTGTGGGAATCAGATCAATTGCATACATCTGTTGCTGGTTCTGAGTTCAACGGCGTTCACTTTCATAGCTCTCAGAAACTGGTCATGGTGGGAGTATGTACACCACAGATATTGTCTAATACTACCAGGCAAGCTTTTACAACCCTTCCCTGCAAACATCTGGTTGTTAAACATTTACCAGCCACTCTTGATTACGGCTATTTTTGAAAAGGGAGAAATACCTGTGGTAGTGATGGCAGAACTGAAATTTTAGTCAAAAAACCCTGTGCCAATAACTGATAGTCAAACCAGAACTAGAAGGCAAGTTCTAGAATGTGGATGAAGGCAGATTAGAAAGTTCAGTGGGACATCCATGAGCTAAAGATAGTTAAGTACATTGGCACAGAGAGGGGAATCTGAAACATCTGAGGTGGCAGATAGTTGAGGTTGCTAATAAGTGATGAGAATTCAGGATGGCCAGGAATCAGAAACCAAGAGCATCACAAGAATAAGAGATAATTCAAGCATTAAGTATGGGGAGAAAGTATATCGAGGCAAATCAAGAAACAGAAACCTAAAATGATGACATAACTTCTTGTCAGTTTTTATAAAGGAGGCCTTCCATTTTCCTGCTGAGTAATTGCACTGGAATATTTCATCACCTTTACCATGGACGCACCTTCCAAAAAATAAGGCAGATCAGAGTTCAGAGACCTGTCATGTTGCAGGGAAGATATGAGACAAAGTTGTGTACATGGGCAACTACTGGCCACGTCTAGTCTTTGAGCCCATACTTCGGTAACCCATACTTCTGTAGTTGGGGCCAGTCATCCAGGACATAGAAGTCCAAGATGGACCAAAGAGAAACTTCTTGTTTCCCTTAAGTATGGTAGGTAGGACGGCTAAATGGTTTGCAGGGCCCAATACAAAATGAAATGGTAAGGCCTTTTGTTTAAAAAGTATAAAGAATTTCAAGGTGGCAATAGCCAAACATTAAACCAAACATATTCCCATGAAGTTGGCTCTGATGACAGATCACATTGGTAATGGTGAAACTTGGTCTAAGTTATTACCTTCCAGATTCTCTCTTGCATTATTCACCAGTAAGTGACTTCAGAAGACAGGAAGATACTGGCTCTTTGGCTAATGACAATAGATTTGTTAAGTGAAGACTCCTTGGAACCAGGAGACTTAAGACTCAGAGAAACAGATGATGGAAATTATGCCCAGCTAATGAAACAACATGACAAGTGGCAAAACTGTGAGAATAAGTATAATTGTTTTCAAGCAAGTTCAATGAGCTAAATGATGTAACAAAATTTCAGTGGGTACAGAAACAATGGAAGTTTCCTTCTTGCCTACATCACAGTCCAGTAAAAGCCAGTGGAGCTTTTGTTCGACATAGTCAGAGACCAAAGTTCTTCAGTCATATTGATCCACCTTCTCCGAGGGCCTTCTATTTGACCCCATTTAGTTGGTGGAGAGTGAAAGAAGAAGAATCCTGTGTGGGAGATCCGCATGAGTCAACACTGGAAGTGGTACCCATCGCTTCCACTCACACTCCTTTGGACAGAACTCAGTGATGTGAAGTTCCACATCTATCCACAAAGGAGACTGCAAAGTGTGGTTCTGTGCTCATGAAGAAAAGAACATGAATATGGATGAACACCAGCAATCTTAACCACATGAAGACTATCCGTGGTAGCTCAGGTCCACATGTTCAAAAGCAGCTCCAAATTTTGTTGTAGAGAAAAATTCCTCCTTTCCTTCCTCTTTCTTCTTTCCATCGTTAAACAGGTATTTGCCAGGAGCCTGTAATATACAGGCCTGTGCTAAGTACACAGGAATATAATGCTGATAATACATAAAGTCTGCACTCAGGGAGAAGTAGTCACAAACAGAACAGTAGAAAGAGGACAATACACATATGACTTGCTTTAGATAACATTGCCTTTAAAGATTTTATTTATTTATTTTAGGGGGCAGGGGTGGAGGAAGAGGGAGAGAGTCCCAAGTGGACTTCACGCTGAGCGTGGAGCCCAACAAAGGCTTGGTCCCATAACCCTGATCACGACCTGAGCCTAGACAAGAGTCAGATGCTCAGTCGAACTGTGCCACCAAGGCACCCCTAGATGGTACTGCCTTTAAACTGATATGGCTCTGGCTTCTCAGAGCTGTGCCCTTTGAAACAACACTGAACTCTCCGTATCTATTTGACAAATTACAGAAGTGTGGATTTGATTGAGGATACACTGATTTTTCCCAAAGTTAAGATTTTCTCTTAAGAGAAGATATAGTGAGGACCCCCCAAGCCCTGCCAAGGCCAAACCTTCATGAAATATGGGTGTCGGAAAACGTGATCTCTAAAGTCCCTCTAGCCCTGACATTCTAAGATTTCATGTTCCTTGAAATGAGGTAAGAAGCCTGGACAAGACCCAAGGATAACATGCAAGTGAGAGTTAGCAATAGCAAAATGGAATTTAGGGGTAAGAGCCAGCAGAATGGAGAGCCTACTAGGACAGTGACTTGAGGGCTATTTTCTGACTTAAAAAGTATTTCTCTATGATGGTTATTCAGTTAAGTGTATCTTCACCGTGTTTGGAACAGTGTGTCTGCATTCTTAAATATTTAGAACTCCTTGAACTTTAGAGTACATAAGAATCATACCAAGAACTTGTTTAAAATGCAACTTCCTTGCCCAGAATTTCTGATTCCATACATTAAGGACAGGAACCGGAAATATGTGTTTTTAACAAGAACGTCTCCGAAGCCTTGAGGTTGAGATTAGGTGTCCCAAACAGCTACTGACTATGGTGAGGAAGCTCAGTGCAGTTAGGCATTCCAGCCTTTTCTCTCCTGCAAGGCAGAATGTGGCAGAGCAAAGGTGATCCGTGTTACATCCCTTTTTAAAGCATATTAGTGCTATGGCTTGCCATTCCCATCACCTTGCTGCCAGCATTTGCAGAGTAGTTATGAGAAGAAGGGGGATTGCAATAAGACTTTCCAGCTGGGTTTTCGTGTTGACACACATCTGGATAAAAAATAGAGGAGACAAATCAATCCATTAGACAGCTGTTTCCCAACATCTCACTGTTTCACACTGTGGGCAATACAACGGGATTCAGGGCTCTTTATTCCTGTTTGAGTTAGAAAGTTTAATATCATAGAAGCAATGTTTTTCTCACTTTAGACAGTTTGCTAGAATGCTCTCTCAGGTCAACTTGTACTCAGAGCTACCCCGAGGAATAGAAAATTAGGTCTCTTCTTATAGACCGCAGACTTGGGCCGTGTGGAATTTCAGGTGCTGTTAAGAAGGTCCTGTCATCTAGGACAACCAAACAGTGTATGCAACTGACTTTCCTACTTCCACACTTTTCAGACTACATTGGAAAATTTTTTTTCTTGCCCTTCAGGGATTGCCTTAGACCATTATCCTTGCTTCATCTAGAAGTAGAGGTGAGGGCCAGGACATGCCTAAGGACCCAACGGATCCGCAACATGACCAAGATCACATCTAGAACCTCAGTTCCCACTGAGCAGTTCGTATTTACTACACCTTCTTACTTATGAAATTCCTTTTTGGCTTCAATTTCATAATATGAACCAGCTGCTATGGTAGGACCCTAAGTGAATGAGTCTATATATGCAAGAAAACAGTACCTTATAAACCAAGGATTCTGAAACTATAATTTGAATACCCTTTTGTGTTGCACCTGTAACTCTAAAAGAGAAAACGTTTAAGTGAAGTTTTCGCTTTCATCAGAAATTGCCAACTTTCCTTTTGACTGTGGCAGACTCCACAGTTAACTGGAGCTTCTGATGACTAATGGGCAGGATCATCCCATCCAGTTATGGGATCACTGGGTTTTGAAAAAATAAGGACCTGGCTGCAGTCCAATGACAAGAAGAAGGAAATTAGCCAGAAAGAGGACCTCAAATGAGGACAAACTTTGGCATGTTTTCTTTTTTTTTCCTTTACTGAGAAATTCATTGTATCCAGCTTATAATTCGCACTGGTCTATGTGACCTTTCTGCCAAGTAGGATGAGTGGGCCGGTACCCAGGTCTACTCCAGAGGCAAGGCAAGCAAAATCTTCAGGTTTTCATGTCGTCCTGTTCATTGTGAGGCAGACAAGGGGAAAACCTGGAACATGTGGGCGGCTCGTACCTGTGAATCTCTATGGCTGCCATTCACAGCTCAGAAGGTAATATTGCGTAGCTTATGATTCGGAAAGCAGCAGAACCAGGAACAACTCCACGTGTTGCATCTACAATAACAACCAGTGTCCAGCCATTGTGAAAGTAACGTTTTCACAAGCTTCTGGCTTCTGTCATGAGAGACAGTACCCTACCTTCCACCAATTCTTGAAGATGGGTTTGCCAAGCCTGAGTATCCACTGAGTTCTGAGGAACAGAAGAATAAGGGGAGGAAGGGCAAAAGAATGGGGAAGGAGACACACTGATGCCTAATTAGACCTAATTATCACTTTTTTTTTTTTTTGGTAAGGAGAGCTCTGAGTTTATTAGTTTTTTCATCCATTCAATAAATATTTATTAGGCACATACTATGAACCAAGTACTATGCCAGGCATTCAGAATATAATAGTAAGCAAGACTCCTTCATGGAGCATTTATGAGTGTCATAATCTAGTGTCTTAATTGCTATTATTGGTGCTATGAGGGTCCATAAGATGTGCAGCTAATGGATATCTGAGCAATCAGATCAAGACGGCCTTTCAGGATTAAATAATTTTGGATAAGCTGCTTTCATAGGCCTCTTTTTCTTCATTTTCACATGGGAATGATAAAACTTCTTCATAAGTTTGAGGTGAAGATTAAATAAGATAATGCATGTAAAGTTTTGTTTCTGTACATAGTAAGCTCTGCAAAGGTATAGCTGATACTATTATTTTTATTATTATTACTCTTAAACTACTATTACTAGTACATTATTACTACTCTTATTGTTGTTTTTATAATTATTTTGAACTTGAAGCATGGGTGGATGAGGGCCAGGGGAAGAGATCATGTCAGACAAAGGAACAGCGTTTATAAAGAACTACAGGCAAGAGACAGCATAGCTTGGGGTAACTGGACCTTTAGTATGTAATCAATACATAGTATACATATATAGTATCTACTATATATGTACATGTATATGTCCACATATAATTATAAATAGTATGCATATATGGTATATATATATATATACACACACACATATATATATAGTATGTATGTAAAAGGTAAGTGGTAATCAAAATACATAGTATACATATATAGTATATAGTACATACTATATATGTACATGTATATGTCCACATGTAATTATAAATAGTATGCATATATTGTATATGTATATATATACATATTTGTATATGTATATATATATACATATATGTGTGTGTGTGTGTATATATATATATATATATATGGTATGTATGTAAAACGTAAGTGGCAAGAGGCGAAATGGAAACATAAACCATGATCCAAAGAGTTTCATAAGCTGATCCTAAAGAGCTTGGATTTCATCCCAACAGCCATTGAAGGATATTAAGTACTGGAGTAACGTGATCATACGCTAACATACCCTCAGCCACACCTTCACACACAGCACACTCATACCCATAATTTATAGATAATCATATCATAGTACAGCTAGGGCTTACAGATGATATAATTCAAGTCTTTTTTTTTAAGATTTATTTATTTATTTGAGAGAGAGTGAGAAACAGAGAGAGAGCACAATCAGGGGGAGGGACAGAGGCAGAGGGAGAAGCAGGTTCCCCACTGAGTTGGGAGCCCGACGTAGGGCTCAATCCCAGGACCTGGAGATCATGACTTGAGCTGAAGGCAGATGCCCAACCATCTGAGCCACCCAGGCACCCCGTAATTCAAGTCTTTTATATTAATGTTGAGGAAATTGAGTACAAAAGGGTAACATGACTTAACTAGGATAATAGAAATAGTTGCTACATGTCTTTTGACTTCAAATACCTTATTTTTTTTTCCATTAGACAACACTGCTTTCCTTAACACTCTATTTTATTAGTACTCTGCTGTTGGCTGAGCTGGACAACTCTCAGGGTGAGAGTAGCCCAACTGAGCTGTTTACCCTCTAAAAGTTAATAGGAACCTGCAAAAAGATTCTAGCCCTGGTAAACTGCCTCTAAAACCCAAATTCCAGGTTCACAAAGTGTATTACAATGGGTCCTTGGGAATCCAGTGAGTTAAGCTTTTAAGAGCTCAGAATCATCTCCACAAGGGTGTGGATCTGGGGCAAAATTTCACTACATGACCACCCTTCAACCCCCACCTCCATTCGTATATAGATAAAATGAAGTACCAAGTGAACATAAAAACCAGAGGGGAAACTGGCCCAAAGAAGCATCCTGCAGATTGCAGGAGGAAAATCCTATTGGGAAATAGACTTGGTTAGTGTTGACCCCGGGTAATTTTACAACTTGTTTGTGTGTAATTTTTTTTTTACTAGCCCATAAAGACAAATTCCTTACTACCATTAGATGCTTTCCTCCATCATTGACCATCAAACTGTAAATGTCACGGATCCTGTGCCTGCCAACCTGTCCTTCCCTCACAAACTATTCAAGGCCTATCGTCCTGATGTTCTGCATGCCAAGAACAACTTAGAATACACCACCAAAATGTACCTGTACTAGATATCTCTTTATAGAAATGCCTTTACTGAACTACAATGTAATATTACATTTTAGAAAATTGTACATTCATATGAAAAATAGCCACCAAAAAGCATCTTCTGTAGAACTGCTTTTGAAGACATTTCCCATGATTTGACTTCATGACATTTATTCTTATAATTAATATCTCTAAAACTTAACATCAGAAAAAAGGTTCCTCCCTTCTGAAGATCAGGTAATTTTTTTCCCTTTTTTTTTTTTTTGGAATGAGTTATATCTAACTTAATTCCTCCCCCTTTTTCTTTCTAGGTTTGGCTGTCAGGAGCTTAGAGTTAACTCAATACTTAATTACCATCAATAGGTCATCCTTGGTTTAATTCTCTACTTCTTTATCTTGTTCCCACTGGTTTTTCAGATGACTTGTGTGAAAAGGGGGTTATCTGTGGAAAGATCATCTGGTTGAGCTGGAAGTTCACCAAGATCCTAAAGTTAAAATCATTTTTAGGATGATCACCCAGACGTGCCATATGAGAGAATGTTTTATTCTCTCAGCGAAGTCCTTGGAGACTTGGGACCTTCTTCTATGTGATGTTTGCTGTCGTTTTCTTATTTATTTTAAACTCCATGTAGGAGTGTATATTCATTTTCTTTGCAAGATACTTGAAATTACTTTTAGAAGAAGGAAGGTTGTAAATTATAAATAAATGGTCATGAATTATAAATATTTGGCATTAAGATTTCAGCAATCATAAGTTATATCCCTGAGACATGAGTTCAACCCACCACCAAAACAAAGTATCTGTTAAGGAGCTCCAAGAAACACCAAGTTTCTGCAGCTTTTACCCTGTGAACAAATCATTTGTACCTTACGTGGCACTCAGACTCCATGACCTAGTGTGAGTTTGGAGAGAAAGCCATAAGACTGTGCATCTTAACATTTTTCCCTCTGCAAATGGAAGCAGGAAATTGTGGCTTTAGTTTCTCCTCAAATTAAACAAATACAGACATTTGCAGTTTTTAGAACTGCTTCTGAGACAAGTAGGAGTGAAATGAGAGCAATAGCTGGAATGTTCTTTAGCCTGGGCAGCTTTCCTTAGGATGTGTTTGTTTGGTGACAAATCACTTCTTATTTCAAATCCTGCTGTTAGACTGAATGGCTGTGTAAAATTGAAATGACAGTGAAGACAAGTTACTCTAACTTCCCCACATTTAGGTGACCTAAATGGTGCTGTCCCAATGCCCTGACACTGACCTCTGAAAAAACAGGTGTGGACTTTAAGTATGGACTTTTAGGCACCAACTATATGTCACTGAATACAAATGCAGGAGGAGTCAGAGAAAGAAGAGCCCAGAACAGTAGTTGGGGATGGTGGCAATTAGGAAATGAAAACACTGTAATTTGAGAGAGAAATGAAAAAACATTCTAGATGAGGGAGGTTGAAGAGAGAATGGTCAGAAAGGAAAGTGACTGGCAGGGATGTGAGGATGGGTGGGGAGGAGTGAGCATACAAGATGTGGATATCTAGTGTGATAAAAAATGGAGACTGAGAAATAGAATTTGAAGTAATAAAAATAAGATTGTGTAGGTAGGTTGGGACTAGATTATCAAAGTTTGTAAAAGTGCAATATTGTTTCTAGAAGGATCTACACTAGTATACAGTATGGATTAAAGGCTGTAAAGATTCCATAAGAAACCAAAAAGCTGTTGTGAAAGTCTAGCAAGAGCTATGGTGCAAAAGGTGATGAGATCTTGGAGGAGGATGATGATAATAAAAATGGAAACAAAGAGGCATTTTTTTTTTCTTACAAAGAGGCATATTTAAGTGGAGGAAGGAACTGGCGTTTATTTAGCACTTATCATGTGCCTGACCCTTTACATGAATTATCTATCTTACTTATGGCTCATGGAAACATTGAAAGGTAGGTAAGATATTTATCTACAGATAAAGTAGAAGATGTAACACTTTCAGAAATTCATTCAGCTGATATGAACAGCCAAGATTTGAATTCAATGCTTTCCAACTCAAACAACTCCCATCTTCCCATTTCAACTTTAGCTATCCTGAAAGACAAAGTAGAAAGGATGGGATTTGATCTCAAAGCTGATATCTATCCCAAAATTTAAAAAACAAACAAACAATGGTTTCTAGAGACCAGACTTCTTATCTATAAGATATAAAAATGGCGTCACAGATGGAGACAACATAGTTATGAAAAATTAAATGAAGAAGGGCCTAATAGTAACCCTAATTGTTGATATTTACTTTGTTCTAGGTGCTTTACCTTTACCTGTGTTATCACATTTCGTATTCTAAAAAAGCCTAGAAGGTAAATACAATTATGCTCATTCATGTTAGAAAGGTGAGGCTTGTTTGGAGAAGTGAAGAAACTTGCCTGATGTCAAAGCTATGGATCCCCCGAAAGTATAGCCTGAAACAAGGGCTTGCCTACCATACAGTTTATTTTTGGAAGTGACCCTGAGGGACAGGAATGGGGGACTGGGAAAGGGAAAAGAGGGAAGCACAAAAAGCCAATCAAAGCTGTGTAACTGACATAGTCACTGAGGGGTCAATCCATCTGGGACTCGGAGTAGCCGAGGAAAAGAAGTCACAATGTCCTCAAAGGACAGAAGAAGGGATTATTTAATAATGGCTTCCACCCTCTCATTGGTC
Source organism: Ursus americanus (assembly GCF_024610735.1). Classification (NCBI taxonomy): domain Eukaryota; kingdom Metazoa; phylum Chordata; class Mammalia; order Carnivora; family Ursidae; genus Ursus; species Ursus americanus. The sequence continues at coordinate 64,106,033 of NC_142132.1, forward strand.
AAAGATTGCCCTACCAGCGGTCAACTCCCCTGCACTTTCAGGTTTACGCATGCATGATAATGTCGAACAGGTCCCATGTGGCAATAACAGGAGAGAGCAAGAGATGTGTGCAGCCCAGGCAAAGTGTGGTCAAGACAGTTACCACAGCAACAGCAGGAGTTACAATGCATGTCAAGAGGATGTGAATGAGGCACACGAGGTGTAAGGAAGCACACAAGGTCCAGAGGCAGAATAAGGATTCGAATCCAGGCAGTCTGCCGTGAAAGCCCAAGCTCCTACTGCAGAGGTTCTCGGATGTGGTCGTGCATCAGACTCATCTAGAGGCTTGTTGAAACATAGCTTGTAGAGCCCCGCTTCTGGAATTTTGGGTTCTGTAGGTCAGAGATGGGGCCAGAACATTTGCATTTATCTCAGTTCCAAAGCGATGTTGCTGGTGCTGCTCCAGGGACCACACTCTTGAGAACAACTGGTCTTACACACACACTGCGCTATCTTGACAAGGATCTCTGAAATAAGCAAAGGAGAAATGCATCACTGTGGGGGAAGCTGTGCCCAATTCACTGGCTTTCAAGTTCTTGGGAAACGGCTTGGATGCCTCTCAAAAGGAACATTTTCTCTACATGAAAAACAAGGTTTAGATCGTAAACACTTGTGTAAGAAATGATAAGCCCGGTTCAAGAGGTTCTGAGTGATCAAAGAAATGGTATGACGGACTGTCACACCACAGGCAGGAGTCCTAAAGAAGTAATTGTGAAACTTGGAAGGAAGAAAACACAAAAATCTAAGAGATTTAGAGTGTGATGAAGCTTAACCTCAAAATGAGGGAACATGAGAGAGAAAACAGAGCAGCCGCTATAGCGAAATCTTTATATCCGGGGTGCTCTGTAACACACTCTCAATTTTTGCTACATTTAATTAACACCTATTAAAAATAAGACTGTAAAAATAAGTAAGTTCTTACTTTCAAGAAGTTTACAGTCTAGTGAGGATGAGAAACTAGAAATCAATTAAATGTAAAACCTACCTGGTAAACCGATGGAGAAAGGAACAAAAACCTGTAAGAGCATAAAAAACGAAGTAACAAACTTTGTGTCAGAATGTTGAAAAAGTTGTTTCAAAGGCCGTGGTAATTAAACTGGGTGTACAAGGGGAATGGGGTTTACTATGCAAAGAAGGGAAGAAAGAACATTCTGAGCACAGGGCATCATACACTAAGGAATCATGAAGAACCTGGAATGTGCTAGGAACAAAGTTGAGCTCAGCTTGATCGGAGAGCGTCAAGATATATCCTGGAAACAGAGTGTGAAGTTCATGTGCCAACTAAGAGTTTTGAACTTTAGCTAGTAAGCAGCAGAGAGATAATAGAGGTGTTAAAATGAAATTTGGCACAAGGAGATTTGTTTTTTATGATTAATTTTTTTAAAGATTTCTAGATGAAGTGTGGAAAATGAAGTTGATTGGAAAAATGAAGTGTGGAAGATGAAATATGGAAATGGAGGTTCTGAAATAAAGCAATGACAACAGGTACTCTACCCCTGTTGAAGAGGTCAGATTTGAGGAGCACGGAAAGATCTGAATGCATAGTCCAAATGAGTTCAGGAAGCAGGCGAAAGAGAAGAGGAAGGAGTGCAGGAGTCAGTTAGTAGCTTGAAGACCATTCACAAATGTGTGTGTCCTTCATCTGGCTCTAAGAGTAATGCTCCGTGGTTTTTCCATAATGCTTATGATTTTTTATTTGTTTTATTTTGTTAATAAGCACCTGGACATAGATATCTCAAAGAAGTTAAGGCAACATTTCCTATAGTGTTCTTTAAAATATCAAATATAAGTCGAACAAATGTTTCAAGGTCAAATAGTTTACAAGACCTTCTTAAATGTGCATTGGGATCCACTAAGTATTCTCTGTTTCCTAACTCGCCTGTCTGTAGAATCCTTTTTTCACAGAGAATCTCTCAGATCTGGTGTGCCATTGAGCACACTCTGGAAAATGGTGGTTTAGGAAGTAGAGGAGCTCTTCCTCTTCACAGTGAGATAATTTCCGTAGATAGAAAATTGAAAGTGACCCTTTCTTCAAAAGAGGTATCGTGATAGAGTGAATGGGTCATGGGCTTCAGAGACAGTCAAACCTGGGGCAATATCCTGATTCTTTCCTTGGCGTGTGTATAATTGGAGCAAGTTAGGTAAACTTTGGTGTCTTGGTCTTGGTGGGCTCATCTTTGAAGAGCAAATAATGATACCCACCTTGCAAGGTACTAGGGAATTAGGGGAAAATATATGTAAAGTATCTGTCTGGTCCTGAAGCAACAAATTATAGCTGCAAATTTTGCATTAGGGAAGCTTAGAATTTTAGCCTATAATGCTAACCACTATTCCTGTTCTAATTTCTGACTGGGTTGGGAATGTCCTTACCCACTTTGTCTTCTGGTGCTTTAAATACTCACCTTCTGTTTTTCATTCTTCATATTGCTCATAGGTGTTATTTCTGCCTACCACCTATTGGTGTCTGCTGTTGGTTGATTTAGCTTTTGTTTGCTGAACTAACTGGCTGGTTCACTGAAAAAAGGTCCAGTGGTGTGGATCTAGACTTGGTAGTTTCTAAGGTCAAAAATCACGAAGTTAGGAAGAGTTTGCTTTTCAAAAGAAAAGACAAAGCAGAGTGAGAGCTGTGGGGAGCTGAGCCATGAGCTATTTCTGTACAAGTCCACGGTTCCAGATCCAATTTCTGTTTTGCTAAGAAGAATGACTCATAAGACTAAATCACAAGCATGTCAGAAAAAATAACCATTACAACCTCTTCAGGTTGCGGTTAAAAAATGATTAGTGTGTTATTGTGAGGATACTTTCTCTGGAAGGAGGGTAGATAATGGCTTAACTGGAATACATAACTTGATGTGGCTGTGGTGTATGGTATTTGCTCGAAAATATAGTTCTCAGCTTCTATTCAAATTCTCCCATGAGCCAAAGTAATTTAGAAAACTTAGTGCAATGAGACCAATGACCATTGGTCATCAAGATGAACGAATTTCAGGCATGTGCTCTTTATTCTGCTGTTCAAAAAATGTTCCATGTCTCCCGTTGCTTACTGAATTAACCATTAACCACAAACTTAATGCACAATTTAAAGCTCTCCATGGGCATCATGAAACAAAGAGGAACTAAATTATGTGTCTTAGACCAGTGCTTCTCAAACTTTAATACACAAGTGAATGACTTGGGGGTGTTGATAATAATGTGGTTCTGATTCAGTAGGTTTAGGGTAGGACTACTTAGAGCAAGGCATGCCAAGGTCTTGGGTGATGAGAATTAAGGAAGCAAAAAAGAGTCTTAATCATTAAATCCTGGGGTGAGAGGAGGGGGTAGGGAAAAAAAGCCAGTGAAGGGCTCCAGTGGAAAATAGGAGTGAGAGATGAAGAAGCCTGGAAAGAGTCCTAGGACATTTTCCCTCTAACTATGACATTCTTTTAGACAAATCCAGGGGAGTTAGGTATTTAACTTTCTTTTCCCAGTTTACATTTCCTCTCACTACGTACTGCAGAACAAGTTCCCAAGGAGTTTGAAACTAATAGTCTGAAACCCCTTGAGTTTATTTCACCAACACTAGAGTCCTGTTGTAAGATGGGGAATATGTGTCTTCACGTCATCATACTTTAGAAAAGATCACCATCTTCCTGAGATCGATATTAGGGTAGTCTTCATCTCTCTGGTTTGAGAATTTTAATCGTGATATTTAGAAACCTGGCCATCAGTCAGAAATTCTAGTCCCAAGTCACCTGGGAACTTTCATGCCCATTAGACTTGCCACAAGATTCCAGAATCCTCAGGTATTAGAATGATAACTTATTAAACACTTACTAGATAACAGATATCATGATTAGGGCTCTGTATACATTATCTCACTTGAATCACAGAAAAGAACCACTGAATGAGCATCTGTTCAATTAAACCGAATGTCTTACAAAGTAATACTACAACTTTCTTCAGGGTTTAATTTTAGCCTGTCCTTTGTATAAATAGTATACAGTAGTTGTGTGTTTTCTTTACTCTTGGATATTAACTGTTTAGCTTCTCTTCATAATTTTGAGAGTATTAGATACAAATGTAATTACTGAAGACCCTGTGTCTATAACTGGAGGTGATTCTGAGCATTAACGATACATTTGAATCATTCTCGTTTGGTGTTTGGAGAACATACTGTTTTTTACAAGTTTGAGTCCCTGGTACCATTATTCCTTCTGAGATTTCACTCAGCTCCTTAATTGAGTCATTTTCATTTTAATCAAATTGTTCCTTGGAGCAGCGACAATACCATAGGAAGTCCAAGTATAGATCGCACTTTGGCTCTTACTTGGCTGATACTCCATTTTGAAATCCAATCCATGGGTTCTGTTTCCCTTCACTGACTTCTGTGAAAGTAAAACATTAACAAGTGTTAAACTGTTACTTGCTTACTTGCCTTTTTAATAGGAGTCCAAAGGTTAATAAAATGGAAATGTTTTCACAGCAAAGCTTTGTTGTAATATTTAACTTCCAGTTTGCTTCTGGGACCAGATCCACAAGGAAAGCTTTCCATACTGCGTGGAATTATTTCAACATGAATGCTTTTGGTCCTGGCCTCTACTGCAATGGTTTTTAAAATCATGGCTGTGTGCAAAATAACCTTGGGTAATTTTAGAAAGTAGATGTTCAGCCCCCATCCCATCCCCCAGCTCTAGTGAGTAAGATTCTCTGGGGGGGTGGCATGAACGTCTGTGTTTTAGAACCACCGCTATCAACACCACTAACCACTGGCTCGCTGAGTGATTCTTGTTGGGAACTACTGTATGGGAACTACTATATGGGAACTACTATCCAGGAGCAATGAAATGGTCCCAGCTGATCAAAAAATGGGGGAAAGCCATGTCTTTACTTGGCCAAACATATCAGAAAGTCAGAAGTGTGCTCTGGAGGACCCCTACATCAGAGCCTCCTATTAAACTTATTTAAAGGCCAACACTACATCAAAAACTAATGATGTTCTGTATGGTGACTAACATAACATAATAAAAAATTTTAAAAAAAACTTATTTAAAGGCCAATTCCAGAACCTTAATCTGGATTTACTAAATCTGAATTTCAGGGACTCAATAATCAATTTTATGTCAGATCCCCAAGAGATTTCCATGCATGCTCAAGTTTTAGAAACTCTCTATATGAATGAACAATCAACTGCCTAGGTGGGTACTCTTTTCCATTCTTTTCTGATATTTAATTCTATCCCTGACCTGCAGGTACCATCAGAATCATTCTAAGAAATTGTTCTCCATTTTTTTCTGAATACTGAGTTCCTTTTGGTGAAATCTGTGAATCCTCTCCCTAGAAAATTTCACACAGGCACATATACACGTTTCACATTTCATGAAGTTCACAGGCCAATTCATAGATGCCAGATTAAGAACTGTTACCCTGGAAAAGGTAACTGAGTCAATCGAATTCAATAAACATTTTGTCTTGATGGGTCTACCAGGACACAGCAAGGCTAAGTAAATCCAGAAAATTCTGGATCAGAAAGCTACAGTGGGACTGAGAACAGGGAGGAGGAAATCCATCCTTCAGTTAGAGCCCTGCTTAACATGGAGACCAGTCTGAACGGAGACCTTCTTTTTTTTTTTTAAGACCCATGGACCCAAGAGTTTGCAAAAACACTTCCTTCTTTCTGGCCCAAGGGTACTATGACAGATAATAGAAGTTTCTTCAATGCAATAAACACTTTTTTTCAGTACCTACTGTAAAGTGCTAACAGGAGCTGGGAGTACAAAGTTGAATCAGACACATGTGCTGATCTCAAGCAACTCGAAGATACTGGTATATTCCATATTGCTGGATCCACCATAATCATGAAATATCCAGCCAAAAACATTCAATGAAGTTTGAGAGATTTTCCTGATTGCGCTACTTTCTTCTACTGGCTTTCAGCTCCCCAGCTCCATCCCCCTTGCTCTCCATATCTTTTTCTTCCCCTTTGGGTTTGATGACCCACTTGGATCTATTTCTCTGGCATACCAAGTTCGCATATTTCCCTGGACATTTAACTCTGAGTACTCCCATGGTTTTGGTGCCCCTGGAGCTCTGACCCCCAATATAAACAGTTCTGCCTTTCAGAATTCTTGGTAGCACAGAAGTTCCCAACCAAAGAAGAAAAGCACCTTAATTTATTTATTCAACATTATCAAATATCCCAGGTACTATTCTAGGCACTGGGAATACATCGGTGAGATAAATTGACAAAAATCCCCAGGCTCTTGGAGTTCACATCTTAGTAAGAAGAAATTCACGGTATATACATAATAGTTACATCACAAACACATAAGTAATATATGTAATAGACACAGCCCATTCTCATTATTCACACAATTCTTATTTGCAAATTCTCCTATTTGCTGAAAGTTATTTGTAACTCAGAAATCAATACTCACAGTGTTTTCATGGTCATTTGTAAACATGCCAAAGCAGTGAAAACTTGTCACCTAAGAGGCACATTCCTAAGTGAGGTCAAACAAGGCAATGCTTTGCCTTCATTTCTGCTCTCATATTAAAAGTGTCTTTTCTTGGTCTATTTAGTACTTTGTTTTTCTCATTTTTGTGTTGTTAATGATTTTGCTGTTTAAAATTCACACCACCATCCCTCCCCCTACAAGCACAGTATTTAAGTGCTGTCTAGTGTCTCTTAGCACAAGAAGGCTGTAATATCCCTTCCAGAAAATACGTGTGTTAGACAAGCTTTGTTCAGGCATAAGTTGTAAGTTAAATGTTAATGAACCAGCAATATGTAATAAGTAAAGTGTCTTTAAACAGAAGCACACATAAAATAGGGTTGTGTATTGATGATTGAAGAAAACTTTGTGACCGAGGCCCACAATAAGAGTGGTTGTTCAGTATTTGCTAATTCAGCATTCACAGAGAAATAACTACCGTGAATAATGAGAATCAACTGTACATATTAGATCAGATTTTAGTTAATGTTATGAATTAAAAAAAAGTTACAAGGTGTATAAGAAATGATCAGTGTGGGATTGTGCTTTCAAAGTACAATGATATGTTCAGGTGATATTTGAGTGAAAATATAAAAGAGATTAGGGAAGAAACCATGAACATATCTGGGGGAAAGAGCATACTAGGTAGAGAGAAGAGTAAGCACAAAGGACATAAGGCTAAGAAGAGGTCAGGAGAGCAAAGGGGAAACCAAAAGCTGAAGTCAAAGATTTAATGGGGAGCAGAAGATCTGCAAAGACTATGGCTTTTTCTCTGAGTGTAGTGGGAAGCCACTGGAGAGATTTGAGTGGGAGAGTGACATGATCTGACTTATGTTTTAACAGGATCTTTTATGTTGAGCATAGACTGTAGGGGAACAAGAATGGGAGAAGTTAGTCTATTTAGGAGGCTTGTATAATCCAGGGAAGAAATGATGGTGGTTTAGTCCAGAATGTTAACAGTGGAAGTTAAAGAGTGATTGGATGCTGCATATATTTTAAAAGTAGAGCCAACAGAATTTGCTGCTGAGGGGCGCCTGGGTGGCTCAGTCGTTAAGCGTCTGCCTTCAGCTCAGGGTGTGATCCCGGTGTTGTGGGATCTAGCCCCACATCAGGCTCCTCTGCTGGGAGCCTGCTTCTTCCTCTCCCACTCCCCCTGCTTGTGTTCCCTCTCTCACTGGCTGTCTCTCTCTCTCTGTCAAATAAATAAATAAAATCTTAAAAAAAAAACTTGCTGCTGATGAAATGGGGTACATAAGAGACAGGGAAGAAGCAAGAATCATGCAAGGATTTTGGCCTAAGGAACTGAAATAATAAAGTTGTCATTTGATAAAATGGGCAAGAGATTCAAGAGTAGGATGACCAGGAGTTCTGTATTGTATCCATTAGGTTTGATATGTCAAAGAGACACTCAAGAGGAGATGTGGAATAGGTAGTTAGATATATTAGTCTAGATTTCAAAGGGCAGGCTCAGACTGGAGAGTTGTCACCCATCAAAGTCATAATCCTGAATATCCAACAGTTTTACATATCCAATGTGGGTTGTATATCCTGGATATGGATATCCATATCTATCCTGGTAGATGGGGGGGAAAAGTGCTCTAGTTCTGAACCTAGAAGCACGCCAGCATAATGAAAGATGAAGAAAAACCAGCTAAGAAAACTAGAAGGAACAGCTAGTGAGATGGATAGCAAAAACAGGAAAGTAATGTTGTCCAGGGATACCATTGGATAAAGTGTTTGAAGAAAGAAGAAGTTATCCACTGCGTCAAATTCTTCAGCTGGGTCAAGAAATATGAAAAGAAAATTGAGCTTCGGATTTACCACACGAAGGTCATCCGGGGCCTTGACAAAGCAGGTAGGTGTGAAAGCCTAATGGTAGTGTATTCAAGGGAGAAGAGGAGATAAATTTGAGTCAGCAATCATAGACAAGTCTTTCAAGGATTATAGCTATAAAGGAGAGGAGAGAAATGAGGTGGTAGGGAGAGAGGTTATGGGGTTAAGAAAGTTTTTATTCATGATGGGAGACATTAAAGCATGCAGGCTGTTAAAAGGCGATTTTTCATGGATCTCTTGCATTTGTGCAGGTCTTGTGAGCAGAGACAATGTTGTTTCTGTTCTAGATCTTCTTTTCAGGGGATATTTGTATAATGAACAGCTTTTGAAGACAAAGTATCTCCCTCCAGAACAAAGGGCAGGCATGTCTACTGTCCAGTATAATAAATAATTCAAGCTCAGAATTCCTCTCCTGGAATGCAATTCACTGTGTATGCAGGTGTCACCTGGCCCTTTTGCATTACCTCATGAGTGTTAGGGCTCAGGGAACCACACAATAAAGTGCGGAATCTCTGACTACTGCTGTTGCTGTCAGTAATAAATAAAGTCCTTTGTTTCTGACCCAGGAGTCTCATAGCTTCTGCTAGCAGCCATAGAATTGTGACAGGCTAACTTGTGGTTTGCAAGTACGGTAAAATCTCAGACTCCTCACAGTTCTGGACCCTTGCATATTGATAACAACAGTCCAGTAGAAACAAACAATCCAGTAAAGAAGAAAAAGCTTGCTGGAGAAGTGAGAGGGGAATATTTCTGTAGTAATGCCTTGAGTAGGGTAAGAGGAGCTGGGATCTGGTGCATACCCACAGGATCTCAGACATTTCCTCCATAGTAATAGAAGACAAGTTAGAATACATGGGAACAGATGCAGGGAGGTAAATCAGTGTGGTTATGGGAATGTGTGGACATTCTCTTGCCATTGCTTTTGTTTCCTCGGTGAAATAAGAAGCATTGCCATTAGCCGAGAATGAAGTTGGGGAAGAAGTGTTAGAGACTGAAGAGAGAGGAAAAGGTACAGAATAGTCCTCTGTGTGTGGGAGGGAGAATAGACAAGAGAAAAACAGTTGGATTGATGGACATCACTACAGGCCTTTTTCTAACTAAAAGTGAGAATTCAGCAGGATACACTCATACATGCCCTTCGTGAGTCGATCATAATAAGTGAATGCTGCTGACTCTTGCCCTCTGGGCATTAAGGAACCACGGTGACCAACAAGACCCCTTTCTCACCCCAGGAACATTTGATGTACGGTCAGGTATAGTGAATCCTATTCACCAATTAAGCACTGGCACTTTTGCCCAAATGTTCTGAGACTTACGTCTCTGTGCAAATAAAGCTTCAGATTCACATTTTAGTAACAAGTGGCTATCTGGTTTACATTGTTAAATTTTAATTGTATTACTAGAGAATGTCTGCTCAATTTGTGTCTTTTATTGGTGATGCTCTGTTTTCTAGGCTACTAGACATTTACTTTACTTCCAGATAATTACTGTAGCTTAGATTTTAATGTCTTAATTAACTATCCTTATTAACTTTATGGCAAGAGCTGCAGCACAACAATAACTTCTTATAAAAACATGCTTGATGATAAAAATATTACACCCTTTTCACCTGCAGAGTGAAGAAGATGGTGAAATAGGCAGCATTCAATTTAGTTGGTCCCACTCAATGAATTTCTTTTAAAGCTCAGGCACACGGACCAGTCCAGTATCATGGAGAGACAGCCTCACTACAGCAGCTGTCTTGGCTGGGCAGCTTCTTCTCAGTCAGAACATTCAAGTCCCAGACACTTTGTTAAACTAGCAAAGCATGCCAAGAGGAAACATAAAGATGCCTGTATTTCTCAGTCTTTATTCAGTCAGAACTCTCCGTTATCTTTATTTGTTGTGATGGTTTAATTAGCCAGCGAATAGGCACTTCTCAGCACCTCCCATGTGTCCACATTTCTTTGTATATTAGTCAAAATAGGCTTGGCTCTGCAATGGTCATCAGTAGTCCGTCAAATTTCAATGGCTTACACAATTAAGTTTTATTTCCCGTGCATCCAAAACCCAATGCATATTGGATCACCCTCCTTCATCTTGTAGCTACTCAGTGGTGGGCGCTCAAAGTTGCCATGGAGCCCCCAAATTTGTCATTGCATAGGAAAAATCAGGGTGGATTTGGCTAATATCACTTCTATCCAAAGCACACTGACCAGAATCCAGTACGTGGCCCTAACCCTACACAGCAGGAAAGCTGGAGAACGTGGGGGAGCACATGGATGGTTGGGAAGCCCAGTGAAGTATATCAGTTTCCTAGGGCTGCTGTAACAAAGCGTCACAAACTGGCGAACTTAAAAAAACAGAAATTTATTCTCATAGCTCTAGAGGCTGGAAGTCTAAAGTCAAGGTGCCATTAGGGCTCCTGCTGAATGCTCCTTGGAGACTCTGGGTAGAATTCCTCCTTGCCTCCTCCTAGCTTCTAGTCATGACCATCAACCCTTGGCATTTCTTGGCATGCAGCTGCATCCCTCCAATTTCTGTTTCTGTCATCACATAATGTTCACCCCGTGTGGCTGCATTTTCACATAGCATTCAGTAATATTGGGGATTAGAGCCTCCCTACTGATTTTTTTCACCTTAATTTGATTATATGTGCAAAGATCCTATTTCCAAATAAGTTCACATTCACAGGTACCTGAGTTGGGGCTTCAACATATCATTTGGAGGGACACAATTCAACCCATAGCAAGGAGTAAGCTCAGAGTGTTAGGAAAATACACAGGAGTGACACCTGGATCACAGTAGCTTCCTAACTTAGAAAGAGACATTTCTAAGTCCCTAGTATCATCAATGGACAGTCAAGCAAAAACACAAAAGAAAGGCATTCCAGGCATAGGAGCCAGTGTGTGCAAAGGTCCAGCAGAGAACCTGATGCATTATGTGAACAGATTGGTCTTGCTGAAGATGAAGTTCAAGGTAGGAAAGTTAAAAGAGATGTGGCTGGAGGGTTTTGAATGGTTGCAACTTTATCCTTAGAGCCAAAAGTTTAAAGCAGGGAAGTGACAGTGTGAGAAGTTACGAACAATCGTCATGGCGGCAGAATGGAACAAACATTGAAGAAGGCAAGTTTGGAATTAGGAGTTAGTATGATAATCTAGGTAAGAATGGGTGGCAGCCTTAAGAATAGTAGCAGGAGTTTTGGTGAAGAGAAGTTGGTAGATTCTGGAGATGTTGGGGGGGGGGACAGATTATGCTTTATGATTTTTAGTATGTGGGAGAAGGATAATGGTAAAAGATGACCCCCTGTTTCTGGCCAGATGTGGCATATAATTTAGTGAGACATAGAACAAAGGAAAGTTTGTCAGGGGGTAGACTGAGGGTGGGAAAGTCACTGAGGTGAAGATACGTGTTACCGAGCTACCTGGCATGTCACAAGGAACCCAGGCATTTAGGTAGTAATGTTGGCTACAACCCATGTGCTCTTTCAACCACATCCTGTTGCCTACAAAAGCCACAGTAGCAAAACTCTAACTAATGGAAAACAAAAATACCAGTATATTATTTATAATGGTATAACAGGAGTGTGAGAGTTATAACAGGAGTGTAAGTGTTATAACAAGAGTTCACTAAAGGATAGGTCCTTGAGATCCAAGAAGAAAGAACAATCTTGAAGGAAGTAAAGACTCTTAAGCTTGATCTTTTAATTACAAAATTTGGAGAACCAAAAAGAGAACCATAACGGGGTGGAAAGGTGTAGAGGGAGAATAAACTTGGTCTCCTGGGGTGGACAGCTCGATTTGAACAACATTGTAGAGAGCAAATTAGATGGGGCAGGTGAAGACAGAGGAGGGAGGGTTTGGCAGCCGAACAGCAAGCTTTCCACAGTGTCATCTTACTGAAATGGCACTCTCTCTCTCTCTCTCTCTCTTTCTCTCTGGAGAGCATTTCCTGCTTCCTCTAAGTATGAGGACAGCTGTCATCCTACAATATTTATTGAATGAGTGACTAAATGATTGAATGACTAGTTCAAGCGAGGATTATCAAATCACTGAAGTTCCCTTTTGGTCCATGAGTCAGCAACTTTTTTTATTTTTACTTTAGTGACTTTTTTTCTCTCAATGAAAGGACAAGGCTACTTTTTCAGGGGAAAAAATATTATTTTACCTGTCCAGTAGTGGTGATTTATTCTAGTCTCAGGGGAGGTACCATAAGCCAGAAATCAGGACGTTTTTGTTCTTAGCCACTAATGAGCTGTATGACCTTGGTCACGAGGCATCCCCAGGCTCTGATTTCTTCATTTGTAAAATAAAACACCAGACCAGGCCATCTTTAAGGTTTCTTCCAGCTCTATTATTTTATGATTCCTTTTTCATCTTTATAAGCTATGTTTGATTTATTAGTCTCCTGAATAACACTCAGGTCCAATGATGCAAGGGCATTATAAACAGCTGATATTTTAAAATTATTTTCACAATGTCAAAATAACTTGATTCTTTTAATTCAATTAACCAAATGCTCAGATATTTTCACAGGTGGCCTGTTCCATTCATTTCTTGTATGAAACTGCACCTGTTTGGGGCCAATTCCTTTCAACTTCCATACCAATTCTACCCCATCAGACTGGTCCAAGTGAGGGCTCCCAGTTCAGTTATCTTACTTCAACAGGATCTAAAAAGGTCAGTTTAATCAGGGACTTCAGACTAGAAGTTCTTTGACTTTCATGTGCTTAAGAATCACCTGTACGAGGATTTGAAAATGCAGATTCCTGGCCCCTAAACTTAGAGAGCCTGGTTCTGAAGACCGGAGGTAGAGCGCAAGCCTCTGCTTTCTCACAAGCTCAGTAAGGTCTGATAGAGAAGTCTGTTGGTCATAATATGAGAAATACTATCTTAGAGAGGGAAAAGGGGTTTTGTTGAGAAATAGTAAGTCAACACTGACTGAATTGTTATCAATTTTAAGCCAGTAATTTAACTGCAGGTATTTGTATGTGCAATTTTTTTGCAATGTAAGTATCTAGGATTACTATCTGGCTCTGAAATCAGCAACAAATCACTCTGAGGACAGGTTAGAAAGTGCATAGCTCTGAACGGCTACCAATATTTTGCCTCTTTCTGCCTTTACTGTGCTGCCCTGCTGAATGTATGGTGTCCGCTTCTTACATGGAATCATCAGATTGCACTGATGCTGATGTGCCCATTGAGAAGAGGTCCATCTCTCTGAAGCATCCAGTCTTTCTGGTCAAGGCTCCGTGCCTCAGGCCAGGAATCCATCAACTTCCCAGCTTGTTCTCTGCCCTGTCCTCCACAGTGGCTCTCCAGTTACCCAGCCCTATACAACGAAGCTCAAGGATGGAGAGATTGCTGTCAGCAACTCTGTGATGACTCTTTTGAGACTCCTTGAGAGAGTTTTGTACTGCCAATCAGGGAGAGATTTTAATCACGGTCCCCAGAGTCATGTGAGAAGAAGATTCTCTTTGGCACTGAAAACAATCTGGAAAACATTTTCCCATTTTTAAACAGGGTCAGTTAGATCTTTGCCTTTTGACTCTTTCAATTTACAAGTGGGCTTCTGTTTACAGAAGTTTCACAATTTACAATAATATTTTTACAAACAGTGAATTCTGTTTATTTGACTGAACACATTTGGAACCGAACTGACCGATCTTTCTGATAGTATATAGGCATGTAGGCACAGAAGGACTTGGAGGCATAAGTTAATGGGTCCTTCCCTGTATTCCCCACCTTAGCCAGAACAGCCTAAGTCAGATGGTCCTCAACCTTTATTCATCACATGCACTTCTAAACTTCAGATTCCTAGCTCCTACTTTCAGATACTTTGATTCGGTGGGCTTGGGCTGGGGCTCAGGAAACTGAAGAATTAGATAAACACCCCAATGATGGTAATGCTGATGACTACACTTGGTGAAATATCACCTAGCATTCTAACCTTTCAGGTTTACGTGTTCCTTGGCTATGCCATGTTTCAAGGTCATTACTCAGTTTGCCTCTACTGAAATGCCCTTCATCCTTGTCCAACCAGGAAATTTCAATTCATCCTTCGAAGCCCAGCATACATGTCCTTTCTCCAATAGCTGTTCTCAAACTCTCTCTTCGTCACCACAATTCTTTGCTACCTTGTCTGTGCTCCTATTACATTTTTAAATAACTTAGCCGAACATTCTACAAGTAGCTATTCAAGTGCCTACCTTTCCAAGGTGTGAGCTCCTGGAAGGCAGGAGCCCGGTCATCTTTGCTTCCTCAGAGCCCAGCATTGTATCTGACAAGTGTCAGGTATTTTAAAGGGTCTAGATTCTAATGAACTGATAGGGACACAGGTACAGGTGTGTGACACACCTGCACAGGCTGATGCACAGGAATGGTTTTCTTCCAAACGTTCTAAAATATATATTTGACCTTTAGAGTTCTCCAACAATATAAGGCATGCCAGGAGAGGAAACCTTGGCCTTCAAGTAGTCAGGAGGTTCCATCTCTGTGTAAACCATTCTCTCCTCTTCAGTACCATGTACCAAAATCGGGTTATAGAATCAATATTTTCTCTACCATGTGTTTTGGCTTGTGAGGGAGTAATTGCTTTCGGGGGGTGCACAATAAAGAAAACCAGAGGCAGAGGAGGGCAATTTCAGCGACAGGAGTTGGAAATAGATTTCCTCATCAGGGCAGCTTCTTTTTTATCTCCAGAGAGGAGGCCATTTTCCACCTTGTTTTTGTCTGTTGCAAGCCTTCTCGGAAACAGCAGCTCCATGGAAACAGGCACCGCTGTTGCATGTCAGGCATTTAGGCATCTACTAAGTGGAGACGAAGAGAATATAGATGGGGCGGGGCAGAGGAAAGGCAACAGAGAAGAGTGCAGGCGGCAGCACTGTGATGGGGATGGACACCTTGCTAGCGGGAATGTGTGGCTGCTGGAGGATGGAGTGGCATCTTGTGCCAGTCTTCTTAGGATTCGCTTATCAAAGGATCTGCAGCTGTGCTCCTTTACTCCGGTCAGCTGCAAAGATCCTAGCACGAGGAGCACCAAACAGGGAGCTCTCAGGATCTGAAAGTGACGCAGCACGTGAAAAATTTCAGGTCAATTCTATAATCTGCTTTCTTCCTATATACCTCCAAAGGTCTGAAATTCTGCTTGAATTCAGCCCAGAATCAAAAGTATCTGAATCTCTCTTCTAGTAAAATTTTTAAAATACTTACCTCTGTTATATTCCTTTCCACAGGGTGGAAGTGACAGGCACTGTAAGAAGTCTTTTGCAGATGAAGGATCTAAGGTTCAGTAATTTTCCTGAGGTCCCTCAATTAATGATGGCAGAGGTATGGCTGAGTGAAATCTCCTCTCTTCTCTCTACGCTGGGGTTCAGGTTTGGGTGTGGAGGGGTGAAGGCCTATTGTTTTCCTTCCCAGAGAGAAAGCATGAAAGAATAATAAAACTAGGAAACTAAATATCCAGCTCAGTCATTTCAAAGATCATGGTGCGGTACTCACTGGGCTGCTGGTGGCAGATCTGTGAACACTAGCGTCAGAAGAGGGGGCTTTAACCTGAAGGTGATGACAAACCCAGTGTGGGAAGAATCGATAGATTATTATGTGAGTCATTGTGCTTTGTTATAAACACCAGTCTTTCACAGCAAGCACCCTATTGCCACAACACAGCAAGACGAACAGGGATTCTTATTCTTCAGATCATAGGAATTAAAGCTATTAGCATATGGAGCAGAAATTGTTTTTAAAAGCATTTGTTTAGCACCTGTCTCTCAGCTATTGGGTGCAGAAAACAAACGCAAGCATTCTCTTCCAACCTCTAAGTGCATGCCATCTGGCACCAATTATTATTTCCCCAAACATCTGTTAGGAATTGGTATTTAGACTATCAGGTTCTGGACCATTCTGGGGTTAGATGATGGTGGGAGTTTAAAGTCCTGAACCTCCAAGAAAATGATCCCCCTTTTTCGTTGATATGCATTTATAAGAGCCTGAACCCATCTGACCATATTGTGTCTTTTTATGGAACTGAATGACGCAGAGGCGTGCCAGACTAATGGAGAGCTATTTAGACTTCACCAAAGCTCTCAACAGTGTTTTGGGATGAAAGTCCAAAAAAATGACGTAGATATGTGGACAGCACAGCAGAAAGTAACATAGTAACTAACTAATTGGTTTCTTAAAAGGCCTATATTAATAACAGTGCTGCTGCCTATTATCTTTCTCCTTTTTAAAATGACTTTGTTAGGCCTATTTTACATATCATATAATTCATTCACATCAAGTGTACACATTCAGTGATTTCTTGACGCATTTTCTAAGTTGGGCAACCATCACCTAAGTCAATTTTAGAACATTTCCATCACCCCAATAAGATCGTTCATGCCATTTTATAGGTTAATCCCCACCCCCACCCCCACCCCACCCCAGGTAACCACTAATCTACTTTTTTTTTTTAAGATTTTATTTATTTATTTGACAAAGAGAGAGAGAGACAGCCAGCGAGAGAGGGAACACAAGCACGGGGAGTGGGAGAGGAAGAAGCAGGCTCCCAGGAGAGCAGGGAGCCCAGTGTAGGGCTCCATCCCAGGACCCCGGGATCATGCCCTGAGCTGAAGACAGATGTCTAACAACTGAGCCACCCAGGTGCCACCCCCCCCCACCCGCTAATCTACTTTTTATATCTATAGATATTTGCCTTTTCTGAATATTTCATATGAAAGGGAACATATAATATGTGATCTCTTGTGTCTGGTACCTTTCACCTCACATGATGTTTTTGAGTTTATTAACATTGTAGGATATATCAGCAGCCCATTCTTTTTTATCATTGAATTGTATTCTACTGTGTGGATATACACATTTTGTTCATCCAGTCACCAGATGATGGACCTGTAGACTGTTTCCAGTTGAGAGCTATTATAAAGAGTGCTGCTAAGAACATTAGCATGCAAGTGTTTGTGTAGATGCAGGGTTTCATTCTTCTTGGGTAGATACCTAGGAGAGGGATTATTTTTCTTGCTATCTTTATCTCCATTAGCATGAAATTCCTTTAACATGGTGACTCACGTCACTTTGTGCCATCTGACTCCTTTTGAAAATCAAAGTGAAAAGGGAGTGCGGATCAGGTAGTCAAGAGATATTTGAGGGCAGAATTCCCCGAAGGTGCTAGAAAAAAAATTTTTTTCCCAAGAAAAAATAGCCAGAAATGGGTAAAACATTGTATGATAAAGTTGAATAGTAAAACAGTTCCATTGTATTACGGTAACATTTGTTGTTCCCTATGTCCTTTCTTTGGTTTTTCTAGTCCAGTATCCACACTGCGACCACTGACTTTACTTAAATACAAGGTTCCCAACATTAAGGTATAAAATGCAAACTCTTTAGCATGCTTTTCAGGGTCTTCGTGATGAAATCCCAACATATCACTATCAGGGTATCAAATCTTGTCAGAAAAATAGAGTCCTTTCCAGGTAGTTCAAAAGAGGAAAATTAATACAGAAACTTGTTTTACAGGTGTTAGAAGAACTAAAGGCCAAAGGGGTTGGTATGAGGCCACACAGATATTATAGATAGAAACTGCTTCTTGGGGCGCCTGGGTAGCGCAGTCGTTAAAAGCGTCTGCCTTCGGCTCAGGGCGTGATCCCGGCGTTGCGGGATCGAGTCCCACATCGGGCTCCTCTGCTGGGAGCCTGCTTCTTCCTCTCCCACTCCCCTGCTTGTGTTCCCTCTCTCACTGGCTGTCTCTCTGTCACATAAATAAATAAAATCTTTAAAAAAAAAAAAAAAAAAAGAAACTGCTTCCATCTCTAGGGCTGGTGGGACAGTGGGAGAGGGGTGTTATTAGAGTCAAGGGACACCTGAACACTCTTAACCCAGCAGGCTGACTCTGGAAGGAGGGAGAAGAGCCTATCTGCCAGAGATGTCACTCAACACAGAGAAAAAAAGGTTGAAATATTCTGGTTTACATTTTTTCCTATCCTCCAATCTCCTTCCAGTGCAGCCTTTGGCTAACCTATCTGGCTGGAAGTTGGCAAGTGCATCTGAAAATCAGAGCAGGGCAGAAAAAAGATAAGACAGCAAACAGATAAATGTCCAGCTCTGTCTAACCACTTGCCTTAATTCACAGTCCTCAGAATATAAATATCATGAAACTTCCAGCTTCCCAAAGAGATCCAGTACAAATTTATGAACATTTTCTGTGCCTTGAATAGAATTCTAGTGCTAGAAGGGACATTTTGGACCATTCAGACCAATGGCTTCTGAAATCCTTGATGAAGAACTGCTAAGCAGAGTCAAAGCAGAAGCACTTTGTTTGTTTTGTTTTACATGCTAAAGCTTACAAGTAAAATTCTCATTGTAAAGGAGTCTGTGGCTTTAAAAAGGTAGATGTTCACTGGTTAGTCCAGCTCTGCACTTTACAAATGGGGAAAATGAAGCATGGAGAGTTTAGTGACCTTTTCAAGATCCTGCCCAACTTTTTCCTACAGCACAGAAATGTTTGTCAGGACAGAGTCAGGATTCAGACTGCCAGCACTCTGTCCACTCACCACCAACCTTCACACTCAAGCAGTGTCTCTCAGCCTCTGGTGACCCTAAGATCACCCAAAGAATTTTAAATCTATATGTAGATGTCTTCCCTCCCCCACATCAGAATATCCAGGGTCAGGGCCAATGCATTCTTTATATTTTTTGAAGTCCCAAAGACCTTTGGGTACAACCCCTAGAACAACTGCTCTAAGGAACAGTTCACTAATCACGGAGGTTCTTCAATCAAGAGCAAATTCAATTATAATCAGTCCACCTTCCATTTGTATAGCACTTTTCCATCTATTATTTAGTTTAATCATAGCCAAACCCTAGGTGGTAGATCACAAAGGAAACTAAAACTTTGTCAAAGTCACACAGCCGGGAGTGAGTCCCAGCATTGGAATGCTGTTTCTGACATCCCGTCCAGTGCTTATCATGGCAAGCTGACCCTCTCTACTCCAATTACTATGGCAGGAATATGGCATTTTAGAATGATTTCCAACAAGGAAACCATATACAGTTTCTGTTTCTTCAATCATTATGCATCTGTTTTCATAACCATAGCAAAGGTATGTTTCCCCACCATGCACGTCTACTAACTATAAGAGAACCACCCCCTCCAAAAATCTCCCCCAATGATTCCAGGAAGTCCTCAGCACTTGTATCTCATGTGCTTGGAAGAACGTTATCCTTTCAGCATCACACAGGGCTCACTATGCTCTTCGCCTCAAATTCTAGCCACAGTGGACTTTCTTCTTCTGCAGTGCTCTTATATGCGGGTCCCCTCTCACTTCTCCATCTCAGCGAAGCCTGGACAAGCAGCACAAGCACACCTCAGAGATATTGCCAATTCAATCCAGACCACTGCAATAAAACAAATATTACAATAAAGTAAATTTGGTGTTTTTGGTTTCCTAGTGCATAGAGTTATGTTTACACCACACCGTAGTCTGTTAAGCATGCAATAACATTACATCTAAAAAAACGTGCAGACCAAAATAATTTCAGTAGTAACATCAAAGATCACTGATCACAGATCACCATAACAAATATAATAATAATGAAAAAGTTTGAGATATTATGAGAATTACCAAAGGCAACACGGAGACACAAAGTAAGGAAATGTCGAAAAAATGACACTAATAGACTTGCTCAAGGCAAGGTTGACTCAAACCTTCAGTTTGTAAAAAACACAGTATCTGTGCCATGCGATAAAGTGAAGCACAGTAAAACAGGGTATGCCTGTAGATTTAAAAAATCACCTAGGATTAGGGACCACTGTTTCAAGTCATATTTTTCCCTAAAATTAAGAATTATTGCCAACATGTGGGAATTAATTCTTTAATTTGCGGGTCAGGCTTCCCATAAGTCTGGCAAAAAGAGAGGGAAACAATAGGCTTTCTTTGTGAAAATATACATTACTTTACAATAACAAGTTCCTCATTAAAATGTGATACCTGCATGTCTTATCCTCAAATGATAACATTAGATATGTAATTTAATATCTTCCATAGGTTTGCTCTTTCCTTCCTTGTATCAACAGACTACAAGGCTGAAAGATTCAAATTAGGAGAAAGTCGAATCATTCCCTTTGTCCCTTTGTGCCTTAACTTTCATGCCTCTCTTGTCTATTAGCAACTAGACAGATGAATTTTATGTGCGATTCAGAACAACCATCCAACAGGAGCTAGTATGCTTAAGGATACAAGGGCACGGAATGCTTGAAGTCAGAACTTCCCTGGAAAATGCAAAACATATGCTTTCCTCTGTCTGAAATCCTTTCATTTTCTTAGCCTCAATTATATCTCTCAGCTGTTCCAAGCTCCCTATCCTCCCCACTCCCACTCCCCAGCATACCAGCTGCTAGGTGTAGCGAAATTTAAACATAATGTTGGGGATTGCTCTGCTACAACAACCTCCAATTTACAAACACGGTTCCAATGCAAATTCTGTGATGATGCAGTCCTTGGAATTATAGAACCAACCCTCCATAAATTCTTTTCTAAAGTACAGCACTTATAAACCTGGTCAGAATTAAAGGGTTCTCAAAGATGAATGGAGCCCAATATGTCTCATGGTCTAGAGGAGGACGGACAGTAAAACATGTCAGCAAACGATTGTGAGTGCTAAGAACTACAGTAATTTGAGCAAGAAGTTG
Organism: Ursus americanus; assembly: GCF_024610735.1. Taxonomy (NCBI): domain Eukaryota; kingdom Metazoa; phylum Chordata; class Mammalia; order Carnivora; family Ursidae; genus Ursus; species Ursus americanus. The sequence continues at coordinate 64,127,038 of NC_142132.1, forward strand.
TGACAACCCGTAGGAGGAAGCGATTGCCTGGGCAAGGATGATGATGCAGGAATTCCTTCCCAGGAATCAACATCAGAATGGAATCCTGAAAGCTAAATAGGAGTTTGCTAAGTACCTGAGACAGGGAAGTGCAGAGGTGCACAGAATAGCTTAACTGAGAAATCAGAAGTTGTTCAGAACCCCAGAGCAAGGCATGAAACTATAAAGGAGACCCTGAGGATGAGCGCGCTTGTGAGGAACATTCTGTAGAGTGAGGAACCACTGAATGGTCTTCTGTAGGAACACTGCAGAGGATTCTTGGAGTAAACCCAGCACTACCCTACCCCTGGGGAACAGCTTTAACAAGTCCTCTGGATGGGAGCAGCCATCTTAAAAGACCTCAGGAGCTCGCCTCCTCACCCTGGTGGAGGTCTGACCAGCAGGTGCGTGGTAACACACACAGGGGTGGGGGGGGAGGGGAGGGTTGGGGGGGTGCCATTCTTTACTTGCAGAGAAAGCTGGATGAAAGGGTGTTGCTGCCCAAGGACATGACTCTACCCGGTAGAAAAAAATCATGAATGTGTATCTAGAAGAGAATATACAGTTTAGGGCACACACAGTGAAGCAGAAACATGAGCCACTGAGAAAGAATTGTGACAGCTTTTAATGTCTTCCTTCTAGACTAAGAAGTCTCCAAAACTTCCCCTTCCTAAAACTCTAATTTCTTGTACCCTGTGTCACTGCCACCCCCAGCCACTCAGCCCCCACCTCATTAGCTTTCTGAACTACTTTGAATTGGGTTTTTGGCAAGGGCACCCAGGTGGACTAATGAGGTTCTCAACCACCTCTCTTCTACCAGAAATACCCACAGCTCCCAGCCTTTATGGAAAGAGGGGCTTTGCCTAAAGTCCCCATGTCTTAATAAACCCCAGTTCAAAAGTTCTCTGTCAAAAAGAATATTTTGACTTAGAAAAAATATTGCCATTCTTAGGAGACCCCTCGCAACAAAAAATGACACCCGATGTACATTTAACCCTGACTGAGTTCTTAAACTACTAAACCAGTTGCACAAGAAGCAAATAAAAATATGATTGTAATTCCAAAACACTCAGCAAAAGGGACATGGCGTCACGGCTGATGGTGAGCCTCTCCCACTTTTGTCTACTTATTTGAAGATTACACAGATCCAATTTCGAAGGTTATGTCTGTGGTCTTTATTTCCACCACACTAATACAGTAATAACATGATCAGATGTGCATTTTAAAATTTTCCTGGTTTACTTCTTGGAGAATTTATATGCTGTAATTCTTCAAAGTGAGTATAAAGTGAGTTTATCCAGCACATGGGTAGAAGGATTAGAAACCAGGCTTGTCAAAGGGTACAAACTTCTGGTTATAAGGTAAATGAGTTCTGGGGGTGTAACAGAGAGCATAGTAACCACAGTTAATAATACTGTATTTTATATTTAAAAGCTGCTAAGAGAGTAAATGTTAAAAGTCCTCACCAACCGCCCCCCCACACACAAATCATAACCATGTGAGGTGATGGATATGTTAACTAACCCTATTGTGGTAATCATTTTGCGATCCATACACATATCGAATCATTATGTTGTATACCTTAAACTTATATGTTGATTATATCTTAATAAAGCAGGAAAAAAATTAAATTAAAAAATCAAGTTTGAAAAAAATGCAGTTTGAGGGGGAAAAAAATCATGCTTGTTTCCAAAAAATAACTCACTGACCAATACAGAAATAAATATTCAGAATATATGTGAAGATGTCAAGTCAAAGGCAAAGTGCATCTGTTCTCTAGGCAAAGACCAATTGCTTGAAAAAGTGCCCTGGAATTAAACTTGATTTCTCTTCATTGAGAAAGAAATAGGTGGTCTTTGTCAACTTTAGGGATCAGGTTGGAAAGGCCTTTGCAAGCCAAGTGCTCAGTTACCCAGCTGAGCCGATGGAGCCTGTCTGTCTCCAGCCCTGGGCAGATATCACGCCAGAGGACCGGCCTCAGCTTCTCAAGGGCCAACCCCAGAGACCACATTCCTGTCATCTGGCCTGAGTGTTCCCATAGCACAGAAGGAAGTGAGACTGTCTCTGACTTGCCAAACCCCATCTGAGAAAGCACACCCCACCGGCGGCAGCCTCTTCTCCCAAGAATTCTGGGAGAAGATCCAGACAGAAGCACTTTATATGGGGCAAACGAAGCATCACTTTAGCATCCTGTTTCCTCTCCTGGCAAGCAGACATTTTTCTTTTTGTCTGTTACAGAAACTAGAACTGGATCATGTGCCTGGGATACTTAAAAGATGGAAATCAGTGACTAAGGGAAAAACAGCAAAGGAGGTTGCGTAAGAGGGACTGGCAGAGAGGAAGGAGGGCAGGGTGGCTTTCCCCTAGACCGGCAATGCCAATCCCATGGGTAGAGCAAATGCTGATAAGAGGCCTCTAGTGGGGAGGAGGAGCGGTGGCCAGCTTGCTCAAGAAACTTGAATTAGCCCAGGAAAGCAGGCTTTGAGAACCGTGGGGACCACCTGCCATGTTTAGGGTGAAACCCTCCTGTTTTTACCTGAGGATGAAATGGTTTCCTTTTTGGTAGCAAGAGCACTGAAACTGTAATTGAAATGAAACCCATTCTTGCTGGTTGGCTTCTGTGAAAGCCCTTTCTCTTCAGTCTTGGACGACTCTCGTATCTGTCACAGACCTTCCAAATCTGACCAGTATATATCCAGTTACAAGGCTTTTACTTAAAAATAGCTTTGTCATTGTTTTTCTAATTTTATGTGCTCCTTGGGGGAAAAAAAATTAAGGAAATATAGAAAGGTAGAATGTTAAAAGAAAAAAACAACCTAGAAACGACCATAAACATCTTGGCAAATAGTCTTTTCATTCCTGCCCTTGTTTCGTCCTTTCCTGTATCCTTTCAAACAGTTATTGAACACTGTGATAAGCCCTGCAGTTTCAAAGGTGTATGCAAGAGAAAGCAGTGTTTCTGTCCCCATGCTTCAGAATCTAGCTGCCCTTTAAGATCTTCACCTTTCTGTGCAGAAACCCACACATGCATAGACAGATGTGTATAGATACAGATCTATTGATAGTGATAATTTAAAACAATATGTTAGATCATATATAATTTTACACAAATGAAATTGCTTTAAAGTCAATTTGTAATCTATTTATTTCTCCACTCAATAATAAGCCATCAATATTCCATCGATATGTATCACCATGTTAATGGCTCCAAAGTGAGATTGCTCAATGAGTGAATATTTTACATTTTGGCACAAAGTATTATGTTGTTCTCCACAAAGTCTGCCCCAATTAGAGCAGACAATAACTATGTATAGAAAACCTAGGGCCCTACATCTGGTTTACCGTTGCCTTACCATTGTCAACCATTTTTATTCTCATTTTTTTTTACATTCATATTTTGCTTTTTTTCTCCATGGAATCAAATTTATCTATCTTTCCTTTCATAGTTTCTTTTTCGTGATGTTTAGAAAGACTTTCCCTATCATTAAATTATTTCAAAATATATTTTCTTCTAACACTTTTCTGGTTTCTTTTTTTTATGATTAAACCTATTATCCATCTGGAATTTAATGCAGTATAACAATTTACATAATGACACAGATTTATTCTTTCCTAATTATACACAAGAATTGTTATTTCAAAGGGGTGTTTTTATGTATAGGCTGCAAACTTCATGGAAATACCTCTTCATAGGAGGGGGCAATGTTTTCTTTGACTTAGTGTAAACTAGTGTAAACGGAAACTTTTCTAGGAACAATGCAAGGAAATGTGGGATGGATTTTGGTTTGGGGGGTTTAGAACTATAATTGACAAATACAATTGTAAGATATCTGAAGTGTACATTGTGATGACTCGATATAGTGTACATGATGAAAGGATTCCCCCCATTTAGTTAATTACTGCTTCTATCACCTCACATATTTATCTTTTTTGGTGTGTGAGAACATTTAAATTCTACTCTCAGCAAATCTCAATTACACAACAGTGTTATCAACTCTAGTCACCATGTTCTACCTTAGATTGTCAGACCTTATTCATCTTACAGCTGCAAGTTTGTACTCATTTACCAATTTGTCCTGATTCCCTCCATCCCCCACCCCCTGGCAACCAGTTTTCTACTCTCTGTTTTAATGAGTTTGATTTCTTTTCCTACATATAAGTAATGACATGAATTATTTGTCTTTCTCTCTATCTGGCTTATTTCAGTTAATATAATGCCCTCAGAGTCCATCCGTGTTGTTGAAAATGGCAGGATTTCCTCTTGTCATGGCTGGATAACAGTGTGTGTGTGTGTGTGTGTGTGTGTGTGTGTGTGTGTGTGTATGGATATATATATTTGGATATATATGGACATATATATATGGACATATATGTATATGGATAAAGAAGATGTGATACACATATATTCATCTGTTGACAGACACTCAAGTTCTCTCCGTATCTTGACTATTGTGAATAATGCTGCAATGAACATGGGAGTGCAAATATCTCCTCAATATCCTATTTTCATTTCCTTTGGATATAGACCCAGAAGTGGGATTGCTAGATCATATGGCAGTTCTATTTTTAATTTTCAAAATTTTTGAGGATTTTGGAGTGAGAAGGTGGAAGATACAGCATTTCTGGAGGAAAAGAGACACTGAGCAGAGAATTTGGCATTGCTGGAGTTTTGGAGCTAGTGACAGAATGATGAGCTAAGGTCAAATGGGAAGGCAGGAACCAAATCCTGTATATGCTATTTTAAGAGAGTTAGACTCTCCTCTTACTGGAGGTGAGGAGACATACGAAGAGTTAACATGGCAGGTTTGGGTTTGGAGTAGATCATTCGGATGGCTTTGTGGATAATTTACTTGAGGACTAAGACAAGGTGAAACCACATAGGAGGCCATGGAGGTAGACAAACAGAAATAACAAGGAGGCTCTGAATAAAGATTTTGGCATCAATTGGTGGTAGTGAGCTAAGGGATTTGAGAAATATTTATGTGGTAAAAGTAGCACGTGAGAGTAAAAGATGAGGAGGGACAAGGGTGATGCCCGGATTTCTAGCTTGTGCGGGGGTAGAAGGTGGAACCAACACAATGAAAGACAGAATGCAGAAACGATTAATGATTAGTCCCCCGGAAAATGCAGATTAAATCACATAACCACTAAAATGACTATATAAAACAAGACCAACGATACCAAGTGATGAGGATGGAGATTGGAACTTTCACATGCTGCTGATGGTAGTATAAAGTGGCACAACCCTTTGGAAAAGTGTTTGGAAATATTCACTAGGGTGGCACTTACGTATAACCTTAAGCCTGCCAAAATGTGTGCATGTGTTTGCCAAAACAAAAAATGTACAACAATATATAGTTTGATACTTATGATAGCCCCAAACTTGAAATAAGGAAAAAGGTCAGAAATAGAATGGGGGCACCTGGGTGGGTCAGTTGGTTAAGCTTCTGCCTTCAGCTCAGGTCATGATCCCAGGACCCTGGGATGGAGACCTGCATTGGGCTCCCTGTTCAGCAGGAAGTCTGCTTCTCCCTCTGCTCCTCCCACCCCCTCCTCCCTGCTTGTGCTCTCTCTCACTCACTTGCTCTCTCTCAAATAAACACATAAAATCTTTAAAAATTAAAAAAGAAATAGAATGGAAAAAATAAATTCTAGTGTATTAGTATAACCGAATATCACATATTTGTGAGAATGAATGTGCTGCATACTACAACATGGATGACTCTCGTAATACAGACAAACCTCATTGTACCTCACTTACTGTCCTTCACAGATACCGTGTTTTTTACTAATTGAAGGTTAGAGCAAGTCTATCAGTACCTTTTATTCAACAGCAGTTGCTGACTTCATGTCTCTGTGTCACATTTTGGTAATTCTTTCAATATTTCAATTTTTTCATTATTATTGTATTTGTTATGGTTACTGGCGATCAGTGATTACTACTCTTTGAAAGCTCAGATGATTAGCATTTCTTAGCAATACAGTGTGTTTTAATTAAGATCTGTATTCTTTTACACATAACGCTATTGCACAGTTAATAGACTGTGGTATAATGTAAACATAACTTTTATATGCATTGGAAACCAAAAAATTCATTTGATTTGCTTTATTGCGATATCTGCTCTATTGCCATAGTCTGGAACCAAACCTATAGTATCTCTGAAGTATGCCTGTATTTAGCTAAAGAGGCCATACACAAAGGGAACATACTGCATGATTCTATTTATATAACATTCAAAGACAAGCAAAACAAATCTATTGTATTAGAAGTCAGAATAGTGTTACTTTTGAAGGGAAGAGTACAGCAATTAGGGGACATCGGAAGGGCTACTGGCTGCCAGTAATGACCTATCTTTTTTTATGTGGGTGCTGTTTACATGTGTTCACTTTCTAGAAATTCATCTATACTTATGATTTGTGTTTTTTCATGGATACATTATACTTCAACACGATTTTTAATAAATTGCTTACCGAAATAATTAGTAGGTGAATGATCAGTTATGTTTGGGATCTGTTGAATATTGAAGTAGACGATCAGACACAATGGATCACTGGGTATGTGTGTCTGAATCTCCGGGCAGAAAAAACGGACAGGGGTAAGGAAAGTGTCTTAACAACCCTAAGGGAACAGAGCACAAATGAGGAGAGCAGTAGGCCTTGGATATAACCCAGGAGGATATCAGCATTTAATGTGTGGGCAGAAGAAAATAGAAAAGAAACAGGGAGCATGTAGAACCATGAGCAGGAATTGTTACAAAAGATTAGGTAGTAAAACTTAAGAAGGGAGTGATCAATAACTGAGAGACTCAGTACGATTAGGAGTGCGAATGTCCATTGGAGTTAGTAGCAGCAAGTCATGGCGTGCGTCAGCCAGACTGATTTCTGTGCAACGGTAAGGATAGCAGCAGTGACCAGCTGGATTGTGGTGTGGCTCCCATATTGCCTGTGTGATTATTTAAACTGCAGAGTTCTGAGAGCCACCCCTTGGAGATTTTGTCCTGTGGATCTTGCTTAAGGCTCTGATGATTCTGAGGTAGATAGTCTCTGGACCACACGTTGAGAAACTCTGGGTTAGAAAGTTACATGTGTCTTCTGTGAAGTCTAATCCTTCCCTCAGAATGGGACAAGGCAACTGATCTCTCTGAATTTTTGCTTATCCATTTTATTAAAATCAGGATATAAAAATGCCTACTAAGATTAAATGTGTGAGAATAAAATAAGTTATTGTTCATATATATGTTTAAGACTATTATGTTGTATAACTTAAACTGATACAATGTTATAGGTCAATTACATCTCAATAACACTGGAAAAAGTAAGTTAATGTATCTAAGTGTCTATTATGTGTTTTCCCCTCCATCTCCTGCCATATGCATAAGCCCGTGACATTCTCTTTCCTGAAGGCAAATGTAAAAATAAAAATGGCAGTGTATACAGTGCCAGAAAACAGTGTCTAATGGGAATCCGGCCTAAAGACAGTTCTTGATTTTGAACAATTTACAATTGTTAATGCCAGTAGTTTCTGAAATGATATTTACTGTATCCTATAAAAGTATCTGATGAAGGGTCTCTGAGATAGCCCAGAATCAAGCTCTTTCATAAGGGAAAGCCTGACTAAAATAAAAATAATCAAACCACGCACTGAAAAACTAGATGGATTATCAATAGGATCTTGCAGGGCCTCCAGGGCCCCCAGTTCTTGCTTACTAACTTCTGGAGGACTAAAGGAAGCCGTAGGCACTGGGAAAGGTAATAGCCTTTGGGTGTATATGTCCATTAAATAACAGTTAATTTAGCTTCCTTGAGTAGGAAAGAGAGGGAAAAAAAACAAACTGTAATAAATCAAACACTGGCGCATAGCACATTTCATTAGAAAGCCGTAACAAATACTCTTAGCCATCAGTGCTTTCTATGTGCCAGGAATGGTGTTTGGCACATCTACCTAAATTTTACACATGAGGAAATTGAGGCTAATGGAGGGTAAGTTAATTACTCAAGATCATACCCAAGTCTGTTTGATCTATTGCCTCTTCAAGGGCTTTGCTAAAGCTCTTAAGGTCTGTGCTATTTGTACACAAAAAAGATATGGTTTAGACTACATTATGAACTTATTGTATCAAGTACAATTCTTGCTTAATATGCCAAGCACATAGTATGAAAGAATCACCTCCGTGGCCTAGACTGTCTAGATGTTCGCCAGACCCATTTCTTCTTCCTTCTGGGAATGCAGTTTGACTGCACTTTCCAAAATCATCGCAGTGAGGCATGGACTTCTGACTAAATTCTGGCCAACAGAAGAAGGGCAGATGTGATGTGTACCATCTCCAGGTCTAGCCTAAGAGCAAGAAGATGGAATGAACTTAGGTTTCTCAGTCACTGCTCAGAGGAGAGTCATCCGACTAGTTAGGAATACCTAATTTATTTATTCCTGCTGGTTTAGGAATACTGAGGGATAAAAAACACACCTATTTTGTTAAGTCACTGAGATTTGTGAGTTTATCTGTTATGGCAGTTAGGATGACCTTGACCTTGGAAGCCTTTTTCATTGGTGTCACACTAAGCAGTCTTGTGATTGATATCAACAATGATTAATTAAGGTGGCAGCTGGATTAAGTTGACAGGGCCTGCCAACACTTTCAAACACAGGAATCAAATTTACCGTAAATTGTTTATAAAAAAATTCTTCAAAGGTAAAATGGAAATTCAATAATTATATAGAATACAATTAGGAGCAAAAACATTCATACTCAAATATATGATGAAAAATTGACTCACCATTTTATTGTTGCAAAAACATCTCATGGTCAAAATGGAATACAAGTTGAATATCGGTAAGCAACAATGTTACTAGTGTAGATGTAATTATCGGTGAATAGACATACACACAAATACTTAAAGTATGGGAAGAAAAGGTAAACTGGTACAGAAATTGGCAGAGGTTCAGAGGGGAGGGCTTTGTTAAATTGGAAAGCCCAGAGCTCTCACCCACGTCTAAAAATTGGTCATGGGTATCATGAAAAAAGCAACCTGATATTAGATGGGATAGCATTAGGTTTTCAGTGGAATCAACCATCTTTGGCCTTTGACTCCATGTGAGGAGTTCATTATGGATAGGGTGACTGTATGTCCCAGTTTGAACAGGACAGTCCTAGCTTATGACTGTTGTGTAGGCCTAATTATGAATAGTGCCCCCTTTCTTTCTCCAGAATGTCCCAGTTTGAATGAAAAATTATAGGATCATCCTTGTTTGGAGCCAAACTTCAGGAGCTCAATGCAGACTTCCCTCCCACATCAACAACTGAACTCATGTCGAATTTCCAGTACTACTGATGCTATTGTGAAAGTTAGGTTGATGAAGCAGAAAACATTTTTCCTCTCTTAACTTCACATGATGACTATTTGATTACAATTTTGAATAAGTTTGATGCACTGTCACTGCCACCCCCAGTACTCCCCCTTAGAATAGAAGGAAAAGCTTTCTCTTAAATGCAAGTAACATAGTCTATTGTTACAAACTCAGAATGAGCTTAAAAAATAGCAGCTTCCTCTATTATATTTATTACCAGAATTAAAGGCAATAGATCAATGATCATAAAATAAAAACTATCATTTTACACAAATGTCCCCAAAATTTTGCCTAGAGTATTCTAAATAACCCCATACCATAAACATTGAGTTCTATTAACAGATATTTTGCAAACAGTATATGTTAAAGAGAGCATATCAGGATGCAATTCTGAGTTATTCTTGATCTCTTATGGTGCTTTATGAAGATGATATGGGGAGGGGTGGTTCTAGAGAGAAGCATTACAACTCCTTTGAAATATTTCCCATACTAAGATTATTGTAGCCATTGCTATGGCTCTAATTCTCAATTTGGGCTTCCCACAGTCCTGGAAAGCTCAAAGTAACAGAATAAATGTGATGTACCTTTTTTGGAGATTCAGTTTCACTTTGGTGTTTGTAATTTTAACTTTTTAATGTTTGAATAAACATGAACATATTCAAAACATACATGAATTTTTAGGATAAAAGACGAGTTCCCGAAGAATCTCTCCTGGTTCTAGTAGACTACGTTGTGATCTCCCCATGTCCTTTGAATACTAGGAATGGAAAATTGGAGAAGAATCACTGCTCTGAGGTAAAGTACTTCGAGCCTCCATCAGCCAATCATCTGTCTGTTACCAGGGTCCCAAACTCAAAGGGCTGGGGGTTAAGAGCCCAGGCTTTGGTATGGAACAGACTTGGTTATTGTCCTGTCTATACCATTTACTAGCACCGAAATCTTGCATAAGTGTGAAGCAAGGGTAATAACGGTTAATTCATAGGAGTATTTTGACTATTAAAGAATGTATGGGAAGTGCTCAGCACAACACGTGGCACATAATAAGCACCCCACAATTGTTCATTATTCTTATTTCTTGAGAGGTCTCTTAGCCCCATTCATTGGAACTCCCTAAGGTAACCTAATCTATATAATTTTGGTCTAGAAAAAGAGATGTGGAGAAATGGGGAGTCATCCTGACAAAAAGGCAACGAAGGTATTTTTAAAAGCTGGGAAGCTATAAAGGAAGATGAAAGGAGCCAGGGTGTTTTTAACTTGGAGAAGAGGAAGCTGAAAAGTGACAATAGCATTCAAGTTAAGAATTATTATGAGAAGGAGGCTGACAGGTTATTTTCCATTCCTACAGGGGTTAGCACACATAAAGATTACAGCAAATATAACTTGATTTGACACAAATAAGAATGTCTTGTCAGGGAGAGTGACAACACTAGAACAGGAAGTTAGAAAGCGTATGGCTATATCAACCTGCCTGCACCTAAAAATATCCTGGCTAATTTAGGTGAAGATCTAGTTGTGGCTGCCCTGGCTGACCTTGTATATCTGAGTCCCAGAGATCAGTTTTCAATCAGTTCAGGGACACAGTCTTTGGCAGATGTTCATACCAGACATTAGCACTTAGGGCAGAGATATATATATATCTCCACACACCCAGCCTTTGGGAGACACGTTTGTACAAACTGATGCATAATTGGAAGAATAGTTCTAGATTTATAATGATAATAATAATGTGATAACAACAGTTAACACTTATTAAGTCCTTCCTATGTGAAAGATTCTATTCTAAGTAAGTTATGTGTGTTATCTTCTGCGGTTCAATAATGGGTTTTTGCACTTAACCGTTTGAGTTAACTGTTTAACTGTTCTAATCTGGACACTCCTTGGAACTTTTACATTTGATTAAGTGAGGTGAACACCTACCAAATCAAATTCTACGCACCCTTCCACGCCCAGCTTAACTTGCTCTTCTTTGTGAAAGCTGCCTGAATTTCAATTGTCATTCTTTTTCTCTAAACTCGCAGCTTTAAGCCTCAATCTGGGCACTTATATGAGACTTAAATCAGTACCTTGAGCTGTCTGTGCTATTGTTTCGTCTGGCTAATGAATCCTTGTGCTTTCATTTAAATCTTCATGCAGGCGTGCAGTATCTTCCAAGCCCAACTGTAAAATCTTCAGGGAAACCAGGTGTAGTCATCATGTGGGTTTTCCGATTTCAGTAACAGCAGCTTGTTTTGGGGAGTGGAAATTCTCTCTCTTCTATTGCATGCAGTCTTGATGGGACAGTCCATTGAAGCTCTCTGCCTTTTCTTTCCCTAAGGGTAAGTAAGTAACTTGGGGATAGTTGGAATTTCTCTCCCAGGGCTTTAAAATTTGAAGACGGTATCACACACATAGGGAAAAGAGTTGATTTATTCTAGTGACTGTCACCTGGAGAAGTTGTCTGCCTTCTGCGGCCTTGGCCTCCTAAGTTTATCAGATCCCATTCTGACCAAGCTAGCTATTCTAGCTTGTCTTTGAAGTACCTGATAGCCTTGCAAGAAGTTAGCCACTTTTTCTGTTTCTGGCACCCAAAACATGCTAACTGTTACAGGGGCAAATCTTCTACACACCAGGGCCACCACAAAAAGCACAGGGCCTATCCCAGAATTGGATGTTCATGAGTGACATTGTAAAGGACTCCGATGTAAAGTTCGATGATTCATTAGTTGCGTATAACACCCAGTGCACCATGCAATACGTGCCTTCCTTACTACCCATCACCAGCCTATCCCATTCCCCCACCCCCCTCCCCTCTGAAGCCCTCAGTTTGTTTCTCATAGTTCATAGTCTCTCATGCTTCATTCCCCCTTCTGATTACCCCCCCTTTCTTTATCCCTTTCTTCCCCTACCGATCTTCCTAGTTCTCATGTTCCATGAGTGAAACCATATGATAATTGTCTTTCTCTGCTTGACTTATTTCACTTAGCATTATCTCCTCCAGTGCCGTCCATGTTGCAGCAAATGTTGAGAATTCGTTCTTTCTGATAGCTGAGTAATATTCCATTGTATATATGGACCACAACTTCTTAATCCAGTCATCTGTTGAAGGGCATCTCGATTCCTTCCATGCTTTGGCTATTGTGGACAATGCTGTTATGAACATTGGGGTGCATATGGCCCTTCTCTTCACTATGTCTGTATCTTTGGGGTAAATACCCAGTAGTGCAATGGCTGGGTCATAGGGTAGCTCAATTTTTAACTTTTTAAAGGACCTCCACACTGTTATGAAAGCATTTTGTAACAAGATAAGAGGCATAAAAATTCCACTGAAGAGCCCCAGGAATGCTACATTAGTGATAAGATTATTGGAGAATTTACGTAATCCCAGCACCCATCTTAGCTACCTTGGCTTTGAAGAGGGGCAAGTGGCACACCATGCAATTGCCACTAGGATGCTTCAAGCATGCTGATGGAACATTCTTACCTCTAGAACTGCCAGCATTCCTGGCCCAGAAGGCCCTCCGTTAAGTGGTGCTAAAGAAGTTGATCTGAACCAGGATGAAGGACACTCACTGGATCGTACTACGAATTCATCCTATTTTTACATTTTCAAATGGACTTCGTAGAGTGCAAATGTGTACTACCCAGGACTGAAAAGAAATGAGGACAGAGCTCAGAGAGGTCAGACAGGGGTCAAGCAAAGGACCAAAATAGAAAGCGATACCCACAGCAGTTGTATGGCTGCACATGGTACAGGGAGTTGGGTCAGACGATCTCTAAAGCCTCCAATTTGGGCATCCTTTGTTTCTACTTCTGTCAGTTGTTCATAGTATAACTTTCAGAATCAGTCCCACTAAGAGGCAATGGTGAGAGCAGAAAAGATGTTGAAAATGACGTTTCAGCAGTTTGCTTAAAAAACAGAACTCTAATTATCTACAGATAAAATTTTTCATTCAGTAAACATTTGTTAATGGCGCATTATGCACAAATAACTGTGCTAGGTGCTAGGAGGAAGGACAAGCAGAGTGGAAAGAAAAAAACAGTTCCAGCTGCTGCCTTTCAGTAGCTTATAATTTACTGAAAAAGATGTTGTGCCACTTTGTGCTTTCTGCACTGAGACCACTCATTGCAAACAGTGGCCATTCACAAATTGATCTGTGACAAAGAACTCTTCTTGCTTTCAAGGAGCTTTTAGTTCTTTATTCATTCACACATTAATTCAACAGTTTTCACTGCTTCATCTCCATGTACCAGAACACCTGGGAAAGAATGACGGGTTCTCTCCTTCAAGGAGCTCCCAGGGAAATGGGATGGCCTAAGTCTCTATTTAGTTTATTATGCCAGTTCTTAATCTTCTTCAAGCCTTTTTTCTCCTGTAGTCATAATGCCATTTTGAAAGATCAAATCTGATCAGGTCACATTTCCCCTACCTCAAACTCTCTAATTTCTGTTGGTATATGATTCAAACTCCCTGTTAATACAAACCAGGTCCTGCATCAGCTGGCCCTGGACTGTTTTCATTTGAAGGGTCTTTAAATGTCAGGATGGCAGCCCCTTATAATCTAATTCTGTCTGGGCATATTGCAGGCGATGTAATAGCAGGCTGAAGTGCTATCAACAAGCTTATCACGAACACCATATAAGTATTCAGTGATCATCTCTACCCACAGAGTCTAGGGGGGTGTGGTGAAACCCATGCAGAAGGAGATCAAAGGCAGTGCAGCAATCGAGGACAAATGATTCACTTTTTATTGTTCCAAGATGAGCGCTCCGGCCTCTGTGAAATAAATATGTGGATAGAGAAACTTAAGAAATGAAAAAACATGATTTTCTGAAAGGATAATAGTAGCAGGGATTTTTATCATGTTGCTAGACCTTTGAAGTACTCTTTGGACAGTTACTTGAGATGCTCTGAGATCCTCTCAGGCTGCCACTGAAGACTGTGGGCAGAATTTGACTCTATCTGAGAGATGTTTTAACTATAAATATAATACTTCAAAGGGTCTGTGACTTCTGCTGTCATCTGCACAACATTCATCAAATTCCCTGAGGAACTTACCGTTCAGAAAAGGTTAAGAACCAGAATAAATAGACCAAAGCCATGGATGTAATCCCATCCGGAATTCCAGTTCTCTTTGTTAAAAAGAGCCAAACGCGATGCCTGGGTTACTATACGAGACAAGTGGTTGCTGAAATATTAGCTTAATTAATGGAAAATTTTGAGTGCCTAAACCACAGTTTCCTTAGCTGTAACTGGGAATATCAATATTTATTTCACAGCAATATTAAAAGGATTAAATGAAATAATGTATGTAAAGCACCTAGCACAGTGCTTCAAACTTGATAGGCACTCAAGTTTTTGTTTATACTGCAGCTATTTCTCCGATACTCACTAGTGTTAGTGCTCATTATACCATGAATTTCATATTGAGGACTTTCTACGTGCTATTTCTATGCTCCTCTTGTTCTCCATGGAGAACACTCTTCTATGTCCTCCGAGCCTTTGTAAAAATATAGAATATTCGGGCTGGAAGGCATTTGGGGGAAACTCCTTAATTTAAGGAAGAATACGCTGAGGCCTGAAGACTTACCCAAGTTCACACAGCTAATTAATGGCGAAATGGGGTCTTGACCGAAGTCTCCTGTTTCCTACTCCAGTGGCTTTACTGCTGCATTATTAGTATCCCAAATTGTGTGTGGGAGGGTGTATCCTGAATCAATACATTAATATATATTTACTAAGCACCTACCTAAGTGGACCTGGAACTGTGCTAAAAATTTTAGAAAATATAAAAAAAAAGGATGAGAAACATTCTATACAATTAAATAACTATAAATTATAACACAAATGAATCAAATTGCTCCTCTCATGGCAGACTTCTTTCCTCTTAATCCTACATTAACTTTGAAGTTCCTTCTTATGTTTCTGCCTTCAGCTGTGAGAATAAGGGAATGCAACTGTATACATGAATTCCTGCTAAGCAGTTTATGGCTGATTATTGCTATGCAAAAAACTCCATTATTAAGGTCAGGCACACATTCACACATTGTCCAATTAGATTTTCTAATAGTCCTATTTTATAGAAGAAATAAAAAAGGCATGGAGACAAAGTAACTTGCCCAAGTTCCTCTCAGACCCCACAGCCCATGTTTCTGTCACACAGACTCCACTGAGTTTTTAACTTCAATATTAATCCCTAGAAGCAAAATAAATAAAAAGGACAATACACAAGTGTGATGCATACAAATTGCTTGATTAGTAGGAATTTATTCCCAAACATTTGTAAGATGCCAATTATTTCTCAGGCTACCTCACAAGAGGGTAATATTAGTGTCATAGCAACAGCCACAAATGGCATTTTGCTCCCTCTGCCCATATTCCCCATCAAGATGGCTCTCGTCTCTCGGTCTCGCCTGTGTTTGTGAGAGAGTCCTTCCATCAACGAAGGGCCTTAAGCTGGTTTTCATTTTGTGGGTTCATCTCTCGGGTGATTAAGTGGCTACTCAGGTCACCGTGTTCTTAACCTGTTTAGGTTCTAGACATTATCTCAAGGTGGAAAGGTTTAGTTCACCCTGATGTGTAATATTAAACTGGTTACAAAACCGTGTAGCCTTGCGCTCCAAATGCCCTACAAGGGTGTGAGTGAAGGTCATTTCTCTTTTAATCTTAGGTCAGGCATGAGACCTGTAGTCTAGACCACAGGGTAAACGTTTGAGTAGCAGATGTATCCGTATTGCCCTCGTTACTGAGCCTGGCCTGTGACCTCCAATCTCCCAGACCTGGGGGATTTCTTGCCCAGGGGCTTCCTCAGGCCTTCATGCAAATAGAGGTGGACCAGCCCCAGAGACCTCCACATGTGCTCAGTGTCCAGTGTAAAAAATGCACGGTTCTCAGTTTTGTCACACTCTCCAGAGATACTGTGGATGGCACAACCCCCGTCCCACCAGCAGGAAGTCCACTATTCTCACCTGCTAAACCAGGCTCTCGGATCTCTCTTGGGTTTATCCACACATGAAGCTCTTCCTCTATCTCAGTGTTTGAAATAATGATTCTGAAGAGTGTGGATGAGAAGTCATTCTCTCCCCACTGAAACACCTTTTTTTGAACTAACATTAATTAACCTTTGCTCTGTGCCAGATACTATGGTACATTCTTTACATATATCATTTAAACCTCAAAACAACATAATTATGTGTATATGAAAATGGAGACTCGGAAAGATTAAATAATTTCCCTCAAGTCACCTAGGTCTTAGGTAATGGAGCTGGGCATAGACATAGGTCTAACCACAAAAGCCCTTTCCTGACTACCAAGCTACATTGCCGTCCTTTAGCTGCCTCAGTGTAATACTAATTTCTGAAATGGAAAGTAGATAAAAGGACAACATAAGTAAAAGGAATACAAATGCATAATTAGCATGAGTAAAGTGTGCTTTGTCATTTTTATGTCAAGCCCATTTCTGTGAATGCTCCATTATAAGAGCATTTTAGCTGATAAAAATTCAAAGATGCACATTTGCTGGTTGAAGCAAGAAAATGTCAATAATCCCACTTTATTTTATTAATTTAGATATGGCTCAGGCAAGTACAGCTGGTACTGCTATTCTTAGAGCTGGAAGAAATGAAGGGGGAGGAAGTATTTCTGCTAACAGATAAATCCAATCAGATTCAGGAGATGATTCCACTACTCCAAATCTCTAGTCATCCCCCATCCTGCTCTGCCCCTAACAAATCATCCACTGCAAACTGCTGGAGAGATGAATGTGAGAATGGAATTAATCAAAATAAGATGAGGGACCAGCAGTCTATCACAGGTGGCAGTTTGATTAATGAAAGCCAGAAAGCAGCTAGTACAGCTTGGGAAGTCGATGAGACCCAGGCAAAGGCAAAAACAACTGGAAAGCTCCAGTTCTCTCTAGAAAAAACAAAAACAATATTTTGTATTTACTTACTTCCTTTGACCTTAGGATGTCAAAGCATTTCACAAGCAATTTCTTATATTCTTGTCTCTGTTGTAGAGAAACCAATACAGACATTAAAGCAACTTTCCCTCTGGGCTAACAGAGGCAACAGGAACAGAGAAGAGAGAAAAGGAGTCAGAGTTCTTACAACTGTCCTTGTAAAGGATGCCTCCATGAAAAAGCAACCAAACCTTTATGCAGTCATTTTTATTAATCTTGTAATAGGTATTTTTGGGAACCTCTGGCCGATTTAGAGTGTTCTCTGAGACCTATACCCTTTGTTCACAGAAGTGAATCATGGCTGCCATGTTTATTCTGTGTGTTTTTCCCGAAGCCCACCATAGCCATGGCTGATTGGATCATGGTTGAATAGCTGACCTGACTGGGGCCGATCAGTTTCTCTTTCCAATGATTTGGAGCTGGGATTCAGAGAACTACTCAGTATGGGAATCAGGCACTGTTGGGTGAGCAAGAGCAAAGGAAGAGTCTGCACAGAGATTAATGAATCAGTTGTTTGGAGAACGAAGCAGGTATCTCCCTCGGTTCCTGACAGCTGTTCATTCCTGATTTCAGTCCCTTGTGAGGCCCAGCACATGGTCTGCCTTTAGATTGAGTGAAACACTCTTGAATCGTATTTTTAAATTTTCTTCTGCTTAAGTTAGCTCAAGTGAGTTTCTGCTACTTGCAACTAAAAGTATCATAATAAGTACTTTATTGATGGGTCTGTGGGGTCCACATTCTCCTTGAAATATCTGCCTTGAAATCTCTTTTAGTTTTTCCTCTACCTCTTCATCTCTTTCTCAGTTGCCATCAATTGTGCCTCTTTTTCTGCCTGCCCTTTAAATATAGGTACCCCCTAATGCTGAGTGCACAACCCATCTCTCTGTCCCTGATCTTTTCAGAGAATCTCACCTCCTGCATTGTTTCAGTTAACATCTACAACCACCTGAATCCTATATTTATCTCTAGCCCATACCTCTCAACTGGTATTGCCAAGACACTCTGGAGAGTTCACAAGCTATTTACATTATAAAGAAATAGGAAATCACTCATTCTTCTTCCTCAAGAAAACTCTGCTTTTTCTCATTTCCTATTGGAAAATGATGTCACTCTTTCAGTAGTCATTCAAGCTAGATGCCACAGAGTTATTTTCAAATGATTCCTCTTTCTTACTCCTTGTCATACGTCAGTCTTCATCATTTCCCAATTGGACAATTTACTATCCTGAGTTTTCCTAAGACTTTTGCTTCCTACAGTCCCACATAACCACTTCCGACCATTGTCAATCCCTTCTCTACATTCTACGACTATTATTCTATTCTATAGGTCTGTCCTTACGCCAGGACCATACTGGCACTGATAGCTGTAGTTTTGCAGTAAATTTTGTTTTTGTTTTTGTTTTTTATAATAATATTTTTTTATTATATTATGTTAGTCACCATACAGTACATCCCTAGTTTTTGATGTAAAGTTCCATGATTCATTACTTGCCTATAACACCCAGTGCACCATGCAATACATGCCCTCCTTAATACCCACTATCGGCCTATCCCGATCCCCTACCCCGCTCCCCTATGAAGCCCTCAGTTTGTTTCCCAGAGTCCATAGTCTCTCGTGGTTCATTCCCCCTTCTGTTTACCCCCCCTTTCTTCTTCCCTTTCTTCTCCTACTGATCTTCCCACTTCTTATGTTCCATGAGTGAAACCATATGATAATTTTCTTTCTCTGATTGACTTATTTCACTTAGCATTATCTCCTCCAGTCCCATCCATGTTGCAGCAAATGTTGAGAAATCGCTCTTTTTGATGGCTGAGTAATATTCCATTGCATATATGGATCACATCTTCTTAATCCAGTCAGCTGTTGAAGGGCATCTTGGCTCCTTCCACAATTTAGCTATTGTGGACAATGCTGCTACGAACATTGGGGTGCATATGGCCCTTCTCTTCACTATGTCTGTATCTTTGGGGTAAATACCCGGTAGTGCAATGGCTGGATCATAGGGTAGCTCAATTTTTAACTTTTTAAGGGACCTCCACACTGTTTTCCAAAGTGGCTGTACCAACTTGCATTTCCACCAAAGTGTAAGAGGGATCCCCTTTCTCCACATCCTCTCCAGCATTTGTTGTTTCCTGCCTTGTCAACACTTTCAATGCTATCCCGATCAAAATGCCAATGACATTTTTCAAAGAACTGGAACAAACAGCCCTTAAATTTGTGTGGAACCAGAAAAGGACCTGAATCGCCAAGGAATTGTTGAAAAGGAAAAACAAAGCTGGGGGCATCACAATGCCGGATTTCATGCTGTACTACAAAGCTGTGATCACAAAGACAGCATGGTACTGGCACAGAAACAGACACATAGACCAATGGAACAGAATAGAGAACCCAGAAATGGACCCTCGGCTCTTTGGGCAACTAATCTTTGACAAAGCAGGAAAAAACACCCAGTGGAAAAAAGACAGTCTCTTCAATAAATGGTGCTGGGAAAATTGGACAGATACATGAAAAAGAATGAAACTTGACCACTTCCTCACATCATACACAAAGATAAACTCCAAATGGATGAAAGACCTCGATGTGAGACAGGAATCCATCAAAATCCTAGAGGAGAACATAGGATGTAACCTCTACGACATCGGCCACAGCAACTTTTTTCATGACACATCTCCAAAGGCAAGAGAAACAAAAGAAAAAATGAACTTGTGGGACTCCATCAAGATAAAAAGCTTCTGCACAGCCAAGGAAACAGTCAAAAAACTAAGAGGCAGCCCACGGAATGGGAGAAGATATTTGTAAATGATGCTACAGATAAAAGACTGGTATCCAAGATCTACAAAGAACTTCTCAAACTCAATACACAAGAAACAAATAAACAAATCAAAATATGGGCAGAAGATATGAACAGACACTTTTCCAATGAAGACATACAAATGGCTAACAGACACATGAAAAAATGTTCAAAATCGTTAGCCATCAGGGAAATTCAAATCAAAACCACATTGAGATGCAGTAAATTTTGAAATCGGAACATCGGAGTCTTTTTTAAAATGTAGATGCCTTATCACCCACCTATCTCAGACCCCCATCCCCCTCCCCTCTGAAGCCCTCAGTTTGTTTCCCAGAGTCCATAGTCTCTCATGATTCATTCCCCCTTCTGTTTACCCCCCCTTCATTCTTCCCTTCCTTCTCCTACTGATCTTCCTGCTATTTCTTATGTTCCATAAATGAGTGAAACCATATGATAATTGTCTTTCTCTGCTTGACTTATTTCACTTAGCACAATATCCTCCAGTCCCGTCCATGTTGCTGCAAATGTTGGGTAATCATTCTTTCTGATGGCTGAGTAATATTCCATTATGTATATGGACCACATAACATAATAAAATAATTATTATTAAAATAGATAGATAGATAGATAGATAGATAAATAAATAAATAAATAAATAAATAAATAAATAAATAAATATAAAATAAAAATGTAGATTCCTGGGCCCCACCTCTGGAGGTTCTGGTTCAATTAGTAAGGGATAGATCATGAGTCTGATTTCTCACAAGTTCCCTAAAAGCGTCCATTGCAGGGTCCCAAGGAAGCAATAGAATAATAATAGTTATGAGTGCTGGGGCCTGTCTAGGACTCAATTCTGACTTTGCCCTTATTTGCTGGGTGTCACTGGGAAGAATATCTGCTTCTCATTCTGTAAAATAAGGATGATAATAACAGTGCTTTTTACATGAATTAAATTCATGTAGAATAGAAGAGTGCCTGGACTCCATAAATGTTAAGTAATTACTTTAACTAATAGTTGCTCAGAGGATCAGACAATGGTGAAATGCAGAAAGAGAAAAGAAAATATGTGCCATTCTGATGACATCAAAAAAGTTTTAGCGACTTGGCAGAATCTAAAATGACTGCTTTTGAATAACAAAGGAAAAAAAATGCTTCCTGAGTAACTGATCTTTTTTTATTGTGGTAAAATATATATGGCCTAAAAGTTGCTGTTTTTAACCATACAATCCCGTGGCATGAATTACATTCACAATGTTTTGCGGTATCACCTCTATTTCCAAAACTTTTTCATCAGTCCAAACAGAAACTCTGTTAACAATTAAATAATAGCTCCTCATTCCTCTCCCCTCCCAGCCCAAGGTAACCTCCGATCTACTTTGTGTCTCTATGAATTTGACTATGCCAGATATTTCCTATAAGTGGAACCATGAAGTATTTGTTCTTTTATGTCTGGCTTATTTTACTTAGAATAATTTTTTTTAAGGTTCATTCATATTGTAGCATATATTAGAACTTCATTCCTTTTTATGGCTGAATAATATTCCATTGTATGTATATGCTACATTTTGTTTATTCGTTCGTCTGCTGATGGATGCTTAGATTGTTTCTACCTTCCGGCTGTTGTGAATGATCTTGCAGTGAACATTGACAACACAAGCACCTGTATTAATTCTTTGGGGTATATACCTGGGTATAGAATTTAGGTATAGAAATAAAATGCTACTTTGGAGTAAAGGAAGCCCTTGGCTATGTCTCTCATGCCCTGTCCTTATGACATGAGCCTAACCTTGTCAGTCCTCCCTTGACCCACATGTCTGCGGCTCATTGTAATTGCTGTCTGGGCTGTAGAGATGTGAATGCCTCCGGAGGAGGGCAGTCTGGGAAAAGGGGAGTTGAGACTATTCCAGATGACAGAAATCAGTGGCAGGGCTCAAGAGAGCCAGCAAATCTGCTCTGTAACCCTTCTTTGCCTCCTTTTCTGATACCTCCTGCTTTTGACAGGATGCTCTGATCAGCCCGAGAGACTATGAGGTTATGTAAGTTTCAGAAAGGAGTGAAGAGGGACTGTATAGCTGTGTCCATCCCTTGACCCTGCCAGCTGCCATGGCTGTCATTAAATACAGCACTTTACCAATGTCGGTGGTTTTATCCCCATCCCAATCCTGGCCCTGCACATTCTGGTGCTGCCCTGCTCTCCCAAGCGACTTTCTCCCAAGTTTGGTAAAGATGAATGCAGATGGTAGTGGTGCTCTTTATTGTATCCTGGTAGAAGAGATTGTTACTTTAAGCCGTGTGAAGATAAATACGTGTTCTATTAGGCTCTACACATCAAAGGCATAATTCATGTGATTGTCCATGCTCGGAAATATTTTATATTTTTTGGTTAAAAAAACACATTATGATGGTAGAATTAGGCAAAAAACAAGTCCATCAATACTAAGCACATGTCTCCCCCAGCCTATTCCAGGAACACAGGCTTGTTAAAGGGGAAGGAGTTATATGGAGGACTTGAAGAGCTGCAGTAGGTTTACAGGGAATTATTGAGAGTTGAGAGGGCACATTTCAGGCTGTGAGTTAAAGAGTGGCACAGTTGAGACCCTCTGGGCATCATGTCTGCCTGTTGTTTCTCTATCAGCTTAGGGAGCTGCACAGTGTAGTGGTGCCTGTAACTGCCTGTCCCACCTGCCACCATCACTGGATGGCAGAAACCCTGGAGTGAAGATGGGAGCTGATTCTACTGGTGGCTTTTGGAAGATGGCTTGGGTTGCTGGCCTTCTTGTTAGTTCACTTTCTTGAATGCTTGCCCTGGTTCTTGCTTGTGTCGGGGAGTCAAACCCAGTAAAAAGGGTAGGTCAGCAGAGAGAAAGGGAAAAATACAAACTGAGCAAATGAAATCCTTAAAAATGTCTTAGGAAATCATGATTTTATAGCCAAGGTTATTAAATATTGTCAAAGACATTTGGCTGAATTACACTGAAAGGCCTCTCTTCATGTCCTCAGTCCAACATTGCTAGAATGCTATCTACACCAGCAAATCTGCTTGTTGGAAGTGATGAAGAGTACAGATTGTTGTCCCTTCCAATGCTTGGCTCATCCGGAACTAAGCTGGCTCCACTCCTCCAACCTGAGCTACACATCATCTCAGAAGCTACTCTATCTTTGTCTGGTCTCCCTGATTCCTGACCATCCAAGGAGAGAAAGGCTTCCCTGTCTGGCTGCTAGACTCCTATTTTAGCCTTCAGGAACTAAATATGGCATTGCATTTGTCCCTCTGATTCTGAGTCACTGAATGTCTTATTCTCACTCATAACATTTTCAAAAAATTTTTCTGCATGTGGTTCTATGAGCATTTTATCTGACTTGATTTTAAGACTCTTTTTACCTTTTAGAGGTGCGTTGTGGTGAAATGGAAAGAACTAGAGTCTAGACTCAGGCAATTCTGGTCCGAAATTCAAGATCTACTACATATTAGCTATCTTAACTCTGGACCTCAGTTTCCTCATCTGTAAAATGAGAAAATAATAGTTCATACAGTTTTTTGGAGCACTAAATGGGATAATGAATGCAGAGCACAAAACAGGCCTCAGCATTAGGCTAATTATCTCCTTCTTACTCTCCTGGGGAAAACCCAGCTTCCTCCTCTCACAGGGTCGTAGGTGATAAAAGTCCATGTGGTGACCTATGATGAGGATTATCTTAAATCTCCTAGAGTCCATGTCACACCCAACACTACTTTTCTAATGTCAAAAGTTCATATTCTTATTGGGAAGCCATTGAAAATCATACTTTCTTGAAGCATATTTAATGACATGAAAAAATAAACAACATATTTATGAAAAAAGAAGATAAAGATGTATAGTATGACTACAGTATTCAGAAAATATGTCATTTATATACATGATGCCTTTTGGCATCATAATTCTCCTTTACATGGATTTTACATGGTAGCTGTTCAGCAAGATACCAGCCTTTTTTTTTTTTTTTTTTTTTTTTTTTTTTTGCTTTTTGCTGAATTGTGGTATTTGTAAGCCAAGAAGAGAAACAGAACTGCCTACATGGGGGAACTATATCCAGCGGGAGAGAGGATTTATCTAGGAGCTAAATAGGGAACAGGAATTTTTAAAGCAAAATGCTATGTGCTCTCTGAGGCAGTTCTACCCCTTTCTCTCATTGGCTTGATATTATCAGTAAAACAGCAATTACTCATTGTGTATGGAATGCTACAAGATGAGTGCGGAGGAAGACTACTGCCAGGCTCCAACTATGTAGAAAAGATAGTCACACACACACACCCACATGCGCGCACACACACACACACCCACACTCACACACACTCGTGTGCGCATGTGCAACTAAAAAAGATTATTGTACTTTCCAACTGAAAAATGCCTCTTGGACTTAGATTATCTGACAAGCAGAAATAAGAGGACTAACATGAGACCTAGGAACAAGCAAAGCCGTTCTGGGTTGAAGTTTTGATCCTTCCACTTCCCAAGTACTTTGTACTTGGGGTGAGGCCTCAATAAAACTCAATAAAATTTTGAGTTAAAATTTTTCAACACTCAGACTTTCTTTATGATCATACAACAACATACTAAACGAAGAGGCGATCACTTCTCAGACAGACTCACCCAAGGCCACACATAATTAGTGTCAGAATGAGTCTGGACGCTTTCCATGTCACCTCAAGGACTCTCCTCTTCCCTTGCTGCTTTTGGTATGCGTGAATGTTAGGAAAAAACAATGCATGTGTGTGTGTTTGTGCATGTGTATAGAGAGTTACACATTAATACAGACATGCACGCATAGATGTATGTGTACGTATATACTTTTATTTTTTTCTTGAGGATGTAACAGTCTGCTCTTCCATGTGCCAGAATATTTCAGATCATCTGAACTTCTCTCAGGGTTACCTCATGGTGGAACTGGGATTTAGGAAGCCAACTGGGAAGATATGATCAAGAAGCAGTTCTTAGGGCCTAATCTTCCAAATAAAGGCCTCAAGCATCCTGCAAAACCTTCAGGGCCCAGGGCCCAGAAAAAGTGGCTTTCCTCTTCATTTAGTCTCTGCAAGTTCAGTGACTAACGAACTCCCTCTACCCCTAGTAGAGTCTCAAGCAGATCTTTAGTCTCGTTTGCAGCCATGGGTCCAGCCCAGTCTGGGGGTAAGCCCAGCAGGTCCTCACACAAGAATGTCCTGTCCAAAGGAAGAGCGATTGGGTTGGAGGGGACCAATTCCTTAGTTTATCCCTCTTTCACTCCTGGGCCAATAGCTAAGTGCAGGGCTCATTTTTCTTTGTCATGCTTCACCCACCCCAAATTTCACCTGGGTTTATATTTGTGATCCTGGTTCCTGGACAAATCTCTGGGAGAAGAGTAGAGCCCTAGAAGAAAAACCAAGAAGGGTAACATATCTGCTTTTGTAAAGGTAGGGACTATCCTATGTTAATAATTAAAGATCAGCCAAGGAAAGATGCAGGTTTAACAATTAAAAGTTCTTTTTTTTAATAATTATTTTTTATTATATTATGTCAGTCACCATACAGTACATCCCTAGATTTTGAAGTAAAGTTCCATGATTCATTAGTTGCGTATAACACCCAGTGCACCATGCAATACGTGCCCTCCTTACTACCCATCACCAGCCTATCCCATCCCCCCACCCCCTCCCCTCTGAAGCCCTCAGTTTGTTTTCCAGAGTCCATAGTCTCTCATGCTTCATTCCCCCTTCTGAGAGTTCTTAAGTAAAGATCATCTAGACAGGGATTTTCAAAACCATTTTGTGATGTTTGGGGCTTCTTTGGATACTTGCTAGGGATAAGTTGTTTTGCAAATGACTTGGGCTTTTGGTGCTTTTGTGAAATTACAGATTTTTAATAAGTTATATATTTGTGTAGCAGTTTTTATTCTGTTGCAGCCTCATTCATACGCTCCTGCCTTCCGTTCACTGCAGGACGCATGTCCCGTATTGAAGCCAGAGTGGGCGGAGCACAGTCGTGAAGCCACACAAACCAGGCTCCATTCTCAAGGTCTCCATCCATTAGCTGGAGCTGTTAGTTCTGGGCCTCAGTTTCCTAATCTGTAAAATGGTGTGTGTGTGTGTGTGTGTGTGTGTGTGTGTGTGTGTGTGTTGGGGGGACATCATAAGGATTAAGTAAGATCATTGTTTGAGACGGTTCCTGCCATACGGTAAGAAATGTCTGCTACTGTTACTATTATTGACCCAAGTGTCTAAGCCAGACTGCTGTACATTGCCACCTGGAACTAAAAAATTAATGCCTAATTTAACCTGCCTCAGGAAAGGAATGACGTAAAAAGAAAGGAGAAAGATATTGTAATGTCCACCCCAATCTGATTTGTAGTCCCTCATTAACATTGATATTATTATTTTTGGAGTCTCCCAACCATTCTTGTAGAACTATTTTTTAATTCATGAATCATAAGACTACAGTGGTTTAATTCTTGCTTCATTATAAGTTGCCATATGTAGGCATGTTCTCTATATTTAGCCTGTGAATATAAAAACTTTACCATGTTGCCAAAGTGCCAGGATTTTTGAAAATTTGAATCTAGTCAAAACTCTTTGGTTTGCAGAGGAATTAACAGGCTCAGGAAACTTAAGATACTTGCCAAACTAGACTGCAGACTAGAATTTGTATTTTTCTCATTGTTTAACAACTAGTTCATGAGAAACTTATGTAAGACTCAAAGAACCTCAATTTTAGTAAGATACCTGAGAAGCACATTCAGTTGTGCTGTGAGTTTGAAACAGATGCAAATTTGAAGGGAAATGAAGCTATTCTTTACCCTGCTAGTGTTAGTTCGGTCCCACATTCTCCTTCAAAGGACACCAGCAGAAGAAACAGCTGAAGAACCAGGATCCAGTGCTCCTTTCCAAAGTCCAGGCCAGGTTTTTGTTTTCAAATTGTGCATTAAAAGACGGAGGGAAGGAAGGAAGGAAGGAAGGAAGGAAGGAAGGAAGGAAGGAAGGAAGGAAAGAAGGAAAGAAGGAAAGAAGGAAAGAAGGAAAGAGAAAATGGGGGATGTGGCTTTATTTTTATCTAACTGATTTCCTCAGTCTTTTCCTAAGAATATCCCTTGGCTAGTCACTCTATAAGACACTGAATTTATTTTCTCATATGGTAAAAGGTTAGGAAGATCCAACATATTTTAAAGATGATGTCTAAATAACTACTTAGTTGAAAATTTAGTCTCCCTTTGAAAGAAAGGCTTATTTTTGTTGTGATGACCGAGGGTTTTTTAATTTATTCTTTTATTACTTGTTGTTTGCTTTCTCGCAAGAAATGAGCTTATTTTTCCGGAGAATTATCTTGATAAGGTGGCTGTAGAAACATCTTAGGAATCCAAAGGAGGCTTATGAAGGATGCATTCTAAAAATAACTCCATACACTCTAGAAGATTAACAACGCAAATGTGTGTGTACACACACACACACACACACACACACACACACACACTCACGGTATTGCTAAGCCAGCAATTTACCATCATCAATAAACATGGCTAAGATGATTTGCCTGATGCCTGCTCCGATTGGCCCTCTCTTCTTCCTCTTAGCTGGGCCCCCTGATGCCCAGCTGTGGCTCAGTATCTTCTAGGCTGACGCCTTGCCGGTTAGAGCTCTCCAGGTGACATGGAATCATCCATGGTTCTTGCCAGCCCATTTCTTTTTTTTTTTTTTTTAAGGTTTTATTTATTTATGTGACAGAGAGACAGCCAGCGAGAGAGGGAACACAGCAGGGGGAGTGGGAGAGGAAGAAGCAGGCTCACAGCGGAGGAGCCCGATGTGGGACTCGATCCCGATATGCCGGGATCACGCCCTGAGCCGAAGGCAGACGCTTTAACGACTGCGCTACCCAGGCACCCCTGCCAGCCCATTCCTAAGCATGAGCTGTAATTTAGTTGCTTGTTTTCCTCCTTGTTTATTTCTATCTTATGACACAATTTCAGGACCTGGGCTCCTATTTGGTCCCCTGTGCCACAGCCTTTATAACTACAATCTATGCCATGTAGCAGTTTTCTAGGATGGATGTTCACTTTTATTCCTGTCAAACCCTAATCACTAGACTTTCACCACACACCTGGGGTTTTGTTTCAAACCTTGCTTATATCACTGACTAGCCTGTTCCTTGGATCACTGCCCATCACCTGCTCCTGGACTTGGTGCTAATAATTCTGCCTTACAATTTCCTGAGCATCAATTATGTATCAGACTCCAAATTTGGCAATTAACTTACTATAAGGAGTGCATAGTATTGGGTTAAGAACACTGATTCTGAAGGTGCGGTTCCAGTTGTAGCTCTACCAATTATTTGCTATATGATTTAGAGCAGGACAAGGCCTCAAAGCCTCAGTGTCCTTATTTATAAACTGAGGACAATAATGCTACGCACAACCTCGAGTTTCATTGAGAATCAAATGAAGTAATAAATATAAATCACCTTTACAACTTGACATTCAATGAGTGTTAGTTATAATTATCATATGTTCAATCTCAGAGAAACCTCATAACAACTTTATGCCATAAACATTTTCATACCCATTTCACAAATGAAGAAAATGAGCCTTAGAGCTAAGTAACCTGCTCAAGACCAAATAATAGAGCTGGGATTTGATCCCAGGTCCGTCTGACTGCAAATTCACTCATTCAGCAAACATTTGCTGTGTATCCACAAAGTTCTGGGGTATCTGGTGCACCGTGTACAGCTGCCTCATCACCTGTAGTTGGGTTGGGTCTTCTCCACTTAAGCTTGTTTAACTCCTAGCATCTCAGGGAGAGAGGTAGTTATTCACCCAAAATGTGAGATGCACCACTTTCTGACCTCATCCATAAAGCTTTCACATGCATGATGCTCCTGTCTATTTTCATGACCACTGGCTGCAGGGAGAGGACTCAAAATCTGAGAGAGGGCCAAATAAAAAGACTAAGGGAAACTTGATTTCATAGTTGCTATTTGAAGCAGAGCCCAAGGAAATGTACCTGACTGGGAATACCTGTGTGGTCTGTTCAATGGAGAAAAAAGAATACTTACTGTGTTAAATCACTGAAGTGTGGGATTTTTGTTATAGCAGTTACCTTGTACTGACCAATAAAGCCCCAGTGGGCATGTATAATTTTAAGCCCAGGTCCATCCTTGAGTCTTGTGTCCTTGCTATTCTGAACTACTTGCAAGCTGGCCTTGCTGTCTCTCACCTATGAGCCTCTGCTCCTGTGGTGCGTCTGTGTCTCATTTGGGTCCTCCAGGAAACTGATACCAAGAGAAGAATACTAGTGGTTTGTGGGGATAACACCTGTGGATGATAAAGGAGGAAGAAGCAGAACTGACCTGAGAAATTTTCAGACCACAGTGCTGATCTGACACTTGTGAAGAAACAGGAAGGGCCTCAGATCTGACAGTCTTGGTCAACCCAACAGGGAGTTCCAGAGCAAGGACTGCCTATTTAAGGAGTCTCGTATTAGGTAGAAATGGTCAGAGCCTAGTACTCTTGCTGAGCTCAGTCATGGACTGGGCTACCTGGAAAAAGCATCACCTGGCCTCAGAAGCTGAGACAGATGCAGCTGGACACTCAGATAACTCATTTTTTGCACCTGAACACATTCTTTCTTGAAGAGAGATCCAATGGATGCACTTACAATGGCTGCACTCCCCCTACAAAAACCTCTTCTCTCTCCAGAAGTGGGTACTCCTATGAATTTTTAAAATTTCTTCTTAGGCATCAATTTCTCCAGGAAGCGTCTTCTGACCTCAAATCCAGGCTGGGTCAGAATAACGTATTCCCCACCACCACCACCAACACTCAAAAAGTCCATGTTCTTATCCCTGGAACCTTTAAATACATTCAAATATGTGGCAAAGGAAAATTAAGGTTTCAGATGACATTAAGGTTACTAATCAGCCGACCCTGGGATTGGGGAGATTATCTTCTAATATCCAAAATGGCCAATATAATCAAAAGGGTCCTTAAAAGGAGGAAGAAGGAGGAAAAAGATGTCTAGAAGATGGTATGAGAAAGACTTAACAGCCATTGCTGGGTTTGAAGTTGGCCTTCCATTGGCCAAAGAATGAAGGCAGACTCTAGAAGGGGAAAAGGCAATAAAATGGATTCTGTTCTAGAGCCTCCAGGAAAGAATGCAGCCCTGTTGACACATTGATTTTTGCACAGTGAGACCCATGTCAGACTTCTGACCTTCAGGACTATAAGAAAATAAATCTGTGGTGTTTTAAGTGACTAGTTCTGGGAAATTTTGTTACAGTAGCAATAGAAAGCAATTTAAGCACCCACCTTATGTGCCTGACAACCTATATTTCCATAACCATGGCATATTTCTGTGCCCTTACTTACAACTCCCATAGTAGCTGTTTAATAAATATTGGTTGAGGGGGCTCCTGGGTGGCTCAGTCGTTAAGCATCTGCCTTCGGCTCAGGGAGTGACCCCAGGGTCCTGGGATCGAGCCCCACATCAGGCTCCTCCTCTGGGAGCCTGCTTCATCCTCTCCCACTTCCCCTGCCTGTGTTCCATCTCTCACTGGCTCTCTCTCTCTCTGTCAAATAAATAAATAAAATCTTATAAATAAATAAATAAATAAATAAATAAATAAATAAATAAATGTTGGTTGACTTATGCCAGCCTGCTCCATTCCTGGCTATTTAATTATGAACATAGCGTGCTGGACATTGACAAAATAACTTCTGGAATCACTTTGACCTCTAGTTATTTCTGGTTCACAATCACATAAATAGGATTTTAATACTGTATTCTTTTAGGACCAGTTCTGGGCACACCATAGGTACTTATTAAATAGTTGTAGAATGAAAGAATGAGTGGATGAACCATTGTTACAAAATAGCCTTTATTTGCTTGCTTGTTTGTTCATCATGACCAAAAAATAAAATAAATAAAATAAAATCCCAATCAGTCTCAGTGAACTAGAGGAGGAGAAGAATAGAAAATCCAAAGCAGAAGATCATATCTGAACAAATGTTATTTTAGTTTCAAAATGTCTTTTTGTTCTCAGCAGATTTCCATTTATATAAGGATGACTATTGGGGTCATGCCCTTAAGATACCATCTCCATATTATATTTGATTTACTTCCGAAATTAAATTTAGAACAGATTGGTTTTTAAAAAGACATTTACAAACTGTGACCACTGATATTTGCTTAGTCTCCTGGGCTAGTTGGGGGGAAAGTAAGGAGATTAAGGAAAGAGAGAACAAGGACAAGTCAGGGGTTATTGATTAACAGGCCAGTCAAGGCCTCACAAACCAGTGTGACTTTGAAGGGGATGGTGGACATCTATTGTGTTTTACCTTCCTAGCTCCCATTCTTCATTCAGCTGATATTAGTACCCCTACTTCTCATTTAAGAACTCTTGTTTTCCCCATTCTTCATCCTTTAAATTGGGAGGATTCAATTGGCTTCCCAATCTCAGGCCAGTTGGCACATTCTATGTCCCTGGCCCCACTGATTAGTTCAGGCTTAGCCGCTTGACACAAATCAAGCCAATTAGATATTGGCCTAGGATTTTCTGGGAACTGTTGGAAATAGAGGTTCTTATCTCACTAGAACATCTTAGAATTTAGGACTAATTTAGATCTGATGCCAACCATTTTGTCAGGACAAAAGGAAAGACTAAATAAAAAGGAAGCTGATGGAAGGTAAAGCAGAGCTTAACAGTGCAATATTCCAAACTGAGTTCTTCACGCCCCTGAATCCTCATCACCTGAAGGCTGTGTCATCTTGAATTTCTAAGTTAAATGAGCCAACATATTTCTGCTTTTGCTTAAGCAAGCCCAAGTTGTGTTTCTGTCATCTGAAAACCAAAACATTTTGACTAATACAGGGAATCATCACAGTTTTTCAGATTCATAAACTTAAAATTGAGATCTTTAGAAATGATCAGATGCAAAGGAATTGACTCTCATTGACAAAATTTAAGAGACTGATGTAAAAGAGAAGAATAGTAATCGAATAACTCTTTGCAAGCGTCTCAAATATACACGCCTTCTCCAGGATGCTCCTTTCCCAGAATTGAGTTACCTGAAAAGCCAAATCAGCAAACAAAAAAGAAGTTGTCTCAAAAAAAGGTTGTTCTGATTGGGGAATCAGAGCAAAGAAAGGGGACTAATTTGAACCTATTTTATCTGGACCAAGAGGAAGTCTTATAATCCACACTGCTGCCAAAAACAGCATCTGACTTTGAATTTAAACGTGCAGGACACTTTTTTCTCTGGACAGCATTAGATAATCCTCAACCCTCCTTTTTGTGCTTCAGACTGTCTACCCCTCTTCTGCTATGTAATTCATCAATTGAGTGAATCTTTCACCAAACAATTAATTAAAGTCCATTTCCTAAATTGCAATCACATTCTCTTTCTGCCTTCACAAATCTATGTCCTAAACACTTTGGTTGCCATTACAGCTGTTTTCACACTTTCCAGACACACCTTTGCAGGAAATGTCTTGGTTTGCACTCAGAGGTAGCCAATTTTGCCCACTGATGTTGATTTTTAGTAGTTTAGCTCACAGAGGGACACGCAGGGAAGGGCACCTCACGATCACCCCAAATACGAACTACAAGGTGAAAGCTGACTAGGACTTGAGAGGTTGCTGTACGTTTGGGTTGAATACCTGAGGCCTCATTTTTTTTTAATTGACATAAAATTCATACTACTGACATGGATAGATCCTAAGCATATAATTCAAAGCATTTTGACAAATGTGTACACCCAGGTGACCAACACCCATGTCATGACATAGAACATTTCCATAACCTCAGGAAGCTCACAGGGCCTCATTTTCATATCCAAAATTTCACAGTCCAGACAATATTAGTCATCCTCCCAGTATCCGATGATTGAGAAAATACATACTAACATAAAATTGTTACTAAGTCACTTATGTTTTTACATAATTATTTGTTTTAATAATCACAGTTGTATGGAAATATTTGAGTAATAGAAGAACTGCTCACATATATTTGAGATATTAGTTATGTGATGTTATGGACTGACAGTTTGTATCTCCCAAAACTCTTATGTTGAAATTCCTGACTCTAAATGTCATGGTTTTGGGAGGTGGGGCCTTCGGAGGCAATTAGGTCATGAGGATTTTACCCTCATGAATGGGATTAGTGCCCTTACAAAGGAGGTCCTCAAGAGCTCTCTCTGCTTTCTGCCATGTGAGAATACTTCTAGAAGTCAGTAGACTGCAGCCCGGAAGAAGGTTCTCACCAGACCTTGATCATACTGGCACCTTATCTTAGACCAGAACACTGGAGAAATGAATTTTTGTTGTTTATAAGCTGCCCAGTCTATGGTATTTTGTTCTAGCTGCCTGAATTGACTGCGGTATTTGGTGAACAGATAAATACTTAGCGTCCATAAGGATTCAGATGCCTTTAGAAATAACCCAACCACCTCCCCAGGGCTCTGCATCTCATTGATAGCTTCTGCTTTAGCTATTCTAAATGTGTGTGGTTATGAGCGTTTGGTTGAAAGTTAAAAGGTATAAAGGAAAGTACAACGGATTCCTAATATCATCCTGCCCACTGGTATTTCACAGTGGGGTAAAAGTCAAGAGCACGAATGCTAAGATCCCTCTCTACTATCTAATTATGTAAACATGGTCAAGAAACTAATCCTTTTAAAATCTCAGTTCTTTTCTTCTGTTAAATTGGAATGATGACTTACCTTATAGAATTTTTATGAGGATCCAATGAGGTACTGGGTGGAAATCAGAAAACTCTAGTTTTCATTCTTTTATTGCTACTCATTAATAAATGTGGTGTTTGAAGGGGTATATTTTACTGAAGTATTCCATATATGGTTCTTTTGCCTGGCAAGTCGCATGCTTACTTAATGTGGGTAGAGTTCCTTAGCCCAGTTGCAAAAGTTTTCTTCTGTTTAAGAAAGGTTAATGGAGTTTAATTCCAATCAAACAAAAAAACAAAAAAGACAACCACCCCCCAAAAAAACTTCAGCTTGATCACAATTAGACTTTCAAAAAATCAGAGAAATAATCTTAGATTCGTACTATAATCTTGGAACTGGACTTTATATTCCATGCAGTTGAATCTGAATTTTACCAATAAATGGGGGGGGGAGGCCAAAACATAGATGATTTACTCAAGGTGACACAAACCATTGTAGTAGGATGAGGAATTAAATTCCATTTTTGGCACTTCAGTGGTTTTTTACTGCTAATTGTTAATAAATAAACTATTTCAGAGGATATGTTTTACCGAAGCATTTTTCATTATGGCACCAAAAAACTTCTCAGGACTCTCTTTGGTATGTGGAATCGTATCCCTACCTAAGGGTGTAAAATTGCCTTTCTGAATTTCTGCTCTCCTGGTAGTATATTTTAACTGCCCAGGAGACTAAAACATTGGTTCTCCTTGCATCTTTTGCAGGGTAATTGCTTGCAGGGTAGAGTTTGTCCAGGGTTGGCTGGGCAGCTAACAGCCTTAAAAGGGCATCCCCTTTTCACAGGGCTCTGCTATCACCATTCTCCACCTGTGAGTGAGCACTTTAGAATCACAGCTACCCTCCACCTCTGATGTCCAAGGGTTTAGTAACCACCTAATACTCCATGAAGCCCACAGGGGAAATATTAAACTGAACGATTTCAGAGCAACCAGAGATGAAGAGCATTTGAAGCAACATGCCCAGTTAAATCGTAAAACACACCTTCAGTGGAACCCTAGGGAACATGAAATTTGGCTTTCTCTGTCTTCGAATCCACAGCAGTGGAAATGAGAGGGGCAGAAACAGTAGCCAACTTTCTATTTCCAGTATTTGATTCCTCTCTGGACCTACCATGAAGAGAAGGCAGCAGAGTTGGTAATTAAGCTGAGATGGAAATGAACAATGTTGCCAAGTTGGCCCCATTGTCATTTGAGACTCTATGATACATGTCAGAAGGCCACTGGAAAGTTCTGATGGCTCCTAGGTGAGGCAAATGTACTTTACATCGACCTCAGGAAGCCGAACATTATTGCCAGTAACTTGGAAAAGATTATGTTTGGACAAGTTCTACTCCTAGAAGTACAACTGGTAGCTGCAGTCTCCATATCACTCATAGTCATTCTATTTGAAAACGCTTAAGAGGATTAATAATAAAACTCCCCAGACCTATCCGCACAGTATTTTTACCCCTTCTCTCAATATGGTTGCAAATTGCACCTATCGAAGCCTACATATTACAAATTTAATTACGCCCTTTTTAAGAGATTAAACTCTAACTCACATACCATATAAGTAAATGCCACCTAATAAAAATAGCTTCCATTTGTTGAGCACCCATTTGTCAGATAATAAAAACTATTGTTATGTATAGCTCAGTATTCACTAGAAATCTGCAAGGTTGATATTATCAGTAGCATAAAATTGAGGAAACTGAGGCTCAGAAAGGCTAAGTAAAATTGCACACAATTCCTAAGCTGTTAAGTAATCGAGGATAGACCCCAGGTGCGGCTGATCCCAAACACTACCTTCTTTCAGCCACTGTTGGGGTTAATGCGGAGCATGAAATGGGCCATAATACCTGTCTCGCTACAATGTAACACAGAGGCACTAAGGGCAGGAAAGGTTTTGGAGAAGGGTGTAGGCCTTTGGAATGCCGAGGCCTACGTGACCACTCTGGCGTCAGAATGCCTCAGGAAGTTGCCTTCCCGAAGCTTTCTTAGCCCCAACAGCCACCCTGTAATCTAAGAGATGTAGGCATTGTCCCTTAGGCTATGTTTGGCAGATCTTGTAGAACCCACAAATTAGCATATCGTATATTTCCCGTAAACAGATCCTCCCAGTTTCAGTAAGACCCCTTGTCACACATCCCG
Organism: Ursus americanus; assembly: GCF_024610735.1. Lineage (NCBI taxonomy): Eukaryota > Metazoa > Chordata > Mammalia > Carnivora > Ursidae > Ursus > Ursus americanus. The sequence goes on from NC_142132.1 coordinate 64,162,993, forward strand.
TGCTTGAGAAACAGAGATAAGCATTTGTCATTATGCTGAAGGACCAATAAAAGCCGGAGCAAAGATGAGCAAAGGGTCTTTGCCTCTGAGCGTTGACCCCCTTGCCTTTTTCTCTCTTTCACAGCTAAGTTTGGAGTCATCTTTCCGCTGTTGGTACAGGGATTGCTGGCCATTCCCGGCAAACCACATGCAATAGCATTTAGATACATTGGCCTAAACCAGTCACTCATCTTTCAAAGGCTACCTCAAGTCCTATCTAACACCTTCGAGTGTTCCCTGTTAATTCCTAGAAAAGTCAGGGATCTCAGAGTCAGATAGACTTGGTTTGAGTACCCCAGCCCTACCATTTACTGCCCATTTTGCCCCATTGATTCATTTAATCTTTCCAAACTTTACTTTCCTTCTTTTTAAATGGGGAGAATAGTATGACGTTATGGTGTACGTCCTTTTCAGAGAATAAAGGGAGATACCCAAGAAGCATAGAGTCTGGTGCATGCCAGTGGCTAATGTTTATTGAGAATTTTTCTGTGCCAAACACTGAGTTAAGTGCTTTCTACTCAATATTTTATTGAATTCTATTAAGCACCCTGTGGTGTAGCTATTAACACCATCCCCACTTTGAAGATGGGGCAATGAGGGTTTATAGCATTGGAGGAGCGGACCAATGTCACACCACCAGTAAGTGGCAGAACCAGCAAGCAGTTTGACTCCAGAACCCACACTCCTTGCCTCTAGAGCGAGGTCTTCAGACACATGAGATAGATATGAGATCAATTCAGCATTTCTTAATGAAATAAATGAGAAAGCATAAAATAGATTAGAATCAAAATATCGGTATGCCCCACAGTAAAGGTAAATATTCTGTGAAAAATTTTAGTTTTGTGTGCATGAGTATTGGGCTTTGCTATATTTCTTACTGTAGGTTATGAAAAAAATTACATATACTGCATTATACTCTCTCTAAGTGATAGGTTCTCAGTAATGGATCATGCTCTTCCCTTTCCAAGTAATACGCATATGGTTTTATCTGTAAAGGCAAGGATAATGTTATTGTTGCTGTTGCTGTTGTTTTTAGTTTCACCTGGTCACATGGAGTTTGATAACTACTTATTAAGCCATTCTAATAATTTGTGACAGGGATTTAACTTGAGTTATTTCATTAATTTATTTATTCACTTGTTTAACAAATATTTATTAAGGTCTTATTATGTTCCAGGTATTATACTAGGGACAAGGGATTCCTGTACTCAAAGAGCTACAGCCCAGTGGGAAAACCAGATATCAAACACACAATTATAATTAAAGCAGTAAGTTCTCCATCAAACTATATAAGGGATTCTGTATTATCTTAAAACCTAGTATATAGGATATAAGTAAAAAGACACCACAGTCAAATGAACCAAAAGAAAAAAAAGTTGAATTATTTCAGGAGTAGCGGAGAAAAAGTTTCATAGTGAAAAACACATTTAAGCTTGGACCTGAAGGTTGAACAAGAGATATCGTGGGGAAGGAGAGACAGGGTTGGGTAGGATTCTAGGTAGAAAGAGAGAATATATATAGACCCAGAAGTGAGAGAAAGAAAAATGAGTTGAAGGTACCAAAAACCCATCATAGTTGGAGTGTAGAGTGTGAGAGAGCCATGGAAGAGGTGATGCTGGACAAGGTGGGCAGCATGTCTTAAGTGCCAGCTATTGTCAGGCCACCAGCAAGGTAAGAAGCCACCGCCAAGACTGCAAACTGCTGCAAAAGCGCCCACTGAATTCAAATATACCTTAACATTAGCATGCCTTCCCCAGCTCCCAAGATCTAGTCTTCCCTTGTTCCTGGTACCTTGCTCCTAAATGGCCTCAAACCAGCGACATAGGAAGCCTTGTTTTGTTGCCCACTCATTCTTGACTCTAGGGGTCCTTCAGAATCCATGAGATACTGAGAGAACATGGAATCTCATCCTTCCCTCTGCCCATCCCCTGTAGCTGTTAGGAGTGTGGTCTCTGGATTGAGACAGGTCTTATACTGGGCTCTGAACAGGTTGCTTGGTCTCTGTTTTGTCACTTATAAAATGAGGAGACTAATGGTTCCTGTCTCATAGGATTGTTCTAAAGACCAAATAAGGTAACACATGTAAAATGCTTGGCACATAGTAAGGGCTCCATACACTCAAAATGCTACTTTTAAAAACTTACTGGAAGCTTCCACATATACTTGGAGGAGGAGGCATTTAATTTTGCTATAAAGACTTTAATTTCAGACGTTTTAAAAATGTCTGCAAAGATCAGTGAAGAACAATTATCTTATTTGGCTATGCATAAAGCAACACAAGGAGACACAAAAATCAAGGATTAGCCATGTCCAATTTCCATCGATGGGTTGAAATGTTGCTGTTCCCCCTTTTCCCTTATATACAAATCTCCTACTTGCCTCTTTTTCTAAGACGTTGGAATGATGTATGATGAAGGTTTCTCAAGTACTAGTGAGACTGAAGTAATTTCCTACATAATGTACCACAAACAGATTTAGAAGTGTCAGTTTTAGATGCTATGATGCATATTCAAATTTTCCATGCAATGGCTTAGATAGTAGCATGACTAAGTTGAAGGGCCAGTGAGCTGAAATACCTCCTGTATGTTTCATATTCTGGAATATTAATAAAGCAGAAAATGAAAAGGACAGCAATTTAGGGCTTCTCATGTCCCCTTATTACAGGTTCATTTCTGTCCGTCCAATTTCAGACACAGAAAAGAGTGATAATGGAAAAGAACACAGCAGGGGAAAGAAGAATGACAAAAGAAACAGAAAAAAAGGAATAGAAGCAAAAATCAAAGGGTCAGCATCAAAATACCCCATCTCCACAAAACAGTGCTAATTACAGGCTGCCTTCTTAGCAGAATCCCCTCTGCCCTACTCGGCTGTTGTATCAAAAACTGGCAACCTTTGTCAGTTGCAATGCCTCACTCGCTGTTTATTGCCAGTTGGAAAGAAAGTTACAGTTTACATTTTAGAACATTCTAACTTGATGTAACTTTTCCTTGCCATCTTAGAGTGAGTTTCCCAGGAGAACTACAGAATCTCTGCTTCTCGCCACCTTTTTTTTGACATGCTCAGTGTGGCCGAGAATGCCTTTTTCCTAGAAGTCAGCTAGTGGGCTGGAGAAAAAGTTCTTCTGCTCCACACTGAGGGGTCCATAATGGAGCAAGACTGAGGCAGTCCCAACGTGGCAAAGTGGAGTTCACTTGGAGTTGGGATGTAGAAAGAAAAAATGCAAAGAGGACGATAAATTCCAGCTGAGGCTGAAGGAAAACCCTGTGTTCATCAGGTATCTTTGTAGTGCCAGTACCAATACCCTAACTCCAACATGTAAGCACCAAAGGAAACTTGATTGACTCACGGAACCCAAAAGTCAAAATCAGGAACACTTAGAGCAGATGTTCAAATGATGTGTTTTGGACTCTGTCCATTTGCTGGCCAGCTTTCCCATGTTGCCCTATTTGCAGGCAGGCTCTCCCCTGTGATAGCAAAGATGATGATAAGCAGCCAACTTCTAAAACTTCGTCACAAAACTGACTTCAGCTTCAAAACCTCATCCAGAGGAGTTCACTTCCTTCTCAATAATTCCTGCAGTTTCGAGACCAGGCCTGGGCTATATGCCAGCCATGGGTGTGGACAATTCTCTAAAGGAAAACAGAGATTCTGTTACCAGAGAAGAGATGAAATTGGGGCAGGTAAAAACCAACAAAACAACTTAATTACTATGCCCTTTGGATGATCTTTCTGATTATCAACTAGAAGCAGACATTTCATGATCAGAGATAGCCCTTTATTCTCTCATTTGCACATTGACTCATAATCTATTATTTTTCCTTAGGAAAATGTCAAAGACATTATGATACATTATAATATACCTGAGTGCCGTGCCATTTTGAAGCTCGGAATATGGGTAGGAATGACAAGTTCTTCCTGTGAGTTTGCTGACATGGGTACTTTAACACCCATGCAAAATCAAGCAGCAGGCTTCCATAGCTCCAAGGTAACGCAAGGATGTGTCAGCCAATTTCCTGACAGGAAATGATAGCTTCGGGTAGGGAAGTGTAAAAGTGCCTTCATATTTCTGATCTCTTTCACATTTCTTCCATTTTGCTGACCAGATGGGAACCACCATTATTTAGATTAGTGATTCCCAACTGTTTTAAAAATGAGAAATCCTTTCACACATGAGAGTATATAAATGTCACATAGTAGTTGAATCTCTTGCCTATATTGATATATTGACTAAGAAAATACATAATATCAAATAAATTTGATAAAATTAATATTATTAAAACAAGTTGTATCATATTAATTACCACAGCACCTATTTACACGTGAAAAATAAGCAGTACATGTACGTGTAAGGGTATTATTTATTCAACCTACATAGGGATGCGTAGATCTCTTGAAATAATTTCATAAACCCTTTCTGTAATAGGGTCAAAACACTGGGGACAGATGACTTAGAATGATTTTTTTTGTAGTTTTGGTGTTTGTTTTAACTCAAAAGGCCAACACCTCAGAACCCTGCATTGAGCCTTCCCCATTCTTCTGTTTCTGTTTCCTTTAAATAACTAGTGCAAACTCCAGTTCCAAGAGAAAGAGAACTAACCAGCCGCCAAGAGAGTTGACCTGAGACTCACTGCCAAGATGGTGAGTGAACACAGATTCCGGACACTGAAAACGAAAGTGAATGACTCAAGACACATACTCCAGGTTGAAGGCATCCACCAGAAGAGAAAAATGGGAAGTGTTGGCTGAAGACCCATCTTTCAAAGAATGATGAATCTCATCAGAGGCATAGCACCTCACTTTCAGTCAGGATACAAAACTAGAAAAGAAAGTAGAGATTTAACGTGAAGATAATTTTTGAGGTTGCATATTCGACAGTGTAGCTGACAACTGCATTTGGATTTCATTACACAGCTCTGTGTACCACTCATCACTGCCATGCTCTGATGAGCTCCTAATCTCCCTCCTAAATCCTTCCCCCAACCTCACAGATGAGGCACAGTGCTGATGACTGACTATCCAGAGGGAACGGACTCAAGACTGTAACCCTGGACCACAGAATTTCCTCTGAATTTTGGGAAGAAAACTGTAAATAAGAAAAAAAAAAAAAAAAGTAGGGGACATTTAATTTTGAATTGTCTCCCAAAATCACAAGCACTTATGGTTGAGAAGTTCCAGTACTAATTTGCAGACAAATGTCCAACATTTGGTAACCAGTATGTTAATACAGATATGGGTCCAAAATGGTACATTCAACTGAAAAATTGTATAAAAAAGAAAAACAATTTATTTATTGTTTTAAAGATTTTATTTATTTATTTGTCAGAGAAAGATGGAGAGCACAAGCTGGGGGAGTGGTGGGCAGAGGGAGAAGCAGGTTTCCCACTGATCAGGGAGCCCAGTGTGGGGCTTGATCTCAGGACCCTGGGATCATGACCTGAACTGAAGGCAGTCGCTTAACCAACTGAACCACCCAGGCATGCCAAGAAAAACAACTTAAAAATGGAGTTCAGTTGCATTTCTTATATACAAACAGGTACTGTTGTATTTAAATTATTGCTTTATTCTCATATAACCTCAGCCACTGGGGACCATGGATGCCTAAAGTTCTGATGGTTAACACCAGGGGCTTTAGAAGGAAACAAGCCAAGCCAAGAAATCCTAGTTCTGCCATTAACCAGTGATATAACCCAGAGCAAGTCACTCAACTTGTCTGAACTACAGTTTCCTTATTTTTATGGTAGCATTACAAATTTGTAAAATAATATTAGTTATTAGGACATAATTAATGTAAAATACTTAGCAAAATGAGTGGAACATAGTAACTATAATAAATGTTGGCTTTTATTACAGATTGTCATAGAGACGAGATATCTTAGCTATAATCTTAGCAATAACTTGGGACTCCTACTCCCATCCCAGCTAGTAAGAGAACTGGGTCTTCATCTGCGCCCATCCTTCTCTTCCCCTTACCTTATGCTCGAAGAGAACTTTGCCAAACTAGTACCTAACCCTTTTTTGTAAGAATAAGCAGAACCACATAAACAAAACAAAAGACAGAAATAAAAACAGCCAGAGAGGCTGAGTAGGTCTGCACAAGGAAGAGCTGAAGGAGTGCGGCAGGGGATGAAGGCCACGTGTCATATAAGAAGAGTTTCTGGGGTCTCCAGAGCAGCTTTGGTGTCTGAGAAACTGAGAGGCAAAGGAAACTTTGAGAAGGTGTTTTACTACGGATTAGAAATTGAATCTACTTTGATGAGAGATGAAGCTAGATTAGCTTCCAGTTGTAATTACTTCGGTTTCTGGACTGCTTTTTAATGGAGCATCGTGCAGAGATTGGACAATGTGGGGTCCAGTTCATCCTTAGATCATGCAGCCACATTTCCTGAATTATCAAGCGGCCCTTCTTCAACAGTGCTGTGTCAGGTTTAAACTGACGTGATGGCTCCTCCTCCCGGCTTCTGTATGTACTGGGTGAACCACACCTTAAACTTAGAGAAGTAAGCCTTATATTTTTCCATGGAGCTCTTTTCTACTAGCAACTCCCCCATAAAATAGCTCTGGCCTCAGCAAAGGAACGTAACAGTCAAGAGAGCAGCTGTAGACACAAAATCTTTATTGCCACTACCCCAGGTCCCAAACTCAGCCTCAGCCAGGTTGGGGACAGTGACTAGAGATGGCAAAATGATACAAGTGTTCCTCAGACATCAGACTGCCTCCATGACAGCCACAGTTTGAGGTTAACTCCCAAAATATGCAGTTGAGATTTCTCTTAGAAAACACACATCAGATCTCTTCTTTATGGATCCGTCCCAGTAATTACACTCTTTTGCCAAGGACAGAACATCACCTGTTAGAGAGCTATTGAACACCTTAAATTCATACAGCGACCAATATGATACCAGAGCTTACAGGAAGAAGAGATCACTTTCGTGTATTTCAAATACACAACTGAACAATCAACACAATTCAAATGTTTCAAGCATTTAAGTCATTCCTGCCCTGACTCATCCTTCAAATAGCAGAACTCAAGACTTCAGTTATGGTGGTAGTTACATCAGCCTCTAAGTCACTCTTACATAATCAATTAACTTCACTGCGCTCAGATATTCAAACAGTTTCCACCAATTGCCAATTTCAACATCACCAACGCAGTGTGTTTTCAATTACCAGCCTCACTAATGGCCTCCTGAAACTAATGCATAAGGAAGTATTGGAAAGTTTCCTGTGTTGTCTCAGGGCTGTATACATTTTCTACATGGCAGCAAAATGATTTGCTGTTATTACATATTAAGTCATGGGCATTTTATCTTCCCATATAAAATGTGCAAGTCAAACACCCCAAACCACCCTACTCTATACAGGGAACGTCAAGGACCCACTCTATTTTCCTATCAAATCGGAGGATCTATGTAGGCTCCCAACACCAAGGACTTTGTGTGTTTGTTGTAAACAAGTCAGGGGATAATCATAAACTTCTTGGCAGTAGGTAAATCAAGAAGATCAGCGATGGCCAGCCTAAGCCGGTTATCAATTCTATGGCAATTTTTTAATGAGGCAAAAGAAGGGAGCTTATCAGCATTTTGTTTTTCAGGGTTGACTGGAAGAAAGCAGGAGAAAGACAGAAAGGAATCTCGGGTACCTGGTGTTTGGGAGAGGGACATGGAAAAGAATGAGTAAAAAGGAAGATAAAATAAAAGCCGAACAGCTAAAATTAACAAGTCAGGAAACAACAGATGTTGACGAGGATGCAGAGAAAGGGGAACCCTCCTACACTGCTGGTGGGAATGCAAGCTGGTGCAGCCACTCTGGAAAACAGTATGGAGGTTCCTCAAAAAGTTGAAAATAGAGCTACCCTATGACCCAGCAATTCCACTACTGGGTATTTACCCCAAAGATACAAATGCAGCAATCCGAAGGGGCACCTGCACCCCAATGTGTATAGCAACAATGTCCACAATAGCCAAACTATGGAAAGAGACCAGATGTCCATCAACAGATGATTAAAGAAGATGTGGTACACACCCACCCACCCACACACACACACACACACACACACAATAGAATATTAAGCAGTCATCAAAACATGAAATCTTGGGGTGCCTGGGTGGCTCAGTTGTTAAGTGTCTGCCTTCAGCTCAGGTCATGATCCCAGGGTCCTGGGATCGAGCCCTGCATCAGGCTCCCTGCTCTGCTGGGAGCTTGCTTCTTCCTCTCCCACTTCCCCTGCTTGTGTTTCCTCTCTCGCTGGCTGTCTCTCTCTCTGTCAAATAAATAAATAAAATCTTTAAAAAAAAATGAAATCTTGGGGCGCCTGGGTGGCACAGCGGTTGAGCGTCTGCCTTCGGCTCAGGGCGTGATCCCGGCGTTATGGGATCGAGCCCCACATCAGGCTCTTCTGCTATGAGCCTGCTTCTTCCTCTCCCACTCCCCCTGCTTGTGTTCCCTCTCTAGCTGGCTGTCTCTATCTCTGTCGAATAAATAAATAAAATCTTTAAAAAAAAAAAAAATGAAATCTTGCAACGACATGGATGGAACTAGAGGGTATTATGCTAAGCAAAATAAGTCAATCAGAGAAAGACAATTATCATATGATCTCACTCATATGTGGAATTTAAGAAACAAGGCAGGGGATCATAGGGGAAGAGAGGGAAAAATGAAACAAAATGAAACCAGAGAGGGAGAGAAACCATAAGAGACTCTTAATCTCAGGAAGCAAACTGAGGGTTGCTGGAGGGGAGGGGGGTGGGGGGAATGGGGTGGCTGGGTGAAGGACATTGGGGAGAGTATGTGTTGTGGTGAGTGCTGTGTATTATGTAAGACTGGTGAATCACAGACCTGTACCCCCGAAACAAATAATACATTATATGTTAATAATTTAAAAATAATAATAAATTTAAAAGAAAGAATCAAAATAAAAGCCAAACAGAAGCCAAGTAGCTTGAGGCTTATTCGGCTTTTAGCTTAAGGGCAGAAAGTTTCAATTTGGCTTTGTCCTCGAGGGAAGCCTGCAGAAAGATTTCCACGCCAGTGTGACCTTGGTAAACATAAAGAAGGAGCAGAGTTTTGGCACTTGGGGTAAAATATAGGCGAGAAAAGTGGGAGAGAGGTCAGAAATAGATTGGGTAGAGACAGCAGAGAGCAGAAGAGAAACTGTGCCCCAAAATAATAACCCGAGCCAATTCATGATTATTATGACCAATAGTTCTTTCAATGATCCTGACCACTACAGGCTGTCTTTGGAAACTGGTTTGAAAACCTCTTTGGTAATAGAACTCCTTCACCAACCTGATGGAGAAAGTTGGCATTTCCGTTAGAGACCATGCAAATGTATTCTGATTAAATAAGAACCTGAACGAGCCAAAGTAAAATCAAGGCCCACTGTTTCAAACTAAAGTTAGACCTCCTGTTAAGCCAGTTAGAAGTCACTAGCCACAAGTAAGCCCAAAACGTTGGTTTTTTTTTTAGAATGGTAATTTTTGAAGGAAAAGAAGTGGGGAGGGGACAAATGCCCTGAGAACCTGGCCTTCATTTGCATCTGCATAGACAAAGCCAGGTGGGTAGGGAGCCTTGAGAAAGAAATACTGCAGGTAATAGGGCTGACAGTGTCTTTAGGGAGCTAGCAAGTAATTCTTAAAGCAAGAACTCAGGTTAATGCAGAAAGCAGCCAGCCTTAACACAGCAAGAATTCTGCCTAGAATCAAGCATCAGGGTTGTTAGCTTGACGTTTGATGCAAAACCGAGCTTTGTTCTTCATGACATTACCACTAGCTTTTACCTTGTTCTCACAGTTTGTTTCTCGTCCCTGGCTTTTGCCTTTAGTGATGCCTTTAACTTTATCATCTAAGACCTTGCCTTCTCGCTTTCATTGTCTTAAAAATATAAAAAAAAAAAGTAAAAAGGAGGTCATGAAAACCTTGTCTTTTGTAAAAGGAATTTTTTTAAATCCACAAACCCATCTCTGTTATCTAAGGGGCCCTTTTTGAATTTCCCCCAATAGGCTCGTGAGGAAAAATAGAAACCCTTAGAAGGCCCAGAGTTTCATTTTATGTTTTATTTAATTATAAGATAGAATAATGGAGGTCCATTTTCTGTTCTAATTAATTATAAAATAAAGTAACAGAGACTGCTTTCCTACAGACACAAGATTCTAATAATATTTAACTATATAAGTCAAAAAGAAGAGTGTTCAAGACAGGGACAAGGTAGGTTAAGGATGGGGTAATGCAGATACTAAGCCGTCACTTTTCCAGGCCTGAGAAGGAAAGGGAAGAGTTCAGAGCTATTAGAAAAGTATTAATGTCATAAGTAAAGCAAAATGTGGGAGAAATAAAAAAAAAAAGTGATATCCTTGTTATTTAGCACCTGAAAATTTTCTATTCAAATGAGAGAGAGAGAAGACAATAAATAACTAAATAGAGAGACAGACAATTCAAGCAATTTATCATAATGAACAGCAATCAACTTCCACAAAGAAAATATCATAAAGATATAATTGGACACAGCAAAATACTTGATATAAGATTTTAATTTCAGAGTTTACTCGCTTGAATTCAAATTCCCATGCTTCAACATATCCTGTGAAGAATTATAAATTCCTCCCTGTCAGTCAGACCCCGAGCCTGCCACACTGCTTCAGGTTCAGAAAGGGAATCACTGCAGTGGGAACTGAAAAGGCCTTTGTCTGTGTCCTACACCTTGAACCACGTGTTACCAAATACACTTAATTACAACTTTTGGTAAAAGTTAACCAATGAACTTCTGAAAGGGCGTCCTTGGACTAACTGCTGGCATCCGGACACACAACCTGCACAGTCGCAGAAGGAACTGACACTTAGACGAGCCTGCCCTTGGTTCAATGCTCTGCTGTCACTGGGTCCCACAAACTGCGTGACTGATTCTTCCTACCACTCCTCAGCCTCTGTTTCCGTCTGTAAAGTCAGAATTGGAAGATCTCCAGCACCATTTTGGCCCCAGGGTGTGAGGACACAACCACTTGGGGATCACTTGGCATTTGGGGAGCGCACCGCCACAGGGGCTCTGAGGAGGTGCTCCAGGATTCCACTTCCAGGACATAGCCTCATACGCTGAATTGGCCACTATTCCCAGACTATGGAAACTGCAGGATTTAATGCGTTGGAGAATTGTCCTGCTCCTTCCCTCTCAATGACCAACTTCTCATTACAGCACCACTGGCCAGTTATATATTGCCACAAGGGTGCCCAAAACAAATCACCCCAAAACCAAAAGGCTTAGAACAATATCCATGATTATTGCTCACAAATCCACAGTGAGCTGGCCACTCTGCTGATCTCGGTTAGGCCTCACTGCGCGCGTCTCCGGTTACAGAGGCGATACAGAGAAGGAAAGAACTGGAGCCAATTTTGCCATAAATCTGCCACACTCATATGACTCAGAAGCTCTACATACTGTAAATACTCCACCCCAGCCACGTATTATTGTCTGACCCCAAGCAATCACTCAGGGTCTCCTTCCATTGCCTCTTCTGCTTTAATGAAGGTATCCAGCCCCTTCTGCTCTAACCTACTCGTAGGCTAAGAAACCTCTCTGTTTCCATTGCAACCACGGTTTCCAGCCTTACCATCCTCCTCTGGACCAAATACCCATGCCTTCATCCTGCAGGGCCTTTAATCACAGATTAATCAAAGCGACCAATTTAACCTACTTTGATCACTATAGCTTTGCTGGGCCTTTGGGACCATAAGTCCAAAGGCAAGAGTGCATAATTCTCAGGGAAAGAAGTTTAAGTTCTCTGCCACGAGAGAAATCCTCTTGCTACATTGGGAAAGACAACACGCGATGAGCCTCCAGGCCCAACGTCTGTGGCTCTGTGGCTCTGTGGCTCTTTGTCTCTACAGAGCGGACTCCTTTCACGGCACGCTCTCCGCCCCACCCCCACGCTCCCAGGCCGCACCAGCCACTCACGGCCAAACGCTCTGGCACAGCGCGGCAGGGCTTTGAACAGGGGCAGCGTTCTCTGAAACGAATGAGAGGGACAGTGTGTTCTTGCCGAAGACTGCAAGGTCCTGTCAGCTTTATGTTTGCCGATTTACACGGCTTTTAAAAGACATAACCATGAAATTTCACTCCAAGATTAACTCTGCCCCGGCAGATCTTTGCCCAGGCTGGACAAATTTAATTTATCAAACTTTCATTTTTCTTCCTTGTGGGGATGCCCCTCTGCCCCTCGTAACTCACAGTACAGCGCTTTCTCTCAGCTCACTGGTAGGACTCTATGTAGACACAGATCTCGTTTTATTTTTCTCAAAACAAAAATCCTGAAGCACAGGGAGCGTCCTACAAAGACCTGTAACCTGCACGTACGGGCCAGGTAAATCCACCCGAGTCGGCCCGGTGTGCCGCAGGCAGCTTGCCCGCACCTGCAAGGGCTGCTTTGTCCAGGAGTGGGAGCTAAATTTGGTTTGTATCATTGTTCTTTTAGACTGCAAACTGCCTCTTCTGCTGCCGGATATGCCTTTTGTTTGTGCATTCCGTTGTGTTTCACTGTCTCCGAAATAAACCTGTCTCTTCAAATCAGGACATTTCGTGCTAAGCCGAAAAAATGAAGGGTGATGATAGAGGACCGCTAGTCTGTCTTTCACATGCTGACATGCCCATTTCCTCTTCAATGGGTTTTGTCCTTTTGCTGAGTATATCCTCCTTGGGATGAGGTTGGAGCAGCACAGTGGAGTCTTCGGTCAGCCCTCAAGGTGGCTTTTGAAGGTCACTGACGTTTGGTCGTTGGACGCCTTGCATACCCTCAGTAAATGCAGTGTTTTCTCTGTGAGGCCTCAGGCTTTGTTTCTCTAACAATTGAACAAGAACGTAGAATTTTTGAAGCTCTTGGATCAGGGCCTATTAGAATAGATGGTAATAAGAGTAGGGGTGGGATGTCAGCTTGACCTAGCCTTACATTTACAAAAATCCTCCTATTTTCATGTTTTTGGTCTATAAATTAGGTTATATATACAAAAGAGATACAGAATTGAAAGCAGGCATTAATCTTATGCCCCATTCTGTTTCCAAAGTATTTTAATATTTATAAAACTATAATTATCTTTAAAACATACATGTGTGGTGTATTTATTTGATAAAAGTTTTAATTTATTCAAGGAAATATTTAAAATATACTGCAAACTTCATCACCTTATTTTGATTTGTGCTTATTTTTTAAATAAACCAGGAGACTCAAAAGTTGGAAGTTGTTGGAGTTTCTCTTAACCTCCGAGAAGCCCTGCTTTGGGCAAATCAGTTTTGTTGCTTTGTGCATTACTAACCTCCACTAAAGAAAACCAACGGAGCAGCAGAAACCAGAGCACCAAAGTTTCAGATATTTGGGGTAGGGTTTGGGGGTGGCCACAAATCAGGTGAAATATAATCAACTGCTTAGGTCCCAGAAAGTAGTTGACGTGGTCATCTATGAACAAGGCCAAGGACACACCATCTGAATAGGGGAGCTTATGAGCTGTGTCTGGATTCCCTCCCACAGCTCACCTTGGCTTCCAGGATGTGCCATCAATGTCTTGGCTTGACACACAGGCCCTCTACGACCTGGCCCCCGACCACCGTGCAGCGTTTTGTCCCTCTGCTCTTCCACCCACAGCCTTTGCTGGGCCACATCACGAGACTTACCCTCAGTGGCGCTGTTGAACACCTGCAGGTCTGCACACGCGCGGTTCCTCCTGCACCGTCTCCTCACTCCTCACAACAACTTGCTTGTCAAGAAAACTATTACCTGGGCGCCTGGGTGGCACAGCGGTTAAGCGTCTGCCTTCGGCTCAGGGCGTGATCCCGGCGTTATGGGATCAAGCCCCGCATCAGGCTCCTCCTCTGCTAGGAGCCTGCTTCTTCCTCTCCCACTCCCCCTGCTTGTGTTCCCTCTCTCGCTGGCTGTCTCTATCTCTGTCGAATAAATAAATAAAATCTTAAAAAAAAAAAAACTATTATCCATCCTTCACGAAACAAATTCAGAAAGAACTCTAGAACTATCAATTATGAAGTTGTAATCTTTGCTTTCCTTGACCCCTTCTTGAAGGGAAGGCTGTATTTTCGTCATTGTTTTATCCCCGGTTTATAGCAATAATGCACAGTGTATGACAGATTCAATAGTGAACAGGTGAATGAATAAGCAAAGTGGACCAGTAGCCTGTTAGAAATGCAGAATCCTGAGTTCCCCCGGGCTTAATGAACCAGAGTCTGCATGCTAACAAGATCCCCAAGGGATTCAACTGCACATTAAAGTTTGAGAAACACTGATCCACCCTACTGTCTCCCTTCTGTAAATATATAAAGCGTTGATTGTCTGAGGCTTTGGACTGGGCAATTATTAACGTACATGTTCTGCATGGTGCCAGTCCCACACGTGTGAGTATGTGACTGTAGGAATGTGTTCGTGTATGCTCACATACTTCCATTCTTGCCTCCTCCGTCAGAGGCCATTGGGGGACTCTGTTGGCATTCTCTCACTATTCCCCAGATCCCAGTGCTAGGCGATGCCCAGGGTAGGTGCTAGATACAAACTTATGCAAAAAGCCAAGGGCCACTGGGGGAAAAAAAATAGGCTTTGTAAAAGTGCGTCACGCATGTCTCTACAACAGAACAACGTCAAACTAATGTTGAAGAAAACGAAGGTGAATTACCTTGCCTCTAGCAAGCATCAGTGCGATAAGAATTCTTAGCAAACACTGTTGATAGTTCTCACCACCTGGGCCCCAGTTTCCTCTACTGACCTTGAAAGGACATCTGTCAGTCCATTAGGATCAGATTTCCTGATTCACAGTCTATATTTAACTTCCCTTAATCTTGTCACGCCCAGAGATTTAGTACTTCTGGTTAGTGCTAAACAGCTCATATTTTCCCTTGGGAGACTAAGGAAATGCTTGTCTACCTCATTTCATCCCACATTCCCTGAGTCGTTCACACGTTGCAATTCATCGTTTCAAGCACTAATGCTAACAAGTAAAGATATCTGTTAGCTTGTTACTCACTGCACAGGGTAGACGACAACACGTATGCATATGTGCTGACTAATGAGGGGCAAGAGAAGCAAGCTGAATTAAGTGGACAATATTTTTGACCTCCCCAGAAAGATACGCTGTAAGAAGATAAAATCTGCTACAAAAGCCCTGGGCAAAGGGGGAGCTGGAGGAGAGTCAGAAAAGTGGGGAAGGAATGTTAGCTTTTAGCAAGATGCTATTGGTATGAAGTACTGTGCCTGGCACTTGACATGCGTTACCTCGTTTAACCTCATCAACCTAATGAGGTAGGAATCCTAACCCTGATTTTACCTGTGAGGAACACAAGGCTCCTGGGCATTCTCAGATTCACACAGCTAGTTCACAGAGCGGGTTCTCAAACACATTTTCTTCTTCTTTTTAAAGTTTTTTGTTGTGGTTTAAAAATATCCCATGAAACTTACCATCGCAACTATTTTTAAGTGTACAGTTCAGTAGTGCTAAGTATATTCCCACTGCTGTGCAACAGATCTCTAGAACTTTTTCATCTTGCAAAGCTTAAACTCTGTACACATCGAACACCATCTTCCCCTTTCTTTTTATAAACTAGTCAAAGGTGGTCTTGCTCATATATTTTTCCTTTATCCGTCTTCCACATATTTCTATTTAAATGACTTCTTTATTCGAGAGTCAAAGAAAAGAAAATATTTACATTGATGTATTAGAAGGCAACCAGGGCCCAGAGAGAGCAGCAAGTAAATGCCAAGGGAGGGAGCAGACATCCCTCAGAGTCTGCTCTCTCCAGAGTCCTGTGTCACCAGAGGACACATCACGCAGCAATGGGCTCCTGCTAGAAAGCCAGCCTTCCCATGCTTCAGCCTGTGTGAACATAAAGTGTCATTTCTTTCTGGATTTCATGTCACCAAAGATGAAGCACTGACTTACTTCTTTCAGATCCTGCAGTTTCATTGTTTGATCTTAAAGAGAGAAGGAGCTTCCTATCATAGTTCCAAAGCCTTGAGGAGAGGCTGAAGTTGGCCGACCTAGCATAAATCCAGTTCTACAACTAACAGCTCGGTGACCTTGAGTGAATGGCATAACTTTTCTATACATAGGTTTATGAAATGAGTAAATGGGATGAAGTATTTCATAAATTGCTTAATAAATGTTAGCTGTTGTTATTTTTATTGTCTTATTATTTCCATCTCTAATAATATAGCCTGAGCTAGAACTTAGATCCTCTGACAGTCTCTGAGAATGGTCCTCTGTTCTATTATACTAGGGGACTGCAAATTACAGCTCGTGTGCCAAGTCCAGCCAACGGCCTGTTTTATAAATCAAGTTTTATTGGAACACATGCATGCTCATTTGTTGATATATGTCATCTATGGCTGCTTTTGTGCTATGGTGGCAGAACTGAGGAGCTGTGTGACAGAGATTGTATGGCCCATGAAACCTTAAATACTTACTATCAGGCCCTTCACAGAAAGTTTGCTGGCACCGAAGAGATAAAGGATGTTCTCGAATAAGATCAACATAGAAGCAGACGTAAATTCTAAGAACAGAGATCTGACATTAGGAAGACTTAGAAATTGCTTAGACTTAAGGATGAAGGGACTGTGATTCAAGTCTCACCTTTTCTCTCCCTAGCTGGAGAACACCAGGCAAATTTATAACGAGAAATTTCTTTCTCTGTAATTGAGATAATAAGAAAGCCAGAGTACATATTGATAGTGAGGATTAAATTAAATAACTTATATCCAAGCCCTGTATAAATAGTCAACGCCTATACGCATTCACTCATTCACTCATGGGGACAGACACTGGACCATACACAGAAGATTGAGAGTGAGAAAACATACAAATGGCCAACAGACACATGAGAAAATGCTCCACATCACTTGCCATCAGGGAAATACAAATCAAAACCACAATGTGATACCACCTCACACCAGTCAGAATGGCTAAAATTAACAAGTCAGGAAACAACAGATGTTGAAGAGGATGCAGAGAAAGGGGAACATTCTTGCACTGTTGGTGGGAATGCAAGCTGGTGCAGCCTCTCTGGAAAACATTATGGAGGTTCCTCAAAAAGTTGAAAATTGAGCTACCCTATGACCCAGCAATTGCACTACTGGGTATTTACCCCAAAGATACAAATGTAGTGATCCGAAGGGGCACCTGCACCCCAATGTTTATAGTGACAATGTCCACAATAGCTGAACTGTGGAAAGAGCTGAGATGTCCATCAACAGATGAATGGATAAAGAAGATGTGGTATATATATACAATGGAATATGACTCAGCCATCAAAAAAATGAAATCTTGCCATTTGCAATGATGTAGACGGAACTATAGGGTATTATGCTAACTGAAATAAGTCAACCAGAGAAAGACAATTATCATATGATCTCATTCATATGTGGAATTTACGAAACAAGGCAGAGGATCATAGAGGAAGAGAGGAAAAAATGAAACAAGACGAAATCAGGGAGGGAAACAAACCATAAGAGACTCTTAACCATAGGAAACAAACTGAGGGTTGCTGGAGGGGAGGGAGGTGGGGAGATGGGGCAACTGGGTGAAGGACATTAAGGAGGGCACGTGATATAACAAGCACTGGGTATTACATAAGAGTGATGAATCACTGACCTCTACCTCTGAAACCAATAATACCTTATATGTTAATTAACTGAATTTAAATTAAAAAAAGAAAGAAAGAAAGCAGTGTCTGGCCTGTCTTTAGCTTATCTTCTGGCTGGAAAGATAAGCTACTTGATGCAAGGTGTGTTTCCTAATTAATCAATCTTTTCAGTAACTTCTTAAGATATCCAGTTTCAGCAGACACTATAGGAAAATGCTTACATTTTAATTCTGCCTTGGGCTCAGACTGGGTCAGAGATATTAAGTTATACCTCTGTCAGTATTTAGTTGAATATTTGCTATTATTCAAACAATGGATCAGCTGAGTCCTTCAAAAGAAACACAGCCACAGAACTAGACAAGTTGTCTGATGAATGTGACACATCAGAGATGCCCACAGGATGATTTAAGCCTTTGTACATTTACAAAACAAAGTTCAATCAAGCAAAATGGTGCTTTGTACGAAAACCCACAGACCAAATACAAATGCACATCAATCTGGCACCGAATTATAAAACCCAACTAAGAAAAGAAAATACATACCATCAGATATTTTTCTGTTGCTTTTTGCTTTTTCATTTAGATAACATTACTTTCTGGAAAATTACAAAGAATAAGAAAAAAAAGAACTTTGATTTAAAACATTCCCCTCTAAATCACATTTCAACTGAATGACAAAGAACTGCATATTTGTTCTAATTCCAGGCTAGTGTTTCATGACACTATCATATATCAATTTATCTAGAGTAAATATGCATTAAAAATACATCATACCTCACTAATTTTATTAAGAGTTTCTTTGCCTTGACTTTTCACTGCACTGCAGAAATACTAATAATGTGTTAAAGATTTATAATCTAGTATAAGGTCTACCAGTTTCCCTATTAAAAGGGTATCACTTTCTTAAAAAATAAAAATGCTATCAGATGCTGGTCAGTCTATAGGCGTGTCTTCCAAGTCAGTCATCTGACCATGGTTTTTACGCCCTGTGCACAAAAGGGACATTTAGTATGAAAGCAGTAAATGAAAACTAGAGGCTGTTGTCAAATTGTCAGCCATTGTGCTCATATTAATAACCACTGCAGCTGTCTGAGCTCAAATTAGCATCTTTGACACAAGTTAAACACTTCTAGCACTATTTAGAGCCATTTCAAAGAGAACAACAAAAGTTTATGTTGAGATTTTTTGCTAGATGGCCTTTAAAATAAAAACCTCCTCAGAAACCTAAACTACCCTTTTTTGGAGATGCCATCATGGGATTATCTGATTCTCATTTCCAATTAACTAAACATTCCAAAAGCTGGATCATAGGCCCATTAGTTTGTGCTCATATACTCACATGAACCCATGTAAATTCTTGTAATTTAAAAGTGGAAGAGAACGTTCCCTAGCTCAGGCACACTTCTCACTTATCAGATACCCCAAATAGTTAGCAGTATTATCCCTGGCTGCTCACTCTGGCGCTTGAAGAAAATAATTATCTCCAGCAAAGACAACAATTCAGGTTGGAACCAGGTGATTGTATCTCTCTGAGTCTCCTGGGTTGAGGAAGCGCACTAGCATCCCTCCAAAGGAACTGTTCCAAATGCACATTAACTGCAGAAAAAATGAGACCATCTTGGGATTTGGGAAAATCTGTGACTTGATACAGATGAGGGGGCAATGAGTGAGTCAGTCATTGTGTCAGCTGCCCCAGAGGCACCTGACAGCACTGACTCCAAGCTATCCTGCTTAGGTTCTTCGACAGCCTCCCGGGACTTATATACGGGAAACTTGCTGTGCTAAGCTCCTGAAATGAACTTCCTAAACCGAACAGTGCTAAGACACAGCCCAATACCTGGGAGCAAATGAATGTATTTACCAAATAAGGAGAGACAGCTAAAAATTTAGTCAAATGACAAATCCATTCTTGCCATTTGATCCTTTGATCATTTCAATCCAACTCTTTAAAGTTCTAATCAGTTAAGTACGTGCTGTTCCATTCTTCCCTTTGGGTTTACATCATTGAGAAACACCAGATCTACTACTGGGAATTCAGAAGTCCAGAGTTCTAATCTTGGTTCTGCCCTCATTACCCTGTCTGCCTTACTGGCGGGTATTAGAAGAACGAGTGGGAGATATTTGTGTTCCATTCCACGTATGGCTACACAAATGTCATTCCATCCTTAGAACAAGGCCATGAGAGAAATATTATTACTTTACTTTCACAGATGAAGAAAATGATCCTTGAAAAAGTTATGTAACTTGTCTCAAATCATAACAGCCATGACATGAAAAGCTGAGATTTAAATTCAGGCCTTTTCAGTATAAATCTAGGTCTGCTTGCTCCTGTATCAAGTCGCTTCTAAATTTGCTCTAATATTTTAAAGAATGCTAAGACCTGAATGTCTTACATAAATTTAGCAGGTGACTTGAATGCTTTAACTCAAAGGGCCCTACCTTTTTTGTGGGAGAGAAGCTTCTATTCATTTCCTTGAAACCAGGAGGGATGGTGCACATGGGAGCTGGTCAATAGAGCAGATGAGAGGGCAGTATTTCTCCTGCGTGACATGTCCTGGGGTTTCCAAACAGGCCAAACAGAACAGCAGTGAAGAAGATGGTAATGTCAACTGGTTTGGAGAGCTACGACGATCCAGGCTGCAAAGTTCATTCGTAGTTTGGCATCTCTTAATTGGGAAGCCCTGACTTTCTGCAAAGAAGTTCAGGCTGTGTGAATTTTATGGAGTACTGGTGGAAATTTTTTTGAGGAGGGCCTTTTCTTGGTATCCCTTAAATCTCAATATGTAGGAAACCCACAATTCTTAATAAGTAATGCCAAAATTATTGCAATCTAAGACTTTTGAGTAATTCATCCCATAATATATCCCGTTCATATCCTTAGACATAACTAAGGTACTTAGTTATATATTTTCCCCTTTCCCACACAATTCAATAATCTTCCTTCTTATTTTGCAATGGAAAATATTTTAGACTCAAAGCACAATTTTATGGCTCACAAAATATGAGTCAAATAATTCTGCCTAGTAGCATGAGTCAATCTCAGAAGCCAACCTACTCTAAGCCCTCCATGTGCATTAGCACAGAGGCCCCAGTTCAAGCAATGCCTCCCCCACTTCTTAGCAGCTGTTATGACCTGTTGCTGAAAAGGGGAAAGCTACCATGCAAAATGGCTCCTTTCCTTTGTAACATTGGCTTCACAGCCAAAGTCAGAATCTATTTGGATTCTGTCCCCTCTCCAGCCATTCAGTGAAATGCTTTTCGTGTTCTCCCATCTTTAGAAAACATCCTTTACATTTGACAAAGTAGAAAACAAGGTAACTCTGGACCATATACCTATAGGGTGGAGCTAGAAAATGATAAAATAACATCTGTTCATTCAGAAAAGAATAAATTTACATATTGTATAAAATTAATGCATTTGGACTAAACAGCAAAGGAACTGAAATCCTGAATCGTCTTTCCCCTCTTCTTACACCCATCACAACTCCCTAAAATATAGGAACAAAATCTACAGTGTGCATATGAGGATCCATTTAAAATGAGCTGGTTTAGTAAAATTCCCATGATGCCACAGAAGCCATCTTTGAGCGCTCTAAGGAAAAAGGAGAAATCCCCAGGTCCAGCTAGGTATGGAGGCATGAGGTCTTCTTCTCAGTGAGAATAACCTGTCTTGATCCAATTTAGAGACTTTAGTTTCCCCAGCCCTTCTGATTTTGATATCTGTTGCTCCTAACCTCACTTTCTCCTTAATACCTCTATTTCTCCTCCCTTCTGTATACATTTATCTCTAGGAGTCTGATCCTAGATCCTGGCAACCAGATCCTAAAGCCTGTCTTCACTGACAACTTGGAATTACAGTTGCCCACTTAAAATGTATCATGCCTGAAATTCCCAATGGAAATAAAAGCTCATTGAGTAAGAATTCAGTCTATTCCTGCTCAAGGACCAAATAGCAAAGCTGTTTCTTTGTTTTGACTTAAAAGACTTAAAAGCAGTTGGATTGAAACTGGACTGAGATTTCTTACAATAATTTCTTTTTAACGGGAAAAAAAAGATCAAAATGTTCCAAGAAATCCCAAGAGGCACTTAGCCTGTCTCTCTAGTATTCTGTGCTTCCTCAAACTGATACTCAGGTGCTGGGGACAGAACAAACTGATGGCTCTGTGAAGCCAAATAACTTCTTTTGCTCAAATAAGTATTCCAATGTGAGGGGAGAAAGAAGAAGCTCTAAAATGAGCTGTCTTTAGGTACTTTGATTGCTACTCTTTTTTTTCTACAAACCGGCCATTTGCTTCCAGGGCATCTGTCTTGTCAGTGTAATTTAATGCCCATCAGTCTGGTGATGGGGAAAGTGATGAGGTGTCACCATCACTTGCTCCTTAACTGTACTTTTACCAGGCGAAAGTACAACTCTAAAAAGAATAATGTATGGGTTTGTAAATGGAAAGGTAGGAAAAATGGATCTCAAAACTGACTACTGCTGGTCTCATGGGTAAAACAGCTTTAAGCAAAATGAAAGCTGCTTTACACAAGGTGTTCTGTGTGTTGAACTGCATTCCCCAAAAAAAGACGTTGAAGTGCTAACCCTGGTAACCTAACCTCTATTTTAATGACTATCTTTTCATAGCTTACTATCTGATAGAACTAGGCCCACCTCATCACTCTCCTACTTCATAGTATTTCCTGGCCATTATTGCTCCCTAGTTTTTCCATATGAACTTAGCATCAGCTTATCTGGTTCTTAAAAAAAATCCTGAATTCATTCTGATCATGATTATATTAAATGTATACACTAAAATAAGGGAAATTGATATACTTATGACGAGTCTTTCCAAAACAAGGTATTTTCATTTGTTCAAGTCATATTTTGTATCTCTCATCAAGATTTACAAATGTTCTTCACAAAAATCTTGCACATTTCTTGTCTAACCCTAGTTTTTAGTTATTTCATGGGCTTGGGTCTCTATTCTTTGATGTTTTGAAGAGATTTTTCTCTCCTTACAAAATTTAACTTGCTGGGATTTGCATATATGAAACATTAATTTTTGTATATTAAATTTGCATTCAGTATTCTTCTTTTCCAAGAAAGACAAATGGCCTCAAAACATAGCAGTATAAAAAGTCAGTAGGGGAGGAGGAGCAAATGGAGACACATGTTTGCCAACTCAAGAAAAAAAGATTTTCCCTTTCCACCTTGAATCTTAGCGGTATTATTTTAGGATCAAGGCAAGAAAATTTAGATGGTGATCATATTTGACAAACTGAAAACATAAACTCAAAATCCAAATTCCAAAAGGGTTTAGATAAAGTCATAGATTATAGATCAGTAATCACAAAAGTAATCCGAAATGCTTAGCCTTGCATTCAAAGCCTTCAACTTTGATGAGTTCAAGGGCTCGTCAGCTAAGAGTCCTCAGAAGCCCTGTATGAACTCCCATACCAGTCATGAAGGTCTCCATCCTGTGGCTAATACCCACCACCACTGTTTACCATGCCCACAAAATTGAGCTTCTTTACCATCGCTCATGGTACCTTGCCTAGAACTTGGTTGTGCTGTGTCCTGTCAATTCCAATTTTTTTTTATAATAATTTTTTATTATGTTATGTTAGTCACCATACAGTATACCCTTAGTTTTTAATGTAATGTTCCATGACTCATTATTTGCGTATAACACCCAGTGCACCATGCAATACGTGCCCTCCTTAATACCCATCACCGGCCTCAATTCCAAATCTTATCCTCTCTTTGAAAACTGACGTCTCCTCCATGAAGCGGTCAAGCGCCATCACTGACTATAGTCTTCCCTCTGATACTATGTATTAATGGTAGACTTTGTCTCCAAATAATTGCCATATTTTGGAGTTAGGCATCCAATTTTCAACTTCCAGCTGTGCCATTTACTGATTCTGTCATCTTAAATAAGTTCATTAACTTCTCAGATCCTTGGTTTTCTTCTATCTATGATGAAGGTAATAATATGTAACCCACTTCTCACCCACTGCTATTATCAGGATTAAGTGCACTTTAAAATATTATATAAACTCTGAAGTGGTATCCAAATGTCAAATATCAGGGGTAAGGAATCAGCTACAGACAAAAATGTCGCTTTACAAAGAAAAAGAAACCGAGCCCTTTTCTTCTTGCTCTAGGAGGGATTCACAAAGAGGAAAGACAGAAGAATAGTGTTCTCCTTTTGTGCTCCAATGCATAGGGCCAGTCAGGCAGTGGGCTGCACTCTTCCGCTAGAATAGCAAATAGGCTTTATCACAAGTACCAACCCGAAATGACCTTGAACGCCCCCCTGCCCAAATGTTGTATTCAGGAGTCCGAAGACCAATCTGGGTGGAGAGGGCAGACGGTTGTGGTCACAAGAAGGAGAAATGGCAGAATGGACGCCACATTCTGCTTTTTGTCCCTCAGCTTTGGAATGTCATCATCAGAAATCTGCTACCATTATTGACACTGTGATTTTTTTCCAGCCTCTTTGTTGCCATTATCCTGTGTCTTAAATCTAATTTGAGTTTCACTTGTTCCTTAAGTGTCTGAAAATATAGGACACCCCCTTGGGGAACTCATTTCCATGGGGGCACTTCAGTCATGTTAACAATTATCTACTGTTCTTACACTGTGCAGGACACTCTGTGCTGGGGGCCTGGGAAAACCAACAGCATTTATTGAATATCTCCTTTTTGCCAGGCATTATATTAAGGCACTCCATGAACTTTTTCATTTCATCTTCAAAAACTCTGCCCATTTTACAGATGAGGAAACTGAAATTATTGAAGTCAAATATGTTGTCTGTGGACTTGTAGAACTCTTTTCGCTACAGTATAATGTCTCGCCCTCAAGGGTCCTCTACCCACTCATCCACTGAAAACCAAGGAGCTCATTGACTGTTGGGTCAGCTGACATCCTCTGCTTACTAATAAGAGAGAGATCCCACAGGCCTGAAATTCTTAAAACCTTCCAAATGGGAGACTTAATCTTTCTGTTGTCTTCACACAAAAGAGAGAGACTTTCAATTCAGAACAAACCTTAGGAACTTTGCAAGATTACCCAATGATCTAAATTTATGCTGCAGGACCTGCTGACTGTTATTTTATTTACAGCACTCTGGATCTCCATCTCCTTAGTTTCATTACTCCCAATTAAGCTTATGTATGCTCACAAAGCATCATTACATGATTTAATGACAGAGTATTTTGAATTAATTATAAGCCGACATTTTGTAACATATTCTAGGTAGCTCACTAAAATTGGAGCTGCTTTTTATAGATGCACAAATGAAGGTGGCTATGTTACTGAAGTTCCAAGTCTGAAAATTATCCCCTCCTTAAGGTAAAATGTACATGTTTCTATATGTAAGTTTGGAGAATTCCATGATTTAACATGTATTTACTTGCCCTCAGTAAACATTTAACTGGAAACAGAAGCCTGCATGTCTCTCCTTCATGAAGCTGAGTAGCCTGAATAAATTAAAACATATTCAGCCCTTTATTAATTACTTTCTTTTTACTGGTTATTGGTGATGGATGAGGTTAAAGGTAGATCATCATTCCTCAACAGCCACAACTACATTTGAGGTAGGGAAGTTATTAAGGCTCTCAAAAAACAGAGGGATTTATATTTTAGCTGGAGTTAATTCCATGGTGAATCAAGTGAGAAAAATACTCCGTTCTCCCTGAGAAAAATAGTCAGGTCTCCCCAAGGCAAATGAGGTTACCGTGACCTCTTCCAAGGCGCTAAGTAGTTCCTGGAAGTATAATTTCATGTAACATTTTATTATATTTTACTCCCAGAGTGCTTTTTTTTTTAAAGATTTTATTTATTTATTTGACAGAGATAGAGACAGCCAGCGAGAGAGGGAACACAGCAAGGGAAGTGGGAGAGGAAGAAGCAGGCTCATAGCGGAGGAGCCTGATGTGGGGCTCGATCCCATAACGCCGGGATCACGCCCTGAGCTGAAGGCAGACGCTTAACCGCTGTGCCACCCAGGCGCCCCTACTCTCAAAGTGCTTTTGTCTCTTAAGACTGGGAAGGCAGGTTTCCCTAGTCCCTCTATTCTCTTCCCTCCAGCCCCATTTCTGGGTCTAATCCTATACTGTGAGTGTTCATCGCTCTCGTGCTCCCCACCTCCAGCCTCCAGTCTACCTCCCCTCCACCCCAACATCCCCTTCTTCCTTCCTGGAACTAGTCCACTGAGGTTTAAGCTTTCTGCATCCTAACCCCACAATCAAAACTCACCTGTCCTATATACTATTCTTTCAGGGTTTCTCTAGCAGAAAAGACAATCGACAAGTTAATGCTAAGTATAGATAGCTGATGATAAATCAATGTGTTACATTTCAACAAATAATTTTAAATAAAAAAATATACACTTGATATTGTGCTAGAGGAAAGCAAAGATGAATGAGAAGTTGTCCTTCTTTTTTGTTTTTTTTAGTTGAAATAATAAAAGTGACAACATACGATGTGATCATCTACTCAGTCTTGATTTCAAATGAATTTGACTCTCCAAAATTAAATCTACCCTTTCAGGGTACATTCAGTCAGCTACGAGGGGACTATTTGAAAGGATAGGCTGCTAATTCTGAAGGTAATTTCCAAAAGAGATAGCTGGTATTGTTGGAAAAGCAGAGATTTGGTACATGTGGAGAGATATGGGCTCGAATCTAGCTTTGCTGGATGGCTAATATTAGCTAGCTCAGCAAATGTTTCTACATATTAAATTCCCCATCTGCATAAGGTGGATAAAATGCCCTACCTCATAGATTAAATACACAAGATTAAATGAGAGGTAGAATATTTTAAGCAAAGGCAAAATCTTAAATAAGTGTAAAGTTTCCCAACAGTCAACCTTTTTTTTTACAATCACTTCCTTGTACCTTTATTTACACAATAAAAAAGTTATATATATTTTTTAGCTATGCTTCCTATAGGTGACCAAAGACCCATACGTTGTCAATCTTCCAGTTAACTGCACATTCGAAAAATCATTAACTTCTCTGAAAACACCAAGAAGCAAAACAGCTGTTCTGTGAATTTCTTTGAGCCCATAATGACTGGCACTAGAAGGTAGCTGTAGAATGTCATCTTGTAACAACAGAATGCCAACACTCTAGCTCTCTCCTGGGTGAATCTAGAGCTGGGTAGCTCTCCACTTTTAAGTGGGAACCACACTCTTTTTAAAGATGGCTGAAGGCCACGTTGCTGTAACCTATGCTTGTGCTGAGTAAAGACTTCAGGCTTGGAGCTTTTGGATACATTCTCAATGACCACATGACCATATGTTTTGGGTGGGGAGTGACTACTTTCCCAAGGCATTTCAGGGCATAGTCCTGCTGTGTCGTAGTCCTGCTGTGTCACTATCTGGAGAGCTTACCAGTGATTGGCGGATTCTGGTTGAATTCCATTTCAGCTCCTTATTATCTGGGAGCAAGTTGCTGAAAATTCTCAAGGCTCAATTACACATTGAGAGAGTAATAATTATATCATGGGCTGTTATGGAAAATGACAAAGTGATTAGGTGGTTAGAGGACAAAATGAACCTGTTTAAGCAGGGAGTACAGCCCTGTCACAAAAGAACTCAGAAAATTCTGGCTTCCTTCTTTCATCTAGCCCTAATTTCAGATTCAAGATCTATCTTACCTTTAGCCCAGTTAATTTCCATCTATTGATATAATTCTAGAGGTAGCAGGATATTCCCAGAAAAATAAACGACCCAACAAAACGTGACCGATTTACGATTCTTTGTCACAGAGCCTCACCTACTCGCTCCAATATCTCATTTAAAGTTCTGTGTAGGGGGGCGCCTGGGTGGCACAGCGGTTGGGCGTCTGCCTTCGGCTCAGGGCGTGAACCCGGCATTATGGGATCGAGCCCCACATCAGGCTCCTCCGCTATGAGCCTGCTTCTTCCTCTCCCACTCCCCCTGCTTGTGTTCCCTCTCTCGCTGGCTGTCTCTATCTCTGTCGAATAAATAAATAAAATCTTTAAAAAAAAAAAAAAGTTCTGTGTAGGGGTGCCTGTGTGGCTCAGTGCTTAAGCACCTGCCTTCAGCTTAGGTCATGATCCCAGGGTCCTGGGATGGAGCCCCACGTCGGGCTCCCTGCTCAGCACTCCCTCTCCCACTCCCCCAGCTTGTGTTCCCTCTTTTGTTGTCTCTCTCTGTGTCAAATAAACAAATAAAATATTTTTAAAAAATAAGAAATAAAAAGTAGATAAATAATAAATAAATAAATAAATAAATAAATAAATAAAGAACCTTCTGTGTATATGCCCCCTCCTCAGAGATATTCTTCCCTGACCATCCATCTCAAATAGCTTCCCTCTATGTCACTCTTTATCTCCTTACCATGCTTGCTTTACTTCATAACATTTACCATTGCCTGAAATTATATTATACGTGTATTTGTTTATTCCTTGCCACCCCCCACCAATAGATAGGCTCAGTTATAGCAGAGCATTTGTCCATCTTGTTCACTGCTGATCTCTCAGCCTAGCATTGAGGATAGTGCCTAGACACATTTGACAAGCGCTCAATAAGTATTTGTTGAATAAATTAATAAAGGATGTTTTAAATTCCACAGTCTAATATCCTTCCCTTAAAGTTTTATTTATAATAAGAACCATCATTTATTAAACATTTACTCAATCCTTTGACACTCTATGGATAACATAATTTAATCTTTTGAACATCCTCTGTGAGATAGGAACAATTATGGTTCCCTAATATAGGTAAGAAAATGAAAGTTTAGAGAAGTTAAGTAACTTGCCCAAAAGCAGACATGCAGATGGGATTCATTCTAGGTTATTGGACTATAGAATAATCTGTATCTCTAATTCCTTCCCATCCCCTCCTGTTTTTGTAATTAAATTCTACTGTATTTTGAATTGCCTCTCTATTTCATGTCAAAATGCAAATACTTCTGGTGATGGGTAACATTAAACTGTTTTTAATCATTTAATTTCTTTGGTGAGTGTCAATAAGGTTGGGGAGAAGGAGAGTTTAGAGCTCTGAGTACCTGAGATGAGAAATCTTAGAACCAGGATACAGCAGATAAGTCTAATGAGATACTGTAGCGTTTTGCCAAAGGTTACTTCCCCTTGTAATCATTCCACATCCAGAGTTCTCTTACTCCTTAACACTGAGATATTTTCCCTTTGCAATTGAGCATCTCCAAGACAGCACACTCTGGGTGATTGTGGTTTGATAATACCTCCCTCATGTGTAAAAGAAGTCAATCACGTGCAAGAGGAGAAATTGACAGAGGTTTTATTTAGTGGGGTTTTTTTTTTGGGGGGGGGTGATTTTTTGTTTTTGTTTTACTTTACTCCAGAGTCATTTCTTCCTAATTAGTAAGAGTCCAGGAAGCGGTACTGGCTGATTGGATTTGAGTATCACCTGTGCAATCATAACGCTCACTAGTTCTCTGTAGGATAGACCACAGCCAGCATGTCACTGTTACAACAGCAGATAAGACATAGATGTTTAGCAAAAGGAAAGAGCAAAAATTACAAGGCACCGTATAAGTAGGGAGAAGACTGCTTCCATGTTGCAATTTAAGAAGTACCACAGGCTACTTGTTTAAAACTATCAGTCTTAAGTCTTAGTTCGAGATTCTCCCATTAGTGTCATTTCACTTCCAGGAAGAAATAGTCTCCAGAAATCTTTCTTGCTTGAGAAGGCAGAAAGGGCACATTATGCTTGGATTAGCTGGGAGTTGCCATAGCAACTAGAGGCAAGGCCCTAGGGGGAACGAAACCTGGGCAGGTAAGTTTTGATGAGAAGGAAAAGGGACCCCGTGAGGGTTACACAAGGCGGCACCATAATTGGTAGTCCTGGGCAGCCATGGGGCAGTCATCTATAAAACAAAGAATTACTATTCATTTTAATGAGGTACAATCAAATTTCTCCATCACAAAGTTGGCTATTGCTTACCTTAAAATGATTAGCTCTCAATTTAACAATGCATTTTTTAAAATTCCTAGCCCTTCTCAATCTCTAGTCCATTTCCAAAACAAACATAATTTAATTTTCCCAAACAACAACCAAAAAAATTAGAATCTACCTCCAGCAAAGACAATTGGCCAGATACCAGGGTCTTTCTTATTATGTTCCCAGATATTCATTCATCTGGAATAATAGATTGTAGAAAGGAATAGATTGCTGTTCATACAAAAAAATAAATTTTATGAAAAGTCCTTATCCTTCAAATGAAGGTTTCAAGTGCAAAAATAAATCTCAGAAACATAACATCTTAGAGCAGGGAGGAATCTTAAAGGTCTTCCAATTCCATCCCCTTCTCTTGCAGAAGAGTGCTGCGAGCCAGAGGTTAATTATGTCCTCTAACCACCTAATCACTCTGTCATTTCTAATTATTGCTAAGAAAAAAAAAACAGGAATTCCCAGTGCCCTCCATTTGTGTGCACTGAAAAATCAGTTTGCATATCAGCAGAAAATGTCAGCCTCAAGACCAAGGATGTTCAATTTGTTCATAATAGAAGCAATAAGAGCTGACATGTACTGAGTACTTATAATGTGCCAAGCATAGGGCTAAATGCTTTACAACCTGTATCTCATTTGACCTCTAAATAGTCCTATAAAGTATGTTTACCCCATTTTACAGATGAGAACATCAGAGAGAAGCTAGGTACCTGGTTCGTAGTCAAATAACTAGTAAGGAACAGACTCAAGTCACCACTGCTTACCACAACACTAAACCGTATCTCTGTTATTTCTGTGTCTCTCTCTTTCTGTAAGAAAACCAGAAATCAATAATCAACTATACTTATGAGCTTAATGCCTCCCTCTGACAGCTAGCTCATCCCCAAGGAAAGTCATCCAAGTCTAGCCAAATAAACATATTCCTAAGAATCACTTTTTAAAAAATAACTGTTTCTCTGATTATAAATGTAAATCATATTCAATATGTGAAATTTAAAAACACAGACAAGAATAAAAATCCCCTGTAATTATACCAAGGATCACATGCAGAGAAATCTATTTTTTCTTCCATTTTAAAGACCACTATATTTTTTTGCAAAAAATCAGCAATAGTCTCTAGTATTTTCTACATGTGTTATTGTTAATGTAGTGAATGATCACATCAAAGATTTCTTTAATTCATTGATTTAATCAATTAGGATCTATTGCTTGAATGTCTACTCTGTGTCAGATGTTCAGCTTATTGGTGGAACTCATTGATGGGTGAAGACAGACTCAGTCCTAGCCTCATGGAACCCAGAAGCTAATTCTCTGAAGAAAGTTTTTTATGTGTTTCATGTTAATTAGGCTAAAAAGACACAGATTCTTTTATCCATATGTCCAACTGAAGTAATTCCTTCCCTCAAGGTGATAGATGGAGAGCTTATATAAGACCGGTCTCATAGCCCAGTAACTGGCACAGAACAATCAAAAATTACCTAAAATTGCAGGTCTTATGGTACCTTATCATGGCAAACATAGTTCACAGGCTGGGATTTTAGGCATCTTCCACCTCGAAGATTTTTCGTATCCTGGGTGCTAACCTGGCAGGCAGCCTTACATGTACAGGGATTAGGAATGGGTCCTTGTACTTGGGATTCCTTTAACATGGACAAAATTTGCCATCAGTCTAACACTGCTGAAGCTGATTGAAATGTGTGACTAAAATTCACCCTAAATGTCACGCAACGGGGCCTTCTTTCCTAAGAACGGGTATTTATAAGAATGATGCTACCAGATGCCTAAAAGCTATAGGGATGGAGAGGACACTTCATAAATTAACCAGGAGCTCTGTCTTAGTTTCTATTTCTGCTGTAACAAATTTCCACAAAAGATTATATCTGAGAGAGCCTGGAAAGATGGTGGAGTAGGAGACCCTAAGCTCAACTCGTCCTACACTTACAACTAGATTTCACTCACATCCGAGTAAATAAACCAGAGAGCAATCCAAGGACTGGCAGAACAAACTCCACAACTAAGTGTAGAGAAGAAGTTGCATTGGAGGGTTAGGAAGGGCAGAAATGGAGGTCAGCAGCTGCCTACAGGACGGAGGGAGCTGCAGACACACAGAGGGGGAAAAGAATCCATAATATCTGGCCTTGAAAACCAGAGGGGCTGAATTCCATGAGTTTGTATAACTACCAGGACTTGAAGCCTGGAACTTTAAAAGTCAGCTGACTTAGCCTGGGTGAGCTGGGAGAGCCAGTGATAGCCAGGTCCCTGCCCTTAAAGAGACTGAGTTGAAGTAACATAGAAGCAACTTTCCTCAATGGGAGGAAAATCTGTTTCTACTGATTTCAGAACATGTCGGGGGTGCTTCTCCAGAAACAAAGGAGCTGGCAGGTGCTTTTTTCTTCCTTGACTATCATCAAAACCACAGAGCCACCCATAGGACGCAGCACTGCACAGACATCCGCTACCTAACTGCTAGCAGTGCACCCTGCCCGCAAGTTCTCCTGAGGACTTGCCTACTCCGAGCCTGCTGGCATCATTGCTAGGCTCAGGGCAGAGTTTGTTAATGCTGTGTGCGCCCCACCCACCACCACCTCCATGTGCTGGGCCAGAGGCCACCATACATCAGGGGATCTGGCCTAGCACTAGTGACTCAGTGCAAATTTTGCTAACGCCACGTACACCCCACCCAGCCACCACATGCATACACATCACCAACCCCAACCATCCCACGCTCCCTAGCTACTACAGACACAAATGCCACGGGTCATGCCCAGCCACTGCAAGCACAGACACTGCACGCCCCTGGCTCCCCGCCGCTGCCACGTACCACACCCCACCACAGGTTGCCACCACGCTTCAGCAGATCAAGCCTGGGACTAGTGGCTCAGAGCAAATTTTGCTAACACCTCCACCCTGCCCCAAAGCCTTCTGTGGTCACAGGCTCTGAGGCAGCCTGCTCAGGTCTCGCTAACATCACAGAGAGTAAGCACAGCCCACAACAGGCAGAAAGTCAGTGCAGATGGACTGAAAGGAAAAGCGACTCAGATACAATAGCAGGATGCAAGCAACACACATAGGAGATTCCCCTGAAGTGCTAGGTTCTGGTGAACAGGAGACACTGCTCTGCAGGGCACGACAGGAACTCTCCTGCATAAAGCCACTATTTGCAAGAGCAGAAGATGTGGCTGACTTTCCTAACACACACAAATAGACATTTTGGAGTCTCCTCCAAAATGAGGAGACAGAGAAATGTGTCCCAAATGAAAGAACAGGACAAAATCAACAGGAGATCTAAGCAAAACAGAAATAAGTAATATGCCTAATACAGAATTTAAAGTAATGATCATAAAGATCATTACTCATTGGACTTCAGAAAAGGACACGAGTAGAGGACATCAGTGAGACCCTTGACAAAGAGATAAAAAAATAGCATAATCAGAGATGAACAACTCAATAAATGAAATTAAAAATATAGTAGATGGAATAAATAGTAGGCTACAGTAAGCAGAGGAACATATCAGTGACCTAGAAGATAGAGTAATGGAAAGCAATCAAGCTCAATAGGTGAGAGACAAACAAAAACTGCACAATAAGAATAGACAGCAAGCTCAGTGACTCCAACACTAATAACATTCCCATTACAGGATTCCCAAAAGGAGCAGAGAGAGAAGGAGGGTGGCAGCAAATGTGTTTAAAGAAATAATAGCTGCAAAAATCCCAAATACAGTGGGGGACAGAGATCCAGATTCAGGAGACACAGAGATCCCCCAACAAATTCAACCCAAAGAGTTCTGTCCACACCAGACACATAGGAATTTAAATGGCAAAACATAGTGATAAAGAAAGAATTTTAAAGGTTGCAAGAGAAAGGGAGACAGTTAGATACAAAGGAAACCACATAAAAGGTGAGTAGCTGATTTTTCAGCAGAAAATTTCAGCATGATATACTCAAAGTGCTGAAAGGGAAGAATCTGTAGCCAAGAAGACTCTATCCAGCAAGGCTGTCATTCAGAATAGAAGGAAAGATAAAGAGTTTCCCAGAGAAACAAAAGTTAAAGGAGCTCATGACCACTAAACCAGCCCTACAAGAAATGTTTGGGGGGTACACCTGGGTGGCTCAGTCCATTAAGCGTCTGTCTTCAGCTCAGGTCATGATCCCAGGGTCGTAGCTCAGGTCATGATCCCAGGGTTGTGGGATCAAGCCCCACATCAGGATCCCTGCTCAGCAGGGAACCTGCTTCTCCCTCTGCCCCTCCCCCTGCGTGTGTTCTCTCTCTCACTCACTCTCTCAAATAAATAAATAAAAATCTTTTTTTTTTTTAAAGACATGTTTAGGGGGACTCTGTGAGTGGAAAACAAAAACCATAAATAAGAAAAATAAGAAGCACAAAAGCAAAAATAAATAAATAAAATAAATGTATCTGTAAAAAATCAGTCAAGAGAAGCACAGAATAAAAGGATGTGAAATATAATACCAAATACCTGAAAATGGAGGAGAGAAGAGTAAAGAGTAAGTTCAAAATTAAGTGACCATCAGCTTACTATAGACTGCTATACGCAAAAGAGTTATGTATAAACTCAATGGTAACCCAAAACAAAAAACAGTAATAGATACGCAAAAAATAAATAGTAAGGAACCAAGTAGATCATTAAAGAAAACCAGCAAACCATGCAAAAAAGAAAGAGAAGAGAGGACCAGAGAAAAACTACAAAAACAACCACAAAGCAAGTAACAAAATGGCAATAAATATATATCTATCAATAATTACTTTGTATGTAAATGGACTAAATGCTCCAATCACAAGACAAAGGGTGACACAGTGGATTTAAAATAAAAACAAAAGGGGCGCCTGGGTGGCCCAGTCGTTAAGCGTCTGCCTTCGGCTCAGGGCGTGATCCCAGCGTTCTGGGATCTAGCCCCAGGTCAGGCTCCTCCGCTAGGAGCCAGCTTCTTCCTCTCCCATTCCCCCTGCTTGTGTTCCCTCTCTCGCTGGCTGTCTCTGTCAAATAAATAAATAAATAAATAAATAAATAAATAAATAAATAAATAATCTTAAAAAAAAAGTCATAAAAAAAATAAAATAAAAACAAAAAAACCAAGGCCCACCCAAATGCTGCCTATAAGAGACTCATTTTAGACCTGCGCATGGAAAGTGAGGCAATGGAGAAACATTTATCATGAAATGAATGTCAAAAGAAAGCCAGGGTATACTTATATCAGACAAAATAAACTTTAAAAGAAAGTTCGTGAAAAGTGACAAGGAAAGACACTATATAATCATAAAGGGGACAATCCAACAAGATATAACATTTGTAAATATTTATGCACCCAACATGGGCGCACCAAATACATAAAACAGTTAATAACAAACATAAAGGAACTAATCCATAGTAATACAGTATAGTAGGGGACTTTAACACCCCACTTACATTGATGGGCAGATGACCCAAACAGAAAATAAACAAGGAAACAGTGGCTTTGAATGACACACTCGATCAGAGGGATTTAGCAGATAGAACATTCCATTCTAACACAGCAAAATGCACATTCTTTTCAAGTGTGCATGGAACATTCTCCACATTACATCACATATTAGAACACAAAAGAAGCCTCAACAAATTCAAAGACATCAAACTCATGCCATGCAGCTTTTCTGACCATAAGACTATGAAATTAGAAATTAATCACAAGAAAAAAATCTGGAAAGACCACAAATACATGGAGTTTAAATAATATACTACTAAGTAATGACCAACTCAAGCAAGAAACCAAAGAAGAAATCAAAAACTACATGGAAACAAACAAAAATGAAAACACAATGGTCCAAAACCTTTGGGATGCAGGAAAGCAGTTCTAAGAGGGAAGTTTATAGCAATACAGGCCTATCTTCCTTAAGAAGCAAGAAAAATCTCAAATAAACAATTTAACCTTACACCTAAAGGAGCTAGGAAAAGAACAACAACAACAAAAAAAACCAAAAACACAAAACCAGCAGCAGGAAGAAATAATAAGGATTAAAGCAGAAATAAATGAAATAGAAACTAAAAACAACAGAACAATCAAGGAAACCAGGGGCTGGTTCTTTGAAAAGATCAACAAAATTGATAATCCTCTAGACAGACTCATCCAAAAAAAAAAGAGAGAGAGAGAGAGAGAGGACTCAAAATCAGAAATGAATGAGTAGAAACAGCAACTGACACCACAGAAATACAAACGCTCTAAGAGAATATTATAAAAAACTATATGCCAACAAATTAGACAAACTAGAAGAAATGGATAAATTCCTAGAAACATCTAACCTGCCAGAATTGAAGCAGGAAGAAATGGAAAATTTGAACAAATGATTACCAGCAAGGAGACTGAATCAGTAATCAAAAAACTTCCCCCAAAACAACAACAACAACAACAACAACCCCTCCAGGACCAGATGCCCTCACATGCAAATTCTACCAAATATTTAAAGAAGAGTTAATACTTATTTCAATCAAACTATTCCAAAATAGAAGAAGGAAAACTTCCGAATTCATTTTGTGAGGTCAACGTTACCCTGATACCAATACCAGATAAAGACACCACCAAAAAAAAAAAAAAAAAGAATTACAGGCCAATATTTCTGATAAACATAGATGTAAAAATCCTCAACAAAGGGGCACCTGGGTGGCTCAGTCGTTGAGCGTCTGCCTTCGGCTCAAGGCGTGATCCCGGCGTTCTGGGATAGAGCCCCACATCAGGCTCCTCTGCTGGAAGCCTGCTTCTTCCTCTCCCACTCCCCCTGCTTGTGTTCCCTCTCTCGCTGGCTGTCTCTATCTCTGTCAAATAAATAAATAAAATCTTAAAAAAAAAAAATCCTCAACAAAATACTAGCAAACAGAATCCAACAATATGTTAAGAAAAAGAAAAATCATACACCATGAGCAATTGGCGCTTATTCCTGGGATGCGAGAGTGGTTCAATATTCGCAAATCAATAAACATTAAGATACAACACATCAGTAAGATATGATCATTTCAATAGATGCAGAGAAAGCATTTGACAAAGTACAATACCGATTCATGATAAAAGCCCTCCACAAAGTAGGTATAGAGGGAACATAACTCAACATAATAAAGGCCATATATCAAAAACCCACAGTGAACATCGTACTCCATGGGGAAAAATTGAGAGCTTTCCCTCTAAGGTCAGGAATAAGACAAGGATGTCCACTCACCACTTTTATTCAACATAGTACTGGAAGTCCTAACCACAGCAATCAGACAACAAAAAGAAATAAAAGGCATCCAAATCAGTAAGGAAGAAATAAAACTTTCACTATTTGCAGATGACATGATACTATATATAGAAAACCCAAAAGACTCCACCAAAAAAGTACTAGAACTGATCAATGAATTCAGTAAAGTCACAGGATACAAAATCAATGTATAGAAATCTGTTGCATTTCTATACACTAATAATGAAGAAGCAGAAAGAAAAAATTAAGAGAACAATCCCACTTACAATTGCACCAAATAAATAAGATACCTAGGTATAAACCTAACCAAAGAGGTGAAAGATCTGTACTCTGAAAACTATAAAACACTGATGAAAGAAATTGAAGATGACAGAAAGAAATAGAAAGACATTCCATGCTCATGGATTGGAAGAACAAATATTGTTAAAATGTCTATATTACCCAAAGCAACCTACACATTTAATGCAATCCCTATCAAAATACCAACAGCATTTTTCACAGAACTAGATAAAAAAAAAAAAAAAGGCTCAAAATTTATATGGAACCACAAAAACCCTGGACATTCAATGCGATTTTGAAAAAGAAAGTCAAAGCTGGAGGTACCCCAATTCCAGACTTCAAGTTATATTACAAAACTGCAGTAATCAAAACAGTATGGTACTGGCACAAAAATAGACATACAGGTCAATGGACAGAATAGAAAACTCAGAAATGAACCCACAACTATATGGTCAATGAATGTTCAACAAAGAAGAAAAGAGGGACACCTGGGTGGCTCAGTTGGTTAAGCATCTGCCTTCAGCTCAGGTCACGATCCCAGGGTCCTAGGATGGAGTCCCGCATCAGGCTCCTTGCTCAGTGAGGAGCCTGTTTCTCCCTCTGCCTCTGCCAATCCCCCTGCTTGTACTCTCTCTCTCTCTCTCTCTAACAAATAAAGAAATAAAATCTTTAAGGAAAAAAAAAATCAGAAAAGAATATCTAATGGGAAAATGCTAGTCTCTTCAACAAACGGTGTTGTGAAAACTGGTCAGTTACATGTAAGAGAAGAAAATTAGACCACTTTCTTACACATACACAAAAATAAACTCAAAATGGATTATGGACCTAAATGTGAGCTCTGAAATGATAAAAATGCTAGAAGACAGCATAGGCAGTAATATCCCTGACATTGGCCATAGAAACATTTTTCTAGATATGTCTCCTGAGGCAAGAGAAACAAAAGCAAAAATAAACTATTGGGATTACAACAAAATAAAGAGCTTCTGTGCAGGGAAGGAAACAATCAACAAAACAAAAAGGCAACCTGTGGAATGGGAAAAGATATTTGCAAATGACATATCTGATAAAGGGTTAGTATCCAAAATATATAAAGAACTTGTACAACTCAACACCAAAAAAACCCCAAATAATCTAATTAAAAATGGGCAGAAAACATGAACAGACATTTCTCCAAAGACATCAGAAGGCCAACAGACACATGAAAAGATGCTCATCACTCATCACCAGGGAAATGCAAATCAAAACTACAATGAGCTATCACCTCACACCTGTCAGAAGGGCTAAAATCAAAAACACAAGAAACAAGTGTTGGCGAGGATGTGGAGAAAGGGGAACCCTCTTGCACTGTTGGTGGGAATGTATACTGGTGCAGCCGCTCTGGAAAACAGTATGGAGATTCCTCAAAAAGTTAAAAGTGGAACTCCCCTATGATCCAGCAATTGCATTACTTCATATTTACCCCCCAAAAAACAAAACACTAATTCAAAGGATACATGCACCCTTATGTTTACAGAAGCATTAATTACAATGGCCAAATTATGGAAGCAGCCCAAACAGACTCTTAACTATAGAGAACAAACTGATGATTGCCAAGGGGAGGCTGGTGGGAGGATGGGTTAAAGAGGTGATGGGGATTAAGGAGTACTCTTGTGATGAGTATCAGGTGATGTATGGAATTATTGAATCTGTATGGTACACCTGAAACTAATAAACTACTGTATGTTAACTAAACTTGAATTAAAACAAAAAAAATAAAAATAAATTGTATTTTATCTTTAAAGAACATTGCCACAAGTTTAGTAGCTTGAAACAACACATACTGGTTACACATACAGTTCTGAAGGCCAGAAGTGTAAAATGGGTCTACAGGACTATGTTCCTTCTGCAGGCTCTAGGGGAGAATCTCTCCTTACCTTTCCCAGCTTCTAGAGGCTACTCCCAACCATTGTCCCATGGTTCCATGTCGCTCTAACATCTTCTTCCATTATCACATCTCTTTCACTAACTGTGGTTTTCCTGTTTCCCTCTTATTAGGACCCTTGGGATTACACTGGACCCACTCAGATTATCCAAGATAATGTCACCATCTCAAGCACCTTAACTTAATGACATCTGCAAAGTTCTTTTTCACATGTACAGGGAGCAGGGATTAGGAGTTGGATGTCTTCAGGAGGTCCATTACTTGGGTTATCATAGGTTCTAAAGATAAACTTAAGTATGTCACATTTTTGTCAAGTGGAACTGTCTGCAATAAAGATTTGCGTCCCTCCCAGATTCTTTTCCCTCTTTCCTCTCCTCAGTTCCTCTCCTGTCCTTCCACTTACCTCTGTCTGTATTCAAGGACTGAGTCATCCTTCCTCCCACAGGCAGCAAGCCACTGGAGGCAGAGTTCTGTTCCAGTCACTCCTCCTTATTTACTGCACCAAAACTCTTACTAGTGCTGTTTAGAAGCCCAAGGAGCCATTGCGTAATGGGATTTGTGCTCAAAATTACCTACATCAGACCATTGAAAGTAGGCTTATTCACTGAACATTTATTTTAGCCATATGGCAAATTTCTGGCTGCTTTTTTTGGGAAGATGAACCTCAGTACTCGGGTCTGTTTAGTTTTCAGAGGATGAACCTAAGAACAAAGGTGTGTAGACATTTTAGTCACTGATGAAAGCCAGTAGATGAGCATTTCAATGCAACGTGAATCAACTTGGCCAATTTCATAGGACCTAGAGGACTTAGGGGGAAAATAGCATTGCTGACCCATTTGGCCTTACCTTTTAGGCTGAAATCTTAGCAGAAGACTCTAAAGCAAAAATGATTACATTGAGATTGTTACATTGATGTCAGTGGTGGCAGTGTCCGTACAGAAGGAGAGCATCCCAGAGCAGAGATGATAAATAGGAAGGACACAGAGTACCCATGGCATCACACATCAAAACAGACATTACTAGTCAGTCAGGCACCGTCTCCCCCATAGAGCCAGGATCTGGCCTTAAACCCGTCCTGTCTGATTGCTCCAGGCAATCACACCACTCAGCTAGAGTTGGCAAGCAAATGGAACTCTATCTTACGTCCCTGCATTAGAGAGTCAGTGCCTTCCTCTGTCCAGGCATTAAGGAAAATTCCTCCTACTGCAATACAGCAATACAACACTCGGATGCCTAGAATACCACGTGAGCTCAATTTCTGGAGATGGCAAAATCCTGGGAGAGACTGATTCAAAAGCAAAGCAGATGCTTCCATCTCCCTATTTTCTGTTTGGAGACTTTGGATAGGGATCGCTTCATCTTACTCTCTCCAATTCCTCCCCTAGGGATACCGAATAAGGGCCTCTTCCCTCTCCCTTCCATGGGACTTCTGTCCTTGGAATTCCTGCACAAAGTGTGGCCCTGCCCCCAATTTCTGCTTTTCCTTCCTTCGTTATGTGGCTCTCTTCCTCTTTCCTTAAACCAGAATCCTGCTTGCCCCCAAGAGCATTGTCCCCAGGGAGTACTTGGCAGTGTTGTCAAATTCTTCAAAGGCGAGGAGGGGAGAAAAACACAAGCTCATCCATCCCTGTCTTTTCTCACCTTGTGGTTTCCAATCACAATGAGCAGCCTTAGAGGTTATCAAACACCCCGCCGTGCTTTGACTGTTACTCATCCATTCAAGCCTCTGATTGCCTGGCGTAATTTCAGATTGGACTCCTACGTGAGGAACATGGCTCCTCAACCGTTCGTGGGCACTGGGCTGCTTTCACACCAGGGCTTGCTAGGGAAGAGGAGAAACCCAGCTCAAACAGCTCAGGGGAGCCAGCCACAGCACAACATAGGAGGGGGATGGGGGAACCCAGCAGGTGCTACTGTGCGCTTGCTTTTTATTAAGAGAAAATGATTTGCACAGCTGAACCCACCCCACCCCCCAAATTTTCGCTAGGATCACAGGAAGATTTTTTCTTTGGACGAGGGCCATTTGGAGCCTGCAAAATCATGGCAGAACCCAAATCAAAAGAGCAGATCTCTTCAATCTCCGGATTTCCTTTCAATGCCCTTCTCTGCCCCAAGCAATCATCAAGCTGCGCGCTCTGCAGCGAAGCACGTTCACCCAGCTTCGCGTCTGAGTCGCTGCCTTCGGAGGGCTTTTCAGCTTGGATACAAGTGGACTGATTGCCTTCCTTGCAAGGTTCCCGCCCGGAAACGCCCACCTGAGGCTGGCTCTGCGGCGGCTGGTGCGGCAGCCTCGCGGGGTCGCGCCGCGCCGCCCAGGAGCCCAGGGAACGCAGGGGCCCCTAAAGCCGCGGCGCTGGGACTGCGGGGAAGAGACGCCCGGACGGAGAAAGCAGCCTGCCTCCGCCGAGCATAGAGCGCCTGCGTGGACGAGGCTGCGAACCTCTAGCAGAGGAGGTCAAGGGGATGCTGCTGCGAGGACTGCGAGAAGGACTCTGCAAGCAGGGTGACCTGTGACTCAGCAGATATCAATGGCAGAGACCTCGGGTGGGGGTCTAGAAGCCCGAGCCCCGCTGCTGACACAGTTAACACGTCACTAAAGCTTCCGGGCCCCCTAGTGCTCATTT
Source organism: Ursus americanus (assembly GCF_024610735.1). Classification (NCBI taxonomy): domain Eukaryota; kingdom Metazoa; phylum Chordata; class Mammalia; order Carnivora; family Ursidae; genus Ursus; species Ursus americanus. The sequence goes on from NC_142132.1 coordinate 64,204,642, forward strand.
AGAAACCCCTGGGTGCTAGATCTTTATTTTTAAAATTAATTATCATTTTTGTTTTAAGAACGTTTTGAAAAAAATAAAAAGCACAAGAGAATATAATTATGTACAAACCTTCTGGCCAAAAGAGACCGTTGTTAACATTTTGTAATGTTTGTTTCAAGACCTGTTTTTAAAATATAAAAAATACTTAAAAAATTAAAAAATAAAAAATATATAAATGAAATAAAGCAAGACAAGATGGACGCCCTTCTCAGCCTCTTCCTCCTCGCTCCTGCCCTATCTCCTCCCCCAGCGGCAACTACCTGAAAGAAATTAAAGCAAGTCCTTCTAATCCACTTGAAGACTTTTACCTAAACATAAACAATAGAAAGAATATACAATATCGGGGGTGCATTTTATAATTTGTATCCTTCTGCACTTCTTTTATGCATCTTGGGGTTTTTTCCACTACAAACTGCGATGTTTTGTTCTCCATGGAGATCTAGTTTGCTCATTTTAACCATGGTTTGGCACTGGGTTAGGTGATTTGTAAGCCCCTTCCTGGTCTTAACACCAAGCCAGTGGTTCTTAAACTGCACATTAGAATCACCTGAGGCGCTTTTAAAATGCAGATGCCCAGGCCCTGTTTTCCAGGAGTCTGATTTCACAGGTCTAGAGATGGGCCTGGTCATTTGCCTTGAGATTCTGTGATGCCAGGGTTAATGTTGGGTGCCTTCTATGCCTCTCCTGCTAGATTAAAAGCAATTTTACATCTTCCAACAGAATTATACCAACCAAAATGATTTCGCTAGTGACACTCCCTGACACCTGCTGATAGCTGTGTCTGGGGGATGGCAAGAGTCTCTTTCCCTTCATCTTACTGCTAAAAAGAAAAAGAAAGAAAAAAAGGTGTTTATGGGCCCTAGCAATGGACAGGCAGGTCTTCACCTTTGCTCCCTGGCAGAAATGGAGATGGAGAGGACTAACCATCAGGTAAGGGAGAAAACCTCCGACAGTGAAGTGTGTAAGGGATCTCCATTGCTCTCTCTTTTCATCCTGCTGCGGGATGAAGGGGAAGAAACTCCTGCTAGGTAATTCTGCAGAAAGTCTACCAGACAACCACTCCTCCCCCTTCCCCAATTGCTATTTTTGCCAGGCTCAGCCTTCACACGGGAAGGCATTTATTAAACTGCCACTTGTACCTTCACTTGAAAGAGCAGTCAGGGAAACCTGCACCCTACCCCCGGAGGGCCACTCTTTGGACAGAGTACTGGCACTAAGGTGACCTTGATGGTATTTTATAACTTTGTTCTTTCCCTTTTTGCCATTCTTTATGGCAGCCACAAAGGAAATTACTTGGAAAGAATGACCCAATAAGGTAGAGTTTAACTTTCAGTCTTTCTGTAATATAGTCAACAAATACTCACTGAGCGCGTATTAGGCCCCAGCCACAGTGCTAGGTCATGGGGATCCCACGGGCCCAACAATCACAGACTTTTTCCTCCAGTTTGGGATATAGGCCAATGAACAGACAACTAAACAGTATGTATAATTTATAGTAAGGCAGAGGGAAGCACAGAATGCTCCGGAAAAGCAAAGAAGGCCAGAGAGGAATCAAGTTAGTCTTGGAGTCACAGGAGTATTTCCTAGAGCAAATCCTAGGATACATAGGATCACCTGGAAGGCTTGTTAAAACGCAGACTACTGACCCTCACCGCAGTTTCTGATTTGCATTTCTTTTTTTTTTTTTTTGAAGATTTTATTTATTTATTTGACAGAGAGAGACAGCCGGTGAGAGAGGGAACACAAGCAGGGGGAGTGGGAGAGGAAGAAGCAAGCTCCCAGCGGAGGAGCCTGACATGGGGCTCGATCCCACAACGCCAGGATCACGCCCTGAGCCGAAGGCAGACGCTCAACCGCTGTGCCACCCAGGCGCCCCCTGATTTGCATTTCTAACATGTTTTCAGATGGTGCTGAAGCTGCTGGTCTGAAGAACACACTTTGAGAACCACAGTCCTAGAGGAGCCAAAGCTACTCAGACCGACATCGTGGGCCTCACCTGGGAACTTGTGAGAAATGTGGAAGTTCAAGTCCCCCCCCCCCCATGCACTGAGTCAGAATCTACGTCAAAATCTCTAGGCGATACCTATGCACATTTCTGTGTGCGAAGCATCTCTCTAAACCACGGGCTCCCCAACTTGGCTGTACATTGGAATCAGCTGGGTAATTTTTTTTTTTAAATGCTGATGGCTGGCTTCCATCCCAAAATTCTGGTTTAATTGGCATAGAGTATGAAAAGCTCCTGCAGGTGATAAAGATAATTCTAATATACAGCGAATTTTGAGAAACACTGGCCTAAGCTAAATGCAGCCTGAATAGGAGCTAGCCCCGCGATGAAAGGCAGGGAGAAGGTTGTAGAAAAACAATGTGCAAAGGCAGAACGAAGTAGGTTCAGTGAACAGAAAGGAGTTTGGTGAGCTCAGAGTATGGTGTTAGAGCAGAGAAGTGACAAGTTTTGAGTAAGAGGGTAGAGAGGCCAGTGGTGGAACCTGTCAAAGGTCTTTGGGTTTTCTTTCAAGGACAGACACACTCAGACTTGCATTTTAACAGTGACCAGTCTGTTGGCCGTGTGGGAACAGTGTGCCTTGTATTAAGGCTGGGGTTTCTGTGACTATAAAGAAATATATATTATTGCTCTTACCAAAAAGTATTCCTGTCAGGAAACAGTGCTTTTTAAGCTGAAGATGGAGGCAAAAGAATAAGGGGCAGGGACAAAGAAATACAGTACTGACGGGTAGCAGAATCTGTTACCCCGATATACGGGGCTTTGGCATGAGGATTATTTCGAGTAATTGAGAAGCAGCAGATACAAGAAAAGCTCTCTACCCTCTCCCTATCTGCCTGAAAGCAGGACATAAATTTGTAGAAGGGTCCCTCCCTTCCCTTTCTACCAGGAAGAACAGAAACTAATCAGCAGAGACAGCTCTAGACCCTTAGCAGCCCAGAGACAACACCAAAAGAGTCTACACAGCAAACCTGACTCAAACGAGCCCTTATCCACTGTTAGTCTCCCCATTGTTTGCCTTCTCACGATTTGCCACCCCTGGAAACTCAAAGCGCTATTTCCCTATCTTTCCCCTTCTCTAAAGAGGTCACGTCCCTTTGCTCAGGTGTTCCATAAGCCCAAGTTCTAACCACCCCCTTGATTTCCTCATGCCGAGTCCTCCATGTGTAAGCAGGATGCTTCTGTTTGTTTGCTCTTCCTAAGATGTCATTTGTCAGTCTACCCTACGGGGCGCTGGCCGGAGAAGTGCAAGTGGGTAAAGGAAAACGACTTGATTTTGGCACTTTGGCTTCCATCATTCAGTTTGAGCAGTATCTGCCTGAGCACCGTGTACCAAGCCTCGTGCGGGAGCAATGGGAGCAGAATCCAGATCTCTCATGCTCTCTTTTTGCATAGAGACACAAGGTGGGAATTTCAGACAAACAAGTGATTTTTCCAAAGAGCGTTCGTTGGAGTCTGGTTGAAGATTTGACAGTGCTGTTAAATGGGAGGATTCTGTGCCATCCAACTCCACTTAAGCCCTCAGCTAACCCATCAAACGGCCCCATTCATGCCACAGCTGCAGGATTCCTGAGGTCATGCCAGTGGGCACCCGGAATGCAAACGAGGGCTCAGTCTTGGCTTCTGACACTCTGTGAGCTTTGAGGAAGAACAAGGAGGCATTTGTTAGGGGAAGGTCCACAAAGACACCACAGGAGAGAGGATTGAATGCCCCATGGGATTCCAGGCCAAATGCAAAAAACTGGTGTAATCTCTGCCACCACATCTTGTGTGACCTCACTGGCTCACTGGCTGTAGAGGCAGCTGATGGCCCAGTAACCAAAACTATTCTCCTGAGCCATCATTTCCTCAATAAGAGGAATGGGAAACTGAAATTGACTACCATTGTACATTCTCTCTAGTTTGTAGAAATGTCTAATTCCTCTATATAATTCTTATTGTGGAATGTATGTAACTCTTCAACTCATCCTTTTTCAGGATAAAAAATTAAAAAATCATTGTCTCAGAAGAACCCTGGTCAAACATAGCCTGAGATATGGGATGTCTCTGGCAACTTTCTGGGCTACAGCTTGAACCTGACCTGGTCCCCTGTAACATTTATTAGACTTGCATAATGCTCCCATTCACCTAAGCTTGTAGTATTCTTCATATCCTTTCATCTGCTTGAAAATGCCTATTTCCCAAGGCTTCTGAACGGATCGAGTTGGCAGTTCAAACGGTCTGCCCAACCATCGACACTTGATCTTATTTGTAGTCTAAGACTGTCAAGCATAAACTGAGTCTGCAAGGAGGCAAACACAATTAGTTGATGGAACTCTTGTCATAAATTTCACAGGTGAGAAAGGGCCGGTGCATGGCCTGTGCTCAGATGGCATCCCATGGAGGGCAAAGGCAGGGCAGCTTTAATTCACTGTGCAAATTATACTGTCTGTCAGGATGTCAGAGGGGTGAGAAAATGAAGATTTGAATTTATAGGGTAAATGTGTGAAAAGAAAAGGACATAGCAGGTTCGAGACAAATTTACTACAAAGATTAGTTTCAGAGGAAATTTGTTCAAAAAATACAGGCACCAAATTTTGGTATTCTTGGCTCAAAAGGCAATGAGAAAAAAAATTTTTTTTTCAGTTGCACAGGGCACATGGCAGGTGAAAAGTGGTGATACCAGATGAAGTTTATGTCAAGGAATTAGTAAGATAGTCAAGAGGGCCATAGGAAAATTTGGAGGCACCAGAAAAACATCTTCTGGAAAAAATACTGTAAGGACAACTTAAATGGTTGCCTGGTAATGAGAAAAAGTCGTTTCTCTCCTGAACTACCTCTGTTCCCAGGTTAGTAGCAGCAGTGGGAAGAAGTTTTTTCTATGATGTATTAAAGACAGTGTAAAATTGTGTATCTCCATGACGATGATAATTCTTAGTCAGAAAACTTAGAGGCACAGCTGGTTCTATGAGCAAGTTGAGCAGGGAGTGATCAGAGCACGAATCTTAAAAATGCTTAGGAGTTCTCCATACCTGGCTTCAGATTCCTACCACAATGTCACTCCTAGGGGCTACTAACAATGCATTGAATTTAAAAAGTGCTTTCAGCACCTCCACATACCTCTTCACATTTGGACCTCAGCCCTCCGTAAGGCATGGACAGGAGGGATTTTAATCTGTGCTTTTTAGATGAGGACATTGAAGCTGACAGACATTGAGAGTTGCCCAAGATCATAGAACTAAGATTTTAGCTTTATCTTCTGATTCCTCTTTCTGTTGTGCTGCTGGGCAGATAGGCAGGACATGGTGACTAGCTGGGAAAGGATGGCACTAGGAGTATCTTTTAGATCCCCTCAGATGTTGACTTGGGTAAGTTTAACAGATTACGTGGCTAGAGACTTTCTGAGCAAAAGACATCAGGCCGAGAAGGACAAAATTTAGAAGATGCATTTTTCATATGGAAACGACTATTTATTTTGGCCAAAAGAAAGAGATCAGGCATGGGTGGGGAATTTCAACAGACACATGGTGTTCAGGATTGTGTGTGTATATGAAGCAAATGGAAAAAAAAAAAAAAAAACAGATTCTAAACTGTGGACTATCTTAGAGATTGTATCTGACGGGTCCCACCAAAGGCTTGAGGTCCATTACATCATTTAGTCAAGAGTGATCTGAGGGTTGTATTTTACTGTTTCTTCTTAGGGGAATTGACTTTCCTGAAAGTGTCCATGTCAGCAAACTAAGGTATTCCTGGGCATGCAACTAAGTTCTTTTTGTTTTTTCTTTCCTTTTTTTTTTTTAAAGATTTTATTTATTTATTTATTTATTTATTTATTTATTTATTTATTTGAGAGAGAGTGAGAGTGAGAGAGCACAAGCAGGGGCAGCGGCATAAGCACACTCCCCGCCGAGCAGGGAGCCTGATGTGGGGCTCGATCCCAGGACCCTGGATCATGACCTGAGCCAAAGGCAGATGCTTAACACACTGAGCCACCCAAGAGCCCCTAAACTGTCATTTCTTTATTCTCCTTGCTTCTCCTGCTTACTTTACCAAGCAGTGTGGAGGAAAATAGATCTCACTGGTAATTAGGGAAGGAGGGTTCAAGCCACAGCCCTAGGAGGTCTGTGTCACAACTCCTGTGTGACTTCAGTCTCTTTGGATTTGGTTCGATTAGATGGAAACTGACAAAGACTTCTTAAAATAAGTCCCTCCCAGTGCTAACATTTTATCAGCTTTGGTGGAACAACACATAGAAAGTGGCTCTTCTGGTCCCTCCAATATCTGAACTTTCAAAGTCATTTTGTCGGTATATGTGCCCCCATTTTGTCCAGGCGGGGGTGCCTGGGCGTATGCAGAGAAAACTCCACGTCCTGATGAGCACCGTTCTATTGAGGAAGTGCTTTGCTCTTCGTTTCTACTTTGTAAGAAGCTGCCCAGTGCTGCTTCTTTCCTTCCCCTCAGCATTTCAGTGACAATAATAGTTGTAGGTTTATCATTCTTCAGATAAGCAGTGAAGCCTTTTAGGCTCTTTTCTGTAATCTTACCTTGGATCTCTTAAAGTTCATGACCTGGCATCAATAATATGGACTATATTGGAGACTTTTTTTACCACTACTACTATCTTACGTATTGGCTTGCTAACAGTTCACTTTTTATATAAATTAGAGTGGATACAATTATATTTTGCAAGTGGAAGAAGAGGAAAGTGGAGTTTATTTAAGTCACTAAGAATTGCACATAACTTGAGCTAGCCCATGGTTATGTGTAATGCATGAGAAGGTCATCTTCATGTCTCTTCCAGTGGAAAAACTGTCTCTTAATGGGTGGTATCATCCATGATTATTTTTAAAGGTGAGGACTTCAGGCCAGGAAGGAAAGAAGAGTGGTAGGGAGAAGAGAGGGCATTTTGACTCACCATTGAGTCAGGCTGACCCTAAGCAAGATGGTTCTAGTAAAAATGGGTTCTATTTGAAGCAATATGGCCAAGCTATTGACAGGTCCTTATTTTTACCATCTCTAATGTATTTTCTGCCTAGGAGCAGGGGCATGGATGAGTTGATAAAATAAGTAGCCTTGTGAATTTTATATGTGAGTATATACAAAACTACAATAATACGACTGCATCTAAAACACAAATATTTATGAATGCTAATAAAACTGTCTAAGACTCTGGGTTCATATCCCCAAATAAATCCTCATTATATTTATAGTAACATACTCTTAAACATATAGTTAGATCAAGCAAGGGGAAAGGTAAAAACAAATGGCTGGCCATTATATTCTGCCAAACTGCATCCAGGTCCTGAAAATAAATAGTTCTTGATTTTTTTCACTGAGTGGTCTAAGAATGTCACTACACTATGAAATAAATGAAAAAGTTCCAGGAGCCCCAAAGCATCTTTGATTTCTCACACACAGAATTTGCATTACATAAATGCACTCAGTCCCACAAGAAGGCAGTGGAAACAGAGTCATTGACTTTGGATTTTGCATGCTTTAAAGCAAATGTCGAGATACACAAAACTCACTATTATGGGCATTTAAAACAGAACTGGGGGAGGGGCAGTATATGAATGAGGCATTTGAGTTCGCGGATACAATTTTGTCTACTTTCTCCTCGGGAACTCCAAGACTCATAGCAGAACACAAACCTGCTTTTAAAATCAAGTGATGGCCTGTCTTCAGCCTAAAATTCTTTTTTTTTTTTTCTTTTTTTTTTTTTAAAGATTTTATTTATTTATTTTGACAGAGAGAGACAGCCAGCAAGAGAGGGAACACAAGCAGGGGGAGTGGGAGAGGAAGAAGCAGGCTCATAGCGGAAGAGCCTGATGTGGGGCTCGATCCCAGAACGCCGGGATCACGCCCTGAGCCGAAGGCAGACGCATAACCGCTGTGCCACCCAGGCGCCCCTTTTTTTTTTCTTTTAAAGATTTTATTTATTTATTTGAGAGAGAGAGTTGAGAGAGAGAGAAGAAGAGTGGGGTAAGGGGTAGAGGGAGAAGCAAACTCCCCGCTGAGTGGGGAGTCAGATGCGGGACTCGACTCTAGGACCCCGGGATCATGACCTGAGCTGAAGGTAGATGCTTAGCTGACTGAGCCACCCAGGCACCCATTCAGCCTATAATTTTTAAAAATTTAATACCTGTCTTGGTTTTACAGCCAGAAAATCCATAATGACATGTTACTTGTTCCCTCTGCTTCATAGAAACACTCCAGGAACTAACTCATAGTGTCATTTGATAAGCTGCCATGTTATTGAAGAGCTGAGATTTTCAGAGAAAAACAATTGCTTAATTGGTACAGAGCCATGATGAGTAGGGGGCTAAGAGGCCAATGAAGGGTGGCACAGGCCTCTTCAACCACGGTGTTGCAAACACTTGCAGTGAAAATGGCAATCCCCCTGTCTGGCACACAGGTAGCTATGATTACTTTAGGGAAAATAAAGCCAATGGTACACAGACGTAATAGTGGTGGTTGTGTCTCTTTGACAGGCTAATTGCCGCCATACTGGGTGCTGGCCAGCAAGGGATAGGTTGACTAGTGGATCCCAGAAATGCAATGAATATTCTTTTGATGTAAATTGATCCAAGACAATTTTGATTTTCAGATCTTCTCTACTTCACAGTCAAAATGAGCCTGTTCTCTTTTTTACTGTTGGACCAAACCCACCAAGATGTCGGCCAACTAAGCTGATAAAACTGCCCTTGCCAACAGCATCATGGGGAAATCAAGAATTCTGTGAAACCAGTTTTTGCTTTTCATGGCCTAGGAGGCTCTCTGGAATCTAGTATCCTTATCTTGTAGCATGTTCTGTCTGGCTCTGAGCCACAGTCATTCTGGCACCTTTTAGTTCCCGGGATGCTCTTTAACTTCTCTTGTCTATGAATCTTCCCACATGCTGTTCTTCTGCCTGGATCACTTCTTCCCTCAACTAATTTCTTGTTAAACCAAACTTAAATCATTCTAAAAAATACAGTACTTCAGCAAGGAAGTTATTCTTGATACCCTCTCCCCATAGCACTCGTATTACAGGGTTTACTATGTAGTTCTCTGTGGACTCTCACCACAATGACAATTATCTGTTCCATGGCATGTCTACCCCTCTGGAGGATAAGCTTCCTGAGTATTAGAACTGTATCTTTTATGCTTATTTCTATATCCTTGGTGCTTATCCCAGGACCTGTAACACAGTGGACTCAACAAATAGTCGTTGAATAAATTAATAAATGAGAGTGAGTGAGAGAAGAAATACATGGTTTGGTCCAAAGGGTCTATTGCTTTTCAAAGCGTGGTTTGAAAGGATGGCAACTGAGCAAGCGTGGAGCCCCCATCAAGTTTAATGGAAACAGACAATCTTTGCCTAGAAGTCCATGAACTTTCTGATTAAGAACAATATATTTTTTTAATGGTTATGATACTGTACCTACCTTGATAAGCTTCACCACCATTGGGACTACCAGTATCACATTGCATACCTATTTCCGACTGTAATGCAAGTCTGCCATCTACTGGTGATATGGGGTAGTACTGTAAATCCTAGGATAAAACATTTTCATCTTCTCTGGAATCTTTTGGATTGTGAAAGCTAGGAAGGGCTTAGATTCCAACACATCGAATCATTACATTTTTCCAAAGGGAAAGCCATTTCCCATGATGTGTATATGATCACCACTAAATAGGTAGTTGGTGGAAGGGTTCAAACTCTAACTTACGCTTCCTGACAAAATCAGGCTCTTTTCTGTTCTTATTCTTAATCATAATTCTGGATGGTAACAATTACATCTGGTCAATGATGTGTACTTTTTCCAAAAGGAAATGGAACAAATGAGACTTGTTCCAGGTTATACACTAGGAATCTCTTACCCCCTTGTATAAAGCTCCTCACATTCCAGAAAGCAAAGGATCTCATTTTCTACTTTCTGTCCAACAATTTCCTGGATCTGAAGACAGCTGTATGGGATTGTGTGGGAAAGACTAGACTTACAAAACTTGGAATTTCACACCAAAAATTTAGGCAAAGATACGGTGCAGGATGTGTTTTGCATGCCAGTGGATTGCCTGCCATCAGCAAGACTCTGAAGGATTAGAAACACACCAGAAGTTTGTGTTCCAAGAAGCTGTGATCTTTAATGGAAAAACTGACAAACCATAACTGAAAGAACTAGAACTGCCATCATAATCAGAAGACAGGATTGGTGTGAAAACTTCCAGAAGGGCCTCCTCTGTGTACCTGGAAGAATTGGCTACAGAAGCACAAGGTTTTCCCATATATACACATTTTTATTTTTTTAGTAACCCCATGGGACTGGATTTAACCATAGTCATCTTTTTATTAAAGTGTGGTTTGCATGGAAACATGCTTCTTAACATTCCTGGGATCAATTCAGAGTCATAACCAACCAAACATCTCAGTACCTGCCAGAAGAGTTTTGTCTTTCCCTAACAATTCTCAGAACTGGGCACTTTTAGGGGCTGGACCTCTGAAACAAAAGAAAGATGTGCCTATCTGGAAGTTCTCACCAGATATTTCAGAAAATTTCCCTGGCTCTGAATGTACTTTTTAAATCTTCTTTACTCCAGATAATGCCACCAGCAATGAACCTGTTCTGTCATTTTGTTCCATCAGGTTGGAAAAGTAATACCTTTACTTCATACCCTTGGGACAAACCTGATAAGGAAGATAGCACAAGGTTCTGAATGGGTTAAGGATTAATTGAGATACTATTTTGGTCCATTCAGGGTTGGGACCCCCCCCCAAAAAATATCTTCCCTTTGTGCGGAGGGGAACACCAAGGGAAATGTCAATATTCACTCAATGAGTCCTTTCTTATGACAGTCTCTCCTCCAATCTCAACCACTACTGTGGGGTATTATGCTCATCCCTCCATCCCCAGACATGATCTGGAATGTCCTTAGTTAGAATCTGAATTCCTGTGCACCCTTTCCATCTTGACACAGTGCCCATTGACAAGGACAATGGCACTGTCCTGATGGCACAATTATAGAGCACTGCATTGAGGTCCTGGAGACCTTTGCTCATCGGAGAAGGAAAGGAGAATGTTATCCAGAATTTCAGTGTATGTAAAAGACCAAGAGGTACGCATGAATGCTCAAGGCAGGTTGAAGATTCTTGTGACTTAGCCATTACCAGCACTCAGAGTTCTTGGACTCTCTGGACTCCAAATTATGGTCAGAATTCCCTGATAGCCTACAGTCACTGCTCAATGCAAGTGACAATTCTTCCCTTGCAAGACCCGTGAAGGACATAACAGCTCTCATCCCCAGCTCTCATCCCCTCCTCTCATCCCCTTCTCTGATCCATATTAAGGAGATGCAAGCAATGAGAGATCCTGGTTCTAACAGAAGTACAGTCTTCCCATCATTCTATACATAAGGCAATGTATTTCCTTTTATTTCCACCTACTCCTACTATTAGCTACATTTACTCAAAATTCAATTTCATCTCTTCTTGACTCACCCTGTTGTTTCATAGTTGTCAGTCAAGATCCAAGAGTCCAAAGTAGCCTTGCAGATAAACCCTGAGACACCAGGCTCAAAAATATTATTAACTTGCCTTAATCCCCCTTCTTGGCCCCACAAGCGGAGTATGACAGTAGTGAGATTTTCATGCTGAAAATAACACGAGCGCTATACATTTGAGAATTTTCATATTTACCCAAAATATTTTGCCTGGCTTATTTAGACTTACCTTAAGTGATTTTAAAATAAATTCATATTGGGGCACCTGGGTGGCTCAGTCGGTTGAGCATCTGCCTTCAGCTCAGGTCATGATCCCAGGGTCCAGGGATTGAGCCCTGTATTGGGCTCCCTGCCAAGCAGAGAGCCTGCTTCTCCCTCTGCTGCTGCTCCCCCTGCTTGTGCTCTCCCTCTCTCTCTCTGTCGAATAAATAAATAAAATCTTTAAAAAAATAAAAATAAAATAAATTCATCTCTTGAGTTCATTCATATGGACAATTGGATACAGTTGTTTTTAAAACAAAAGTAGTCAGTATAAAATAGTGTTAAAAGTGTGGGCTCTGATTCACATTTGCCACTTCTGAGCTAGGAGACCCATGCAAGTTATTTAACCCCTCTAAAACCTGGCTTCTTCATTTATAAAATGCAGATAATAGTAATACTTGCCTATCAGACTGTTAGGATTTTATCAGATGATGCACAAAACGTACTTAGCAGAGTAGCTTGTGCATTGTAAGCGGAGTATTTTTTAATATATAAAGCCATCATTTTGTAAGGCAAGCATTTCAACATACCTTAACTCATTTAATCCTGGTAACTCCGTAACGTAGGTATTTTGTTCCCATTTTGAGGAATGTTGACTCTCTCCTAAAGATATAACTTCCTACACGGCTTTCTCATGGAGAATTTGCTCAACCACACACCCCACAGTCCAGAGGCAGGGGCAGCACCCTCCTTCTGCCACACTTCCATTTCCACATTATTGTTCCTGCACCTTCTCGTAAAAACCCCTGCTCCATCAAGACTTAGGCTTTTGGCTCTACCATCCTCTACTCTTCCTTTCACTATTATCTACTCTCTCTATATCCAGACCCTAGCATCAACATCCTTTGTGACTTTAACATCTATATTAATGCCCAACATCCTGGCTTCTGGGTTTCTTATATTCTTCACCTCTAGTCCCCTTCTCCTCCACTCCCAACTTTGGTTGTGTGTTTTCATTACCACTTTCTGGAACTTTGTTACCCAGAAAAGTTCTACCTTCAGAATCAAGAACTTAAATATCTCACAACTCTTATTCTTTCAGGTGGATCATTCAGTTATTTTTGTTAAACCAGCTCTTTAAATGCATTTGACCACCCTCACAATTTCTCACTTATCTGGATCCTTCTTGCTCCTCTTCCTTCCCTACCCTACTGATATTCAGTATTCTGTTACTTCCACCACTTTCTTATCCATTTCCTTAATTGCTTTCCTCAATTCCCCTCATTGCAGCTACTTGGCTTTTCTCAGTGAACCCAACTGTCCTCAAGGCTTGCTGAGTATCATCGCAGACAACGCAGCAGGGCAGAGTGTTTTCATCATGTTCATGGTCAGCATCCTCAACAGGACATGAAACACTGCCAAGAAATACTACTGAGTTTTTATCTGTTCTCTTTCCCATTTTCCACAGTGAGGATTCGATAATTTCTTCAGTGTCTTCAATTCTCCAACTTCCCCCAATCCTCAAAGTAGGTGGCATCAACTCCTACTTCACAGAGAAGATAAAGATCCTCAGAGGAGACTCCCTTCCACTTTCCACTACCACACTGACAAACCTATGTGTTTACGCAGCCATTCTTCCACCATGCCTCCTCCTGCCACTGTAGAAGAGGGCCCTTATTTTTTATTTCAAATGTATTTAAATTCTAGTTAGTTAACATGTATGGTAAAATTGGTTTCAGGAGTAGAATTTAGTGATTCATCACTTACGTATAACACCCAGTGCTCATCACAAGTACCTTTTTAATACCCATCACCCATTTAGCCCACCTCCCCACACCCCTCCATCAACCATCTGTTTCCTCTCTATTGTTAAGAGTCTCTTATGTTTTGCTTCCCTCTCCTCACTCTCTTCTCTTCCCTTCCTCTATGTTCATCTGTTTTATTTCTTAAATTCCACATATGAGTGAAATTATATGGTATTTGTTTTTCTCTGACTGACTTTTCCACTTAGCATAATACACTCTAGCTCCCTCCATGTCGTTGCAAATGACAAGATTTCATTCTTTTGATAGAAGGCCCTTATTTCTAAGCCTTATCCCTCCACCAGTTCCCTACCAAGGGAAGGACCTTGCTTTATAAATTATCCCCTCTCTCTTCTATCTTAAGTCTCTTTCTCTCCATTGGATCTCTACCATCAGCTTTTAAACATGTTCAATCTTTTTCGTCACTTAAACTTGAAAAAACCCAATTACCTTTCTCCATTTCACACGTGAGAAAATGGAGGTTTGTGGCGAGTAAAGAGAAAGAGACAGAATAGGATCCAAATTTAGGATAGTATAGCCATGATCAGTGCCTTTCCTTATGGTGCCATGCCATGTTCTGAGCCACTTGTATTGCCTAAATATTAAGACACTCTCATCCGTGGCTGTGTAGATCTATTTTAGGCATCTTCATTAGAGGATTGGATTGATGTCTTGGCAAGTCAATTTACTGATCAATGCTCCAACACTATGACTTCCCCAAAGGCCCCAAATGATAAAGGGAAATAGTTGGATAGACCTAATCTCTACTTTAGTTGCTCTCCATCTGTAAAGTGTAACTGATAATATGTCTTCTTCCCACCTTCTAGTATCATTTTCCTCCTACTCCCTGCCTCTACTTCTCATCAACAGTGTAATAGAGATGTCAAATCTCACTCCTATGCAAGGTTCTCAATTGCTGAGGAGGAAGGTGCTACATAAATGCTCAATATAGCCATCTTTTTTGGGACGCTAACTCCTGCTTACGTTGACGGAAAACTGTGATGTTGATGGAGCTGGGTACATTTTCTTTAGAAGGGGAAAAAAATAGACCAAGGAAGAAGAAAATTAGGTAAGCATCCAGAGGAAAGACTCAGAGAGGACCCAAGTAAAAATGTGGCGAGGGAATTAAATCAATATCCACTGCTACAGCTATTTGTGTCTGTCTTTTGTTAGTCTTAGACCAAGAAGGCGTGTAGAGTGTGGGATATTATTTAAAGGAAAGAGAACTAGAACTAGAAGTGGAGAGGAAGTGAGGGGAATGAAAGTCTTTACAAGAAAGATAAAAAGAACAAGATAAAAAAGAAACATTCTTCAACACAGCTAATCTCTCCTTGTCAGAAAAAAAGGTGTGTGGAGCATAGAAAGAGACTTCATGTCAATGTTCGTTCCTTGAATTTTACTTTTCTAATAAAGATAGTAAAGCCTGTAAAATATAAGCCTACATCGAAAAACAAAAACAAAACAAAGAGACTGAAATGCAAACAAATATTTTGCTTCTAACAAAGGGAAAATTGGAAACCCTGAGATAAAATTAAATTTGAAACTAAACTGATGTAAAGTCTAAAGCTTCAAAGTGTAGAAAGAAGTTGTGTTGGGGTCAAAGCCTAGATTTTCAGCTAAGTATCTATGTGATGCCTGTCAAGCCATACTTAACCTATCTGAGTTATCGGTTTCCTACTTCATAAAATTATGGAAATTTATTAGATCATCTATTCCCAAATTGTGGGTATGTTCCATTAAGAATAGCTTCTTTTAATGAGAGATGTTACTGAGGAAGATTGATTGAGCACGGGAACAGTATGGAAAGAGTGGGAAATTTGAGAAATACTGGAGTTTCTCAAAGATTTCTTCTGTAAGATACAGAATAATTTCACCATTATCAATTTATATAATTAAGCCAGTTGTAAGGAATATATGTAGAATCCGTCACCTTTTTTTTCTGTCACATCTTTTTTATGTGCGCTTAACCAAAAATTTAATATAAAGGAATGATGGCCATAGCTAGCAGAAACAAAGGCTTGGTAGAATCTGTAGGAAGTCATATTCCCTTTTACCTTGATGTGTGTCTTAAGAACAACAGTGACGAGATAACAAATAGCATTTTAAATACTGTTGTACAGGGGTTAAAATTGCCTGGGGTCATGGGCACCACTGGGGGTAATGAATACCAATTGGTCTTCAATCACTCTTTGTCAGTGAGCCACAGAGACTAGAAACCAGCTTCAGCCCTCAAATAGCAGAGCACTGGCAAAGGAGTCAAACCAAAAAAGGAAAAGAGAAATCAGAATTTCCTTCCAATGCATGGCAGGCAGGTAAGATTTTCCATCCATGGTATGGTCCTTGCCTACCTTCTCAGAGTAGGTGTCTATGGTGGCAGAGTAATGACCCCCCAACCCCACCCAAAGATTCCCACACCCGAATCTCTAGAACCTGTGAAAATGTTACCTTGCATAGCAAAAGGGATTTTGCAGATCTGAATAAGATTACAGGCACTGAAGTAGGAATATTATCCTAGATTATCCATGTAGGCCCATTTTAATCACACAAAACACTAAAATTAGTGAGGAACCTTCCTGGCTTTGGTCAGAGAAAGAGATATGAGACAAAAACAGGGTCACAAGATGCTAGCTACGTTGCCGGCTTTCAAGATCAAAGAAAGGAGCCACTGGCCAAGGAATGTGGGCAGCCTCTGGAAGTTGGACAACACAGGAAAAGTGTTCTCCCCCAGAGCCTTCAGAAAGAAATGCAGTCCTGCCACACCTTGATTTCAGTCCAGTGGGACCCCTGTCAGACGTCTGACCCTCAGAACTATAAGATAATAAATTCATGTTGTTTTAAGCTACTGAATCTGTGGGACTGTGTTATGGCAGGGCTAGAAAGCTAATGCACAGCCCAAACTGTGAGCCCCAATTGGTGAACAAGAAGCCAAAAGTACCAAAACGACCAAACAAAATCTTTTAGCACAGCATTTCTCTATCAGAAAATGCTAATGGGTTCTGTGAACCTATTTTTCTCAGGTCAACAAAATGTTTGCAGGCAGTTAGACTACTTTGGTGCAGAGCTTAGTGCCAGACAGTCAAAAAGAGGCCAAAGCATTTCCTAATGTCAATTACACACGATAGTCTTGACATTTTCAGTTGGCTTATTGAATTCATCTTTGGGAGGAAGAGAAAATGATGTCAAACAGAAGGCATTTATGGAGATACTAGTAGGAACCCAGCAGCATCCCACTAGAAAGTCTTGATATGTGACAAGTGGAATGTCATCCAAAATAACCCCAGACAAAAACACAACAAAAGTCTGGCCAAGGCCAGTTAATCACGGGAAAAATCACAGAGAGCATTCAAGGTCTTTGGCCCTACTTCTAGCCTTACTTCTGGGACTTTCAAACTATGCGTTTGAAACAAACCCCTTTGAATGGCTGTTGAATCTCCCCAATTTTCTGAAGACAAGAGATTCTTCAATGCTTTGTTAAACTCAAATAACAAAATTGATTTTTTTTAAAGATTTTATTTATTTATTTGACAGAGATAGAGACAGCCAGCGAGAGAGGGAACACAAGCAGGGGGAGTGGGAGAGGAAGAAGCAGGCTCATAGCAGAGGAGCCTGATGTGGGGCTCGATCCCATAACGCCAGGATCATGCCCTGAGCTGAAGGCAGACGCTTAACCGCTGTGCCACCCAGGCGCCCCCAAATAACAAAATTGATTAAGCAACAAACTTGGTTTTCCTTTAACATTGCATCAACTACACTGGTTGGTTGTTTTGATTTCCTATCGATATAGTTTAAGTGACATAAATGGCCAACATTTTCCCCTCTCAGCATTTCCCCAGGGTTTTCTAACTTTGTTTCTTTATGAAAACAAAAATATTTATAATCTGTTCTTTCCTGAGTAGTCATGATGAAAAACATCACCCATTTGAGGCCTTCTCTGACTTCAAAAGGCTTCATTGTTCTCCTTTGTGTTTTGTTCCACATGACTAGAAGCTTATATCAACAGTGGAATGGCTTAATTATATGTTACCTCATTTTGTCCTCTAATGGTTTTTGGTCTCGTCTCCCCAGTACATCCAATTATACCTCTGTGACCTTTGAATAAAGTGCAGATACTCAGCTCTAATTTTGGGACTTTGATGTTGCCTGTGAAACCATCTGGCTCTAGAATTTCCTTTTTTAGTTATGGGAACGTCCAGATTTTTTTTTAAAGAAATTTGTATATTTTATCCAAACTGTGAAATTTATCAGCACAACGTTGTCATAATATTCTTTTACTATGTTTAAATATCTTTAGAGTCTGTATTGATAACCCCTTTTTATTTTGGTTATTGATAACTTGTGTTATCAGTCTTGCTAGGGACTTATCAGTTTTATTAATCTTTCCAAAGAATGAATTTTTAACTCTGTTGGTTCTTTCTATTGTATATGTTGTTTTTTATTTAATTGATTTTTAGTCTTTTCCTTATTTACTTCTTTTCCTTTTCTTTAAGCTTTGTTTGTTCTTGTGTTTCTTCCTGAAATATCTGCTTAGATAACTGATTTTCAGCATGTCTTCTCCTCTAAGATTGATGTTTAAAGTTGCACAGGTTTTGTTTTGTTGTCGTTGTTGATTTTTTTTGTTTTTTTGGCAGTGGTCAGCTATGTCCTCACATTTTATATTTCATATTTTCATTGTTATTCGGCTAAAAATATTTTCTATTTTAGATTGTAATTTCTTCTTTGACATGTGAGTCTTTAGAAGTGTATTACTTAATCTCTTAAATTTGGGGGACTTTTTTGTTATTTTTCTGCTTTTGATCTCAAGCTTAATTCCATTTTGTCAGAGTACAGACTATTAAATTTTCATTCCTTTAAAATTTAAGATTTTCTTTACGGCTGAACATATATCTGTTTTGGCAAATATTACATATGTGCTTAAAAAGAATTCTTTTTTTGTAGTTTTGTGGTATATTGTTCTATGTAGGCCAATTAATTCAAGTTTATTAATATGTTGTTCAGATTGTCTATTTCTTTATTGGGTTTTTTTTTCCCCTTTTCTTTTCTTTTAATTTTTTTTTTGTCTGTTTGTTCTTTTTATCACTGAGACTATTTAGTTAGTTTCCAACTATGATTTTTGGATTTGTTGATTTCTTTTTCTATTCGTTGATTTTTGCTTTATAGAATGTATGCTCATCTTTTCATGATAAAATATCTTTTAAACTCTACTAATGGTATTTCCTTCAAATTTACTTTGCCTTGTATTGGAATATTTATATCAGCTTTCTTTTGGGTATTGTTGCATGACAATACCCAAATTGTCCTGTATTTTTACTCTGTGCTTTAAAGTTTGCACCTTGTAAAGAGCATATAGCTGGATTTTATTTCTATATATATACTTCATCAATCTTTTTCTGTTACAGGGGTTAGCTCATTTACATTTAATACAAGTACTAACAAATTAGGGGTTAAATCTACTATCTGATTATTTTCTGTTGTTACATCTATTTTTATTATTTTTATACTTTATTGCCTTCTTTTGACTCAGTCACTTTTTTTCTTAAAGAGTTTATTTATTTGTCAGAGAAAGAACACAAGCAGGGGAATGGAAGGCTGAGGGAGAAGCAAGCTCCGGGCTGAACAAGGAGCCCAACGCAGGATTCAATCCCAGGACCCTGGGATCATGATCTGAGCCAAAGGTAGATGCTTAACCAACTGAGCCACTCAGGTGTCCCTGACTCAGTCAAGTATTTTTAAAACTATTTTTCTATTTTCTCCCTCAACAGTGATTTTGGTGGTTATTATAGACATTTCAATATGCATATTTAACTTGCGACAGTCTTCCTTAGTTCTTTTACTGCTTCCCAGACAGTGCAACCTTAAACACTTAAACTCCCTTGAGGAGAGAGTTGCCTTCTATGTCATTGTTCTCATGTACTATAACTCTTTCTATATTTTAAACCATAAAAGATTTTGTAATTATTTTTCTCAGTCATCAATATTTATTTAGGTTTCCTCACTATCTCCCACCCACAGTGATCTTCATTCCTTCCTGAATTACTTCTTTTTTTTTTCCATTTGGGATCATATTTTCCTTAAAATTTTCCTTTCTTTTAGTACAGACCTTTAGAGATACATTCTTTCATTTTTGTTTGTCTAAATCTGTCTTTATATTATTTTATTTTATAAGGATTATTATATTTTATAAGGATTGCTTCACTACATATAGAGGTTTAAATTGACAATTATTTTCTTCCAACACTTTAAAGGTATCAATCATTCTATTAGATTCTGGTACTCAGCATTTCTGTTGAAAAGTCAACTTTCAATCTTCTTTTGAAGGAGGATATCTTGTTGTTGTCACTATAAAGGTTTTTCTTTTTGTACTTTGCTTTTATCAGTTTGAATAATGTGTCTATATTGGTCTTCTTTCTCTTAATCTTGCATGGGGTTTATAGTACTTCTTGACTCTGTGAACTTGATGTTTTCCAACTTATGGAAAATTCCTGGCCAGTATTCTCTCAAATGAATTGTTCTATTTCCTTTCATCTCTTTTTTTCCTGGAACTCCAGTTACATATGGTAGTCATTTTAACCATCTATCATACATTTCTTACAATTATTCTATATTTTCAGTCCTTTTCTTCTTTGTGTGTTTAGACCTGGACTTTTTTCTATTACTCTGTATTTCTGTTTAAGGATTCATTCTTATTCCCTACTTGACCTGCTGAATTCATAATACCTGATACTGTGTTTTTAAGTTTAGAATTTCCATTTGACTCTATTCTTTTATATACATGCTGGTTTTCTGGCAAAACTCTCCATCTTTTTTTTTAACTCTCCATCTTTCAAAAAAAAATTGATCATATTAATCACAGTTATTTTAAAATTCCCTGTACTGTAACTCCAACATCTGGACTATTCCTATTATTTGCTTTTCTTTTGCTTTTCAATCTGGTCCTCTTTCTTGGCATTCCTAGGAATTTTTCATTGAATGTCAAACATTGTACATGAACAGCTTGTAGGATCTTTGGATATAGTAATCTATTCTTCTTGGAGAATTTCAGTTTTTCTGACAGGCAGGTAGAGTACGTGGAGATCAATTTCATCCAATCGAGTCTAGGCTTAAAGCTTTATTACAGCTAGTTTGTGGCATAATAAAGATGGCTTCAGATTCTTTGACACTCCTCCCATTAAGTTGAGGGGTTTAGTTCTTCTTCTTTTACAACTGGGTGGGCTCTGGGCTTTGACCCAGAATATGGCAGAAGTGATTCTGTACGATTTGGGGGCCCATGTCTTAAAAGACTACTAGCTTTACTTCCTGTATCTTAAAATGCCATTCTAGAGGAAGCCATTCGCCATATAAGAAATCCAGTTACCCTAAGACTTCCATGTGTGAGGAAGCTCAAACTACTCATGTGTAGAGGGACTCATGTAGGAATAAATGTTCAACCACTCCCCGTTTTTCCAGACCTGCAGCCCAGGCTCCAGAGACTTTAGTGAAGCAGCTTTCAAATGAATCCAGCCTCAAATAATAACTGGCTGCACATGAAGGACACCAGGCAAGAGCCAACCAAGTGACTCTGTCAACTTCTAGAACTGTGAGAGATAATAATAAATTATTTTCTTAAAAACCTCTAAGTTTTGAGATGGTTTGTAAAACAGAATAAATTGGAACACTGCGTATTTTAGGATTGCCTTTAATGCTATGGCTTAGCCCTGACCCTTAGTGTGTTTCCCTTCTGGAGTCTTCGCTAAACTCATCTGGTGAATTTCCCAGGGCTTCTCTATCTTGTTGAGTCCTGAACTCCAACCTCTGTTTACTCAGTGTTAGAGGACTCGAAACTCTGTGCTCAGCTCTACGTCCCACTATTTTCTTCAGACAGTTGGCTTACTTTATCTCATGTGGGCACAGTTAGGGGTTGGTGGGTGCCTCAGGAAATTTCACACAGAATTTCAGACTCATTTCTTCAAGATTCTCTTCTTTCTAGGACTTTGGTTCTTCAGTTCCTTGCTACCTTGGCAGCCTTAAGCTCCAACATCTGTTTACTCAGCCTAGTAAGAATATTAAAATCCCAGCATGCCTCTACCTGTTAGACTTCTATTCTCCAATCTGTAAATTGGCAAATTTCCCAAGAAAAAATGTGGAAATAAATATGGGCTCTCCCAGCACACCTCATTTTTCTCAGAGTTCTTGGCCCTTCAAGTGTTGGCTGACTTGGCTACTCCAGGGTGCCTTCAAACTATTGTTTTATCCAGCTTTTACAATTTGTCTTGGCAGGAGAATTAGTTTGACACAAGTCATCGCATCATGCCAGAAACAGAAGTCCTAAAGTTCAGGCAACCTTCCTGATGCAGTGCTTGTGACCAGCATACACTCACTCTTAGTAGTCTTAGATGCTCTTTGATCTTTTCTTCAAATCCTTTACAGGCTCAACTTCTGACTCTACCTGCTTGTTTCTGCACCCCTCCAACATATTCACAACTTCCAGACCACACAGACACAAGCCTGGCTGCTAGTTTTGGTGAAATTTCAGCTGTGACAGGGGTGAAAGGAGACACTTGCTTATCACATTTCACTGTTCCTTCTTTTGCTGATACATCTTATGATGCTTTCTTGCTTGATAGCCACCGCACCACACTGATGAACTGTTCTGAATCCAAATATCATATCTTTCATCTGTTTTGTGTAGCAAGAAATTGTGTTCCAAGAATTATTCGGAAAACCTTAATTCATCATCATCATCATCATCATCATCACCTGCTCACTGAAAATATGTGGAGACTGCAAATACATTTTTCTGGAAGGGACGCAGAAGGAGGTCTCCATTTGACCTCATCTGACCAGGATAGAACTGAGCCTGCTCTGGCAATGAGAACAGACTATTACAACATACGATTTTTTTTTATTATTATTCTATCCTTTTCAATTTTGGCAAACACAAATATCCCCACCCTGTGACTTGTAGAATGCAGAAGCTCAAAAGGCGAGGCAACAAACTATACTCAATTCCACAAGTGGTTAGGGAGAGGGGAGTACTCTGAAACTCTCTCGTTTGCCAAAAAAAAATGAAAAAGAAAAAAATCCAGACTGCTCTATTTTCAGGGACTTTCAGTGGACACCTTGCACCTGATAAATTCCTTTGCCTTTAGTTTCTAATTTAAAAGATGTTTTCCCAACATAATAATACTTAGATATTAAGTTATACTTTCTTCTATAAACTTATGAATTTATTCAGCAATGCAATTACCATGTATTCAATTATCCTAAGTATGTTTAAAACTCATCATGCAGTGTCCATTACATAAAATGGATGGTTTGGAAAATGTTACAAGGGTCATTATATTTAAATTGCTATGTTGCTCCCAACTTTGAGATATAGGTAGGGAATAAGCAAAAAGAAATAAAGAGACAAAATGAGAGAGGAGAAAAGGATGACAATTATAGAACTAAAAGAGAGAAAAGAAGCTGGGGGGTTTAAAAATAAGTACATGTTCACATTTTTAAAGAATATCTCATAGCTTTCTGGATTCCTTTCATATTAATTTCTCACTATTAATCAATTATGTTTTTCCTTTAGCTGATCAAAATGTGTTTGCCTAGGTTCTATGCATCCTTGTTTCCATATCCATTTTTACCCCAAGGCTATATCTTTCTGACATAATTTTTATTTGATCTTTTACTGGCTCGAGAGGCTGGAGATGAGAAATATTTTAATTTTCCAGACTTCACATTTTGCAACTTGATCAGCTCTTTTTTTTTTTCTCATCCCCTTCTTTCATTTTCATCAGGCAGCCGCTAATTGATATTTCCAACACTGCACCTAGAGATATTCTCAGCCAAATCCTAAGGTTTGTTAAGGATATGTTCCGTTCTCCAAGGTACTACAGGCAAGTTGCTAGTCACTTCCTTACTATGTAATTTAGGTTGCTATTCTACCAGCCTCCTCTAAAAATTTCCTCACCATTTTTCCAGCTTGAGTTTATAGTTTTCCCATCATTTTTCTAGCCTCCACTTACCACTTGGACAGAAAGCCAATGCTACATACTCAGCATTTCATTATGGTCATCAATTTCTGTATCTGCTGGTAATTGCTGTGCAATATATCATCCCCAAACTTAGCAGCTTAAAGCAATGTTGTTTCTCAGGGGTCTCCAGGTTGACTAGGCAGTTTTGTTAATCTGGGCTGGCTTGACAGTTCTCTTCTGGGCTCCCTCAAGCATCTACAATCGGCTGGTGGTTTGGCCAGGGGCTCTATTTCTTGGGGGTTGCCTCAGCTCTCCTGATATGCTTCCTCACCCAGTAGCAGGGCATCCCAGCCTCTTCTCATGGAAGAGGCAGGGCTCCAAGACACCCGGAGTCACAAAAGTCAAGTCTGAAATGGGGCATACCATCACTTAAACCACTTTCTACTGGCCATAGAAAGTCACAAGTCCAGACCATGCTCAAGGAGTCAGGGAAAATAAATACCACCTCCTGATGGGGCTGCAAAGTTATGGGCAAAGTGTATGGATGTAGAGAGGGGTATAAGATTGGGGGTGTTTTTATAATCAATCTACCATGAGCTACGTTAGCAGTCAGCACAGGTGAGTAGGGAACAACAAATCAAGAGCACTGCATGCAAGGCGGACTCAAGACAAGGTGGCGTCTCACTCAATTTGAGAGGATAAACAGAAGTTAGTCAAATGAATAGAAGGGAGAAAGCACCCCAAAGCACAGAAACCAGCATGTGCTAAGACATTAAGCTGAGAGAAATCACCGTAGGTTCTAGAAAAAGGGGAACACAGTATTTTCTTGAGTTGGGATTCCCTCTCCCATCCTGTCCTCAGGCTTATGTCTTCTTTGTTTAGAGAAATTACAAACCTTCTTCAGAAAAAACCTTTCTTAATTCATTCCTATCCTTTTTGGCTCTATCACTGTAGCCTCCTGTGGCCTTGACACTGGCGTCAGAATCACTGAATTTGAACCTATTACCTCCACCTCTTTGTAACTTAGTAAAGTAAAAAGATGTTATCACCATCTGTAAAATGGTGGTAACAATTTATAGGGCTGTTGTAAGAATTTATTAAAATAATGCATATAAAGTGCTTAGAACTCTTAATTAGCTACTCTAGCACTCTTCATATGCAAAACAGAAATAAGAGGATTCCCCTGACTGGTCCCAATCTTGTTAAGTATTCTCCCCATGCCCACTCCCAGCTTCGTAAGTGCCAATACCTGGCACTTAGTAATCTTGCTATAAATACTAGTGGCTTTTAATATTTTTGTTATTAATATTGTTATTATTATGGCAAAATGCCAGTTTGCAACTCTGAATGGAACTTGGTCTGTATGTTACTTTATAAGTTTCCTTCTCCTAGACAAACAGCCCCAGACACTGGATCTAGATGGGGTTATAGTTGCTTGGGATGGAGGTGAGCGAGGAGCAGAGCTTGCCAGTGGCAGTCAAGAGGCCTACCTGAGGGGCACCTGGGTGGCTCAGAGTCCTGGGATCAAGCCCCGCATCAGGCTCCTCGCTGGGAGCCTGCTTCTTCCTCTCCCACTCCCCCTGCCTGTGTTCCCTCTCTCACTGGCTGTCTCTCTCTGTCAAAGAAATAAATAAAATCTTAAAAAAAAAAAAAAAAGAGGCCTACCTGAGATGCATCAAAGCAGCAGCTGATGCCTCTGAGGCAGAGCAAATAGGTTTAGGAAGAAAAGTAGCAGGCAAGGCCTAAAGAGATCCCATCCCTTGGTGTAGGGCAGTCTCAAGGACTTTATATAGGTGAAGCTTAATGACTTAAGCTGCTTTCCCAATAAAATCCTTTTGAAAGGAGGATAGAGGGGCTGAAGATGAGTTCCATTCTCAATAGCCGATTATTTAATCAATCATTCTTATGTAATGAAACCTCCATAAAATCCCCCAAATGATGGAGTCTGGAGAGCTTCTGTTGGGTAAGCAGTTCTTTCGGTTCTAATAGGTTACATGGAGGAGACATAGAAGTCATGGCCAGCTACCAGGACAGTCTGGCCTGTCCTGGGACCACTCCACAAGAAGCCAGATCAAATCAGACAGGAAACCCCTGACCAAATTAGGGGAAAAAGGCATGAAACCTTGCTTCCAAGAAATCCCCGTCCCAAGTAATGAATATTCCACTGCAGAGTTAACAACTGTCAATAAAAGATAGAACACAAACCCCAGGGCATACAGCTCGCTCTCTCTTGAGCTAGCCCACTCACTTCATGAGACTGTACTTTTGCTTTACTAAATTTCCCACGTATGTCACCCACTTGCTGTGCTGTGTCTGTCCTTGAGTTCTTCCTCATGATGAGACCAAGAAGCTTCAGCAACATTTTTGGGACAGGCTGGGTCAAGGTCCCAGGACCGGGGGTCTCCCCAGTTCACCTGGCAATACTTTGAAATGCATAAACACATCGAGATGTCGGGGTGGTACACCCCAATCCACAGAGACAGAAGCTCCCGTGTTGGAGACATTTTTGGACCTCCCCTTATGTACTTGCTCCTCTGGCCATTTCTTTGTATCCTTTATAATAAAGTGGGTAATAGTAAGTATAAAATATTCATTCCAGCAAATTACCAGATCTAAAGAGGGAGTTGTGGGAATCCTCAAAGTTGTAGCCAAGTCAGACAGAAATGCAGATAGCCTGGGCGCCTCATTGCAACTAGCATCTGAAGTGGGAGGCAAACTTGTGAGAGTGAACCCTTAACCTATGGGGTCTGATGCTAACTCCAAGAGTTAGTGTCAGAATTGAATAGAAATATCAGACACGCAGCTTGTGTCAGAGAACTGGATAATTGGAGACATTCATTCACTCATTTATTCATGATGAACAGCCTTTTACTCAAACTCTGTCTGGGATTCTGGTGAGTCCTCTTCCCCACTCTTAGTTTCTAAGATGGCTGATGAAAACCCTTAATGTCAGAAGATCTCAAACTTTCGTCTGGTAAAAAGTTGACTCTATCACATC
This sequence comes from Ursus americanus, assembly GCF_024610735.1. Classification (NCBI taxonomy): domain Eukaryota; kingdom Metazoa; phylum Chordata; class Mammalia; order Carnivora; family Ursidae; genus Ursus; species Ursus americanus. The sequence goes on from NC_142132.1 coordinate 64,231,084, forward strand.
TTCCCCCAAACATCTCTATGTCAAGCTCTGGTCACTTCACAGACTTCCATGTTTCTCACCATTAACCAAAGGAAGCAACCTTCTCCTACCTAATCAGAGAAGTTACTGAGACCAGATCTCCTCCGTACCCAACCCAGAAATCCCACAACTTTGCAGATTTGGAGCTATAAACCTTCTTTCTTCCCTTCCCTCCTACAGAAAAGACTGGGACTCTCTTTAATCCACTGATTTCAAACATGGAAGCAACTCTGGAAACAATGAATCAATCCCAAATGTAACAAAAAGACATCCCCCAAATAACCAGTTCTTTAGGCCTATAATCCTAGTCAGAATTTTAAATTTTCTTAGTAAGTGAGTTAGTTAATATAAACAGGGAGATCCAGAACCCACCATCTGCCATTTAATTTACTTGTTGGAAACAGGAAATCTTCCACAAATATTTTAGGCTTTCTATGACAGATCAAGATTATTAGAGTATTATAGATAAACTTATGCCCAATTATAAAAGAATGGCTAATTAAATTATAGTGCATAAAAGTAGCATTATATAAATATTAAATTTATGTTTGTGAAAAAAATGTAACAGCATTGGGAAATCTAAGAATAGGTGAAAAAAAAAAGCAGTATAGAAAACAGTGTATAAATATGATACCAAAAATACATACACACACCTGTAGAAAACAGGCCAAAAGCACATGCATCGAAATGTTAACAATAATATTAACTTTCTTTTATAACATGTGTATTTTCCAAATTTTTCTATGTCAATATCTGCTAACTTCCTCCTACCGTGGGTTAACATTTTTCTTTGGGAACTACCAAGCAAAATGCAAATGGCAAAAATTTGGCTTCAACAGTTCATAAATTTGCTCATTAAATTGCTCCCTATCAGAATAACAGCAAGCAGCCCATTCTTTTCATAATGAGTTTTTTCATTTTTCTCTAAGATGGGCACAATCTTAAATTTATCTTAATCAATTTTCTCAAATTAAGCTGCAGCAAGACCTACTTTCCTCTGGTTTGTTACAAGTTTTATCTCTAATGAGAAATACAATTTAACAAATGCAAAGGATGGGATGCCTGAGCAGTAGCAATCGTGTGGCTCGCTTGAGCTCCCAAAACTCACAATAGGATTTTCTAGAATCACACTCCTGTGTCCTCCATTAGAAATCAGCCAATAGGTTCATGCCTGACAATAAGCCTCACCCTCCCAGAAAAGGCATCAGACAGCTTTTCAACACATTTAATTTTTCTTTATCTGAGACTGTAATGCCATTCCCAGTCGTACTTAGCAAAAGCTAATGGCAAATGAAATAAAAAAGAAAATGCATTTGATGGGGAAAGTGTTTGGGGGTAGATATAAGATTCCTCACTACAGAAAAGACTAAAATCTAGGGGAAAAGCAAAAAGCAACACAGTACCATGGTGATAACCAAATTGCCTTCACGTTTCCCCTTGCTGGTTTTATAATTGTTACATACATATGAGGAACTAAACTGTTAATACCATCTTTCTAAACAGCCAGAATATTTTCACATTTAGTCAGGACCATAAGATATGGTCACTATCTTAGAACAGAACAAATATTCTTTCCTTTTTGATTCTGATAATTCAGAAAATGGAATGGGAGAAAGGATGGAAACTGAAACAGCTCCACGTCAGCACCACACAACAAAGTTTCCATCCAGTGCTTTGAAGGAGAGATCCACGTGGCCACCCAGGGGTCCATTGCCACATCCTTGCAGCAAAATGCAATTACATAAGGTACTTCATGCTTCAGAGAACCTGGCGTTTACCAAATGAATTGCATTTGTGACCAGAATATTAATGATTGTTATCTTACTTGGCCCATAATAAATCTCCAGTGAGTCATTTCACAAAAGTTGTCATTTACTTAAAAAGGCAGTAAAAGGGAAGCTCATTTTCAAAACTAGATTTTCTCCCCTTCTATTTTACCAAGCTCTGTTTTGCCTCAGAATGTCTGCATTGGTGAAGTTCAATGGCTGTGCTAGTTCTCAGTTACAGGAAACACATAAAGACATAAAATTCTCAGAGATGATCTTCTTCCTCAGGCCCCAGCTGCATTAGAATCATGGAAAGGTACTTGCAAATACAGGTTTGGGGAGTTCACCTCAATGGTAATGCCACACAATCTGTAGGGATGGGAGATCAAGAATCTAAATTTTTTTAAAACCCCACCCCTGCATGATTTTCAAGTCTACTAAAATTTGAATATCACCACTCTAATAGAAAATTGTTCATAGAAACAAACTCCTGAGCAAATCATAAAAATCAATACTAGAAGAATTAATTTACTGCAACTCATCCACCATCAGTGGACTCCCCTAAAGGTCTATCCTGAATGAAAAGAAGCATGCTCAATTTGCTCCCGGGGAGGTGCTTAAAGGTATATTAACTTCACCAATTTATAAGTCTTATGGAGAGGTTCAGATGCATTTTCATTTAATAATCTTTCAAAGTAAATGTCAGATGTTTTAGATTCTATATTTTGCTTTTCAAAATATGTGCCTGCCTGAAATCTAAAGTCACATTTAAATTTACAGGTGCCAAGAAAGAATAGCATAAACAGAAGTAACAGAAGGACCAAAAGTGAAATATCAGCCCAGATGCCTGTAGGCTGCCAATATACACACCAGAAAGCCACCCCAGACAAATTCAAGGGAATATGAATGAGTGAGTCTGGGGTTTAGATTCATGTTTCAGAGCCAACTCTAATCTAAGACAGAAGGAGAGTTATATTTCTCAGAAAAGTGAGAGAGGATGCCACAGAAGAGAGTCTTCCAAACTCAGCTATAAGTTTAAATCACCTGGAAAGCTAAAAAAGAAAAGCTAAAAAGAAAAGAAAAAGTCAGTTATCAAGCAGAGAAAGACAATTATATGGTTTCACTCATTTATGGAACATAAGAAATAGCAGGAAGATCAGTAGGAGAAGGAAGGGAAGAATGAAGGGGGGTAATCAGAAGGAGGAATGAAGCATGAGAGACTATGGACTCTGGGAAACAAACTGAGGGCTTCAGAGGGGAGGGGAGGTGGGGGATTGGGATAGGCCGGTGATGGGTAGTAAGGAGGGCACGTATTGCATGGAGCACTGGGTGTTATATGCAAGTAATGAATCATGGAACACTACATCAAAACCTAGGGATGTACTGTATGGTGACTAACATAACATAATAAAAAATTATTATAAAAAAAAGAAAACGTCAGTTGTGTGTTGTCTTATTGTTGAGTTTTGTGAATTATTTATATTTTCTGAGTAAAAGACCTTGGTCAGAAATGTGATTTTCAAATATTTTTTTCCAATCTCAAGCTTATCTTTTCATGTATTTAACAGTGCCTTTCACAGACCAAACGTTTTCAGATTGGATAATATCCAACTTATAAATGTTTTCTTTAATGGATCTTGTTTTTGATATGATATCTCAAAATTCTTTGCTTAACCTGAAGTCACAACTATTTTTACCTAACTTCTTCTAGAAGTTTTAGTTTTATGTTTTACATTTTTGTCTGTAAAACATTTTGAGTTAACTTTTGTGTAAAATATGATATATGGTTTTGAGTTTTTTTCTGTTTTTGCCTATGAGTGTAAAATTGTATACCATGTGTCTTTTAACTTCAAATTTTCTCTTGTCTTTGTTTTCAACTGATTATGATATGCTTAGGTGTGTGCTCTGTTTGTTTGACTGGTATTTATCTTGTTTGATTTTCTCTGAACTTCTTGAATCTGTGGTTTGGTGTCTGTCATTAATTTCGAAAAATTGTCAACTATTATTTCTTCAAATATTTCTTCTGTGCATTTTTCTCTTTTTTCCTTCTGACATTCCAGTAATGCATATAAACAATTTGATATTATCCCACAGTTTTTGGATGTTCTAGTTTGTTTATTTGTTATTTCTTCCCACACTTATTACTCTTTTGTTTCAGTTTGGGTCATTTTTATTGACATATCTTTGAGTTTACTAATCCTTTCCTTGGCTCTGCCGAGACTGCTGATGAGTCCATAGAAGGTAGTCTTCATCTCTGTTATTATGTTTTTCATTTTTCACTTCTATCATTCCCATTTTGATTCTTTCTTATAGTTTCCATGCCTTGTGAAATTACCCATATAACATTACACATTTTGCATTGAGCCTTTTTTATAGAAACCACAGTTATTTTAAATTCTCCAGTTAGACAATTCCAACATCTCTTGCCTATCTTCCAGCTATAGTTCTGGGCCAAGCATATATTCTTGCTCCTCCCTCAGGGGTAAAAGGTAGTTTTTCTGTTTCCTCTCCCCCTGGTTAAAAAAAAAAAAAAAAAAAAAAAAAAAAGTAGGTTTTACCATTACCCTAAGGGAAACAGTTTTTATTGTCCTCCCAGTCCTGCATAGTAAGGCTTTTTTCCATAGAGGAGAAAGGTCTGGGTAGTTTTGTGCCCCTTCCACAGCAGCTGCTCTTCTACCCCTTGTCTACACCAGGAAGGACTCTTCTCAGGACTCTCCCTAGTCTTCCCAGTGAGTGTCTGTAATTTGTAGAGATTCATAGAGAATAGGAACGCCTCCTTTCTCCCATATCTGTGGAGTTCAGGGTCTTCCAACTGGCCACTCACTTGCCAATTCATCAACTCTTCTAGCCGAATACTTCTTACTGGTGTCTGGCTACATCTACCCCAGTAAGCAAGCTCTTATGTTCCATTTCAGTCCATATTTCAGGTTAGTTTTCAACCCTGCAACCTTAGCACTCAGATGGGTTCAAGGAAGTTCTGAACTTAAAAATTTCCCAGCTTTTCTTGTTCTTACTACAAGTGTGGAAGTAATACTCTTTATACTCTCTAGACCCCCAAGCCCATCATTTCACTTTTGACTTTTCTGTAATGTGGTTTAATTAAACTGTTTCACTCATAAGAAACATATAGTTGGGTTTTGTGTATTTAATCTAATTATTCTTCATTATTCACAAGAAGTATTAATCCAATTACTTACCGATATAACTGATTTTATAGCTATAATTTTTCCATGTGTTTGTTTCTCACATGTTTCATATTTCTTTTGTTCTTCATTTCTGTCCTTTTGCATCAGTCACTTTTTTATTATTGTTTTCCCCTTTTATTTTATTTTTTATTTTTTAATTTTTTTAAAGATTTTGTTTATTCATTTATTTATTTTAGAGAAAGAAAGAGACAGGGACAGAGCACAAGCAAGGAAAGGGGCAGAGGGAGAGGGAGAAGCAGACTCCCCGCAGAGCAGGAAGCCTAATGTGGGGCTTGATCCCAGGGCCCTGAGATCATGATCTGAGCCAAATGCAGCCACTTAACTGACTAAGCTACCCAGGAACCCCAGTTTTCCCTTTTTAAATAGTAGAAATGGGGGTGCCTGGGTGGCTCAGTCAGTTAAGCATCTGCCTTCAGCTCAGGTCATGATCCCAGGGTCCTGGGATGGAATCCCACAACAGGGTCCCTGCTATGAGGGGAGCCTGCTTCTCCTTCTCCCCAACTTGTGCTCTCTAGCTCTCTCTCTCTGTCTCCCCAATAAATAAATAAAATCTTACTCAGCCATCAAAAAGAACGATTTCACAACATTTGCAGCAACATGGATGGGACTGGAGGAGATAATGCTAAGCGAAATAAGTCAAGCAGAGAAAGACAATTGTCATATGGTTTCACTCATTTATGGAAAATAAGAAGTAGGAAGATCGGTAGGAGAAGAAAGGGAAGAAGAAAGGGGGGGTAAACAGAAGGGGGAATGAACCATGAGAGACTATGGACTCTGAGAAACAAACTGAGGGCTTCAGAGGGGAGGGAGGTGGGGGAATGGGACAGACCGGTGATTGGTATTAAAGAGGGCACGTATTGCATGGTGCACTGGGTGTTATACGCAACTAATGAATCATGGAACTTTACATCAAAAACTAGGGATGTACGGTATGGTGACTAACATAATACAATAAAAAATATTATTAAAAAAAAGAACATAATTGTGATTGGACCTTTAGAAAAGCAGTGGTAAAGGAGAATCTCCATAAGATTCGCCTTCATCTACACATTTATTATCTTACCTTTCAACAAATATCTTTATTTGCAAACTGCTTAGGTATCTTTGCCCAGTACTAAGCCGAATATGATTTTTGTGTGATCATGTTAACCAAATGAACGTAAAAGCATCCAACGACCATGTGAAAACTATGAAGGTTAATTTAGAAATGATGATTCTGATACTAATCCATGAAGGTAAGCAATGCCCACTTATAAGAACTGGTCTCTGAACTTTTTTTTTTTTTTTGCTCATTTCTTCTCTTGGGTTATTTGTCTTATTATTCAATTATAAAAATTCTTTATATTTTAGATAAGTCTTTCACCTTCTGTATGCTTTGCAAATATCCTTTCCAAGTATGTGGCTCATCTTTTCATTGTTTTAGTGGTGTCTTTTGAAAAGCAGAAGATTTGAATTTTAATACAGTACAATTTACTGATTTTTTTTTTAATGGATCACACTTTTGATGTGTATCTATGAAATTTTTGCCTATCCCAAGGTCAGAAAATTTTCTCCAATGTTTTCTCGTAGAAGTTTTATAGTTCGAGTTCTTACATTTAGAGTTATGTTTCAGTTTTGTTAATTTTTGTGTTTGGTACAAGTTATGAGTCAAAGTTTATATATATGTGTGTGTGTGTATATATATATATATACACACATATAAAGGACTGGACTAAATATTTATATCTATATATTTAATTATATATATATTTGTGTGTGTGTATATACATATATTTGCATATGCATATTCAATATGCCTACCCTATTTGCTGAAAAGACTCTCCTTTCTTCACTGCCTTGCCTTGGCACCTTTGTCAAATGTATGGTGAGATTGTGTCCTAGCCTCTCTTACCTGCTTTCGTCTGTTTTTTTTTTTTTTTTTTTCTTGTTTACCCAAGTTATAGTCATTACTTAGCCAGGCTTTAGCTTTTTTTAAGAGGAAATTATTCCATACGTAGTTGTAGATTGAGTGTGTCTGTGTGAGGAGGTGAGTTCAGGATCTTCCTATGTCACCATCTTGAACGAGAACTCCCCTGTCGAATATCATTTTGATTTCTTTCTGGACTCTATTCTTTTCTATTGATCTATATTTCTATTCTTATGTCAATACCACATTGTATTAATCCTTAATATTTTTGAAATGAAGGTTAAAATGTTTCTAAATTAACTTTAAATGTATTTCACACTTTGAAATCAATAGTTTATTGAGTTATAATATCTTAATGCTTAAAGATTTAAATGACTAAAGTAACATCTTAAAAATCATTTAATTTAAAACTCTGATAATTCATAAACAAATGCTAACAAAACAGAGAAAAGAGGCTTTTAAGATAAAAATAAACTCTATGATCATATAATTCATATTATTATGAATTATTATTATGCATTATTTTGAAATAGGAACAGGTTTGAGAGCCACATAACAATCAAATGAATATTCTGGAATTAAAGATCAAACATGTTTAATCATTATAGAAAGAACATAAGAAAATAAGTATACAGTACAGAGGTAAGAACTGCAATGTAAGATATTTGGGCATGAGGCTAAATATCAGAGATATACACTATTATTTTTAATAATTATTAAGCTCTGTAGAATGGCACACATTTATGCAGACACAGATATTTTATGTCAAGAGGTCTGACTTCTACCTGGCAGACTAGAAGTCATTATATATTAATAACTACCATTTTTTAAATATCTCAGTTTGAGTTCCCCCAGAAGCAGATCCTTAGACAATGACTCAGTGCAATAATTTTATTTGGAAACCACAGTAGGGGAGTAGAGAAATGATAACAGAAAGAGAAGGCAGCCAATAAAGGTTGCATTATCAAGCTAGCTACCACTGTGATTGGCTAGAACTTGATTCCACGGAGAAACGCTGGGAAGGGTGCAAAATGCAAGCCTCAGAGCTCTCCTGAGAGGTGAGGAAGTTGGAGTATTTATGCACCAACACCTGAGAGTCACAATTTGAGGGATTTGGGTGGGAGTGTTGCTTCTGTCCTTTCAAGGCTTCAGAAATAGACCTCGGGCAAAGAGTGACATTCGTTAGCAGCTGGAAGTCCACCAGAGTACACACAATGGGTAAGTCTGAAGGAAAAGGATGAGGCACAGGCAGATTCTGTTTCAATGTGCTAGGGGACTTTGAGATTCCATTTAACACGTTATTCATAATCTTCTCAAACACCGCGATGAGGTTTTTTCCTGTCTTCACTTTGAAAAGAGAAAGACGAAGACGTGTCTGATAAATAACGGTTGCATGCTTTTTATGTACCAGGCGCTATTCTAGACACTTGGCTTAGAGTGGAGAACAAAAAAGACTGGAAATATGCACATGTGCAGTTTATATTGTAGTGGAGGAAAATGGCAGCCATATAAACCAACACAGCTTCGGATATAGATAAGAGCTGAGAAGGAAAAAAAAGAAAAGCAAGGGAATTGAGAATGACAGGGGTACTTTTTTAGATAACTAGTTTAGGGAAGCCTGCTCTTAAGAGATAAAATTAAAAAGAGAAATGAATGCAGTGAAGGAGCCAGTGAGTAAATTATCCGAAGCGGAGGAAACAGTAAGTCCACAGCCCCCAAGGTGGACCTGTGCTCGATGTGTGTAAAGCACAAGGAAGCAAGTATGGCTAGAGCAGAGCGAAGGGCAAGGGAGATTCATCAGGAATAGGGTGAGATAAGCAGATCCTCACAGGCCATCATGAGAACTACATATTTAACATTAGATTTAAACCTAAGTGTGACAGGTAAAAGTAGACAAGGGAAAACAAATTAAGTAATTCAGGAACAACGATATCATTAAACGACCCTTACAAGAAAATAGAATTATTAATTTTTCAATCTGCAATTCAAACAGATTTGTCTTCCTTCCAAGCGGATGAACTATGTTATGCTGCCTCTCCTTAATAGCATAATATTTTATTTCTCTACAACTCTTTATGCATGTGTGCAATTGGTGATGTCTTTTTGCCAAACCAGAACAAGGGAAATCCCCCCAAATTGATAAATTAAAAAGAAATTCTGTTGACAACCTGAATTAATAAGCTTATGGCTGCCTTATTTTTTTTTCAAATCCTAGGAAATATGAACACTCTAAACTTGCGCACTAATACTTCACTAGTATCTTTGACCGCCAACCCTCAGCGTTATCTTGTGAGGCTCCCAGCCTCACTGAAATCTCAAATTGCTGCTTTTCTGCCTGCTGTGTGCTGTGAGTTGAAAAGAACCCAGAGTCGTTTGTTTCCTCCACAAGCCTGAGATATTTCATGAATTCTCATTTATTTCAGGGATGCTTTCTTTCTCTTGTGGGAGACTCTGAAGTCTCAAAGGTCAACAGAAAGCCTTGGAATACGCAGCCTTTTTCATCTTGCTAACAGCAGGGAAAGTGCAGAAAGAAAGAACCTAACAGTAAGAAGACATAAAGAATAAAAGAAATGGCAACGCGATTCCATTTCTGTTTTTCAGGCAGAGAAAGAAAACAAGACAAACCCAGCACAGTAATAATTACTGGTTAGCATTCTGGAACCCTGCTGGGCTTGTCAGGCTGCAGGAATATTGATGGGTCTGACTCTGGAGACTTTGGTCTAACCAAAGACAGGATCATGACTCTTCACAAACTGCAGATTGGCTTTTACAAGCTTCCTGAGTCAGCCCTCACCAGCCCTAGCCTTCCCAGAGCTCCATTCTGGTATTAATATTAGAGAGGTGGCCATTTCTCTCTTCTGTTTTTCCCTCAGAGATGCAATCGTCTTCTTTTGTTGCCTAATTCAATAATAAATCCCTCTGTCATTAATAAAACACTTAAAGGACGCTGGTGGGTGGGTCCTGGATAGTAATTCATTAGGTAAATACGTGGTCTGCCCTTTGGATACTAGGGTAGACAAAGATAAAAGGGGTAGTGGAGTGGAGCTGGACGGCCTGCCTAGAATCCTAGCTCCCTCTCTTACTCGTTATGTGACGAAATTGCTCAACCTTCAATGCCTCAGTTTCCTTATCTGAAAAATGGGGATGATAATAATCGTATTTGCCTTAGGATTTTAGTGAGTTAATAACAGAAAACAGTTCCTGGCATGACTCTCCTCATGGTAATGCAGATTCACACATAACCTTATTCACTCCCAGCTTTTGCCCAGCCCCTGTGTCCGGAATTATACTGGCCATATATCCCAGGACTGGAATGAAGAAATAGGTGTCACCTAATTAATTGATTCCTGGAATCAGTCATGCTGTTCTGGAAGTCTCAGCCAGGATTTCAGGACCGGAATCATTGCTCCCAGATGGGCATCAATCCCATGGAATTCCTAGCCAACTAATAATAAGCTTGCAATAATGCTTCCCTGGCATGCTGAATCACTAACTGCAATGAAGAGGAAGTCTGAAGTATCAGTAAAGCACTTAGGACCTAGAGTAGCATTATTATATAGCTGTTGGTTATTATTGTTGGTATTAGTCCTCTGGGAAGAAGAGACCATGTTGAGCTAATGCTCACAACTTCTACATGCCTATCTCACTGCAACAATAAAAGAAAAACGACCAAATAAACTATTTTGTAATACTAATCCTGAAGAGGGGATTCTGGAGCTATAAAAAGAGAGAGCAAGAGATAACCACATAAATTTTCACATTTTAACTAGCTGTATGTGGTGAAGGGAGAAGTAATTGGAATTAGGAAGAGAATTTGTATAAAGCTCATATCTTAACTGAGATGTACATTTTATAAAAAATGAATTTTTAAATTGATAGTGCTGGGCACCTGGGTGGCTCAGTCTGTGAAGTGTCTATCTTTGGCTTAGGTCATGATCTCAGGGTCCTAGTATTGAGCCCCACATCAGGCTCCCTGCTCAGCAGGGCGTCTGCTTCTCCCTGTCCCTCTGACCCTCCTCCCTGTTTGTGTTCTCTCTCTATCTGTCTCAAATAAATAAATAAAATCTTTAAAAATAAATAAAATCAAATAATAAAACGGTAGTGCTTGTGTCTTATTTATCTCTTCTGGTGTCGGTACAATAAGTAGGATATCTCCAAGGGTATCAGTAGAGTTGTCTTTTTTTTTTTTTCGCTGTAGTTATTTTTATCATAGTCTTATGGACGAGATTTTTAGCATTAAGTATTTAAGAAGTGCATAGAAATTGGATGAGGGGAGAGGACTATCACAGAGGAAATGTCTGCCAGTTTCTCAAGCAATCTTTCTACTCCTTGAATGCAAGGATCTCATGTCTTCAACCTGAATGTCCTTACATGTAAATGAGGGTGTTATGACATGCAATTTAAGTTACATATCCCAGTGTTTGGTACTCAAAAGGTAATCACTTGCTGCCTTCCTCAGATCTCTCAATCAAACTCAGAAAAAGAAGTATCACTGGCACGAATGAGCTAGAGCCTCCTTATACTTAGAGTGAATTGTAATCCCAGCAAGGTCAGGCAAGAGGTGGGATCAGAGTGTGCTAACTCCTAAACAAAGATCCTTTTCTCTGAGTGTAGGAAGCACTTAATACCCTCAGTGAGGCCTGAGTGACATGAACAGTATGGCTTCATCAAAGATAAGGAGGTCTTTGCCCATTGGACCTCAGGCCTCTTACTTTGTACTGGTTTAGGGTAAATAATTAGTATTTTCTGGCATTTGTTGGATGATTGGTCTTCTAAATCAAAACTGTGTTTTTCATTTTTCAATCCTCATTGCCATAAGCCAATATCAAGTAATTTTTCATCCTGACTTTTCCTGCCATTCATGGCAACAGCCTTTTCATTACTTATGTATCACCAACCACACACACATTTGCTTATGCATTTAAATATGTTTTAAGCATAAATTTGTCTTATATAGTCACATCCAATCTTGTAGCCCTGAGTGTGCAGTCCAAACCTCAAGAAATAGCAGTTCAGCTTGAAAATTCAGGTATTTATGGAAAGAGAAAACTAGCTCATTAGTGGGCAGAATAGAAGTCAACAAAAAAATAGCTTTGGTTTCCAGTGAAGGCTTCAACACTTAGCCTAAAGTATGTAAATTTATGAAAGTTTAAATCTGTATTTCTGAAACTTTTGATATTCAGGCCCAAACGCAGACCACAGATTTTAGTTATATATGTAATTTTAGTTTTTCATATATAAATATATACATCAGATTTAAAATTAAAGTAAGATAATTTAAAACATTTTCTGAAAAAAATTTCTAAGAAGAAATGAATTTTATTAACTTTATTTTAGTAATAAAATATTTATTAATAACATACGGTCTAGAGGAAGATAATACTATTAGCAATCTTTTTTTTTTTAAAGATTTTTTATTTATTTATTCGACAGAGACAGAGACAGCCAGCAAGAGAGGGAACACAAGCAGGGGGAGTGGGAGAGGAAGAAGCAGGCTCATAGCAGAGGAGCCTGATGTGGGGCTCGATCCCAGAACGCCGGGATCACGCCCTGAGCCGAAGGCAGACGCTTAACCGCTGTGCCACCCAGGGGCCCCTACTATTAGCAATCTTTCACCAAGGTATCTTGGGTATACATGCATGTAAATACCAGAATGACAGAATTTAAGAGCATGAGCTTTAGAGGTGGGACCTGAGTTCAAATTTTGGCTCTACCACTTACTTAATTTGGGTGACTGCTTATCATCTTTGTGCCTCAGTCTCCTCATTGATAAAATGAATATAACAGCGTACTTGCTGCATAACATTATCATGAAGACTAAATTCATCAAAGTGGAAAAATTCCTGGCATAAAACAAGTACTCAGTAAACATCACCTATTACTAAGAGGCTCAGCAATGAAAAGTTTGACATAATTTCAGTTAATTTAATAGTCTCAAACAGTACATTCTATCATACTTATTTCAGTTCAGTAAACTCAACTTTAGACACAATTTGCACTTAAGTTCCTCTTTGCTTTCTAGTTAGACTTAACCCAAGCCATACATGAAAAGATCCTCAACCTTACCAATATTTGAGCAAACTGAAGTGGCAAAACTCCCTTTTCGTCTTTCAGATTAGTAAATATAAAAGGAACCCTAAATCTCATTGTAGACATGGATGTACCGTGAGGAGAGTCCTCTTCTACTTCTGCCAGGAATCTAAATTGGAATAGATTTTTCAGGAAGCTAATTTGGCAGTATACATCTCAAATCTTAAAATATATATTCCCTTTCATCCAGAAATTCAACATACAGAAATTAATCCCAAGGAAGCACTAGACAAATGGGCAAAGATGAATAAACAGAATGGTCACTGCCGTGTTATTTATAACAGCTTGAAATTAGAAGCTACTTAAATATGAGTGCAAGTTAATGGTATTGGGCCATGTCCATAAAACAGAATTCCATGAGACCATTCATAAAGTTGATAGTTTTGATACAGAAACATGATCAAGTGAAAATAACATTATCACAGTATGACTCACTTTGTAATATGCATATATGTGTGCATGTGCATGGGAAAAGTGTGAAGGCTATACATCAAAATATTATCAGTTGTTATCACTGAATGACAGAATTACAAGAGATTTATTTTATGCTTTTCAGTAAGCTATGGGCATTTTACAAGGAAAATATATTTCCTTTTGCAGTCATAGAAAGGCCTGTGAAACTGGTTAATAAAAATGTAATTCAGAGAAACCCCGAAATCTACAGAAAAACATCATGGTATTAGACTATTAGACAATAGAGAAACATTCAAAAATATGGCTTTATATGTACTTCAGCTTTTTTATCTCTCTAACGAAATGGTCTTCAGTATGGGCAGCAAAACCTGACAGAATTTCAATCAAGGAGTCTCTTTGGACCTGTACCTGTATAGAATTGTGGCTTTTTGTTTTATTTCCCCTATACTACCCACACCCTCAGGGCAGTTTATTTCAGTTAATGGTCCTTCAATCTGGCTGCTAGGTATAATTTGGAATTCATTGAATCGTTGATGTCATTGACCTGGGCCAAGTGTGATTCAAGGTTAACAGGACTAAAAGTCAAAATGAAAAAGAAGTTCTCTGGTATACAAGAAAGACAATCATAGAAGAGCTATTCCAGAACAGTGGAGTTAATGAAAAGCTATCTGTCTTCTGTCAGTAACACCAAAATTCTCAAGATCTGTATATTTAACCAATCCTAAATAATGGTCAAAGTTGAGATAGGAGAAAGTTTTACAAAAGGAGATGGACAGCCCACAAGCAATGATCCATACTTTATGCTTGGTTAGGAAGGGTGGTGAAGGGTAGGCAAGTGTTTAGATAAAAGAGCACTTCAGGGGTGCCTGGGTGGCTCAGCTGTTAAGCGTCTGCCTTCGGCTCAGGTCATGATCCCAGGGACCTGAGATCAAGCCCCGCATCAGGCTCCCTGCTTGGCAGGAAGCCTGCTTCTCCCTCTCACACTCCCCTTGCTTGTGTTCCCTCTCTTGCTGTCTCTCTCTGTCAAATAAATAAATAAAATCTTTAAAAAATAAAAAAAACCACTTTAGTTTTGATAAACTGAAAAATATTTAACTTCTGAAGATTAGTTAATAGAGGGCCATAAAAAAAGAAGTTTTTTAACTATCTGAGAGCATCAGAATCAAAAAGCCTATTAAGAGTTTTTTGTCGACTGATGAATTATTGAACATAACATCTGAAACTAATGATGCACTATATGTTCGCTAATTGAATTTAAATTTTAAAAATAAGCTTTTTGTGACTTAGACTATTATTTTAAAAAGGGGGCCACATATATTGTTTACAAATATTATATATTCAAATTATGGTGGCCAGGGAGCCCTTTTTCAGAAAATGTTCCAATGGAAATTTATCTGACCCACTGATTCTTGCAAAGGCCACATTAGAGTGTGCGAAAATGAATGTTTTAAGGGAATCATCCCAGTGGTGATGTCTGTGTAAGGGGGAAGCAACTGAGTGCATCGAAGAGAGAAACATTCAGGAAGCAAAGGAAAAGATAAAGACAGGAAAAATCCATAAACCGAGGAGTTAAGAACTCTGAGTTCTCCCATCTCTGTGAATGAATCTCAGATCTTAGTCTTTCATTTATCATTATAAATAAAAGATATGAACTATAGATGTCTAAAGGTCTTTATCACTGTAGGGTTTCCTTATTCTCTGCCTCTGTGGACTGCCATATTGTTTGAGGTACCAAACTACAAAACGGCAAATTTTAGTCAGAGATTACAGAAATACTCCATTCATAAAAATGCATTTCCTTTCAGAAGACCACTAGGATCCCACATTGATATGACATAGATAGACAGGAGATGTAAGTAAACAAATAAGATGCGAGTGACCAAGATACTGGAAAGAACACTGTTACCCATCCATTGAAGAAAATCCATTCCAGAGAACAATAACCATTAAAAAAAAAAAAGCAGTTATAGCCTTGATCACAATATCACAGAGACTACCGGTTTTAGATATCAATAATTTTAAATGGTTGAGATTAGAGAATATGCCATTTTATGCCTACTACTCACATTTCCTTAAATCGTGTGCCATCTTTTCTCAGTTCAAACAGTATTCAAACAATAAGGGGCTACATTTTAGTTTTTCCTAAGGTACGCATGAGCACAGAAGTATATCCTTGGGTGTCTGTCAGTTACCCTTAAGGCCTGGAATAATGTGAAAAGGGAAATCTATTCCACCCTACAAAGACAGAATCTTCCACCAGATATCTCTTAGCCAAACTCCGTGAATATTGCCTGAGCAAAACTAGCACTAAAGGATAACCCTCCTAAATATAGCCTTAATACATAATGACAAACCCGCAGATACACATGAGGAAAAATATCAGAAACTTGACGGGTCCCATGTCAGACATGACTCTTCTTTACCTCTTTTCCTCCCTCCCTCCCTCCTTCCCTCTCTCCTTCCCTCCTTCCATCCTTTCTTCCTTTACTTTTGTCCTTTAAGCAAAAGCTGCTAAGTTTCAGGACATCCTTAAGGGAATGTTTTTATCCACAAATTATATCTTCTACAGAATATGCAAGCTAGGGCATTGATTTAATAGGGCACATGTTTTTAACATATGATAAGGAATCAATTTGGCTATGAAATAATTTCTAAATATTGTTTTAGACATGGGCCATTCTAAATTTCAATAAGCCCTTTACTGCTTTACCCCAGAAAACTTTGGTGAAAATACATAGAAAGAAAGAATGATAACTACATTAAAAAGAGCTCACTGCACTGCAGAGTGATGACTATTATAAATAGGAATGTACCCAACCAATGAGAAGGATCTGGTGAAGCAGGTCAAAGATGGATGTTAAGTGCCATTTCCTTCAGATTTTTATACATGAGCTGCAAAATACTGAAGAAATAGAGAAAATACATTAATTTTATCCTCACACGATATAGACCAACCATCACCATAAAAGCCACACACATAGAGGAAAAATATAGAGAAATCTTAAAATGCACTAATGATTTATCCTGGTGACTGGAGGTGCCTGAAAAAAATTGTGTAGTGACAGGGGCAAATGACTGAGTTAGAAACAGCACATGACTACCTTTAATGCTTAAAAACTTTCAATGACTCCTCATTTTTTTACATTAGCACATCTTCCACTGCTCTTCAACATACACGCCACCAGAGTTTCTGGTGGAATCTGTTTCCTCTCTGGCCACAAGCTCTCCAGTCTCAAACTTGCCTTGAGGCTTTCAATCTAGCTGACCATTCAGACTCTACCTCTTCTTCCCCATCACCACCACAACTCCACCCATTCTGCCCAGCGTCCTCTCCTCTCATTTAAATCCAACCTAAATCCCATTGCTTCCTGGAAGCCTTCGTGGCCATTTCAACCTGCATTGTTCCCCATAGTCTCTGAACTACAGAACACTTATGCTCTCATCTTGTTCTCTTGCTGTTTCTGCTGTGAGTCTAGTCTCACCAACTATAGTCTTCAACTACAGCGTTTGTCTTCAAAAGTAGAGACTACAAATGACATGCTTATTTTTGACTGAATTGAGTGGATTGCACAATGATAAGCATGTGGATTGATTGTTGTCAGGTAACTTTAATAATAAATCATTTTACCTTTTTCATGTCATCAATATATCTGAGATTTTTTGGCTTATTAAATATGGTCAATTTTCACGGTCATCTAATGAACAAACCTTTACTGAACCTCTTCTACGTTCCAGGCACTATGTTGTTTGACTGAGATACAGTGTTAACATGACTCAGTCTTATAACTTAATACATAACAATCCTGGACTTTGATATGAATAGCATTTTATAGTTTATGAAACCAATTTGATGTATTTTATTCTAATTTAAAACTCACAGTAATTCTTTATTACTGACATTGAATGGAAGCTAGTGGTATACTAATCAGTCTCCAGAAATCAATCTCCCGTCAACTCCATTGTTGTTAGGGGACCTAGGTCTACACTGCGTCTCATACCTTTAGCCATGACCTGCAGAGGAGGGTCATAACTAAGCTTTTTGTTACCACTGTTCCCTTTTCATTAGCATATTCCTGATGTCACTGATAAATAGAGAGTCTTCTGGGCTATCCCACAGAACATAGTGGGCTGATGCATTCTCCTGAATTACGTGGCATATTCACTCCAGCATGTCTAGTTCACTTAGGTTTTTGACAATTTATCCATTGCCACGGTAGGTATCATATTAACTAGTGTTGTTTTCCTCCAAGATCCTAGGAGCTTCCTCAAATATAACATTGCCACCATTTCCTTAGGTACTTTCCAGGGTCTTAAATCCTGTGTTACTCGAAAGTGCCCCCATATAAGCTCTCCCCTATCTGCGTTTATGTTCTTTCCTGATTGATCCAGCAGCTTTGGGATCTAGCTCCATGGATGTTCTCCCAGTTCCCACTGTCACGTGTTGGCTAGGACTTGCAGCTCCTCACACCATAGCCCCTTCCCTCTCTTAGACCCAGCACTTCCAGAGCTGGGCCGTAGCTACTGACCTGGTGGCCAAGGAGGGAAGTGAAGTCAAAGCAAAGAATTCTACATCATCTTCAAGCAAACGGAGGGAACTGAACATAACAAGAGAGGATTGGGACACTTTTTTCAGACCCAGATTGTTAATCTGGGGATTCAAGACTTTTGGGATTATCAACACAGATTTCCTCTTGCCATGTCTCAGCGTCCCATTCCTCCAGATATATCCCTGTCTTTGGCGTTGAAAACCTGCCAAAGTTGAGAACTCAGCCCCATCTATAGTTCTGCTACTTTTATAATTAACCTGATCGTTAGCTTTCTGGAGATGAGAGTATTTTTATATGCTGCAAAGGAGAACCTCTGGCTTTCACACTCACTTTTTAATTGGTGATTAAACATTCTCAGTGTTCATTATCTTCTCCAATGTATTGATTGCCTCCAGCTATAGTCATCCAATTCCATGGTCATTATAATTACTATTACTCCCTTGTTCTGTTTATCTAATACTGCATTTTTAAAATATACCAAAATTGCTGCTGTGAAACAACAATAATTTTGGTATATTTACAGATTCTACAGGGCAGGAATTTGGACATGGCACTGTAGGGAGGAACTGTTTTTCTCTGCTTCATGAAGTTTGATATATAAGCTGGGAAGCCTCAAATATCTTGAAGTTACTCAAATGGCTAAGAGTTCAGTTTATTTGAAGGAATTGTTCCTAACTGGGACTGATTTTTGTCTCCAGGAGCACAGAAATGATAGAGAAATATTTGTATATCACAACCAGGGGGAAAGAAGCATTACTGGTATCTAGTAGGTAGAAGCCAGAGATATTGCTAAACATTCTACAATGTACAGGACAGTCCCCCACAAGGAAGAATTATCTGGCTTCAAATGCAAATAGTGCTGAGGTTGAGATATTCTGATTTGGAGGCTTCTTCCATCATATACTAGGCACTTGAGCTAGGATAACTCAAAAGCTTGGTTCATCTGACCTCTCCATATGACAGCCTTCCTCATATCATGGCTGTCTCAGGGTCGTTGGTTTTTTCTCATAGTGGCAGAAAATTTCAAGAATAAAAAAGGCTGTCACTGAACTGTGCACTTTAAATAATTAAAATGGCAAAAAAGAAATAAACTATTTACTCTAGTAAACTACAATAAAAATCTATTGTTTAGGGATGTGTGGTGTCAGTTAAGTGTCTGCCTTGGGCTCAGGTCCTGGGATCGAGCCCTATAATGGGCTCCCTGTTCAGTGGGGCACCTGCTTCTCCCTCTCTCTCTGCCCCTTTCTTGCTTATGCTCTCTCTCTGTCTCTCACTCATTCTCTCAAATAAATAAATATAATCTTTTTGAAAAAAAACTTATTGTTTTAAAAAGTAAACAAGAGGGAAGGGGAGTTAAGATGGCGGAGGAGTAGGAGACCCCTTTTTCAGCCGGTCCCCCGAGTCGAGCTGGATAGGTACCAGACCAGCCTGAACAACCACGGAACCAGCCTGAGACGCAGGAAGATGCATCTGGATCTCTACAAATGAACATCTCCAGCGCTGAGTATTGAGGTACGAAGCGGGGAGCCATGAAACCGCGCACAGATATCGGAAGATAAACGGAAGGGGGAGGGAGCCGCCGCGTTCGGGCGCCGGGAAGCGGTAGCCACCTGCACGGGGGAGCGGGCGGACTCGCGGACCAGCACCCGCAGAACAGCAGACTGAGACCGTGAGCCGGGTGCGCGCGCCACCAGGCATCTCGCGGGACACCGGAATCCCGGTGCGCTCACTGGATCCAGACTGAGACCGGGAGATCCGGGAGCGCGCGCGGGGCGGCTGGCGGCTGGCGGCATTAGAAACACAAAGGACAGAGACGCGCCGGCCCTGGAAGTGAGGGCTGGGACGCCGGGTGTGGGGCGCACATCCCGGGACGCTGCAGGGTTGAGCAGCACCAACAGTAATAGAGTTAAAGTGGCCAGAACATTAGTAGAGAACGGGCCGCAATCCTTCTGTTCTGTGACAGAGGCTGAAATTCGGCCGCTGCTGCTCTGACTCTCAGAAGAGGCACAGCAAACCGCCAGGGAAAGCCGCCAGAGAACAAAAGCCTGGAAAAACCGGCTCAGGGAGTGCCCATCCCCATCCCCCCTCGCAGGGGACACGGAGACTCTACCCAAACAGGGTGGCCTGAGTATCGGCGCGGCAGGCCCCTCCCCCAGAACACAGAAGGCAGGCTGAAAAATCAAGAAGCCCACAACCCGGGCGCCTGGGTGGCGCAGTCATTGAGCGCCTGTCTCCGGCTTAGGGGGTGATCCCGGCGTTCCGGAAAGGAGTCCCTCATCGGGCTCCTCCGCTGGGAGCCTGCTTCTTCCTCTCCCACTCCCCTGCTTCTGTTCCCTCTCTCTCTGGTTGGCTCTCTGCCACATATAAATAAATAAAATCTTTAAAGAAGAAGCCCACATCCCCAAGATCCCTAAAACAAGGGGCACGGCCTGGGACCCAGTCAATAATTTGGGCTCTGGACAACCCCGCAACCTCTCCTCATCAGAATGACAAGAAGGAGAAGCCCCCCCAGCAAAGAAAAGACAGTGAGTCTGTGGCCTCTGCCACAGAAATAATGGATATCAATGTAACCAAATTATCAGAAATGGAATTCAGAGTAACGATGGTCAAAATGATGAGTAGAATTGAAAAAGCTATTAACGAAAAGGTTACTGAGAATATAGAATCCCTAAGGACAGAAATGAGAGCGAATCTGACAGAAATTAAAAATTCTATGAGCCAAATGCAGGCAAAACTAGAGGCTCTGATGGCCAGGGTCACCGAAACAGAGGAACATATTAGTGACTTGGAGGATGGGTTAATAGAGCAAAAAACGAAAATAGAAGCTGGTCTTAAAAAAATCCATGCCCACGAATGTGGGTTACGGGAGATTACTGACTCAATGAAACGATCCAATGTCAGAATCATCGGCATCCCTGAGGGGGTGGAGAAAAACAGAGGTCTAGAAGAGATATTTGAACAAATTGTAGCTGAAAACTTCCCTAATCTAGCGAGGGAAACAAACATTCGTGTCCAAGAGGCAGAGAGGACCCCTCCCAAGCTCAACCACGACAAACCTACGCCACGTCACATCATAATGCAATTTGCAAATATTAGATCCAAGGATACAGTATTGAAAGTGGCCAGGGCAAAGAAATTTCTCACGTACCAAGGCAAAGGCATCAGATTACTTCAGACCTGTCTACACAAACCTGGAATGAGAGAAAGGGTTGGGGGGGGGGCATTTTTAAAGCTCTTTCAGAGAAAAACATGCAGCCAAGGATCCTTTATCCAGCAAGGCTGTCATTCAGAATTGATGGAGAAATAAAGACATTTCAGAATCGCCAGTCATTAACCAATTTCGTAACCACGAAACCAGCCCTACAGGAGATATTAAGGGGGGTTATATAAAGGTAAAAAGGCCCCAAGAGTGATACAGAAAAGAAAGTCACAACCAATACAAACAAAGACTTTACTGGCAACATGGCATCATTAAAATTCTATCTCTCAGTTCTTAGTGCCAATGTAAATGGTTTAAACGCTCCCATAAACGTCACAGGGTTGCAGATTGGATAAAAAGACATGACCCATCCATTTGCTGTCTACAAGAGACTCATTTCGAACCCAAAGATGCATTCAGACTGAGAATAAGGGGATGGAGTACCATCTTTCACACAAATGGACCTCCAAAGAAAGCTGGGGTAGCAATTCTCATATCAGATAGATTGGATTTTAAACTAGAGACTATAGTTAGAGATGCAGAAGGGCACTATTATTCTTAAGGGAAGTATTCAACAAGTGGATATGACAATTATAAATATATATGCCCCCAACAGGGGAGCAGCAAGATACACAAGCCAACTCTTAACCAGAATAAAGAGACATATAAATAAAAATACATTAATAGTAGGAGACCTCAACACTCCACTATCAGAAATAGACAGAACACCCTGGCAAAAACTAAGCAAAGAATCAAAGGCTTTGAATGCCATACTCGACGAGTTGGACCTCATAGATATATATAGAACACTACACCCCAGAACCAAAGAATACTCATTCTATTCTAATGCCCATGGAACATTCTCAAGAATAGACCATGTTCTGGGACACAAAACAGGTCTCAACCGATACCAAAAAATTGAAATTATCCCCTGCATATTCTCAGACCACAACGCTCTGAAATTGGAATTCAACCACAAGGAAAAATTTGGAAGAAACTCAAACACTTGGAGACTAAGAACCATCCTGCTCAGGAATGACTCGGTAAACCAGGAAATCAAAAATCAACTTAAACAATTTATGGAGACCAAGGAGAATGAAAACACAATGGTCCAAAACCTATGGGATACTGCAAAGGCAGTCCTAAGGGGAAAATACACAGCCATCCAAGCCTCACTCAAAAGAATAGAAATATCTAAAATGCAGTTTTTATATTCTCACCTCAAGAAGCTGGAACAGCAACAGAGGGACAAGCCTAATCCACTCACGAAGCAGTTGACCAAAATTAGAGCAGAAATCAATCAATCAGAAACCAGAAGTACAGTAGAGCAGATCAACAGGACTAGAAGCTGGTTCTTTGAGAGAATCAATAAAATTGACAGACCACTGGCAAGACTTATCCAAAAGAAAAGAGAAAGGACCCAAATTATTAAAATTATGAATGAAAAAGGAGAGGTCACGACCAACACCATTGAAATTGGAAGGATTATTAGAAATTTTTATCAATAGCTATATGCCAATAAACTAAGCAATCTGTAAGAGATGGAATCCTTCCTGGAAACCTATAAACTACCAAGATTGAAACAGGAAGAAATTGATTTCTTAAACAGGCCAATTAATTATGAACAAATTGAGTCAGTGTTAAACAACCTTCCAAATAACAAAACTCCAGGCCTGGATGGTTTTCCTGGGGAATTCTACCAAACATTCAAAGAAGAAATAATACCTATTCTCCTAAAGCTATTTCAAAAAATAGAAACAGAAGGAAAGCTACCAAACTCATTCTATGAGGCCAATATTACCTTGATCCCCAAACCAGGCAAGACCCCCTCAAAAAGGAGAATTACAGACCGATTTCCCTAATGAATATGGATGCCAAAATCCTCAACAAGATACTTGCTAATAGAATCCAACAGTACATTAAAAGGATTATCCATCACGATCAAGTGGGATTCATACCTGGGATGCAAGCGTGGTTCAATATTCACAAATCAATCAGTGTGATAGATCATATCAACAAGAAAAGACTCAGGAACCATATCATCCTTTCAATTGATGCCGAAAAAGCATTTGACAAAATACAGCATCCTTTCCTGATTAAAACCCTTCAGAGTGTAGGAATAGAGGGTACATTTCTCAATCTCATAAAAGCCATCTATGAAAAGCCTACTGCAAATATTACTCTCAATGGGGAAAAGCTGGAAGCCTTTCCCTTAAGATCAGGAACTCGACAAGGATGCCCACTCTCGCCACTATTATTCAATATAGTACTAGAAGTCCTTGCAACAGCAATCAGACGACAAAAAGGGATCAAAGGTATTCAAATTGGCAAAGAAGAAGTCAAAATGTCTCTCTTCGCAGATGACATGATACTTTATATGGAAAACCCAAAAGAAGACACTCCCAAACTATTAGAAGTTATAGAGCAATTCAGTAACGTGGCGGGATACAAAATCAATGCTCAGAAATCAGTTGCATTTCTATACACGAATAACGAGACCGAAGAAAGAGAAATTAGGGAATCCATCCCATTTACAATAGCACCAAAAACCATACGTTACCTTGGAATTAACTTAACCAGAGACGTAAAGGACCTATATTCTAGAAACTATAAATCACTCTTGAAAGACATTGAGGAAGACATAAAAAGATGGGAAAATATTCCATGCTCATGGATCGGAAGAATTAACATAGTTAAAATGTCCATGCTACCCAGAGCAATCTACACTTTCAATGCTATCCCGATCAAAATACCGAGGACATTTT
This sequence comes from Ursus americanus, assembly GCF_024610735.1. Classification (NCBI taxonomy): domain Eukaryota; kingdom Metazoa; phylum Chordata; class Mammalia; order Carnivora; family Ursidae; genus Ursus; species Ursus americanus. The sequence continues at coordinate 64,254,995 of NC_142132.1, forward strand.
TCAAAGAACTGGAACAAATAGTCCTTAAATTTGTATGGAAACAGAAAAGGCCCCGAATCTCCAAGGAACTGTTAAAAAGGAAAAACAAAGCTGGGGGGCATCACAATGCCGGATTTCAAGCTGTACTACAAAGCTGTGATCACAAAGACAGCATGTTACTGGCACAAAAACAGACACATAGACCAATGGAACAGAATAGAGAGCCCAGAAATGGACCCTCAGCTCTTTGGGCAACTAATATTTGATAAAGCAGGAAAAAACATCCGGTGGGAAAAAGACAGTCTCTTCAATAAATGGTGCTGGGAAAATTGGACAGCTACATGCAAAAGAATGAAACTTGACCACTCTCTCACACCATACACAAAAATAAACTCCAAATGGATGAAAGACCTCAATGTGAGACAGGAATCCATCAAAATTTTAGAGGAGAACATAGGCAGCAACCTCTACGACATAGGCCAAAGCAACCTTTTTCATGACACATCCCCAAAGGCAAGAGAAACAAAAGATAAAATGAATTTATGGGACTTCATCAAGATAAAAATCTCTGCACAGCCAAGGAAACAGTCAAAAAAACTAATAGGCAGCCCACAGAATGGGAGAATATATTTGCAAATGACACTACAGATAAAGGACTGGTATCCAAGATCTACAAAGAACTTCTCAAACTCAATACACGAGAAACAAATAAACAAATCATAAAATGGACAGAAGATATGAATAGACACTTTTCCAATGAAGACATACAAATGGCTAACAGACACATGAAAAAATGTTCAAAATCATTAGCCATCAGGGAAATTCAAATTAAAACCACACTGAGATACCACCTTACACCAGTTAGAATGGCAAAAATAGACAAGGCAAGAGACAACAATTGTTGGAGAGGATGTGGAGAAAGGGGATCCCTCCTACATTGTTGGTGGGAATGCAAGTTGGTACAGCCACTCTGGAAAACAGTGTCGACATCCCTTAAAAAGTTAAAATTGAGCTACCCTATGATCCAGCCATTGCACTACTGGGTGTTTACCCCAAAGATACAGACATAGTGAAGAGAAGGGCCATATGCACCCCAATGTTCATAGCAGCAATGTCCACAATAGTTAAATCGTGGAAGGAGCCGAGATGCCCTTCAACGGATGACTGGATTAAGAAGATGTGGTCCATATATACAATGGAATATTACTCAGCTATCAGAAAGAACGAGTTCTCAACATTTGCTGCAACATGGACGGCACTGGAGGAGGTAATGCTAAGTGAAATAAGTCAAGCAGAGAAAGACAACTATCATATGATTTCTCTCATCTATGGAACATAAGAACTAGGATGATCAGTAGGGGAAGAAAGGGATAAAGAAAGGGTGGGTAATCAGAAGGGGGAATGAAACAGGAGAGACTATGGACTATGAGAAACAAACTGAGGGCCTCAGAGGGGAGGGGGGTGGGGGAATGGGATAGACCAGTGATGGGTAGTAAGAAGGGCACGTATTGCATGGTGCACTGGGTGTTATATGCAACTAATGAATCATCGAGCCTTACATCGGAAACCAGGGGTGTACTGTATGGTGACTAACATAATATAATAAAAAATCATTAAAAAAATAAAAAATAAGAAAAAAGTAAACAAGACGAGAAAAAGCTACATGGCCTGCTTTGACATATTCTCATAAGTTACATAGGATCACTTCCACCATAATCTACTGGCCAAAGCAGTCACAAGTTCATTCACATTCAAGGATAGTAGACATAGCTCCTACTTATTCGTGGGAGGCCTGTAAAATAATAATTGGCATTGCTCTTCATCTGGGGGGTTATCCACCTCCAAAATCTCATTTTAGAATCTGCTTCTTAGGGTAACTTCTGCTTCCAATTGTCACGGATCAGGGTTCCCAGGAAATTCTGAGATTGTCTTGTGAGAGATTTTTTGAGGAATCCTTTCAGGGAAAACACCTGTGAGTGTGTAAGGTAAGAAGAATTGGGCAGAGGGAGAGTCAAACTGTGATGCAATTACAATGTCCTCAGTGAGCCCACACGACGCGCTGCAGGCAGGATGGTCCTTTAGAGATGCCTGTTAATAGCGGCAAGAGGTTCAGACTTCTGTATCTCTACACCAGCCAGTTTTTGCAGCAGGCAGGCTGCTCCCATGGAGAAGCTGTACCCTTGGGTAAAGTACTATCAGCAGCCTGAGGGTAATTCCCCAAATGGGGACATAGTCCTGAGCCTTCAGCACCTAGCACTCCTGCCAGCTAGAGAAACAAATGGCTAAAGGAGGATCTGGTTGGTACATTCCCTACAGGTCTTATTATATTTTACCAAAGACAGCTTTTATGATGCACATTTAATTTACCAGGGAAGAAAATTTCCATTTACCTTTAGTGCTTGCCCTATAATTGCCATTTGGTTTATTTTCAAGTCCAATATGTTTGAGATGTGCCCCTTAAGCTATCATGTAATGGTTCATCTCTATAAGAATACAACAGTTACTTCCAACAGCTTATAGTTTGCATGCAAATAATTCTAGTTGCAGACCACATGATTCAAATATTTTAAGCAATCCATTGGAAAAAAAAATTATCTTTGTTTTTTTGTTCTGTGAAGAATAGTTGACCTCCGCCCACAACATAGTTCATTCTTCACCTCTGAAACAGAGTTCAAACTTCTGCAGTTCACTGGAGCTTAGCTCAGAAAATAACTGTGTGGGCTGTTTGTTATATCCCTCTCAATACAGGAGGAAGCAAAATTGGTGGTAAAATTCCCAAACTCTCTATTATCCTTAATTAAATCTTAACCCTTATCAAGGTAAAGTAAAACCTGTAGTTGATCTTTTTTTTTTTTTTTTTAGGATTCCTTCAGGAAGACTTACTAAATGCTATTTCTCCATAGAAAATGCAACCCTATGGACAGGGTTTGTGAGCTCTTAGAGATTTTTATATTGGAAATGATAGTGTTAGTGGTAGACCCACCGTTAAAATTCAAGTAGCAGAAGGTAAAAGGAAGTCAAAACAAAGGACACTGCCTCTCAGCAGCAATGCCAGGACTAGCAAGAGGCAAACGAAGTGCTTTGGGTGCAAAATTTAAAGAGGCATTTACTCTTCGGCTCTGTTTCTGCCTTTGCATAGCCTTGAGAATGAGTGCCTCCTGAAATTCTGCATCCAGGCCTCTCTTCCTTACCCTATTCCCAGCTCTGCTCAGTCGTACATCTGAACCAGAATCAGATATGAAGTAGGTAGGCTTGTGTCCACATGGAATGTGTATTTAACAGTTCACACTAAGTGCCTGTCATTCTTATAATCACCTTTTTAGTGGTTCTTCACCCAAAAGTCACTCACTTTCTACCATGGGTTCCAGTTAACTGGTTATACCTAGTGTGACCAGGGCTTGACAGTTATGTATGGTCTGTGGCCTTTGGGGTGGTCTACCTTGAGACCTCTGTCCAGCAGGGGCATTTCATACCAGATGGTGATAGTTCACATCAGTATAATCATCTTTGGGAGCATTTTGATGGGATTTACAGTTGAGAGTAAGCAGAGAGCAAACAAGTAGGAAATCTCAGAGAGAAGAGGTAGCAGGTAGAGAGAAGTAGAAAAAGAGTCAAGAGGCAGTTGGCAGCAGAGCAGAAGAAAGCACCCATGGAGAGTGGCGGAGAATTAACTCTAGAGCAACAACGCTGCTTGAGTCACAATTAGTGCTTTATTTTAGAAATCAGAGTTGTGTTTAGATCATGGCACTGGTTTCAGATTCCTGTGGCTACTGAATCTTAAATTGTGATGCTGACACCCTTGCTTTTGTTGAAACCTGACCATTCAGTACTGAAGTGTTTGTCATTTTTCTTTTCTTTTTCCTTCTAAAAAACCACTGTTATAGAAATAGGATGCATTTGAGGGTTATAATCCCAGGGGCTCTGAATAAATGTTTTGTCCTAAAATATCTTCCCCAGCTGCTGACCATAGTTTCTAAAACCCCATGACAGGGTCATTCATTGTTTGGGTCCTGAAGATATTTCAAGTTTGGTGAATCCCCTGGGGAAATGCAAGAACACCTGGGCGGAGAACATTTCGAATTGCTGCCAAACAACCTTTTATTTTGTTGTATTTGCTAGTCATACTCATAAGAACCAGATGGTGAAATTGAAAGGATTACCTGCTGGGGGAGGGAAGGAGAATCCTCCTAGATCAATCCGCCCAATGAACTTTGGCCTCACCAAACACCAGGGCTGGGTCCACCTGCAGGTCTTATTTCTACCTAGCGTGCATTATTTGGCTTAAAATGCATTTCCTCTTCTAAGAGTTGACAACTTCACCTACAAAATAAGGTGTTAGGGGCTCCTGGGTGGCTCAGTTGGTTAAGCGCCTGCCTTAAAATATAAAAATAAAGGCAAGAAGAAAACATTCTCAGACTAGCAAAACAACAAAAATATACTATCAGACTTCCTAACTTTTTCTTGTTCCTTGGCCCCTTTGACAGTCTGGTGAAACTTATGAATGCTCTCTCCGAATAAGGTCCTTAAATACATAAAATAAAATACGTGAAATCACAAAAGAAGCACATGTTATTCATGTTCGAAATATCTAAAAAGTCAAATTCATGATATAGTGATAAATGTTTATTAACATGCTACATAACAAGATCTACATAGAGATCTAAACAATAAGGTCTAAATAACAAAGTTGTAATTTCTCAGTAGTTAACTACAGTAATTTCTAAGTAGGAAAAGTCTGTAAAGGGTTATCTCCTTGGCTTTAGTCAGAAAGCTAACAGTGCTAAGTTTTCTCAGGCAGCAGGAAGGTGGGAGAAGGCAATCAGCGTGAAAGCTGATGCCTAACTAACACACGTCCCAGAAGCAAAGACCGGGGTAAACATATTCTAAAGTGGACGGCATAGACCCTTTATAAAGAGAATAATGAACAATCAACAATACTCGCTACATAAAAAGAATGGGTGGGGTAGACAGGCGTGTACCATCTCTATTTTAAAACTCACTTGACAAAGAAATGGCATCTTTCAACGTTTTTTCTTTCAAAGTATATATGCAACTAAGTCAAGTTTTAAGTAAATACTCTCTGCTTCTTTCCATCTCATTTAAAGAAACCAGGATTCTGCCTTTGATTCCCCAATGTTCTTGTTTGCTTTGAGTAAGAATGAGTCTTCCCGGAGCAGTTAGCTTCCACACCTAAGGGTTTCTTTCTTAAGCTCTTATTAACGCTATTTCTGAGAAAGCAGGTGTTGGTATTCTTGTTCAGATTGTACAGGGGAAAAAGATATATTGTATCATGGCAAAGAGACATTAGTTATTTAAAGAATTCCCTTAAACAGAGAATCTTTAATTTATCTATGGGCTTTATTTAGCCATGAGGCACTTCTTATCAGCATAAACATTAATAGGAAGAATTAATGTTTGATTGGGGACCTGAAGATGTTGAATAATTTGAAAAGCTTTTAAAGCTTTGAAGTGTTGAGTTTATTATTTTGCCAATAATAAAACTTGGAATACCATCTGCCTGTGCTTAGGGCTGGAGCTTCTGCCCTTGCTCAAACGATGGGACCAATGTGGCAGTCACTTGTGGATGCATGTTTCAGAACTGGCACTCTTTCCTGACACTCCTTAAGTAGCTCAACTTCTTCCTCCCCTGATGGAACTATACAGAGCAAAATAATCAATCTTTCAATTTTACTGGCCTAAATCTACACTGTGCATCATTTCTCTCTCACAGATGCTCTATCCAGGTGGCAGAAGATCAACATTAGAAACAGAAATATAGTGTCTTATTTCCTTGTTTCCTTTATATCCTCATCCAACCCTCAAAGCATTTTAGCAAAGATTCCTGTAAATCCAACACTGAACGTCCAAATTATAATTTCCAAAGTACCTTTGTGCCAGGAAGCATAATAAAAATCAAATTGGCTCTGAATGCTTCAAGAAGGAACCTGAACTGTAATACTGTTATTGTGGTTCCTGATAGCTCCAAATTGAAAAACTGTGCCATGACCCTCACAGCAAGGGTCCAGACTTCTTCCTGAAGTTTCATTAACCCAGTGAGGACTGCCAGGGCGAAGAAAAGAATTAATCTTAAGCCCAGGCTTTCAAAGAAATTCTGAGTTGTTTCAGATCAACCTACCAAATGCGTTTAATGGGAGTAAGAGTCTCATTTCTCAATTTCTTACTTTTGAGATTTGGATTTATTATGAAGGTTTGAGCAATCAAAACCACGTGCATACATTCTATCAAATGATGTATTTTCCATTTCACTTTAACTTGGAACAATGCACAGCTAATATCTAGAGGTATGTACCCACAGAGTTTTAAAAAGAAATTAATGCTAAAATGTTTGGGTGCATTTCAGAATGTCCTCTTCCCTTCTGTGAGAAGAAGATTTATAAAAACGATTTTGTTTATCTACCTATCCTGTTCTTCCTAGCATGCCCTTCTAGTCAGCAACAGCATGAGACAGGACCAGTAGTAATACTGCAGGTTATCTACATTGAATCTGACCAAAGTTAGTGGGAGATACAAAAAGGTCTGCCACATGGAATTTCCTGAATGGGCAGCCCCAGTGTTGCCCTTGTTGTTGACAATGAGTTCCTTGTCTTGTCCTCATCCTTTCCTGCCATATGACCTTCCCCCAAGTTCGAGATAGCTAAGTCACCTGTTGCTCCATTGCTAATTATCATTTACTTCATTTGCATATTATGAGTTGCCTGTAACCAAGGCAGTTGGGAGTGGTGCTTGTGCCTTTATCCAAGTGTTGCCTCTATCTGGTCAGGCTGCAACAGGATTCTCACTCGCCTCATTCTTGTGGTAGCAAGTTCAGCAGAATCCTTCTCCTTATGTCATCAGGAACTATTCTGTTTTCTCTAGATTTATCAATTAACTTATTTTTTTCTTCTAACAAATCTTGATATCATTTCCTCCTCCAATAGATTACCCTTCCAATCAATCTGGTGCATTCAATATATTTCAAAATCAGAAGAAAAATATGTACAAACATACAGACTCAAAGGCAAACACACACCTGTTCTTGGATCACTGCCAATGAATGTGCGTGCCCTGTAGAAGAAAAAGCCCTTGATGCAATGTTTATTCTCTGGGCATTTTCCCTTAAAGAAAGGACAGATTGCTATGCTGGTGAGACATTTGCAGTAATGGGACATAATCCAAAATAAAACACTTGAAGAAATTAGGCTACTATTTCTGGACCTCCTCTCCTTTTTATCTACACTCTTACTCTTTTGATAATTTTTTTCATTCTCCCATCTTTTAATACTATCTGTATAATGAGGATTTTTATATTTGTATATGCAATCTGGAACACTCTCCTGGATTCCAAACCCATAAATTCACCTGCTTGCTTGACATCTATACCTGGAGATCTATTCGGAATCGTAATGTGAATAAATCCATGGAAATTTTATCTTAACGAACTATTTTGTTCTACCCTCAACCCTTTCCATTTCAGTTAGTGACAACTCCTTTCTCCCAGTTTCTCATGCCAAAATCTTGGATTCATCCTTTATCTCTCTCTCTCTCTTTTTTTAAAAGATTTTATTTATTTATTTGACAGAGAGAGAGAGAGACAGCCAATGAGAGAGGGAACACAAGCAGGGGGAGTGGGAGAGGAAGAAGCAGGCTCCCAGCAGGGAGCCCGATGCGTGGCTGAATCCCAGGACCCTGCGATTAGGCCCTGAGCTGAAGGCTGATGCTTAATGACTGAGCCACCCAGGATCCCCTATATCTCTCTTTCTTTCATCACCACACATCTAATTGGTCATCAAATCCAGTGGGTTCTACTTTCAAAATATATCCAGAGTCCAAACAATTCCTTAATCTCTTTAACTGCTACTAACCTGGTCCAAGTCACCAGTATCCCTTTCCTGGATTATTTTCACTGGCTCCTACCCTTGTACCCTTCCACCTTTGTCAGCCATAGTGTATTCTCAGCATGTCTGCTTATATAGGTGAGCCTCCAGAAACTGAAGGGTAATCCTGACTAGCACCTTCCAGTGGCTTTCCACCTCACTCTGAGGAAAAGCAAAAGCCCTTCCATGGCTTAGAAAGGTCTAGTTGATCTCTGAGTTCATCTTTTCTACTCTCTTGTTCTCGTTCTACTTCTCTTGTTTCTACTCTCTTGCTCAACCCATTTCAGCCACACTACACTCCTCTTCTGGGATTTGAACTTGCTGTTTCCTCTTCTGGGAAGTTTTCTCACCAGATATCCATCCATATGGCTGGCTCCCTTCTCTCCTTATGTTTTTACTAGATAAAGGAGAAGGGAGAGAAAACTCACATAATAAAGGGGAAGTGAGCAAAACAGCGTATGTTTATTTAATACAGTAAGACTCCTATATCACTGTCTAGGAGAAAACGTCTAGGAGATATATCATTGTCTAGATGGTAGACAAAAAACAAAGAAACAAAAGAAGTTTAGAAGAAAAAAATGGATTGAGCTCTAAGAGAATGAATTAAAATAGAATGCAGAGATTTTATCTCCAAAGCCATGAGGGGTCCCCATGACATAACCTCAGTAGTTCCCTTCCTGTCCTGATGAGCATTAAATTGAAGAACTCCACCTAGGAGCCATTTTCATAGTTTTAACTACACAACCTTTTATTAGGTTGGAACTATGGATAATCAAACAGAAAAACATGATCCCAAAGATAAGCCAGAAAGCAGTGATTCAAAAGGTTAGGCTAAGAATTGGAATATTAAGAAGACTCAGGAGGGTTTAAAATATTTTTTCCAAAGAAACATTTACAAGACAAGAAGAAAGCCCTTTTCTAAATGTAAAAGTGGTGGTCATAGAAATATTTATTAGTTCACAGAGTTCTGTTGGCTTAAAAGAAAGTTTTTCCAGAATGAAATCCAAGTGCTTATTCTCTTCCTCCTCATAGATCCTAACTCAGAATATTCTGGAAATGAAGCAGACCAGAAGAACACCACTTTTATCCAAATATTTATCTTAGCAGAGTATTCATAACCAGAACCATTCAAATATGTCTTAAAATTGTTTGAAACTGCAGTCTCTCAAGGTCTTATTTAATTGTGTTTATTAATTTATTTTTTAAGGAAAGTGCCAGTGGAGGATTAAAATTTAAATTATCAAAACTAAAACTGCTATTTTGAGTTCAGATTATTTATTCTGTAGTAAAAAATCGGAATTTGTCTTTGGGAATGGCCATTTGGACAGGTGCTTTTAGTTATCTAGATTTAACACAAGTACCCACCCATTTTTCTTGGAGAACACTGCTTCCGACTAACAATTACTAAGTAATATAAACTGAATGTACAATTGTGCCTTCACAGTTTAAGACTTTTTGTTTTTATCTAGGTATCTGTATCCACAAAAATGTATTGTATTGTTCTTGTGAGAAGTGTTTGTGTGTAAGAGAGAGAATGAGTGTGCATTATGTCTAAGGAAAACCCACAAGCAATGGGAAGCTGAGACTGGTTGATGGCAGGAAAGACGAGGCAGTAGATCTGGCATGTTTTTACCTCATGCTGGTGGCTGGATCTTAAAACAGCCTGGATGGGATTTGCCAGCACCCACTCTCAGCTAGCCTTCTGAAACCCCCAAAAGTGGCATACTTCTGGCTGTAATAACTCTTGCTGTCAAATATTTTACTTGTTTTATCCCATGACTTAAGGGGCAGACCACATCCAATAAACAGAGTGGTACATTCCTCTAAAGAAAATTGGTGTCTTTTCTGTCAAATCACTTGAAAGAAAATGGGGATAGGCCTCAGCCTGGAAGAGGAAATGACATTCTCTTCCCTGGGGCTGTGAGATGTTGAGCCTGAATAATGGGAATTTCTTATCAGTGGCATTGTTTCTGAGAGGACTTGGGCTTAGCTCTGGAAGCTGGTGGCAAGCCAATGTCACATAAAGAACCCTGTGGATGGACATTTATAATGACTCTAGGAAGAGTGATGTCTATATCCAGTTCTAAGCTTTTTTCCCTCTGCATTATAGTTCTCTTCTCAGGTGACAAACAATCAGAGCCAGGTTTTAGAGTATTTAAACATTCCTTGGAAATTCCCAGGAAATGCTTGGAAAGTATGGATTCCACTAGGAAAAAAAAAAAAAAGGATTTCCCAAGGTTCACCAGATAGAAACTTAGAATACTGGTTTGGGTAAGGATTCCTTCTCAAAGCTGGAGAACTCATAAAATTATGTGAAGTGTGCCAAGTTTAGAGTTCTGAAGTCCTACAGTCTCTGTGTATTAGAAGAGGGGCAGGGCTCAGCAATGAGTCTCATCTCTGTCACTGAATACCACCTCAGGGACAAGATCACTAGACAGATACTGTGGTCACTTTGCACCAGTTTTAGGGATGCTGTTTAAGTGTACAACCCAAATGCCATTAGTCACAATGGCATCATTTAAACAGTAACAAAACAGTATTTCTCTGGTTCTGTCCCACTGTTATTTCTGCAATCTAGCCTGCCCCAACCACCTCTGACTGCTTCTTCAAACTTCCTTAAAGAAAACATCACATGCTTATTAGCCTAAACTTGAGGCTACCATTTAAGTTCTGTCATCTTTCTGCTCCCTATCATGCCATTGAGGCAAACTCTCCTTCCTCTGGCAGAGCTTCTTGTGTGGCAGCTGCCCCATGCTCAACTCCCAGGCTTTTGGTCTCCAGTCCAGATATAAGCCTGTTTGTTCCATGTTCCAAAGCCCTCCTCAAGCCAAGAAGATTCCTTTCATCCCCAATTGCACACACTGTAACATAGCATTGCCTTCTGCCCTCCTGGCCTTGCTTAGGTTTTATTAGAGTTGTTGGGTTTGTTTGTTTTTTTTTTCTTTAAACTTCCTCTTTACTGAAGTAGTCTCTTTCCAGAAACCATCCATGATTCTGCAAGAGATGATCCAGAGGACATACTGAGAGACAGACACTACACTGTACTCAAAATTACCTCTGCCCTCTGACTCCAACCTATTTTTCTTGGCTGGAACTTGTAAACCCGACTCCCTCTTCCAGTTGGATGAGTCTTTCTTTTTGGGAGCTCTGGGGATCAGCCCTCCAAGCCCTCTAGACATGCCCAGACTCTAAGCAAAGAGAGGTTCTAATGGTGCCAGGAGTGAGAGCACTTTGGGTTGGGAGCAAAACATGTAAAACAGCCATCTCTCTTTGATTTCATGTCTCACTGTCTGATCATTAATTTATTTTATTGCATATATCACATAGCTTTTCCTAGAATTTTTTGATGAGAATCTTAAAAAATCATTAGAAGATGATGCTTTGGGGAAAAGTTTTCCAGAAATGCAATCTCTATCCTCCTTCCTCCCAAGCTACCCTTCTGACTCACATTCATCTGTATCCTCAGGCGAACAGAGCTTGGTTCAAACTCAAAATCCTGCCATAGGGAACATAAAAGACTTTTCCTGGTCAAGTTTCTCTATTACATTGGTTAGTTCACTAAGGGAAGGTGGTAAGTGACACATGTACCCTTTAACCCCCTGACCTCAGTGTTCCAGAGAGTATATCAGTGTGCATGGGAGCTGGAGTTAAACCCTCAGGTTATATGACAGAGTCTTCAAACCTTGAATCCAGATCAACTAAAGAAAGCATAAGAGGCAGAGAGGCTTAAGGAACATTGGTGAACATGTTACTTGCCAAAGAAATTGCACAGCACACCATCTAGAAATTGACCCACTATTACATGAGTCAATTTGGATATGTCTACATTTATAAATGCACAAATAATTTATGCTAAATAAAGTCATGTTTTTTATTGGCAGGGACACTCACTAGGACCAGGGAAATCCAGAGGACAAACTATGATAATTTTAAAGACTCTTTTGCTGGATCTTGGAACAGAATTATCTGATGATGGTAGCAGTTGTAGGATTTTGCCAATGAGACCAGAAGTCTCCAGAAAAGAAGAACTTCATCCCTTGTGAATTTCTGGCAAAACTACACCTGAACCATGTTTTTGGTTCTGTTTAGAAAAGAAACTCATGATCAGAGTAAAACACTTTCAAAATACATAAAAGTATAAAAAACAAAAAACAAAAAACAAAAATAGCCACCAACTCCAAAATCTAGTGTAAGTATTTATTAATATTTTGGTCTGTTTTATTGCAGTATTTTGCATGTTCTATTGTTGATACACATTTTTTTTGACGTTTTAACATCTCTGAGACAAATGCATCTTATAACTGATGACTCGTTAAAGTAATAATTCAGTGTTTTCCTCTTTTTTTTTTAAAAAAAGATTTTATTTACTTTGAAAGAGAGAGAGAGCATGAGCACAAGAACAGGGAGAGGGAGGAGCAGATTCCCTGCTGAGTAGGGAGTACAGTGTGGGATTCAAATCCAAGACCCTGGGACCATGACCTGAGCCAAAGGCAGACGCTTAACCAACCTAGCCACCTAGGAGCCCCTGTTTTTCTCTTTCTTAATGGTAGGTATATGCATGCAATAATGGTGCCTGTTAAAATTAATAATCACAGATTAGATGGTTACATGAACTTCAAACTATATGAAATACAGAATATATATGCACACATTTGTGAATTATATTTAGGAAAATTTATCATGGTTCTCTCTTATTACAATGCTGTATTCAAAGGAAAACACCAGCAATTGAAACTAATCCAAATTCTTTATTCCAGAAATGTAATCACTATCCTCCTTCTTCCCAAGCTACCCTTCTGACTCACATTCATCTGTATCCTCAGGCGAACAGAGCTTGGTTCAAACTCAAAATACTGCCATAGGGAACACAAAAGGCTTTTCGTGATCAAGTTTCTCTATTACACTGGATAGTTCACTAAGGGAAGGTGGTAAGTGACACATGTACCCTTTAACCCCTGACCTCAGTGTTTCTCTCAAAGAACACCAAGATATAACCCCAATCTACTTCTTAAAATTCTCTTTCCCAATTTCACCCTCACTATTTTCCCTCTACCCCCAGTTTTTCTCACTTCTCCTTTTTTAGCTTTTATCATTTTTCTTGAAATTATTGCTCTTGAGAATTAAACTGGCCATTTCTGATACAGTTCCTTTCAACATCACAAAGACCCAGAAACTCAGCTCTCAAAGAGAATTTTCATTAGAGGCCTGATGAGAGAGAGGGAGAGGGAAAGGGAAGGAGAGGGAGGGAAGGAGGGAGGAAGGGAGGGGGGAGAGAGGGAGAGAAGGAATGAAGGAAGGAGAGGGAGAAGGACAGAGGGAGGGAGACAGGAAGATGGAATGGACAAATAAAAAGTCTTCACCAGGTGAGGAGAAAAGAGAAACATTGATTATTATTATCCTTGACAAAACAAATACACAAATACAGAGGCATATAATAATAGCCTTCTTCTAGGTATAAAAAAATATTTAGTTTGAAGTAGAAGAGATAAGATGGCAGAAGAGTGGGGCACCTCATTTCATCTGGTCTCTTGAATTTAGTGTATATCTATCAAACCAATCTGAACACCCACAAATTCAGCCTGAGATGTAAGAAAATATTTCTGGAACTGTACAAGTAGAAAAGCCACTGCTTTTTGCAAGGTAGGAGGTGTGGAGTCGTGAATCTGTGGGGAGATGTCAGAAGATAAACAGAGGGGGTAGGGAGCCTCCATAAGCTGGCTACTGGAAAGTGATCTACCACCAGAGTGCAAAATCAGAACCCTTAGAAATCTGCTCTAGTGAGAGACATCCCTTTCTGAAAGGGGCTCAGGGGATGAAAAGGGAAGAATTCTACGTGGTTCATTGTGGTCTCAGGATCCCAGGAGACACAGAATGAATGGGGATGCATGAAGTGGTAGAGTGCCCAAGCAGTGGAGTGGTAAAACTGGTATGGGCAGCAAGCCCAGGAGGGACTCTTAGCTCTGGTTGCCATAAACCTCAAGCTGGGCCAGTAGGGTGACTGCTCTTTGAGCACCCTGAAAAGGACTGGAATGTGTAGGCCTTTTACCATCCCCTGGGAGGGGCGACACAGTTGTGCCCAGACTGGGCAACAGCTCTTACAGTGGTGGTGGCCACGGAAAGGACAGTAGGGTGGCACCCAGCTGTGACCCAGGAGAGGCACAGCAGGGTGCACACATGTGAGCCCACAACCACTGGAAGTCACAAGAGCACAAAGCGCAGTGATGCTTGCGGGTCCCTGGGACCCCTCCCCCCCCCCAGGAGATTGCAATGGGCTCGCACCACAAAAGCCAGCAGAGTATGGTACACACAATAGTGAAAACTGTCTGAGAGGGTTTATTGAAGAGAGGGGACCGAAATCTTTCAGCTCTGGGCTGGAGATCTGGGCATGGCCATCTTTGCTCTGATCCTCTGAAGAGGCATGGACAGCCTCCAGGGAACAAAAGCCACATAGATGACCAGCCTGCACTGAGCCCAGCACCTGACCAGGGGTGGGGCAACTCCACCAAGGCAAAGATACCTGAGAAGCAGCACGGCAGGCATCTCCCCCAGAAGACAGACTAGAAGAACAGGTGGACTACAACTTTATGGATCCCACAAGACTGTAAATTTCCAGTGCCAGGGGAAAATAGTATATTGAGCTACAGGTATTTTCTCACAACCCATTTATCTTTCAGCCTAAAATTTTCCATTTCTTTTTTTTTACCTTTTTCCCCATTTCAACTAGATTCTTATTTTACCAACTTATGTTTTTAAGTCACTTTTTAACTTTTATTTTTTCCATCTACATTTTATAGATATATGATTCACTTTAGCCCTTTTTTCACTCTATTCAATCTTTTTCACTCTATTCAATCATTAGATAGATGATAGATAGATAGATAGATAGATAGATAGATAGATAGATAGATAGATATAGTTTTGCTTTCTTTGCAGTTTTGGGATCTAGTGTCCTGTAACACAGAGACCAAAGTTCAGTCGAGAACAAGTGGATCACCCTGCTTTGTCCACACTGTGAGATTATAGTCTCTCCCCCCCTTTTTTGTTTTGTTTTGATTTGTTTTGTTTTGTTTATCTTTGCCTTTCTGTTGCAGCTTCCAACCACTTCAGCTTTGTCTAGGGGCTATTTTGCTTGGGTCATAGTTGATATTTTGGACTCTGCTCATTCACTCACCCATCCTGCTCTGGGCAAAATGACTAGGAGGAGGAATTCACAACAAAAGAAAGAACCAGAGGCAATGTTCTCTGCCATAGAGCTAATTGATATGGATGTAAGTAAGATGTTAGAGATGGAATTTAGGATAGCAATTATAAAGTTAATACCTAGGCTTGAAAAAAGCATAAATGACAGTACAGAATCTCTAAAGGCAGAAATGAGATCTAATCAGGCTGAACTTAAAAATGCTATGAATGGGATACCCTAACAGCTAGGGTCAATGAGGCAAAAAAGAGAATAAGTGATCTAGAGGACAGGCTGATGGAAAGGAAGGAAGTGGAGGAAAAGAGAGAAAGACAACAAATAGCCCATGAAGAAAAGCTTTGAGAAATTAATGATGCCCTAGATGAACCAATGTCAGAATTATTGGGATCCCTGAGGAGGTGGACAGAGAGGGCCAAAAGGTATATATGAGCAAAGCACAGCTAAGAACTTCCCTAATTTGGGGAAGGAAACAAGCATTCATTTCTAAGAGGCAAAGAGGACCCCCCCCAAAATCAATAAAAATAGATCAACACTGTAACATATAATAGTGAAGCTTGCAAATCTTAATGAAAAACAAGCTATCCTGAGAGCAGCTAGGGAGAGGAGGTTCCTTACATACAGAGTGAGGAACATCAGGATAACATCTGACCTATCCACAGAAACCTGGCAGGCCAGAAAGGGCTGGCAAGATATATTCAGGATACTAAATGAGAAGAACATGTAGCCAAGAATACATTATTCAGCAATACTGTCATTCAGAATGGAAGGAGAGGTAAGAGCTTCCAGGATAGACAGAAACTGAAAGAATGTGTGACCACCAAGCCAACCCTGCAAGAAATATTAAAGGGGAGCCTGTAAGCAAGAGAAACCCCAAGATTCACACAGACCAGAAAGAAACAGAGACAATTTACAGCAACAAGGACTTTACGGGCAATACAATGGCACTAAATTCATATCTTGCAATAGTTATTCTGAATGTAAATGGGCTAAATGCTCCAACTAAAAGACACAGGGTATCAGATTGGATAAAAAAAAGCAAGACCCATCCATATGCTTTCTACAAGAGACTCATTTTAGACCTAAAGACAGCTTGAGACTAAAAATGAGGGGGTGAAGAACAATTTACCATGCTAATGGCCCTCAAAAGAAAGCTGGGGTAGCAATCTTCATATGAGACAAATTCGATTTTAAACAAAAGACCATAGTAAGAGATGCAGAGGAACACTATGTCATACTTAAAGGATCTATCCAACAAGAAGATCTAACAATTGTAAATATCTTGCCCCCAACGTGGGAGGAGCCAATTATATAAGCCAATTAATAACCAAAGTAAAGAAACATATTGATAATAATACATTAATAGAAAGGGACTTCAACACCCCATTTACAGCAATGGACAGATCATATAAGCAGAAGTTCAACAAAGAAATGAAGGCTTTGAATGACACACTAGACCAGATGGACTTCACAGATATATACAGAGCATTTCATCCTAAAACAACAAACTACGCATTACTCTCAAGTGCACATGGAACATTTCCAGAATAGACCACATACTGGGTCACAAATCAGGTCTCAACTGATACCAAAAGATTGAGGTTATTCCCTACATATTTGCAAACCACAATGCTTTGAAACTGGAACTCAATCACAATAGGAAATTTGGAAGGAACTCAAACACTTGGAGGTTAAAGAGCATCCTGCTAAAGAATGAATGGTTGACCAGGAAATTAAAGAAGAACTTAAAAAATTCATAGAAACTAATGAGAATGAAAACACATCAGTTCAAAACCTCTGGGATATAGCAAAGGTGGTACTAAGAGGGAAGTATATAGGAATACAAGACTCTCTCAAAAAATTAGAAAAATCCCAAGTATGCAGGATAACCTTACACCTAAAGGAGCTGGAGAAATAACAGCAAATAAATCTTAAGCCAAGCAGGAGAAGAGAAATAACAAGGATTAGAGCAGAAATCAATAAAATAGAAACTAGAAAAAAAGTAGAACAGATCAATGAACTAGAAGCTGGTTCTTTGAAAGAATTAACAAGATCAATAAACCTCTGGCCAGGCTTATCCAAAAGAAAAGAGAAAGGACCCAAATTAATAAAATCATGAATGAAAGGGGAGAGATCATGACCAACACCAAAGAAATACAGAAAATTTTAAGAACATATTATGAGCAACTATATGCCAACAAATTAGGCCATCTAGAAGAGATGGATGCATTCCTGGAAACTTATAAACTGCCAAGACTGAAACAGGAAGAAACAGAAAATCTGACCAGACCCATAACCAGCAAGGAAATTGAAGCAGTAACCAAAAACACCAAAAACAGGAGTCCAGAGTCAGATGGCTTCTCAGGGGAATTCTACCAAATATTTAAAGAAGAAATAATACCTATTCTACTGAAGCTGTTTCAAAAAATAGAAATGGAAGGAAAACTTCCAAACTTGTTCTATGAGGTCAGTATTACCTCGATCCCAAAACCAGACAAAGACCTCACCAAAAAGGAGAAGGACAGACTAATATCCCTGATGAACATGGATGCCAAAATATTCACCAAGATCCTAGCCAGTAAGATCCAACAGTACATTAAAAAGATTATTCACCACAACCAAGTAGGATTTATTCCTGGGATACAAGGGTGGTTCAACATTTGTGAATCAATCAACATGATAGAGCACATTAATAAAAGAAAAGGCAAGAGCCATATAATCCTCTCAATTGATGCATAAAAAGAATTTAACAAAATATAGCATCTTTTCCTGATAAAAGTCTTCACAGTGTAGGGGTGAGGGAACATACCTCAATATTATAAAAGCCATCTACAAAAAGCCCAGAGCAAATATCATTCTCAATGGGGAAAAAATGAGAACTTTTCCCTTAAGGTCAGGAACATGACAGGGATGTCATGCCCACTCTCACTGCTACTGTTCAACATAGTACTAGAAGTCTTAGCATCAGCAATCAGACAACAGAAAGAAATAAAAGGCATTCAAATTCCAAAGAAGTCAAACGCTCTCTCTTCGCAGATGACGTGATGCTTTATGTGGAAAACTCCAAAGACCCCACCCCAAAATTGCTAGAACTCATACAGCAATTCAGCAACGTGGCAGGATACAAAATCAATGCACAGAAATCAGTTGCATTTCTATACACTAACAATGTGACTGAAGAAAGAGAAATTAAAGAACATATGCCATTTACAATTGCACCAAAAACCATAAGATACCTAGAAATAAACCTAACCAAGGAGGTGAAGGATCTGTACCCTAGAAACTACAGAACACTTATGAAAGAAATTGAGGAAAACATATGAATTGGAAGAATAAATATTGTTAAAATGTCTATGCCGCCCAGAGCAATCTATACGTTCAATGAAATCCCTATCAAAATACCATCGACATTTTCACAGAGCTGGCACAAACAGTCCTAAATTTTGTACGGAACCAGAAAGACCCTGAGTAGCCAGGGGAATGTTGAAAAGGAAAACCAAAGCTGGAGGCACGACAATGCCTGACTTCAGGCTATATTACAAAATATGGTATTGGCACAAAAACAGACACTAGGATCAATGGAACAGAACACAGAGCCCAGAAATGGACCCTCAACTCTATGGTCAACTAATCTTTGACAAAGCAGGAAAGAATATCCAATGGAAAAAAGTCTCTTCAATAAATGGTGCTGGAAAATTGGAAAGCCACATGCAGAATAATGAAATTGGACCATTCTCTTACACCATACACAAAGATAAACTCAAAATTGATGAAAGACTTAAGTGTGAGACAGGAGTCCATCAAAATCCTGAAGAAGAACATAGGCAGTAACTTCTTTGACATTGGCCACAGCAACTTCTTTCCAGACACATCTCCAAAGGCAAAGGAAACAAAAGCAAAAATGAACTTTTGGGACTTCATCAAGATGAAAATCTTCTGCATGGCCAAGGAAATGGTCAACAACAACAAAAAAGGCAACCTACAGAATAGGAGAAGATATTTGCAAATGATAGGTAAAGGGCTGGTATACAAGATCTATAAAGAACTTCTCAAACTCAATCCCCAAAAAACACATAATCCAGTCAAGAAATGAGGAGAAGACATGAACACACACTTCTCCAAGGAAGACATGCAAATGGCCAACAGACACATGAGAAAATGCTCCACATCACTTGCCATCAGAGAAATACAGATCAAAAGCACAATGAGATACCACCTTACAGCAGTTAGAATGGCTAAAATTAACAAGACAGGAAACAATAAATGTTGGCGAGGATGTGGAGAAAGGGAAACCTTACACTGTTGGTGGAAATGCAAACTGGTACAGCCACTGTGGAAAACAGTATAGAGTTTCCTCAAGTTAAAGTATGACCCTATGACCCAGCAATTGCACTATGGGGTATTTACCCCAAAGATACAGATGTGGTGAAAAGAAGGGGCAACTGGACCCCAATGTTCATAGCAGCAATGTCCACAATAGCCACACTGTGGAAGGAGCCAAGATGTCCTTCAACAGATGAATGAGTAAAGAAGATGTGGTTCATATACAATGGAATATTATTCAGCCATCAGAAAGGGTGAATACTCACCATTTACACTGACATGGATGGAACCGGAAGGTATTATGCTAAGTGAAAAAAGTCACTCAGAGAAAGACATCATCTTATGGTTTCACTCACATGTGGAATATAAGGAATAGCACAGAGGATCATAGGGGAAGGGAAGGAAAATTAAACGAGAAGAAATCAGAGAGGAAGACCAACCATGAGAGACTCCTGACTCCTGGAAACAAACTGAGGGCTGCTGGAAGGGATGTGGGTGTGGGGATGAGGTAATTGGGTAATGGGCATTAAGGAGAGTATGTGATGTGATGAGCACAGTGTTATGCACAACTAATGAATTATTGAACACCACATTAAAAACTAATGGTGTACTATATGTTGGCTAATCGAATTTAAATAAAGAAAAGTTTTTAGCTTGATGGAGCTTATCACTTGGAAGTAGTAAAACTAAAACAAAACAACAAAAACAAAAACTCTAGTTTATATATAAGGCTTACATTTCCTTTAATTCTTGTTCTTGTATTTGTCCTGTGATCAGGAAATATAAGTTAATAAACATGTATCCTTCCCCAAATAGCCAAAGTAATTTTAAAAAAGAAAAGCAAAGCTGGGGATATCCCAATTCTAGACTTCACATTATTTTACAAAACTATAGTAGTCAAGACAGTATGGTATTGGCACAAAAATAGACACATAGATCAATGGAACAGAATAGAAAACCCAAAAATGAACCCACTATACGGTCAGTGAAAATTGACAAGCAGGAAAGAATATCCAATGGGAAAAAGATAGTCTCTTCAATAAATGGTATTGGTAAAACTGATCAGCTACATGCAAGAGAAGAAAACTGGACCACTTTCTTGTACCATACACAAAAATAAACTCAAAATGGATTAAAGACCTAAATGTGAGACCTGAAACCATAAATATTCTAGAAGAGAGCACAGGGCTCTGGGATTGGCCATTTTTCTAGATCTGTCTCCTGAGGCAAGGAAAATAAAAGCAAAAATAAACTATTGGAACTACATCAAAATAAAAAGCTTCTGCACAACAAAGAAAACAATCAACAAAACTAAAAGGCAACCTACAAAATGGGAAAAGATATTTGCAAATGACATGTGTAATAAAGGGTTAGTCTCCAAAATATATAAAAAAACTTGTACAACTCAACACCAAAAAAAGCCCAAGTAATCCTATTAAAAACTGGGTAGAAGAAATGATCAGACATTTCTCCAAAGAAGATATACATATGGGCCAATAGACACATGAAAAAAATGCTCATCATTACTATTGTTAGGGAAATACAAATCAAAATTACAATGAGATATCACCTCACACCTGTCAGAATGGCTAAAATCAAAAACACAAGAAAGAACAGGTGTTGGCAAGGATGTGGAGGAAAAAAAAAACCCTCATTCACTATTGGTGGGAATGCTAACTGGTGCAGCCACTGTGGAAAACAATACGGGGGTTCCTCGAAAAGCTAAAAGTTGAACTACCCTATGATCCAATAATCACACTACTGGGTATTTAGCCCCAAATACAAAAACACTAATTCAAAGGGATACATGTACATGCACCCCTATGTTTATAGCAGCACTATTTACACAAGATATGAAAGTCCAGTGTCCATCAATAGATGAAAAGATACACACATATATATATACACACACACATCTTCTTTATCCAAATTATGAATATATGAATAATATGAGTATTACTCAGCTGTAAAAAAGAATGAAATCTTGCCATTTGTGATGACATGGATGGAGCTAGAGAGTATAATGTCAAGCAAAATAAGTCAGTCAGAGAAAAACAAATACCATATGATTTCACTCATAAGTGGAATTTAAGAAATAAAACAAACAAGCAAAGAAAAAAAGAGACACAAAACAAGAAACAGACTCTAAACTGGAGAACAAACTGATGGTTACCAGAGGGCAGGTGGGTGGGGGATGGGTTAAATAGATGATGGGGAGTAAGGAGAGCACTTGTCCTGATGAGCACTGAGTAATGTATAGAATTGTTGAATTACTATACTGTACACTTGAAATAATACTGTATTAACTATACTGAAATTAAAATAGAAAACTTAATAAAATAAAAAATGTCTTAAAATAATAAAAATTTTAAAATAAACAAGTATTGTTTTCTTAAATATGTAATTCTTATTTTACATAAAAACACATGAGAATATATTATAGACTTGCTGCTTTCACTTATCTGCACCTGAACAGAACCTGCTCGTTGCTCCCTTGGTAACTTTGATATGTGGTACTTTAAAAAAACACAGGGTTTAGACTGATGAATCATGAAAGAAAGAAAGAAAGAAAGAAAGAAAGAAAGAAAGAAAGAAAGAAAGAAAGAAAGAAAGAAAGAAAGAAAGAAAGAAAGAAAGAAAGAAAGAAAGAAAAGAAAAGAAAAGAAAAAAGAAAAGAAAAAAGAAAGGAAAGGAAAAGAAAAGAAAAGAAAAGAAAAGAAAAGAAAAGAAAAGAAAAGAAAAGAAAAGAAAGGAAGGCAGGCAGACAGACATAGGATTTTGGAGGAGTCAACTTTCATCAGACTTGACTTGTGCCTCTTATCTTTTCCTAAATGCTTTCTCAGAGTACCATCTTCAGATAGAAAATGAGAGATGAGATTCACAAATGCTAACACAGAGACTTCTGTTGACATTAAAGTATAAATGCCTAATACCAGCTCTTTCCAAGGGACAGGCCTTGATGAAAGCAAGAGTACCTTGGAAAAAGAAAGATCCCCATCTTTCATCTTAGCAAGAGAAAAGCAAGAGGAAGCAAACAGCCAAACCTATTACTTCGTCCTTTCGTGTCTGGTCACCCCTGACCTAGATTACAGAGATTTCACTAGAAACTGTGGCTGATTACCACACCAGGCCTTTATTCTTTAAAAATAGAAATTATATGAGTTTCAAAGATTATACACAACCCTGAATTTTACATTCAACACAAAGCAAGGGAATCTTCTCCTATCTATTTCTCAAAAGTACAATGATCCTACAGAAAAATCTCCAGATACATTCCTTCCCATCTCTATTCTTCACCTCTGTTTTCTTCAGATATTCTATTTACAATAGAAGCAAGAATGAGAGAGGGAGAGAGAAAGAGAGAACTTTAATGTAGATAAACACCAGACAAGACGGAGCTGAGACATAATCCAAGCAAAAAGGGAGTCAGCAGGATGTATCATAATTACTTTGTACACAACACCACATTCAGAAATAATAAACTTTAAATATTCTTGAATGTCAAACAACATTCTTCCCAGTCCTCTTTATCCTGTTGAGCACTGAGAGATTGCCATCAATCCCCAGGTGACACCGTTTCTAAGGCTAAAAGCAAGACAAAGAAGGAAGAAAATACCCAAGTCAAGATTCATGCTAGACACATTCCACAGGCAAAGCCAACAGTATTCTCCAATCATTTCAGTGACTGGGCTGGGAAACAGCTTTTCTTATAATATTGTTGTAAGTATCTATTATAGCTACCAAAATTTAATAGGATTTTATTATCCATAGGGTTGCATATAAGAAAATAGGGCATTGTCCATTCAAAGACGTAGTGTGAATCTCCCTTTCCTAATTGATGTCTGGAAAAGCCTAGAAAAGCACCTGAAATAAGGGCTGTGAAGAACTCACAGAAAGATCCATTTAAAAATGGCACATTTGTCAACTGCTGGCTGATGTGGATAAGCAGATGGAGTTAAGCAAACTTAGGTAACTTAGGAAAAAGTCTCATTAAGGCTCACTGGCCTACAGATTTCAGTCAGTTCCCCATAAAGGAAAAGGACAAAGGCTCTGTCAGAGTTAATTGAGAGATGTGATAGACCCAAGTAAAATGTTTAGGTAAATTCTGACAAACACGTATAAGAAAATGAAATAATAGGGGCGCCTGGGTGGCACAGCAGTTAAGCGTCCGCCTTCGGCTCACGGCGTGATCCCGGCGTTATGGGATCGAGCCCCACATCAGGCTCCTCCGCTATGAGCCTGCTTCTTCCTCTCCCACTCCCCCTGCTTGTGTTCCCTCTCTCTCTGGCTGTCTCTATCTCTGTCAAATAAATAAATAAATAAAATCTTTAAAAAAAAAAAAAGAAAGAAAAGAAAATGAAATAATAAAACAAAGATAAATAAAAAGAAGCAAATAAACTGTCCATAATCCCCACCCCACAGTTATAAACACTATAAACTATGTATAGATGAAAAATCATCCATTTATATCCATCCACAACTCACTGTGGAGACTTACGTCATAGTTTGGTAATAAACCTGTCGTTTAGGACTGACCACCTGACCTGAAAAGTCACCTCCTTCTCTGCTTATCACCCCAAAAGTATCCCTTTTTTGCTGCAACTAATGGTAAGACCGTTCTTGTCTCCACATTTCCCTCCTTTCTTCGGCTACTCCTAGTCAATGATCTCACAAATATTTATAGAGTACATATGGCTAGTATAAGCCAGACACTCTCCACTCAAAAGAGTCAGGCCACTACCCTTGTTGATAATCTGAACCCCTGAACCTGCAGACACAGAAGGTCCCTACCAAAGAGCTACCTGCCACCTACCGTCCATACTCTGCCTGTGCACCAGCAACATATCCTCAAATGAACACCACATTACCTCCTTACATTCTGAACTGACCCCTAGCATCTCTATAACCAGACTCCACCCCCAAGGGCTCTGCCAGTTTCATGCTGTCCCTCAAATTCTCTAGTCACCTTTTCACAGTTGTACCTATAACCGTGTCACCACTAGACCTACACTGGAAGAGCCCAACTGAATACAGTCAGGGAGCCCCTCAACATGTAAAATTACAAAGTGGACTCTTAGACCAGAATCTCTTAAGAGATTTCAGAAAAGGTGCACTATTGCATATCCTCACAGAAACAGTCAAGGGCATTTAAAATTGTTTTAGTTTCTGAATTTGGTGGGAAAGAACTAGGATGAAAAGAGGTCACAAAAACAGAAGGCTGATGAATCAGGTGTGTTTACTTTTTTGTGGCTCTAGTATCAGCAGGGGCTTTATATGCCCGGAAGGTATGTGTGTTCCATTTGCCTGGTTTTTGTTTAGAAAGACAAGGAAAGGCCTTGTATGGGCTGCAAGACTGACCTTGGGAGTCTGAATATGGGAGACAGCATAGAAAGGTAGTGAGAGCATCAGGGATCAAGGCCAGCAGGATGACCTTGGGCAAGTGATGCAACTTTCCTAAACCTCAAAGTCCTCAGTTATAAAGCAGGGAGATACTAATAATACTACTCATGTCATATGTTCAGAGTCAACATTAAATACAACAGCTCAACACAAAGCCAGTACTCAAACAATGTTAGGTGATATTATTATGGATGTTAATTAATGGAAATGACAATGTGAAACAAAGGCTGAATAACCCCTTGTCTGAAACCCTTTCTGCCTCTTAAAGAGAGTGGGATTAGAAAACATCCCTTTCAATTCTATGGCTCTTGGATTCCCTGTGACACTCTTCGTGTAGAAGTAACCACAACAACCAAATTAGTGATCCTTTATGGAGCGTTGGCAAGGTGAGCAACAGACTAGATTCTTTATACATGTTATGTTTTTATTTCAGCCCAAACCCTATGGAGTGTGCACTATTATCTTTATTTTACAGATGAGAAAACCAAAGCTTAGAGAGCAAATAAAGTGCTAGAGGCTCTACTTCTAAGAGGTGGCAGAAGCTGAATCCTAACCTGAGTCCTTCAAACCTCAAAGCCTACTCTCTTTCCAATATGCTGCTTTTCTGTGTGGAAACAGAAAATGAATCATTCATCCTCAGATGGTTTTCCAAGACTTGAGTGTCTTTTCTCTCATTGATCTAAACCCATTTGTTGAATTCCTTTTGTGACCAATAATAATATAAAAATGGTACTCGTCTGCAAATCAGTTGACTGGGGTGGGGCTGCCAGCTATGGCCAAGGATCACATGAGGATGAACACTCGTCTAATTCCCTAAGTAGTCTTAGGAAGTCCTACAACAGACATTTGGATGGTGAAAAAAGTAGTATTCATTTTAATACAGTGGGTTTGGCATGGACTGATAACTTTTTTAAAAACTCCTATGAAAATGAAGGAACAAATCTTCAGTGCTTTTGAAAAGGGAAAGAGTGATACTTGAACCCCTATTTAAGATGGACTCTATGGCCTATTTAGCTGCTGTTTCCTAGGCCTTGGAAGCCAGGGTGGGTTGGGGGGTCAAGATGAGGGATAACAATGACAATGAAAGATATCTTTGACTAAGTCTCCACCAATTATAGTCACCAGAAGTTGGAGAATCCACCCTTCCTTTAGCGTGGTCCCAAATGCCTTCATGTGCCCCTTCAGAGCACATTACCTTTGTTTACTATCAATGTCAAAGTCACATCTCACCAAAGTGCCTCTCAGTCTGATTGTTAAGCCACCAGTTCTACCAATAATGGTCCTTCAGTGTCACAGGTGTGGCTCCTACTGCCATAGGACTGCTACTCCCTTGGAGGCTAAGACTCCCAGACTGGGGTTTATGCATGTTTGCATTGGGCTCTCCAAAGGATGGTTGCCTGTGTATTTTAATCCAGTCTTGTGGCATTTGGGAAAAGTTTATTTAGGACTGGGTTGGATTATATTTGAGTGGCACAGCCCAGATCACAAACAAAACTCTACTGACAACCTGACCATAGACAGTGTCCTGGGAGAGAACTCTGGTACTTCAAAGCAGGTACCTGATTCAATCAGAATATTCCTTCTGGAGTATGATTCTCAAAATGTATCTGGCATTGTTCTGGTTAGGTGAGCAGGGTCCTTCTGAGGAGCCAAGAACTGATCATTCATTGTTTTTAATAGATAAAAAGTGAAAAACTCAATGTACATCTTTATGTACATCTTTTACACATTTATGTAAAACTAATTGCTTTTTACCAATAAAACTACTGGCCAATGTATTATGTGTTTGATATAGAAACTACACAGTAGTTTATTTTTCCTCTAGAATGGAATCATGAGTAAAATAATAAAAAGGCAATTTTCTTCATGCCCCTCACAGAAATAGTCTGTGTTTCTTGTTCTGGGATTTCTGGTTTTAGGCAGTGACCAGCAGCCTTTTTGAGTTTTGGGATATATATAGAATTGTGCCAACCTGAGACTAGTCCCATCCTGGGCTTGGTTTGGTTAGGTGAGGGGTCCAAGACTCAAATGCCTTCTAAGGCTTTGTGAGCAATTTGGATGAATGCAGTGTTTAAGGCATATTGAAGAGGGGTAGCATCTGTATGACTTGGAGTTCACATGTCCTTTTTAAAAGAAATATGCAACTGCCACCCAGCTTAAGCCATTTTTTGCCATTTAGCAATATAGGTCCAATGTTGCCAGGTCATCAAATTAAAATAGAAATCTGGAAGTGAGGATGATGTAGACAATATTTTAATTTTTAAGTATTGTTAAGTAATGTACTTTTTCTTAAACACTTCACAGGCCAACAATTTCTGGACCAAATCAAATACATCTGTGAGCTTATATAATTTGGGACTCAGTCCTAGTAAATGTTTCCCAACATATGGTCCGAGGTCCACCAACATCAGTGTCATTTTTTAAACTGGAGATTTATATACCTATCCCAAACCTACTGAATCCAAATCTCTAGAATTAAGACCTAGTGATCAGTACTTTTAAGTAAGCATTCATGTTGGAAATAGAAGGGGAGCATGGCCCAACATTGAGGTATTGGATTTTCTGAGACTGGGAGATCTGAGAAATGGGCATGCGTCCATATCACAAATAACACATTAGGAGACTGATGAGCTCTCTGGTCTCTATTTTAGGTATTCCTTCTCCTCCTCCTCATCATCATTATCTTGATCATTTAACAGATATTTATTGAGCTCCAATTATGTGCCAGGTTTTATTCTAGGACTAAGGATGCAGCATTGAATGAAAGACTCTAAAACCCCTGCTCTCATATAGCCTAATTCTAATGGGGAGAGACGGAGAGTAAAGGAGGGAATAAGTAAAATCTAGCAGGTTAGATAGTGAGAAAAATAAAGCAAAGAGGGGGGAAAGGAATTGTGTGTGGCAAGGGTATTAAGAGAAGGGAGTTGCAATTTTAGATAAGATTTTTCAGGCCTTAATCCAAGAGCTGAAGGAGAGAAGGAGACAGCCATGTGGAACTCTGGGGGAAGGCCTTCCAGGCAGAGGGAATAGCAAATGGAAGGACCCTCAGACATTTGCAGTGTGGTGAGTTTGAGGAACAACATGGAGGAGAACAATGAGCAAGAGGAGATGAGGCCAGAGGGAAGGGCATCAGACTGCATATGGTCTTGTGGGCCAGGTAAAGACTTCAGCTTTTTTAATCTCAGGGAGACCCTGGAATGTTTGGAGCAGAGAAAGGCAGGATCTCTCTGGCTTCTGAGAAGGAGGTGCACAAAGACCATTTCAGGAGGTATTCTAATAATCCAGGTGGTTTGGATCACGGGGATAGTGGTGGAGATGGTAAAAAGTGGTTGAATTCTGGATATGTTTTGAATCTAGAGCTAACAGGATTTGCCAGTTAATCGGATGTAGAGTGTGAGAGAAAGAAGAGTTCAGAATGACATCAAGGTTTGAGGCCCAAACAACTATAAGAATGGAGTTGATGTTTACTAAGATGGGGAAGAGTAGAGTAGAGTTTGAGGGGGGAGGGTAAATCTGAAGCTCAGTTTAGAACATATTAAACTAAAATCACTTAGTAGATATCCAAGTGGAGATTTTGAGTAGGCAGTTTGATATGGGTTCCAGTAAGCCATCTGTATTAAGGGTCTCCAGAGAAACAGAATCAACTCTGTGTATGTGTGTGTGTGTGTAGAGAGAGAAGGGTGGGGAGATAATTATTTTAAGGAATTGGTTCACACAATTGTGGAGACTTGATGAATCCAAAATCTGCTGGAGTAAGCCAGCAGGCTACATACTCAAGTAGGTATCCTTGAACCTTTCTTCAAGTCCAAAAGTATTCTGCTGCCAGAATTCCTTCTTGCTCAGAGGAAGTCAGCCTTTTTCTTTTACAGTCTTCAATTGATTGGATGAGGCCCACATTATAAAGGGTAGTCTTAACTCTGCCAATTTAAATGTTAATCTCATCCAAAACTACCTTCACAGAAAACACCAGGAATAATATTGATCAAATATTTGGGCACTGTGGCCCAGCCAAATGACACATAAAATTAACAATCACACCATCATCACTATTATAACCATTGTAACCATTTACTGGGTATCTACTACCCAGGTATGATGCAAATGCCTTATGTTATTTATTATTAAACTGCTCCCCAAACACCACAAGGTAGGTATTATTCCCATCGTGTAGAGGACAGAACTGAGGCTCTCAGAGATTAAGCAATTTGTCCATGGTCACACGGCAGGATCCGATCCCATATCCAGCTCCAGGGACTATAGTCTTCCCCCACTATAGCACACTGCCTTCCAACCTGCAAGTTTCTTTTTTCTCCAAAAATGCTCTTCCTTCTGCCTGAAAAACTCATCCTCTCCTTCACCTGAATAAGTTTTAACTCTTCATCAAGACTCAGCTCAACAATCACCTCCCCTAGGAAGCCACCCTTAATTCCTTCCCCTACCTGGATTTTAGAAGTTCTTCCTCTATACTCTCATAAACAAGGGACTTTACACATGTCTACAGAAAGGAATTATCAAACTACAATTGCTGGTTTCTGACTCTTCTCCCTGAGGTTGCAAACATCTTAGTGGAGGGGAACCCACCTTATTCATCACTGTATTTGCACATCCTCAGCACGTAGCCTAGCACTGGATAAGTGCCTCATAAATGTTTAATGAATGAAGGAACAAATGGTGTGTGTAAAGGAAGGGAAGACAGCAAGGGGCCTGAGAAGGAGCATTAAGACAGATTAAGGGGCAACCTAAGAGAGGACAGAATCACAGCAGACATGGGCAGAAAGTTCTGGGGAACAGTGTTAAATGATGCAGAGATACTGATGAGACTGAATGCTAAAAAGAGGCTATTTGATTCATTGGGGAAAACCAGATGAATTCCATAGAGTACTTAGTGGCTTAGTGGTTTGGAAAAAAAAGTCTTATTTGTAGAAGTTTCAATGATGCTGCCTGGACTATCTGAGATAGCATCAAAAAGAATTTGTGATTGGATTTGGGATTTATAGAAAGGGTAGAATTTGAATAGGTGTGTGTCAGGTGGGTGGGAATGAGGGATTGTGATGAAATGACAGGCCAAGAAAGATCACATTTTTTTTAAAGATTTATTTGTTCTCAAGAGAGAGGGCATGGGGAGGGAGGGGCAGAGGGAGAGAATCTTCAAGCAGAATCCCTGCTGAGTGCAGAGCCCAGTGTGGGGCTTGATCTTACGATCCATGAGATCATGACCTGAGCCAAAACCAAGAGTCAGACACTTAACCAACTGCACCACCCAGGCACCCCAGAAACATCATATTTTTAAAGTAATTAGGGAAACTGCCTAAGACAGAGAGTAATGGTGTGCCCAAGTATTAGAAGCAAACAAACAACTCAATACAAAATATTACCCCACCCAGCAGGGTTCTTTGCCTTCCCGACAGCTCACTGCACATCCGCAAATAGGGAAGAGTGGATTTCAACTCTAATATTCAGATCACTGTGGTGTATAATTTATGTGTCAATTCCTTTGATGAAAAGTGCAGTAAGAAAGTAACAAGTTTAGACACATTTCAAATGATGAAAATATCAAATCTGATAACGACTCACCTATTTTGCTTCTGTAATTTCCTAGCCAATTCATATGTGACCCAGCCGCTAAACATTTTTCTTTTCCTCTGCTTACCTTGGAGCCTAAGGATAACTTTGCAGTGGATAACAAATGATAATTTTTCACGTAGAAATAAAATTAAATGGCACACTAGCACTTGAGGCTGACTAACCATTTCACATTCCTAAACTTTCAATATAAATGAATCATTATTTGATATAATTCTAAAGAAATATGCTGCCTGAAATATGCTCTAGCTTTTAGCTAAACCACTGCATTTCTTGAATACTCTCTAACACAAGCTATTTGAGCCAACTGCTTTTCATAAGAAGAGCAGTGAAAGATATTTGAGGCCTTTGTGACTTTTACCAAATTACAGGACAGGGTTCAATCAATTCACAGTGCTAAGTGGGGTCATTTTTGTGGTAGTAAGAGAAAGTATAGCACTTTTTTCCTCCAGACCTGGCGTTTCCATGGTAACTGCACAAGAGCCCAACAACACAAAGATCATAGCAAATACTAGAGTAGAATTTGTTTACTTCTTAGATGGCAGTAGAAAATTTTTTGTTTGGGGGTTTTATCTCTTATGTATAATGCCTTCCATGTTGCAAATATTTAATGCAAAGCTTGAGTTCAGTGTGCAAAGTAATGTCTAAATAATTGGCTAGATGTTGTGGCATAACTACCAGAGCCCAGCAGACCTTTGAAAAGAAAACTGGTTTCCTCTGTTTTCAGCTCTCTCAGCCTCTGTTTGTCACTTAGGAAAGAACTTTAGGCTGAGCTTCCTTCATGTGTAAATGGACTGCAAAGGCTCAGAGAATTCTTACCATCCACAGCTGACCTAATGAGAATTAGCACTTCTTCCAGAGCACCCTTGTTTTTTGGGGTATCTCTTCTGCCTGTTATGAAATATAACTGGTGCCTGGTTTGCTAAACTTGCAAATTGATGCCTCCAGGCAAAATTATTTTCTGCAGGCTTGATGAGAAATTTTAAACACAATTCACATTGCATATTCAACCATGACATGACAAAATATTTAAAAGCCATTTCTAACACACCAGTGACTTTCAAAAACATGACTTACAATGACCTCATTTGCCCTGTACCCTTCTAAAATCTAAAAAAGGTGGAAAATAATGCAGCTGCTTCTCATTATATCCACTGTGTCTTCAGGTGAGGGCTTGAGAGCCCAGAGCTCCATGCTTTGGGAGTTCAAAAGCATTAGGTTTTTGGCGTTTACTGTAGTTCCCACACCTGTGCTCCCAGAACCCACAGGGTAATGTGCTGTCCAAGTGGTCTCAGCAATAGGGAGAAACACAGGTGGCCCTTGCTAACATGAAATCAGCAAAGGATATATATGGAGAGATTGGTTACCAGGGCCAAAAGTTAAACAGTACCCACCACCTATGGTCCCTTCTGCCACATAAATCAAGTTCCAACTTAACTGCATCCTAACCTGAGTTAAGACGTGAGCTAGGAAAATTGTGGATGTGAATTAATAGACAGTTTTGAGTTCAAACCCTCACTCTTTCACTTATTGAATTTATGCTGAATTTTTATGTTAAATATTATTGTGTTGAATGTACATTGAATTTTTATCTTGCTGAGCCCTTTTTGTCATGTCTTTAAAATCCCTTTCCCACCAAGGTGTTGGAAGGATTGAATGCCACGTATTAGAAGCATCTGGAAATATGACACCCACATCAGATGCTTGATAAGCTACTAGGCTTATATAAACCTAAAGTAGATTGGGCATCCAGGCTTGCTTATTAAAGAAGAAGAAACCACAATGCCATGACAACATCTATTCAAGGCTTTCATAGAATCTCAGAGTTGGAAAACGGTTCAGTTGTGTTCTAGCCCTTCTTAATGATTTGTCTCTATGTCATCTCTGTCAATTACTGCTCATTCCAGCCTCTCAGGTGTGAACATTTCCAATAGGGAGAAATTGTCACTTCAACAATCAGCCATTTAACTGTGAAAAATGAAAAGGGGTAAAATCAACCATCATGAAGATCAACTGTGTACCCAGTGCTATACAGATATTATTCTTATTCAGATGACTACTCTCTGAAGTAGGTACTATTTTACACATTAGGAAACAGGGGCTCAGACAATAAACAATTTCACAAGCTCTCACAGATGTATGTTAAACAGCAGTGATCCCCAAAAGTGGTTACTTACTCTAAGATGTAAAAGACTGGTCAAGGTTAGTAGAATTGTTCTTACCACTTGCACAATTCCAACATGTCTATGTTCTTTTTTTAATTGAAGTATGGTTAACATATAATGTTAAATTATCACAACACAGTGATTCAATGATTCTATACATTATGAAATGCTCTCCGCAAGTGTATTACAATATTGCTGACTATATTTCTTATGCTGTACTTTAATCCTCATGAAATATGTATTTTATAACTGTAAGTTTGTACCTCTTTAATCCCCTTCACCCATTTCACCCATTTCCCCACCCCTTCCTTTTGGCAACCAGCAGTTTGTCCTCTATATTTATGACTCTGTTTCTTTCTTTTTTATTGTTTTTTATTTGTTTTGCTTTTTATATTCCACATATACGTGAAATCATATGGTATTTGTCTTTCTCTGGCTTATTTCCCATAGCATAAGTGACAGACCTCTAGGTCCATTCATGTTGTACCAAATGGATAAGATTTCATTCTTTTTTATTGTTAATGTTCCATTGTATACATATATCACATCTTCTTTATCCATTCATCTATTGAAGGACACTCAGGTTGCTTCCATACCTTAACTATTAGAAATAATTCTGCAATAAACATGGAGGTACATACATATTTCTGAATAACCATTTTCATTTTCCTTGGGTAAATACTCAGAAGGAATTACTGGATTATTTGGTACTTCTATTTTTCATTTTTTGAGGAACCCTCATACTGTTTTCCATATTAGTGGCACCAATTTACATTCAGTGAGGGAGAGCTACCATTTCTCCATGTCTTCACCAACACTTGTTATTTCTTGTCTTTTTTTAGCCCTTCTGACAGATATGAGCTGATTGATATTGTGGTTTTGACTTGTATTTTAAATACAAGTCATGTTGAGCATATTTGCATGTTGACCATCTGTATGTTTTCTATTCAGTTCTTCTTCCATTTTTTAATCAGATTATTTGATTTTGGGGTGTTGGGTTATATCAGTTCTTTATGTATTTTGGATATTAACCCCTTATTGAATATATCATTTGCAAATATCTTGTCCCATTCAGTAGTTTGTCTTTACATCTTGTTGGTTTCTTTCACTGTGCAAAAGCTTTTTAGTTTGATGTAGTCACAATTGCTTTTTTTTGCCTCTATTTCCCTTGCCTGAGGAGACAGATCCAGAAAAATATTCCAACATGTCTGTGTTCTTAATGAAGATGGATAGAGGCATATGTTTGACCTTTTTCTAACATAAACCTTCCCTTCAAGTATAACACTTGTCTCTGTTCTTGTGTATGATTAGGTCAGAATCCCAGACATGCATTACTAGAAATTCGAAGCTGTGCTTTCTATGGATTTCTGAAGTAAGAGCTAAATCCATGCCCTTCTTAAAGAATCTGTTGCTACTTGGGAGATAACTACACAAGAGGAAAGCTGTGATGATAGTTTTTCTTGTTTGCCCTGGTATTGCCATGACTCAAACAGTGCCTAAAACATAGTGGATATTCAATAAATAATATTGATAAATAAATTCATAGTGGTATCTAAGCCCCACTGTGATTTAATATAATCTTTTCTTGAATTTTTAAGCATGTGAAATTGCCTTAAATTCAAAACAGGAGATATAGGAGATAAGATACTTTGAACCAAGGAGCTGAGTTTTAGCTTCATTTGGGAAGAAATTACCTTCTCCCAGTTTGTCCTGGTTTGAAAGACACTGACTCAGATTCAGTGAACTCTCATGCTATTATTCAGATTTCATCAGTGTTTCCATACAGTTAACAAAATCATTTAGCCCTTAGCCCCCCATCTACTCAGTTCCCTGGCCTATAAAGAAAACTAAATTTTGCTAATACGGTAAATCTTATGTTAAGTGTTCTTATCACAAAATAATAATAAAGAGGGCAGGAGGAAACTTTTGGAGGTGATGGATAGATTTATAGCCTAGATTGCAAGGATGGTTTCTTGCATGTTTATTTATCTCCAAACTCATCACACTGTATGCATGAATTAGGTACACCACTTGTATGTCAAAAAATATTTTACCCATAGTGAAAAAGGAACCTCTTGTTAGGTATTATTTCAGATGATGAAAATTTTTCCATTATGGTCAGGATCTGGGAAGACAAATTCTACAATGCTTAGCTTGAGATTGATAAATGCACACCTTGTTCCCTTGTTTTATCCTTGGGTTACATTTTCCATCATTCCAACTTCCCACATCTGTCCTACATGCTTAGGAATTTGGGGAGTGGGCATTCTGTGAGCACTTTTATTTGTGGTGAGCCTATCTTTCCTCAATCCTTTTCTTCTCAGCTCAAAACAACAAAATGAAACGCCCCAGGGGGAATAACAAGTCTCAGATATCTGTTTCCTCATTTAACTTGTCTACAATATTTTCTTTGGAGAGGTCCTAGCCCAAATCTTCTCAAGACATTTCCTTAGCCCCTTGTCCTTTCCAAACCTCTTATTAGGGCAGGACCAATTTCTCTGACATAGGAATGAAAGGCTCACTCCTTGTTCTCATGTGGAGGCTGGTTCTTCCTGCTTCACAGTTCACCACTCAATCCTAGCCACTCTCCCATTTCTTTCTACTTTCCTTTCTCTGATCTACGTTCAGTCTTGTTTCTCCTCCAGACAACATAAGCCATGAGATCATCTACCAAGATGGGTTTGGCTTCAGGAATGAAGAAGTACCCTACCACATGTCCCAGGGGATGGCAAGAATTCTTGAGCTCTAAGACAGTGCATTGTTCACTGATATGTAAAGAGGGGGAAGGTTGTACTTTCTGAAAATAACCTTTGCACCTCAGGAAGTGAAATTAAATAAATCTTTGAAAAACAAAAAGCAGCTTTTTCTCATACTAGGAGCAATTCTCATGTTCTTTCCCCTATGGTACAGTACATAAACACAAAGGTTGGTTAAATTAATATTAATGGGACATTATTAAGCTTATTTAGTTTATGCCAGAACTCTTTTCAAGTTCTTTTTAGGCATATGCTGCCATTTGACCTCATAAGTTATGTCTTTGTGATTCAGGATCGAGAATTTTTTTTTTTCCTAATCTCTTGCACTGGCCACTGGAGGACATTAAGCCATTTATTCAAAAAACATGTATTGAGTGCTATCTCTGTGCCAGTGAACATGCACAGAATGCCCTTGCATTCTGTTTCTCTGCAATCTATTTAAATTGCTGAAATGGGCGCCTCCTAAATACAACACTGTTTCCCACTATAAGCCAGTGCTGATTTAATCCTGCATCTCCTTCTGTGTTTCCCTAAATATGCCTGTAGAGCCTATTTAGTGAGAAATAAGAAAAATTAGAGGCACCTGGGTGGCTCAGACGGTTAAGCATCTGCCTTCGACTCAGGTCATGATCCCAGGGTCCTGAGATCAAGCCTCAGGTTGGGCTCCCTTCTCAGCAGACAGTCTGCTTCTCCCTGCTTCTCCCTCTGCACACAATCCCCGCCCCCCCCCGCCCGTGCTCATGCTCTCTCTCTCACTCTCTCTCTATCTGAAATAAATAAAATCTTTAAAAAAAGAAAGAAAGAAAGAAAGAAAGAAAGAAAGAAAGAAAGAAAGAAAGAAAGAAAGAAAGAAAAATAAGAAAAATTAAATATCCACAATCCTCAGTGTTCTTCCACAACCCTGATATAGATCGCTGGTCTGTGTGGAAAATGGCCTTGTTTTCACTTCCTCAAGCCTCTTCCACTTTCCACTTCAACAGGAGAAGGACTCTTTGATCAAAACTGGACTCCAATTTGGTCACATATCCTAGTGACAAAGCTTTCAAAGGAGTTCAAACAGCGGTTCTCAAATTTGGTTGCAATTAGGATCATCTGGGGAATTTATTTTTTTCCTACATTGGCAGAGCTTTATTTTTTTAAGATCATTGTGCCCATCTTTACGTCTGTCCTGAGCACTGCTGGCCAATACTTCATCTGCTTGTTCTGTTGTCATTTTTGTTGTTGCTGTTGTTGTTGTTGTTTTAATAACATTTTAGTTTGTAATAATTTTAGAGTTACAGAAAAGCCACAGAGATAATGCAGAGTTTTCATATGCCTCTGCCCCAGTTTCAGTTTCTCCTCATAGTATCATCTCACATTACTGTGGTACATTTGTCAAAACTATGAAACCAACATTAGTACATTACTATTAACTATAATCCAGACTTTATTCATATTTCATCAGTTTTTCAATTGCATCCTTTTTCTCTTCCAGGATCTAAGTCAGGGCACTGGATTGCATTGAAATCTTATGTCTCTCTATCTTCTCTGGTCTGTAACCATTTCTGTCTTTCTTTTCTTAACACCTTGAGGAGTACTTGTAGGTATTTTGTAGACTGTCCTTCGATTTGGGTATATCTGATATTTTATCATAATTAGACTGGTATTTAGATTTATGGGAAGTGTGCCACAGAGGGGAAACGCCCTTCATACCACATCAGAGAATCCATGATAGCCACAAGACATCACAGGCAATATTAATCTTCATCACTTGGTTAGTGTTTTCCAGATTCCTGTATCATAAAGTTACTATTTTTCCCTTTACCTACTTTATTTTTGGGGAACATGTCACAAAGTCTAGCTCACCCTCAGGCAGGCAGGTGAGGGAAAAATGAAGCTCTACCTCGTGAAGGGGACGTTACCCACATAAATTGTTTGGAACTACTCCATAAAAAAGATCTCTTTCTTCCCATTTATTAATTAAGTTATTTAATAATATCAGTATGGATTCATGCATAATCATCTTATTCTTTGGGTTATAATCCAATATTATGTTATTTATTTTGTTGCTCAAATATTTCCAGCTTTGGCCATTGGGAGCTCCTTCAGGTTGATGCCTCTGTCCTTTTGACATGACCCTGTCCTTTTATTTTTTGAACACTGCTTTATTTTCTGGTAGTACAAGATGCCCCAAGCTTATTTTGTATTTTCCCTGCCCTGCTCCGGGAGAGCAAGCCATTTCTCCAAAAAGGCCTTCTTACTTTAATTGAGGAATGGTAATTAGAAACCATGATCTAGGAACTAGGAATGATGAGTCATTGCTATTTGAACATCATTGCTTTCAGCAGACAGGGCTAGGTAATATATATTTGCATATTAGCCTACATATCAACACCTATCTGTAACTCTATCTCTGTATGTGTAGCTAAACACGAGTTCATACTGATGTCTCCAACTCCAGTACACAAAGCTTATTCTAGCCTTCGCTTATTGCTTATCTATAATTTCCCTTTCTGACTGAGAAAACTGTCTCTCACCATCCATCATCCATTACTTATATTTTTATTCCAGTATACTGAAAAAATAGTCTTAAGACTATTAATTCATATCCTACCTGGGGAAATTTTCAAACGTCTAATATCCAGTGCACCTGAGAACAATTAAATCCATTTCTGGGGATGCCTCCCAGGCCTTAGAAGCCTTAAAATTTCCCAGGTGGTTTCAATGCATATAGCCAGACTAAGAACCTCAGCACGTGTGGGTGGGATCATTTGGCCTTTCTCTTCCTGCTGTTTGCTTCCGTGTGACTGAAACAGGAAGGGCTAGGAGCTGCTTCAAAATGGAGGAGGTACAGACGGCTCACTATCACTGGTAAGCTTTTCCTCCCTGCATCAGTTTGGCAGGAGGGGAATTATTTCTGTTGGGCTTTGTCTCTAAGGCTTCAAAGTCTCTGGTGATGGCAGGTGGGCTTGGGATTGGCCTTCTGTTCCATCTGTGTGTATGATCCAACTCTGGCATAGGCAGGGGAAAACAGACAAAGCCTGCCTCACAGCCTACTTGACTGGCTCCCTGGTTATTTAGGAAGAAAATGCCTACCAAATGTGTCAAGCCCAGATAACTCGTGTCACCGTGTTGAGCATGTTTGCTGAATAAGACCACGGCTAGAACTCAAGTGTTACTGTGCCTTCTGTTTGCCTTGCTTTGACTCCTGTGTGCATACTTCATACTTATGGACCCTAGGGGAAGAGTCATTGGTCAGGAATGAGATTTGGAGATTCCTGAATATCTGAGCCCAAGTGGCTATAATTTCTTAGTTAAAAATTGAACATAGGCAGGTGTTAACTAATGATATCATTTGTATAATACAAACTGTATTTTTTAAATTTAAACTAGGTGTAATTTTTAATTAAAGTAATACCCAGATGTAGTTTAAAAAACTCAAATCATGCAGAAGAATCTAAAATCCCCCTCTTTTTTCACTTTCAAATCCATGCCTCCCTCCAGTAGTTGCTTTGAGTAGTTCCTAGTTTTTAGATTTTCTGGTATTGACTATTACAAGCTTAAATAATATATTCAAACTCCTCTGGCTTGAATTATCAATAGTAAGGAGTTTATTGACTTCCCACTAAGATGAGAAATTAAACACATTTATACATCCAGCCACTTCCATCTCTGTAACCTTATTTTTGTTATATATTTTTTCATAGTCAAGGTTATAATTTATGTTTTATAATCATAACTTTATCTCTTGTGCTTCTGTTAACTCTGACATCAGTTTTTCTACTTGCTCATCTTGGTTTTATTCCTGTTGTTAATTTTCTCCAAATGTCATGTGCTCTTTGGTTTTCAGTGTTTTGTTGTTTGTTTGTTTTTTAAGATTTTTTTATTTTCAAATAATCTCTATACCCAACATGGGGCTCGAACTCACAACCCCGAAATCAAGAGTTGCACACTCTACTGACTGAGCTAGTCAGGTGCCCCTGTTTGTTTGTTTGCTTGTTTTAATTGAAGTGCTAGATTTACTACAGATTGGTTTTGTGTAAAGTTAGGGTAATTGGTTACAAAGAGCAGAAATCAACTTTGGCTAATTCAAGCAGATAAGGAATAAAGAATTCACTGGGAGGACTCAGAGTGATATACAGAATTAGAGACAAAAAATTGCCTCTAAAGGAAAGGTACCAGACAGCCAGGGAGCCACAGTGAGCAAAAAAGTAACAGGCAGCCTATTTAGGGAGTTGCCTTGAAAAGACAACACCAAACCTCTCTCCTTAATTCACTCCAGGCAAGATTCAAATTCCTAGCAAAAGAATCTGTTTGGGCCATACATTTACCTCCTAGCAAGGATGAGAGGAAGAACCCCATGTTTGATAACCCCATCAGTAAGGGG
Organism: Ursus americanus; assembly: GCF_024610735.1. Classification (NCBI taxonomy): domain Eukaryota; kingdom Metazoa; phylum Chordata; class Mammalia; order Carnivora; family Ursidae; genus Ursus; species Ursus americanus. The sequence continues at coordinate 64,294,636 of NC_142132.1, forward strand.
CTGGGGGAAGGGACAGTTCCCCAAAGTGAAAAACAAGGGGGCAGAATGAAAGTTGAAGACAAATAGAAGTCCAATAGATTTTCCCCCCTTTCATTTGTCTAGGTCTGTTTCTTCAACGAACCCTTAAAAATAGAGCTGGCTAGCTGCCCAGAATGTGCTCCCACTCAGCTTTTCTCATGCTTGGTTCCTTTTCTTGCTACAGATCTTAGTTCATATGTCACCTCAGAAAGACCTGCTCTGACATACTCTGTGAAGCAGTCTCCACGCTAGCTTACACATTATCCTGGTTATTTTCTCCTTTGCAGTTTATTTGATTTTGCAGAAAATTTGAATTTCTGGTTTATATAATGGCTTATTTGGTTATTGTCTGACTTCTAATATATAAGTACCATGAGGGCAGGGACAATCCATCTCATTTCCTGTCCGTGCCTGGTAGGCACTCAACACATGTTTGTGAAATGAAAGATTGATCCATTGTGAGCTTTAAGTGAGTGGAACATATCAACAGGAATGGAGAAGACAGGCAAATCACGGGCCCCAAGATTTCCAAAACAAGGAGCACTTTACTCTGTGGTAGAGCAACTAAAACTATTTCACTCCTTTTTTTTTTCTTTTTAAGATTTTATTTATGTATTTATTTATTTTAGAAAGTACACGTGAACACATGTTGGGGAGGGGGTAGAGGGAGAGGAGAATCTCAGGCAGACTCCATGCAGAGCACAGAGCCTGACACGGGGCTCAATCTCAAGACACTGAGATCGTGACCTGGACCAAAACCAAGAGCCAGACACTCAACTGACTGAGCTACCCAGGTGCCCCAAAAGTATTTCATCCTTGAAAGAATTGACTTTAACAAAGTACAGTTTCTGATACATAGGTCTTGAATTACTAGAAGTTTTGCTGTTTTTCTCTCAGGGCAAAGCATCTACTCTAGAAATTTCTCCTCCAGCTGATTAATCAAAATTTTTTAAGAAAATAATCCTTCGGCTTTAACTTTTTGCTTACTAAATCAATAATGAGGCCTTGTCCCAGAGGCCTTTGCTAGTGGTAAGTGAAAGGCTTCTCTGGCATGGCTTTTCAGGGCGGGTAGAGTGCTACAGACTGAACAATTCTCCTCAGAATTCATATGCTGAGACCTAATCTCCACTGTGCTGGTATTTGGAGGTGGGCCCTTTGGGAAGTGATTGGGTCTTGGAGGGTGGAACTCATGAATGGGATTAATGTCCTTATAAAAAGGCCTCAGAGAGCTCTCTCATGCCTTCTGCCATTAAAAGGAAAGTGAGCTCTCACCAGACACCAGATCTGCTGGTGCCTTGATCTTAGACTCCTCAGCCTCTAGAACTGTGTAAAATTAAGTATTGTCTGAGCCACCCAGCCTGTAGTGTTTGTGTCGTAGCAGCCCAAACGGACTAAGACAGTGGGTCTTTAAATAATTACCCAGCATTTTCCTGACTTTGAGCTTGGAGTGTTCCTCAGAGAAAGAGTATTCATGCCTCTGTTTGCAGGAAACTGTGGCATCCTGGATCTTTTTCCTTTTCCTCCATGAATCTATTTTCATCTACTTTATATTTTCCAGGATTTCCTCAAAATGTTCTGGTCTACTGCTATCTTTTTGTATTCTAAAACTCTAGTTATCATACATATTATCAATTTATTCTGTTTCAGTAGAAATTTGGGGTTGTCTGAAGTAAAGGTATGCGTTCTGGCCACCATTTTGGCAAGATTCCAAAATTATCTTACTATCATTTTCCATCTCTCAAAAGTATTCCCTTTCCTTCTTTCCATAATTTTAACAGAAATAACAAGCTATTAGTCAAATGACTGAATGTTTTAATATTAGATTGTTCTTATAATATGTGATAATATTACATTGAGAAATATTTTTCCATTAGTAGTAACAAGATCAATTTGCTTTTACTTTCTTTGACTTTAGTGCAATGCTCTTCATTTTAACTAAAGACTGCCAAAGCTGAATATCTCCTTTCTTTCAAAATTCTCTTAATTGGTATTTTCAAACATCTACTGTCTAATAATTTGTTCATGCCGGCCCTGAGAAAAATGTAAGTCCTTTAAATCTTAAATCCAAGGAATACTATTTTATCTATAGTATAATTCAGCATAATTTTATATGTATTTTAGTATATTCTTATGTTTGGGAAAAATTCCAAATACCCGATACATTAAGTATAAAAAACAAAACTATGAAATTAGTATAATAAAATAGTGGAACACATGAATGAACCGTAGATAGAAGTCACAGCAAGTTCCAAAGGATATAAATTTTTTTAAAAGAGTAAGCATTTTATTACATAAAAATATTCCAATCCTGTATGGCAAAAGACAAATAGAATGAAAAAAATAAGCCACAGACTAGGAAAAGGTGTTTGCAGTATATATTAGACATAGGGTTATATATATAAATATATAAAGAATTCTGACCCATTAGTAAAGACAAGATAAATATTATAGTAGAAAAATGGGCAGAGGACATAAATTCAAAAAGGGAGGGATATTAGAATGACAAATATATGAAAGTATGTTCACCTTCACTGGAAATCAGTTAAATGTTACTTTAAAAATTTTACTTTTTTATCCATTAAATTAGTAAAAATGGAAAAGTTTGACTATCAAGTATTTGGTCAGATTGAAAGGGAAATTAATTGTATACTGCTGGTGTAGGTTAAATTGATAATGGCCACTTTAAAGACGACTTTCTCTCTAAAATGGATAATTCACATACACTGTGATCTAGCAATTTCACTTTTAGCTTTATACCCTTGAACAGTGTTTCTCAAGCTTTGGTCAACATCATCTGCATTATTGTTAAAAGCGCAAATTCTCAGGTTCTATCTCAGCCGTCCTTCTGTTTGCTCCTCCTAAGCCACTCTCCCTCACCCACCCTACTCTCTATTCCAGAAAGCTGGACAACATGATGATATAACAGGACTCCATTTCCCCTGGCTTCAGGGTTGGCTTAGTCAAATGGGGAGCCCTGGCAGGAACTCAGAGGAGTGAGGTTCAGGTATTTAATTAGTTTCTGAAAAGGTCTCTGTAGGCTGACTCATTCATGGGCCCCTTCAAGGGGGTACACCTGACTACAGAACATCCTTTCTCCTTTCAAGTCCCAGTAACCTCTCTCATCCTTCAAGTCTAGATAGTAAAAGCACAGTTGCTACTAGCTCCAGGTGACTGAACTATTCCTTTCTTCACCAAAGCAGAGCTGAGCAAACTACCAGCCTGTTTTGTGTAGCCCTTAAATTCAGAATGGTTTTCATATGTTTAAAGAGTTGTAAAAAAGAAAGATAAATATGCAACAGACTGCATGTGACCCACAAAGCTTAAAATATTTACTATTTGGCCCTTTTACAGAAAAGTTGTCCTAAACATGACCTAGTCTCTTGTAATTAAACTTATTTGAGTTATTTTGTTTTGAGTTTTTCAGATTTCCAGATTGCTCTTGACTCGTAGAGGAGCCGGGGAAGCTATATTTGTAATAAGTACCCCCAGGTGATTTTACCTCCAGGGAATTTTGGAAAACTCTGTCCTAAGTAATTTGAGTAAATGTGCTCAAGGAAATATATATAATGATATTAATTTTACTAGTCTTTATAAAAGTGAAAATATTAAAACTAAATATCAGAAGAAAATGAAAAGAAAATGGCATTTATTCAGATGGAAAGTACCAGTGAACAATATAACCAAATGACTAGGTCTCCAATAGGTGAAAAAGAAAAAGCAGCTTATAGAACCATGTAAGGGGCGCCTGGGTGGCACAGCGGTTAAGCGTCTGCCTTCGGCTCAGGGCGTGATCCCAGCGTTGTGGGATCGAGCCCCACATCAGGTTCCTCCGCTATGAGCCTGCTTCTTCCTCTCCCACTCCCCCTGCTTGTGTTCCCTCTCTCGCTGGCTGTCTCTATCTCTGTCAAATAAATAAATAAATAAATCTTTAAAAAAAGAAAAGAAAATGCAATGTATATAAATTTTAAATGTATATTGTTTATAGATAAATATGTATATTGGTTACTTCCGGGGGTAGGAAAGTTTACAGGGAAAAGAGACCTGTAGTGTGGTGGTCAAGGACTGGAGAAAAACCACTACTGATTGGCTGCTCCCCACTCATGCCCTCCCTTTCTCGTTTGTCTTGCACCCGGGATTCCCCACAGGGCCTAGGTTCTGCCAAGCAGAGACCCCCTGCAGTTGCAAGGAAGTGAGCACCCTGAGATGGTGGTTCTGCCTGGGGAAGTGCATGACAGTTAATGCAGCTGGTTCTTCTGAGGCACTGCGGCATAGTGTTAGCTTCCAAGCCCTGGCATTTTAGGTACTGAGTAATGAGTGGCAACAGTAGTGGTGCTTCTGCTCCAAGAGGCCCATGGTATGATTTCTCAGGGCTTCTAGCTGCATTGATCATAGTTGTGTAGCATCCAAACCTGATTCTCTTCCCTCCTCAAGATTCTATGTACTTTGTTAGTTTTTTGAAAAAACCCTTTCTGCTTAAACTTTGATTCTGTTGTCTACAAATAAGAACAGAGACATACATAGGGACTTTGGCTTATGGATATTGTTTAATTTCTCTTAAAAAAGCAAATATAGAACATTAATTGTTAATTGCGTGCTATGAAATAGTTTTGTGTAGTTGCTCTTTGTAATTTTAAATTTTCTTTGATTTTCATCAAAAAAATCTAATCTCTATATGCAACATAAATTAATTCTGTACTATTGATCTACTGATTAAACCATTCAGAACTGGAAGCTACTTGTCAACCCAAAACAGAAAACAACTATTATATTCCCATACTTAAGGCGTGTCCTAAAAAATATCCATTCTTTCCTAGCTTCTCATCTTTTGCTGTACCAGTTTATTAATAATTTCCCCCAAATTAAACCAAGCCTAAAGATGTTCCTCTTTTATTGAGATATAATTTACATATAATATATTAGTTTCAGGTACACAACAAAATGATTCAATATTAGTATATATTGCAAAAGGATCAGTAATAAGTCTAGTTAACACTCGTCACCACAGTTACACATTTTTTTTCTTATGATAAGAACTTTTAAGATTTACTCTCAGCAACTTTCAAATATACAATTCAGTATTATTAAGTATAGTCACTATTCTGTATATTATGTCTCTAGGATTTGTTGATTTTGTAACTGGAAGTTTGCAGCATTTGACCGCATTCACCCATTTCTCTCACCCTCCATCCCCTACCCTTACCTCTGCCAACCACTAATCTGTTCTCTATGAGTTCATTTTTTGTTTTGGGGTTTTTTGGGGGGTTTTTGGAATTCCACATATGAGATCACAAAATATTTGTCTTACTCTGACTCCTTTCACTTAGCATAATGTCTTCAAAGTCCATCCATGTTGTTGCAAATGGGAAGATTTCATTCTTTTTATGGCTAAATAATATTCCATTGTGTACATATACCACATTTTTTAATCCATTCATGCTTCAATGGACACTTAAGTTGCTCCCATGTCTTGGCTATTGTAAATAATGCTGTAATAAACATGGGGTGGGGGCTATGTTTTTTCAAGCTAATGTTTTCATTTCCTTCTGATAAACTCCCAGAAGTGGAATTGCTGGATTGTATGGTATTTTTCTAATTTTTTAAGGAAACTCTATACTATTTTCCTTAGTGGCTGCACCAATTTATAATCCCACCAGCCACCAGCTGTGCAGATGGATTTCCTTTTCCCCACATCCTCACCAGCACTTGTTTTCTTTTGCTAATAGCCATTCTGACTGGAGCGAGGTGATATTTTATTGTGGTTTTGTTTTTTGTTTTAAGATTTTATTTATTATTTTTATTATTTTTAAATTTATTTTAATTTTTTATTATTTATTTTATTTATTTGTTTATTTACTTATTTAAGAGAGAGAGCATGACTGGGGTAAGGGGTAGAGGGAGTGGTCAAAGCAGACTCCCCTCTGAGCAGGGAGCCCGACGCAGGGCTGGAGCCCATTGGGAGGCTCGATCCCAGGACCCTGAGATCAGAACCGAGGTGATGACAGATGTTTAACTGAGTGAGCCACCCAGGTGCCCTGTTCATTGTGGTTTTGATTTGCATTTCCCTGATAATTAATGACGTTGAACATCTTTTCATGTGCCTGTTGGCCATCTGTATGTCACCTTTGGAAAATGTCTATTCATATCTTTTGACCAATTTTAATCATATTGTTTTATGGGGTTTGTTTTTGTTGTTTTGCTGTGGAGTTGTAGGAGTTTATTATATATTTTGGGTATTAACCGCTTGTCAGGGAGATAATTTGCAAATATTTTTCTTCCATTTGGTAGGCTGCCTTTTCATTTTGTTGATGATCTCTTTGCTGTGCAGAAGCTTTTTAGTTTGATATACTCCCACTTGTTTATTTTTGCTTGTGCTTCTTTTGCTTTTGGTGTCAGGTTCCAAAATTATCACCAAGACCTATGTCAAAGAGCTTACTGCCTATGTTTTCTTCTGGGAGTCTTATGGTTTCAGGTCTTAACTTCGAATCTTTATTCCATTTTAGGTTAATTTTTGTGTATGGTATAAAATAGTGGTCCAGGTTGATTCTTTTGCATGTAGCTGTCCAGTTTTTCCAACACCATATAAATGGCAAGTGTGGGCATCTTTGTCTTGTTCCTGATTTTAGGGGAAAAGCTTTCATCTTTTCCCCATTAAGCATGAGGTTATCTGTGGGTTTTTCATATATGACCTTTATCACGGAGAGCTACATTCTCTCTATACCCATTTTATTGAGTTTTTATCCTAAATGGATGTTGAATTTTATAGAATGCTTTTTCTGTATCTAGTCAGATGATCATATGATTTTTATTCTTCATTTTGTGAAACTGGCATATCATATTGATTTGAGAGTGTTGAACCAGCCTTGCATCCCTGGAATGAAGCCCATTTGATTGTGGTATATGATCCTTTTAATATATTGTTAAATTTTGGTTGCTAATATTTTGTTCAGGATTTTTGCATCTATGTTCATCAAGGATATTGGCCTGTAAATTTCTTTTTCTGTGGTGTTCTTGTCTGGTTTGGTATCAGGATAATGCTGGCCTTGTAAAATGTTTTTGGAAGCATTCCTTCCTTTTCAATTGTTTGGAAGATTTTGAGAATAGGTATTACATCTTCTTTGAGAGTTTATAAAAATCCACCAGTGAATCTGTCTAGTCCTGGATTTCTGTTTTGGGGGAGGTTTATTATTATGATCATTAGCATTATTATTATTACTAATTATTTAGTTCAATCTCCTTACCAGTAGTTGGCCTATTCAGATTTTCTATTTCTTCCTGATTCAATCTTGGGAAATTGTAGGTTTCTAGGAATTTATCCATTTCAGCTAGGTAGCCTACTTTGTTAGCATATAGTTGTTCATAGTAGTCTTTTATGAGTCTTTGTGTTTATGTGATATCAGTTGTAACTACTCCCCTATTATTTATGATATTATTTATTTGAGCCCTCTCTTTTTTTTTTTCTAGTCTTTTTTTTTTTTTTTTTTGAGTCTGACTAAGGGTTTGTCGATTTTGTTTATTTTCGAAAGAACTTGGGATGCCTGGGTGACTCAATCAGTTAAATGGCTGCCTTCAGCTCAGGTCATGATCCCAGGGTCCTGGGATCAAGCCATGCATTGGACTCCCTGCTTGACAGGCAACCTGCTTCTTACTCTCTACCACTTGTGCTCTCTCGTGTGATATCTCTCTCTCTCTCTCTCTCTCAAATAAATAAATAAATAATCTTAAAAACACTTTAGTTTTATTTTTTTTCCTATCCTCTCTTTAGTCTCTATTTCATTTATTTCCACTCTAATCTTTATTATTTCCTTCCTTCTACTACCTTTGGATTTGTCTTTTTTTTTTTTTTTTGTCTACTATAGATTCAAAGGTAGATTGTATATTTGAGATTTTCATTTCTTCAAGTAGGCTTATATTGCTATGAATTTCTCTTTGAAATGCTTTTGCTACATCCCAGAGAATTTGGTATGTCCTATTTCTGTTTTTATTTGTCTTTATGTACTTCTTATTTCTTCCGATTTCTTCAGTGGCCTATTGGGTTTTTAGTATCATGTTTGTTTTTGTAGTTTTCCAGTTTTCTTATTGTAATTGATTTCTTATTTCATACCCGTTGTGGTTGTAGAAGATGCTTGATATAATTTCAGTCTTCTTGAAATTATAGAGACTTGTTTTGTGACCCAACATGTGAACTAACTTGGTAAATGTTCTGTGTGCAGTTGAGAAGAATGTGTATTCCATTCTTTGGGAGAGAATGTTCTGTATATATCTATTAAATCTACCCAGTCCAATGTGTTGTTTAAGGACAATATTGTCTTATTGATTTTCTGTCTGGATGATCTATACATTGCTGTAAGTGAGGTGTTAAAATCCCCTACTATTATTGTATTAATTTCAGTTTTTCCCTTTAGGTCTCTTCATATTTGCTTTACACATTTGCTCTATGTGTTTTGGTGCTTCTATTTGGTTGCATATATATTTACAAAAGTTACGTCTTCTTTCTGGATTGACTCCTATCATTATTATCAAAGAACCCTTCTTTGTCTTTCATTACGGTCTTTCTTTTAAAGTCTATTTGTCTGCTATTTATGTGGTTTGAAGTGGTGGGGTTCAGAGCTGATGGCCAAGAAAGAATTCTTTAGATGTCTTTGGTGCAAAAAGGTGGTTTTATTAAAGCACAGGGACAGGACCTGTGGGCAGAAAAAGGCTGCTGCCTGGGAATTGTGAGGAACAACTGATTATATACACGGAGTTGGGGGAGGTAAAGATAAGAAGTTTCCAAAAGGGGGCGCCTGGGTAGCACAGTCGTTAAAGCGTCTGCCTTCGGCTCAGGGCGTGATCCCGGCGTACCGGGATCGAGTCCCACATCGGGCTCCTCCGCTGTGAGCCTGCTTCTTCCTCTCCCACTCCCCCTGCTGTGTTCCCTCTCTCTCTGGCTGTCTCTCTGTCACATAAATAAATAAAATCTTTAAAAAAAAAAAAAAAAAGAAGTTTCCAAAAGGAATTTCATATGCTAAAGAAGATTCACAGGATTCTGGAGTCCTGGCTATTGTCAAGCTAAGGTGATTTTTCCTCTGTCAAGGCATTAAACATTAAGACAGTTGGGAGTTTCCTGGAGAAATGTTATACTCTGCCTGCCTCAAGTATTTGTCAATGTGCTGCAGGTTATAAGAAAATTGAACTTTACTTTCATTTCCTTCTGCCTTTGTTCCCCACATCACTATGAGTATAGTTACACCAGCTTTCTTTTCCATTTGTATGGAAAATTTTTTTCATCCCTTCACATTTAGTCTGTGTGTATCCTTATTTCTCAAGTGAGTCTCTTTTAGGCAGCATATAGATGTGCCTTGGTTATTTATCTACTCAGCCACTTTATATCTTTTGATTGGCAAATTTAGTCCATTTACATTTAAAATAGTTATTGACAGACATGTGCATATTGCCATTTTGTTCATTGTTTTCTGGCTGTTTCTGTTTCTTCTCATCTCTCTCTTTCCTTGTGGTTTGATGGCTTTCTTTACGTTATTTTTTTATTTCTTTCTCATTTCCTCTTGTTTATTTACTATAAGTTTTTTCTTTGTGGTTACCATGTGGTTCACATATAACATTCTATGTATGTAAGTCTTTTTAAGTTGATAGCAAACTAAATTTGAATCCATTCCAAAGCTTTACATTTTTACTCCTTCCCTATGTTTTATATATTTTTAAAAATTTTTACTGAACTATAATCAACAGACAATATTATATTTCAGGTGTATACCATATTGATTCAACAACTCTATACATTACTCAGTGCTCACCAAATTAAGTGTAGTCACCATCTGTCACCATACAATGTTGTTATAATATTATTGACCACATCCCTGTGTAGTACTTTTCACCTCTGTGACTTATTTTACAACTGGAAGTTTGTACCTCTTAATCCCCCTTATCTATTTTATCCATTTCCCCACCCACCTCCCCTCTGGCAACCACCACTTTTTTCTTTGTATTTGAGTCTGTTTGGTTTTGTTTTTGTTTTGTTTTTTAGATTCCACATATAAGTGAAACCATATGGTGCTTGTCTTTGATTTATTTCACATAGCATAATATACTCTATATCCATCCATATTGTTGCAAATAACAAGATCTTGTCCTTTTTATGGCTGGGTAATATTCCATTGTGTATATAAAAATATGCGTGTGTGTGTGTATCTTCGTTATCCATTCACGTATCAAAGCACACATGGGTTGCTTTCGTATCTTGGCTATTGTAAATAATGCCACCACAAACATAGGGGAGCATATATCTTTTCATATTAGTGTCTTTGTTTTCTTTTGGTAAATGCCCAATAGTGGAATTACTGGATCATGTAGCATTTCTATTTTTATTCTTTATTTTTTTTAGGAATCTCCATACTGTTTTCCACAATGGTTGCATCAATTTACATTCCTACCAATAGTGTACAAGTGTTTCCTTTTCTATACGTCCTCACAAAACTTATTATTTCTTGTATTTTTTACACTAGCCATTTTGGTTATGGTGACCAAAATGTCCATAGTACCTAAAGCGATCTACAGATTGAATGTAATCACTATCAAATACCAAAGGCATTTTTCACAGAATGAGAACAAATAATCCTAAAATTTGAATGGAACCACAAAAGTCCTGGAATAGCCAAAATACTCTTGAGAAAGAACAAAGCTGGAGGTATCCCAAGTCCAGACTTCAAGATATACTGCAAAGCCATATTAATCAAAATAGTATGGTACTGGTACAAAAATAGACATTTTGATCAGTGGAATAGCATAGAGAGCTCAGAAATAAATCCATACCTTATGGCCAATTAATCCATGACAAGAGAGGCAAGAATGTTCTTCATCGTAAAGTCTTTATAATGAAGGATAGTCAGAAGAAAGGCAGGCAGGGACAAGCCCTCCCCCACTACCCTAACAGGAAACCACCCTTGAAAGGATTTTTACACTACCATGGAAGGAGCCCTCTACCCTTTCCAACGTGATAGGTAGTAGGCAAAAACCTGATTGGGCAACAGGCACATGGAGGGTTAATCAGATTAAAACAGCCCACCAACAAGCCCATAAAACCCCTAGACTTAGAAACTCCAGTGGCAATCCTCTTGAGTCCCTTCCCTCTTTGGGAGCTTTGTACTATCGCTCAATAAATTTTGCTTTACTATCACCCAATAAACTTTGCTTTGCTGCCCACCATTCTTCATCTGATCTACCTCTTCATTCTTTGAAGCCCAAGAACCACGGGCACCAAAGGAAAAGAAATCCTGTAACATTTTCAATAAATGGTGCTGGAAAATTGGACAGCTATATGCAAAAAAAATGAAAGCTGACCACTTTCTCACACCATTCACATAAGCTCAAAATGGATTAAAGATCTAGATGTGAGACCTGAAGCCATAAAATATTAAAAGAAAAAATAGGGAGTTGTTTACATTTGTTATATCCTTTGATTGCATTGATCCCTTCTTTGTCTCTTGCTACAGGCTGTTTTAAAGTCTACTTTGTCTGAGATAAGTAATATTACCCCAGCTTTTTTCTTTCTTTCTTTCTTTCTTTCTTTCTTTCTTTCTTTCTTTCTTTCTTTCTTTCTTTCTTTCACTTCCATTCGCATGGGTATATGTTTTTACAACCCTTCACTTTCGGTCTGTATGTGTCTTTAGGTCTGAAGTGGGTTTCTTATAAGTAGCATGTAGATCTTGGGTTGTTTTTTGTTTTGTTTTGTTTTGTTTCCATTCAGCCACCCCACGTCCTTTATGTGGAGCATTTCATCCATTTACTTTTAAAGTAATTATTGATAGGTATGTATTTATTGACATTTTGTTAATGTTTTCTGATTGTTTTTGTAGTTCTTTGTTCCTTCTCTTTTTTCTAGTGGTTCGATGGCTTCTTTGTGTGTTATATGTGGACTCCTTTCTATTTATTTTTTGTGTATCTGTTGTAGGTTTTTGATTTGGGATTATCACTGGGTTCATATATTACATTTTATAACAGTCTAGATTAAGTTGATGGTTACTTAAATTGAACACGTTTTGAAAGCACTAAATTTTTACTCCCCTTCCATGTTTTATGTATATGATGTCATATTTTACATCATTAATTTTGTATATCACTTGACTAATTTTTTATAGATATCATTGATTTTACTATTTTGTTTGAACCTCCATATTGACTTTATAAGTGATTAATCTGCTACCTTTACTCTGCTTTTACCAGTGAAATTATTCCTTTCACAACTTTCTCTAGTCATGGCCTTTTTTTCTACTTAAAGAATCTCTTTAACATTTCTCATAAGCTGGGTTAAATGGTGATGAACTCCTTTAACTTTTGTTTGGGAAATCATTTATCTCCCCTTCTCTCCTGAAAAATAACCTTTCTGCAGGCTTTTTTCCTTTCAGTACTTTGAATAAATCATGCCACTTTCTCCTGGTCTGCAAAGGTTCTGCTGAAAAATCAGGTGGTGGCCTGAGGTTTCCCTTGTATGTAACTGTTTTATTTTTTCTCTCTGCTTTTGAAGTTCACGCTCTCTCTTTTTTTTAAATTTTTTTATTATGTTACGTTAGTCACCATACAGTACATCCTTAGTTTTTGATGTGGTGTTCCATGATTGATTATTTGCATATAACACCCAGTGCTTGATGCAATACGTGCCCTCCTTAATACCCATCACCGGCCTATCCCAATCCCCCACCCCCCTTCCCTCTGAAGCCATCAGTTTCTTTCCCAGAGTCCATAGTCTCTCATCGTTCATTTCCCCTTCCGTTTACCCTCCCTTCATTCTTCCCTTCCTTCTCCTACCAATCTCCCTGCTATTTCTTATGTTCCATAAATGAGTGAAACCATATGATAATTGTCTTTCTCTGCTTGACTTATTTCACTTAACGTAATCTCCTCCAGTCCTGTCCATGTTGCTGCAAATGTTGAGAACTCGTTCTTTCTGATAGCTGAGTAATATTCCATTGTATATATGGACCACATCTTCTTAATCCAGTCATCTGTTAAAGGGCATCTCAGCTCCTTCCACAATTTAGCTATTGTGGACAATGCTGCTATGAACATTGAGGTGCATATGGCCATTCTCTTCACTATCTTTGGGGTAAATACCCAGTAGTACAATTGCTGGATCATAGGGTAGCTCTATTTTTAACTTTTTGAGGGACCTCCACACTGTTATCGAAAGTGGCTGTACCAACTTGCATTCCTACGAAGAGTGTAAGAGGGTTCCCCTTTCTCCACATCCTCTCCAACATTTGTTGTTTCTTGCCTTGTCAATTTTTGCCATTCTAACTGATGTAAGGTGGTATCTCAAGGTGGTTTTTATTTGAATTTCCCTAATGGCTAATTATTTTCACCATTTTTCATTCGTATGTCTTAATTGGAAAAGTGTCTGTTCATATCTTCTGCCCATTTTTTTATTTCTTTGTTTCTTGTGTATTGAGTTTGAGAAGTTCTTTATAGATCTTGGATACCAGCCTTTTATCTGTAGTGTCATTTGCAAATTTCTTCTCCCATTCTGTGGGTTGCCTCTTTGTTTTGATGACTGTTTCCTTGGCTGTGCAGAAACTTTTTTATCTTGATGAAGTCCCACAAGTTCATTTTCCTTTTGTTTCTCTTGCCTTTGGAGATGTGCCATGAAAGAAGTTGCTGTGGCCGATGTCATAGAGGTTACATCCTATGTTCTCCTCTACGATTTTGATGGATTCCTGTCTCACATCGAGGTCTTTCATCCATTTGGAGTTTATCTTTGTGTACGGTGTGAGGGAGTGATCAAGTTTCATTCTTTTGCATGTAGCTGTCCAATTTTCCCCAGCACCATTTATTGAAGAGACTGTCTTTTTTCCACTGGATGTTTTTTCCTGCTTTGTCAAAGATTAGTTGCCCAAAGAGCTGAGGGTCCATTTCTGAGTTCTTCTATTCTGTTCCATTGGTCTATGTGTCTGTTTTTGTGCCAGCACCATGCTGTCTTTGTGATCACAGCTTTGTAGTACAGCATGAAATCCAGCAATGTGATGCTCCCAGCTTTGTTTTTCCTTTTCAACAATTCCTTGGCGATTCGGGGCCTTTTCTGGTTCCACACAAATTTAAGGGCTGTTTGTTCCAGTTCTTTGAAAAATGTTATTGGTATTTTGATAAGGATGGCATTGAAAGTGTTGACAAGGCAGGAAACAACAAATGTTGGAGAGGATGTGGAGAAAGGGGATCCCTCTCACACTGTTGGTGGAAATGCAAGTTGGTACAGCCACTCTGGAAAACAGTGTCGACATCCCTTAAAAAGTTAAAATTGAGCTACCCTATGATCCAGCCATTGCACTACTGGGTATTTACCCCAAAGATACAGACATAGTGAAGAGAAGGGCCATATGCACCCCAATGTTCATAGCAGCATTGTCCACAATAGCTAAATTGTGGAAGGAGCTGAGATGTCCTTAAACAGATGACTGGATTAAGAAGTTGTGGTCCATATATACAATGGAATATTACTCACTATCAGAAAGAATGGTTTCTCAACATTTGCTGCAACATGGACAGCACTGGAGGAGATAATGCTAAGTGAAATAAGTCAAGCAGAGAAAGACAATTATCATATGATTTCTCTCATCTATGGAACATAAGAACTAGGAAGATTGGTAGGGGAAGAAAGGGATAAAGAAAGGGGGGGTAATCAGAAGGGGGAATGAAGCATGAGAGACTGTGGACTCTGAGAAACAAACTGAGGGCTTCAGAGGGGAGGGAGGTGGGGGATGGGATAGACCAGTGATGGGTAGTAAGGAGGGCACGTATTGCATGGTGCACTGGGTGTTATAGGCAACTAATGAATCATCGAACTTTACATCAGAAACCAGGGATGTACTGTATGGTGACTAACATAATATAATAAAAAAACATTAAAATTTAAAAAAAGATCAATGTGGTTTTGATTTGAATTTCCCTGATGGCTAATGATTTTGAACATTTTTTCATGTGTCTGTTAGCCATTTGTATGTCTTCATTGGCAAAGTGTTCATATTCTGCCCATTTTTTTATTTCTTTATTTGTTTCTTGTGTATTGAGTTTGAGAAGTTCTTTGTAGATCTTGGATAGCAGTCTTTTATCTGTAGTGTCATTTGCAAATATCTTCTCCCATTCCGTGGGCTGCCTCTTAGTTTTTTTGACTGTTTCCTTGGCTGTGAAGAAGCTTTTTGTCTTGATGGAGTCTCACAAGTTCAGGTTTCTTTTGTTTCTCCTACCTTTGGAGATGTGTCATGCAAAAAGTTGCTGTGGCCTGTGTCAAAGAGGTTGCTGCCTATGTTCTCCTCTAGGATTTTGATGGATTCCTGTCTCACATCGAGGTCTTTCATCCATTTGGAGTTTATTTTTGTGTATGGTGTGAGGGAGTGATCAAGTTTCATTCTTTTTCATGTAGCTGTCCAATTTTCCCAGCACGATTTATTGAAGAGACTGTCTTTTTTCCACTGGATGTTTTTTCCTGCTTTGTCAAAGTTTAGCTGCCCATAGAACCAAGGGTCCATTTCTGGGGTCTCTATTCTGTTCCATTGGTCTATGTGTCTGCTTCTGTGCCTGTACCATGCTGTCTTGGTGATCACAGCTTTGTAGTACAGCTTGAAATCAGGCAACATGATGCCCCCAGCTTTGTTCTTCCTTTTCAACAATTCCTTGGCGATTCAGGGCCTTTTCTGGTTCCACACAAATTTAAGGGCTGTTTGTTCCAGTTCTTTGAACAATGTCATTGGTATTTTGATTGGAATAGCATTGAAAGTATAGATTGCTCTGGGTAGCATAGACATTTTAATTATGTTTATTCTTCCAATCCATGAGCATGGAATGTTTTTCCATCTTTTTGTGTCTTCTTCAATGTCTTTCAAGAGTGATCAGTAGTTTCTAGAATATAGATCCTTTACCTCTCTGGTTAAGTTAATTCCAAGATATCATATGATTTTTGGTGCTATTGTAAATGGAATCAATTCCCTGATTTCTCTTTCTTTAGTCTCATTGTTCGTGTATAGAAATGCAACTGATTTCTGAGCATTGATTTTGTATCCTGCCACATTACTGAATTGCTCTATAAGTTCTAGTAATTTGGGGGTGGAGTCTTTTGGGTTTTCCATATACAGTATCATGTCCTCTGTGAAGAGAGACAGTTTGACTTCTTCTTTGCTGATTTGAATACCTTTTATTCCTTTTTGTTGTCTGATTGCTGTTACAAGGTCTTCTAGTACTATGCTGAATAATAATGGCGCGAACAGGCATCCTTGTCATGTTCCTGATCTTAAGGGAAAGGCTTTCAGCTTTTCCATTGAGAATGATATTCGCTGTAGGCTTTTCATAGATGGTTTTTATGAAATTGAGGAATGTACCCTCTATCCCTACACTCTGAAGGGTTTTAATCAAGAAAAGATGCTGTATTGTCAAATGCTTTTATGCTTTTTCTGCATCAATTGAGAGGACCATATGGTTCTTGACTCTTTTCTTGTTGATATGATCTATCACACTGATCAATTTGTGAATGTTGAACCACCCTTACATCCCACGGATGAATCCCACTTGGTCTTGATGGATAATCCTTTTAATGTACTGTTGGATCCTATTAGCTAGGCTGTTGTTGAGAATTTTGGCATCCATATTCATCAGAGATATCGGTCTGTAATTCTCCTTTTTTGATGGGGTCTTTGCCTGGTTTGGGGATCAAGGTAATACTGGCCTCATAGAATGAGTTTGGTAGTTTTCCTTCTGTTTCTATTTTTTGAAACAGCTTCAGGAGAATAGGTATTATTTCTTCTTTGAATGTTTGGTAGAATTCCCTGGGAAATCCGTCAGGCCCTGGACTATTGGGAAGGTTTTTGATCACTGCTTCAATCTCTTCATAATTATTCAGTCTGTTTAAATAATCAATTTCTTCCTGTTTCAGACTTGGTAGTTTATAGGTTTCCAGGAAGGCATCCATTTCTTCCAGGTTGTTTAATTTATTGGCATATAGTTGTTGATAATAGTTTCTAATGATTCTTCCTATTTCTTTGGTGTTGGTCGTGATCTCTCCCCTTTCATTCATCATTTTATTAATTTGGGTCCTTTCTCTATTCTTTTGGATAAGTCTGGCCAGTGGCTTATTGATCTTATTTATTCTTTCAAAGAACCAGCTTCTAGTTTTGTTGATCTGCTCTACTGTGCTCCCGGTTTCTAATTCATTGATTTCTACTCTGATCATGATCAACTGCCTTCTCGTGCATGGGTTAGGCCTGTTCTTCTGTTCCAGCTCCAGCTTCTCAAGGTGAGAATATAAAAATTGCATTTTAGATTTTTCTATTCTTTTGAGTGAGGCTTGGATGGCTATGTATTTTCCCCTTAGGACTGCCTTTGCAGTGTCCCATAGGTTTTGGACCGATGTGTTTTCATTCTCATTAGTTTCCATAAATTGCTTAAGCTCTTCTTTAATTCCCTGGTTTATCCAATCATTCTTAAGCAGAATGGTTCTTAGTTTCCAAATGTTCGAGTTTCTTCCAAATTTTTCCTTGTGATTGAGTTCTAGTTTCACAGCACTGTGGTCTGAGAATATGCAGGGAATAATCTCAGTCTTTTGGTATCGGTTGAGACCTGTTTTGTGACCCAGCATATGGTCTATTCTGGAGAATGTTCCATGGGCATTAGAATAGAATGAGTATTCTGTTGTTCTGGGGTGTAGTGTTCTATATATATCTATGAGGTCCATCTGGTCCAGCATATCATTCAAAGCTCTTGTTTCTTTGTTGATTTTCTGCTTAGGTGATCTGTCTGTTGCTGATAGTGGAGTGTTGAGGTCCCCTACTATTAACGTATTATTATCTATATGTCTCTTTATTCTGGTTAAGAGCTGGCTTGTGTATCTAGCTGCTCCCCCTGTTGGGGTCATAGATATTTATAATTGTTATATCCACTTGTTGGATACATCCTTTAAGAATAATATAGTGTCCTTCTGTATTCTCTAACTACAGTCTTTAGTTTAAAATCTAATCTGTCTGATATGAGAATTGCTACCCCAGCTTTCTTTTGAGGTCCGTTGGCATGAAAAATGGTTCTCCATCCCTTCACTTTCAGTCTGGATGTATCTTTAGGTTCAAAATTAGTCTCTTGTAGACAGCATATGGATGGGTCATGTCTTTTTATCCAATGTGCAACCCTGTGGTATTTTATGGGAGCATTTAGGCCATTCACATTGAGAGTGATTAGTGAGAGATATGATTTTAATGATGTCATGCTGCCTGTGAAGTCTTAGTTTCTATAGATTGTAAATTTCTGTTCTGTATCACTCTTGGGGTCTTTTTACTTTTATAGAACCTCCCCTTAATATTTCTTGTTGGGCTGGCTTGGTGGTCACATAATCTTTCAGTTTCTGCCAGTCTTGGAAGGTCCTTGTCTCTCCATCCACTCTGAATGACAGCCTTGCTGGATAAAGGATCCTTGGCTGCATGTTCTTCTTAGTGCTCTGAATATGTCTTGCCAGCTTTTTCTGGCTTGCCAGGTCTCTGTAGACAAGTCTGACATTCTTCTGATGTTCCTCCCTCTGTAGGTGAAGATTCTCTTCCCCCTGGCTGCTTTCAAGATTTTATCCTTGGATCTAAGATTTGCGAATTGTACTATTATGTGATGTGCTATTGGTCTGTTATTGATCTTGGGAGGGGTCCTCCCTGACTCTTGGACACAAATGCTTCTTTCCTTCCCCAGATTAGGGAAGTTCTCAGCTACAATTTGTTCAAATATCTCTTCTAGACCTCTTTCTCTCTCTCTCTCTCTTTCTCCACCCCCTCGGGGATTCTGATGATTCTGACATTGGAACGTTTCATTGAGTCAGTAATCTCCTGCAATCTACATTCTTGAGATTGGGAACTTGGCCCCCCCAAAAATCCATTTTTTCCTTCTTTTCTATTGTCCCATCTTCCAACTCATTAATTCATTCTTCTGCCTCATTTACCCTGGCCGTCAGAGCATCCAGTTTAGACTGCATTTGATTCATAACATTTCTAATTTCTTCCAGATTTGCTCTCATTTCCACCCTTAGAGATTCTATATTCTCATTAATATTTTCGTTAATTTTTTTTCCAAGCCTACACATCATCTTGACCATTGTTACTCTGAACTCCATTTCTGACAATTTGGTTATATCCATATCCATCAGTTCTGTGGCAGAGGCCACAGTCTTTGTTTCTTTCATTTGTTGGGGGTTCCTCCTCCTTGTCACTCTGATGAGGAGTGGTTGCAGGTATGTACAGAGCCCAGATTATTGACCAGGACCCAAGCAATGTGCACTTGTTTTATAGAGACCTTAGGGATGTGGGCTTCTTTTTTCTTCAGCCTGCCTTCTAGGGTGGGGGGGGTGGATGCCGTGCTGATACTCAGGCAACCCTGTTTGGGTAGAGTTGTTCCATACCCTATGGGAGGGGGGATGGGCACAATGCAAACAGGTATTTCAGGGCTTTTGTTCTCTGGCGGCTTTCTGTGACTCTTGAGAGTCAGAGCAGCAGTGGCCGTATCCTAGGCTCTGTCTCAGAACAGAGAGATTGCAGTTTCCTCTCCACTGAGCTCTCCTGGCCACTTTAACTCTGTTTCTGTTGGTGCTGCTAAAAACTCCAGCATCCCAGGTTGTGTGCCCCACAGCTGCTCTCCCAGTCTTCACTCCCAGGGCTCGCACATCTCTTTCCTTTGTTCTTCTAACACCGCCAGCTGCCTCCAGTTCCTGCACACCCTCCCAAGCTCCCAGCCTCAGTCCGCGAGTCCGGCCCACTCCCAGTGCAGGTGGCTACTGCTTCCTGGCACCCAAGCACAGCGGCTCCCTCCCCCTTCCGTTTATCTTCCGATATCTGTGCGCAGATTCACAGTTCCCCACTTCGTACCTCAATACTTAGCGCTGAAGATGTTCGTTTGTAGAGATCCAGATGTATCTTCCTACGTCTCAGGCTGATTCCGTGGGTGTTCAGGATGATCTGGTAGATATCCAGCTTGATACAGGGGACCGGCTGAAAAAAGGTCCCCTACTCTGCCATCTTTTTTTTCCTTGAAATTCTCTCTTTATCATTACTTTTTTTTAGAGTGAGAGAGAGTGGGGGGGGGGTAGAGGCAGCAGGAGAGGGAGAGAGGATTTTAAGCAGCCTCCATGCCCAGCACAGAGCTGAGCACAGGGCTTGATCTCACAACCCTGAGATCATAACCTGAGCCAAATTCAAGAGTCCGATGCTTAACCAACTGAGCATCCAGGCACCCCATCATTACTTCTTATTGTAATTATTATGTGTCTTGGTGTGGACCTCCTTAGGTTTGTCTTGTTCAGGACTCTCTGTGCTTCATGGATCTGGATATCTGTTTCCTTCTCCCAGATTAGGGAAGTTTTCAGCTATTATTCTTCAAATAAGTTTTTTGCCCCCTTCTCTCTTTTTCTGTTCTTTCTGGGATCTCTATAATATTAATGTTCATATGGTTGATGATGTTGCTGAGTTCCCTTAACCTGTTCTCTTTTTTTTGTTTGTTTGCTCAGCATTCAGCATGTCTTTTTCCATTACTCTACCTTCTGTATCCCTGATCCATTCTTCTATTTCCTCTAATATTCTGTTGATTGCCTGTAGTGTATTTTTTTTTTAATTTCAGGTGTTGAATTATTCAGCACTGACTGGTTCTTTTTTATATTTTCTGTCTCTTTGTTGAAGTTCTCACTGAGTTCATCCACTCTTAAGTCCAGTGAGTATCTTTATGACCATTACTTTGAATTATTTATCAGGCATATTGCTTAGCTCCATTCCATTTAGCTCTTTTACCGTGATTTTTGTCTTGTTCTTTCATTTGGAACATATTCCTCCACGTTCTCATATTGTCTAACTTTCTGTGTTTGTTTCTATGTATTAGGAAGGTCAGCTACATTTTCTGGACTTGGAAACAGTGGCCTTATGAGAAGTCCTATGGTACAATGTATCATAGTCCTCTCTGGTAACCTGAAAAAGGCCCTGCAGAAGCATCCCCTGTATGAGCCGTGTGTGCCCTACTATTGTGGCTAAGGTGTGACTGCCTTCAGTCCAGCCAATTGCAATGACCTATTTTGCCTGCTGTGGGTACACACTCCAGTATTTGGTCCCTGGACTGTTGAAGGGCCTGTTTGAGGCTGCAGGAGGCTTCTTGATGGGTGGGGATTGCAGTCAGACTAGCTGTCTGCAATTAGCTTCTCTGCCACTGTTGTGGGAGTGGTGAAAGACAGGGCCTGCTCACTGAGTGGTCAGCTAAGAGGCATGCCTGATGGAACTTCAGGCATACTGGTGTGTGGGGTTATCTGTTCCCCTTTCCCCAGACAGGAATCACTTTGGGTTGGTGTTGATACCAGCTGGGCCTGCCTGCAGGAGTGCACTGGGGCAGGAGACACTTTAAAAGGATACCTGTTGAGATGGGCAGGTGGTATGGGGTGGCCCTGCAGTGAAATATCCGAGCAGGGCTTGTAGTGCTGGGAAACTAGATGGAGACTGTTGATGCTGGCGCCAACAAGCATCCAGCTATCTAAGCTGGGGGAGGGGGAGAAATAGCACCTCAGCACTTTTGTTTTTGGAGAAATCTAAAGTTCCCTGCCCCTCCAGTATATGGTCTAAGATTGGTTAATAAATTTTTTTGATGTACACCCCAGGTGCTTTCCAAACTGCTGCTTCTGTGCTGTGTCTCCCGCTGAATTATTTATTATGCTGGCTCCATAAAGGGTGGGAATTCAGTTTCCTATAGGCTCTCAGCTCTCCTGGAGTTAAGACTTGCTGATTTTTCAAGCTCCTGAAGTTAAGTTCCACTGTTTTTTAAAGCCAGTTGTTCTGGGGGATTGTCTTTCCAGTGCTAGGGGTGCCCGGTGTGGTCTGATCCTCTCACTTTTCCTTGCTTGCAATGTCCCTCCCATTTCTGGTTAGTCTCACTGGGGGGTTTGGTTCCTGACCATGTCTCTGCCCCTCTTATCCTTTTCAATGTAGCCTTCTCTCTATGATAAACTCTATTCTGCAAGGTTTCAGGCTGTTTTCAGAGTTAGTTTTACAGATGTAGCTATTATCTCTGTGTGTCCATGGGATCAGGTGGTCTCAGGACCCTCCTATTCTGCCATATTCCTGCTTCTCTCCCACATTTTATATTTTTGATGACACATTTTACATCTTTTTTAAGGTATCCCTTATCTAATTATCATAATTTTAGTTAAGTTTACTACTTTTATCTTTTGACATTCATACTTGCTAAATAAGCGATCCACTACCTTTACTATACATTTACTTTTCCAGTGAGATTGTTACTTTCATATTTTTTTTTAATCAATTAGTGTCTTGTCTTTGCAACTTAGAGAAACCCCTTTAACACGTATTATAAGGCTGGTGATGAATTCCTTTAACTTTTGCTTATCTGGAAAACTCTTAAACTCCTCTTCAATTCTGAGTAGTAACCTAGCCTGAGAGAGAATTTCTTGGTTATTTTTTTTTTTCTTTTCAGCTCTTTGAATGTGTTGCCACTCCTTTCTGGGCTATAAAGTTTCTGAAAATTCTGCTTATTGCCTTATGGGATTTCCCTGGTATATAATAAATTTTTTCTCTAGATACTTTTAAGATTCTCCCTTTATCTTTAAATTTTAGTGTTTTAATTATAATGTGTCTTGGTGTGGCTCTGTATGGGTTCATCTTAGGACTCTAGGATTCCTGGACCTGGATGTCTGTCCCTACCCAGATTAGGAAAGTTTTCAGTCATTATCTCTTCAAATAATTTTTCTGGCTTTTCTCTTTTCCCATACAATGTGAGGTCCTTTAAGATATCCTCACTTTTTTAAAAATTCCTTTTCCATTTTGCTCCTCTCTCTGGGTGAGATCTATTGCTTTGCCCCCCACCTTGCTGATTAGTGCTTCTACTTCAGCCATTCTGCTGTTAAACCCCTGTAGCATATTTTTCAGTTCAGTTATAACTTAGGTTTAGTACTCTTAAATTTTCTACCTCTGTGTTGCAGTTGTCATTGTGTGCATCTGTCCTCTTCCAAGTTTGGTAGGCATCCTTGTGAACATTATTTTGAACTCTTTAGCAGGTGGGTTGCATATCTCCTTTTCATTCATTAAGATCTTTGGGGTTTTGTCTTGTTCTTTGGTTTGGAACGTGTTTCTCTGTCTCCTCATTTTGCCTGACTCTGTGTTTGTCTATATGTATTAGGTGAAACAGCTACCTCTCTCACTCTTGAAGGAGTGGTGGTGTGTTGGAGATGATCTATAGGCCCTGAAACACGATCTCCCCTGGCATCCAGAGCCAGGCAGTCAAGTGACATCTCTAGTGTGGACTGGGTGTGCACTTCAGCTCTAGCAGGGCTATGGCTGTGGTGTGGAATGGTGGGGTGCAAGGCACTCACCCAGCCTGGCTGTGGTACAACTGCTATGTGAGAAAGGTGGGACCCCATGCACTCACCTGGCCCAGTAGTGGTGTGGCTGATACATGGGGTGGGCAGGGCATGAAACATACCTACTAGGGTTAGCAGAATACATGGGAGGGCACCAAAAGTGATGTTTGTCAATTACCTCACCAGCAAGTTAAAATGAGATTGCAAAAATAGCACCTACTAACCCTTGTGTCCCTGTATAATAGAGTCACTCCTGGTTCCTATCTCTCTGGCAACCACTTTAGGATTAGTAAATGGATCGTCTTCTCTTATGCTGTAGGTACTTTTCAAACTGTTACTTTTGCACTGAATCTCAGGTCAAGTGGGTCTATGCACAAGCCTCCATCCCCTATAGTTCTTTGGTTCCCCTGGATTTAATCCCTACTGAATTTCAGAACCAGGCATTTGGTGGGTTCATTTTTCCTGTGCTGGGCTCAGTGCTCAGGGTGCTTGATGTGAGGTACCATCCCTTCACTCATCAAGGGAAAATTCCATATTTTGAGAATCACTTCCCAATTGTGGGTCACCAGACCTGGGGTGGGGTTCCAGATGGTACAAGTCTCTGCCTCTCATTCATTTCAATTTCCCTTTTTTATCTTTGTTGTGCAAGTGCTATTCATCTAGCCCTCAGGTCCTTTACAGAGAATAATTTTTCCATATGTAATTGTAGATTTGTTGTATACAGGGAGAGAAGGTGAGTTTAGGGTCATTCTACACCACTATCTTGAACCCCTCCACTTACAAGAGTTCTTTACACATTCTAGGTGCTAATCCTCTATTAAGTACATGTTTGCAAATATTTCCCCAAGGTTCATGGTTGGTTTTACTTCAATTCTGGTGTCTTTTGATACACAGGTTTTTAATTATATTTTAAGTAGCCAAATTTGTTAATCTTCTCATATAGTTTGTGATTTCATTTTGTATAAGAAATCTTTCCTCACCATTCCTAAGATCATAAAAATATTATTTTATATTTTCTTCTAAAAATCGTCCCAATACCTTCATAATAATCAACATTTTCTGCTTATATTAGCCAGTGATGGTTCAACTGATACAAAGTTCCTAACAGGCAAGTGCTTCGATAGCTTGCCTTTTACTGAAGAATAATCCTCTACTTAGGAAAATCATCCTTTCAGAACTTCAGGGGAGTTCCTATTGGTGTGAGGAATGAGGAAGACCACCAGCCAGACCATTCACATCAACCCTGACAACCAGAGGGCTAGCATGCACCACAGCTGTATCACCCTCAATTACCAGAGGCCATCAGCCAGGAAGGAAGGTAGTTTACTCCCATGAGAGAGTTCTGGATGCATGAGAAGGAGAGGGATAATACCCAGTGAGTTCAGCTTTCCCAAATCTACCAGCCTGTGTTTAGGAAACCATTTCACCAATGATAACAGATAAGGGCCCACTGTTTTCAATGTCTGAAGAGGAGCTGCTTGAATTTCCCCGGTCAACAGACTTCTGTCATGATTCAAGGTGCTCCCCATTGTATTTCCTGACTTGTCTTTTGGAGGTCAGTTCTTAATGTTCAGCTAGCTATTAATTCCTCTTTAAATAGATAGATAATTAGAAGAAGAGATGGAGGACAGACTGAACAGAAGCAAAAGCAGAACAGAACATGTTCTGGAGGTGCTGAAACGTCAGCTGTAACTATTCCCTTAGATTGAGAACTAGGATTCCTTTTTTTTTTTAAATAGTAATTTTTATTATGTTATGTTAGTCACCATACAGTACATCCTTAGTTTTGGATGTAGTGTTCCATGATTCATCATTTGCGTATAACACCCAGTACTCCATGCAATATGTGCCCTCCTTAATATCCATCACCGACCTATCCCAATCCCCACCCCTCTCTCCTCTGAAGCCCTCAGTTTGTTTCCCAGAGTCCATAGTCTCTCATGGTTCATTCCCCCTTCTGTTTACTCCCCCTTCATTCTTCCATTTTTGAAATGTCCTTTGAAAATTCCTTATAGAAATACACTCCTTAATCTTCACCTGTCTCATTTCTATTTTCTTCTTGCATATCATACCACCTTGTATTTACAGCACTTCAAATGTATTATCCTAAGTGATTTTAGTGTTACTATAAACATTATTATGTAACATTCTTTTGGTTACATTATTCTTCAAAAAGTAATTATTTTTTCATCCATGGTTTCTTCCTTCTATTGTTTAAAATAATTAGAATAGGTATCACTTACATAGTTTAGAAGTACATACATTGGAAAAGGTCACTTTGACTAAAAGAAAAAATTCCTTTAAATCATCTTCTCTCCTAACATTCTGCTAATAATTACAGTGTGCTTTACTTTATTTCTCAGTGTAATGGAATAAATTGCATTTTGTTTTGCATTTGGGTAGACCATGTACCAGAACAATATTTTAAATAATCACAGACAGTTTGTGGTTTTTGTTCTGAACTTTTCCTGCAGCATGAACTGAGGGGTGATGCAACATTTTCTCTAATTGGCCCTTGTATGAAATTCTAACATTGGACTCAAAATTCTATCCCAGCTCTGAATTTCTGGTAAGGTTATGTGAGGTTCTCAGACTAAGATAATGGTTAGTTATAGTCACAAACAGCCATTGAAACTTTGGCAAGAAGCTGGTGTTAGAGTACTTTGTGCAAAATTGAACCCCAGAGGACAGGGGCCCCAAGCCCCAGCTGCTAGGTACATCCCTCTGCAGCACCGAAACTTCAAACCCCATCAGGTCTAGAAGACTGTCTAGGGCTTTTAGTTTTCCAGGAACAATAGCTATTTCCAGAAAATATGGCCCTTCCCTAGAAAAAAAGCTGGTAATTTGAATGGGAATTCTTGCAATTCCACAAATGTTTCTGTTGCGAACACTTTGTCTCCTGAGAGATGCTATATCTGATTTCCTGCTGGCCAGAAGAACTGAGCTACTGACATATTCAGAACCCCAGAAAATGCCCCAAGGCAGGCCAAGTTTATATTGAAGCTGCCTTAATTCCCTTATAAGCTCCCTCCTCCTCTCTTCCTATATTCTCCTGGCATCCTGAACCCTCATACTGTTCCTGACTGCCCAGCCATTTCTTTTGCTATTTATACAAGTCTGAACTCTCCAAGCAAAAAACTCTTCGTTCATGAAATTTGCTTGTCTTGTTCCCATGATTACAGACTCACTGAGCAGGGCTGAAGATGAGGGTGTGAGGCACTGTAGAAATGGTATGTATTCTAAGGCACAGAGATCCAGGGTAACCTACTCCAGCTGCAACCCTAGTATCATGAGGGGTTGGTGGGAAACAAACCAAAAACTAAAATTACAGGCTGTGCCTGAATAGAGTGGAGTAAAACTACCCTAAACAGTGAGTAACTGTTTTCTAAAAACTAGATTTGGGGCTCCTGGGTGGTTCAGTTGGTTGAGCGTCTGCCTTTGGCTTGGGTCATGATCCCAGTGTCCTGGATTCAAGCCCCATGTTGGGCTCCCTGCTCAGTGGAGATCCTGCTTCTCTTTCTTCCTCTGTTGCTCCCCCTGCTTGTGCGTGCTCACTCTCTCCCTCTCTCTGTCAAATAATAAAATCTTATAATAAAATTTCTATTCTTTTTTTTTTTTTTTTAGTGAGAAGTTGAGGAATTTATATTCCTTTATGTGAAAGTTCCAGGGTCCCTAAGTAATAGAGAAGACAGGGATAAAGTTGCCTACAGTGACAAAAACAGAAGGAACAGAGGGCTAAAGGAGATGTGGGTCTCTCTCCCACTGGTCTTCATCTATCTGGTTTCTACCCACTGCACCAGAGTCAGCTAAGTGTGATTGTATTCCAAAAGCTCTTCCTTGTTTTATCTCCCCCTGCCTTCAACTAGGATTCAATATGCTTCCCTCAGCATGCCCCTGGCATAGATTTTACTACGTGATTCTGTCATCACCAGTAAGGTTTTTTATCTTTCTCACCATAATGCATGAATATGATATGTCTTATTTGACCTGTTCTCACAGAGCTTGGCATAAGCATGGCATGCTGTAGGTAAAAACAAATATTCCTCCAAACAGTAGGATAAAGGGGCAATATCTCATACCTATGGAAAAGCCATGTTGTTTATTCAGCTTTACATTCATATCACAGAATCAGAAATGTGAACTGTTTAGGTAATGAAAATATGCAAATGATACCAACTGAACATAATCTGCTCTATTAAAGATGTAGGAGTGTGGCTTGAAAATTTGTCTAGAATCTATGATCTGTTTTTCTGGTTTTTTGATAAAAACGGGAGCTAGTGAAAAGAATGAGTGTGTGCGTGTAGGGTAAAAATATTTATACTATTGGCTTTTCTTGTGTTGTGACTGGCATGGGGCTCACTCATGCTTTAGAAGTGTCCCCAAGACAGCTTTGGACTATGGCACTGTGGTAGTGGCATGAACCCTTCTTGTGGGTCAGAAATGGTCTCATTGCTTGACCACTTAAGGAATGAGAGATCAAGCCTGAAAGCTAGGTTCTCCTAAGAAATAAGAGAAAGAGGAGACAACATGATGTTATGTAGAAGCTGCCTTGTGTGAGGGGCAGAGGAAGGGAGGGCTGTGGATGAGCCTTTGTGATCCAGAAAAGGTGTTAGAGGAAAAAATAAAAGGAGAATATAAGGCATGCCATATAAGCAGAGGATAAAATGGACAGAAGACACAAGACAATCTTTTGGTACCAGGCAATGAGCACCATTTCTTAGGTAGAAAGACCTAAGAGCCCTAGCTGGTGGTTTCCCAGATACTGCATGGAACTGAGCTGGCTCTGGGCAGACAAAGCATTTAATTATGGCCGGTAAGCAATCTTGGGGCTGTAACCAAATCCTCTGGGAGCTGGTAAACAATTTCCATGACACTCATGAAAATATGCATTATTATGAAGTGAGGCTGTATCTTCCCAGAAGCTAAAGGTTCAGAGAAATTTTTTTTCAGTAACCATTGCCATTGAGGTTCCAACAACACTGTGGATGTCAGTGTCAATGAAACATGAAGGTTAGTGCATACTGCACCATACCAGGAATAATAACAACCCAAGGACCAGCTCTGATAATCCATTTGTGCCTTGTATACAATTATCTGATTAATGTGACTATATAATTCTGGCACCAAATCTATGTTAACTTACTATGGATGGAAAAATATCAACATCTATCAAGCAAGCAAGGTGCCAGATATTTTGCTGGATATTTTAAACAACTTTCTCATTTAGTTCTTATAACAAACCTGAGGTATGACTTGACAGATGAGGAACCTGAAGCTCTGAGAGGTGAAATTGCCCACAACCACACAGCAAATAATAAAAGGTATATTTTAGAACCATGTCTGTTAAATTCTTTTTCTTGGCAACATTAATAGTAATAGTAATAATAGTAATAACATATGTTCATATAGCACTCATTCTGTTTTCTAAGTACACTATTATACATTTGTTGAGGTGACATCTCACCAGCCTTCACCACCCTCCACCCACAAAGATCAATAAATAGACAGCAACCCACAAAAGAAAGCAGCTCTGGGAGACCCCTGGAATTCACTTACGCAACTTTAGCAACACCATTGGGGGGGGGGGCGGGGGGAAACCTGAGAATAACTACACAAGAAGAGAAGGAAAATAGCTTAATTTTGCCTACATCACTGCATCTCCCAAGATGGTATTGTTCAAGGCCCA
This sequence comes from Ursus americanus, assembly GCF_024610735.1. NCBI lineage: Eukaryota > Metazoa > Chordata > Mammalia > Carnivora > Ursidae > Ursus > Ursus americanus. The sequence continues at coordinate 64,323,684 of NC_142132.1, forward strand.
GAAGGAGCTTCCCAGCTAGAAAGAGTTTCCCTTGCCAAGAAAGGAAAAGTAGGGTGAGCAACCTGCTTCCCCTGACTTTCTGGACACCACGTGAAGGACCCAATTCAATTTCCCCACACCCAGACTGGCAAAGATGAAATTCACAGAGCCTGCTAGAACAAGGAATGAAAGCAGGAGCTACCAGTAACACCCACACAATGGGAGCCATCTTGTAAACAGATGTGACCTGCTCTGCAGACACACCTAGCAGATTTTGCTACTGAAGAAACTAATGACCAACACAGCTGATGTGGACCCCCTACAGATTTCACTATCTTTTGGTGGCTTCATGAATCCCTCTCCCCACTCCTTCCCTCCTACTCCCATTTGGAGCCCAGGAAACTGTACTAGCAGCCAGCCCAACACTCTGTGGCTATGCAAATACAAAATGCTGGGCTAGAACTAGATAGCTGAACCCTACTGCAGTACATATGCTTGGGGCTAGTGCCCCAGCTATGCACGGCCATGCTGCTGGCCTGACAACTGTCACTGACCTCCACTACAGTGTGCATACCTGGGAGAAGACTGCAGCCAAGGAAAAGCATGCTGACAACCAGGGTCCCTGGAACTGTTTGTGGGCCCAGATCAGACTCTATTTTCTGTCACCGGCCAGCACCACCATGCTCTCCTATAGCCCCACTAGCTGTACACCTGAATGCCCCAACCCAATCCTCCTCACAAGTCTCCACTGCAGAGAAGATGCCCGAGGTGAGCCTGTCCAGCCATGGGACAGCACACTGACAGCCAAAGCCTCTGTTAATAAGCCCATAGTAGGCCCTGGCCTTTGCTGACTGTCCTGGCCCCCACTACTACATGTGTATCTGCAGTAAGCCCCTGCCACTATTTGGGCATCTACAATTAGCCCCACAGCCAAGTGTGTACACACCACCACCTCCAGCCACCACCACTGCCTGTTCTGGTCTGTAGATGGAAGCAGAGCTCCTTGTTCTTTGGTACCACTGAGTACCACAGAAGTTCTTTCAGCCACTGCAGACTCTCTGAAGTCCTCACCAAGTGCCACACAGTTATCAATGCTGTGAACCTCAGCAGACTGAGTCAAAAGGATATCATGCCCCTTTCAGACTCAGTGTTGCCACTTGTCACCACATATGGCACCCTGCACCATTAGACCTGATGTCACAGCATGCTCCAGGGTACTCCCACCTGCAGGTGAGAGTCTTCCCTTTCCCAAATCAATCCTTAAAGTCTGGAAGAGGTGACTGCTTTTTCACATGTACAGACACCTATGCCAAGTTTACAAGGACTATGAGGAATCAGGGAAACAGGATTCCACTAAAGGAATACAGCAAGCCTCCAGTAATCAGCCCCAAAGAAATGGAAATCTAGGAAGTGCCCCACAAAAAATGCAAAATATTTTTTTTTTTACAGATCCTCAGAGAACTACAAGAGAACACAAACAATTTAACAATGTTGAGAAAACAGTACAAGAACAAAAGGAGAAGTTCAATAAAGAGATTTTTTAAAAACATAAAGAACCAAATGGAAATTTTGGTGAAGAATATAATGATTGAACCCAACAATTCAAAAGAGCACTTCAGCAACAGACTTGAAGAATCAGAAAAAAAAATCAGTGAACTAGAAGACAGATCAGTTGAAATTATCCAGTAAGAGGATCCAAAAGGAAGGGAGGAAGGAAGGGAGGAAGGAAGGGAGGAAGGAAGGAAGGAAAAGAAAAGGAATGTAGGAAGCTTACGGGACTGTGTACTTTTTTTTTTTTAAGGTGTTACATATCAATGGAGTCCCAAAAGGAGGAGAGAGAGAAAGGAGTAGAAAGCTTAAAGAAAAAATGGCCAAGAACTTCCCAAACCTGGGGAGAGATTTGGATATCCAGGTTTACAAAGCTAATAGGTCAATCTAAAATTTCAACCCACAACAATCTTCTCCAGGACACATTATAATAGAACTCTCAAAAATTTAAGACAAAGAATTTAAAAAGCAAGAGATTCTTTCATAAAGGGAACCCCCACAAGGCTAAGCTCAAAGTTACCAAAAAGAAGGAAATAATGAAGATCAGAGCAAAAATAAATGAAATAGAGAACAGGAAAACAATAGAAAAAGTTAATTAAACTAAGTTGATTTTTTTAAAAAGAAAATTTATAAACTGAGCTGCACTAAGAAAAATAGTCATTTAGAAATGAAAGAGCAGACATTACAGCTGATGCCACAGAAATACAGGGATCAAAGAGACTACTATGAACAATTATATTTCAACAAGTTGGAAACTCTAGAAGAAATGGGTAAAATCCTAGAAACCTATAACCTACCAAGACTGAATAATAAAACAGTAGAAAATTGGAACCAACCAATAATGAGTAAAAAATTAAATCATCATTCAAAAACCTCCCAACAAAGAAAAGCCAGCTTCAGTGGTGAATTACACCAAACATTTAAATAATTAATGTCAATTTTTCTAAAACTTCAGAAAAATTGAAGAGAAGGGAACACTCCTCAATTCATTTTATAAGGCCAGCATTACCCTGATACCAAATCGAGATAAAGACACTAAGAAAACTGTGGACCAACATCCCTGATGAATACAGATACAGAAATTCTCAACAAAATATTAGCAAACTGAATTAAATAGCACATTAAAAAGATCATACACCACAAACAGCAGGATTTATCCCTGGGATATAAAGATGCTTCAGAATCCCTAAATCAGTGTGATACACCACATTAATAGGATGAAAGGTAACAATCATATGCTCACCTCAATAGATGTAGAAAAAGTGATTTGACAAAATTCAGCATCCTTTCATGTTTAAAAAAAAATCAGGTATAGAAGGAATGTATCTCAACATATACGGTAAAACCCATAGCTAACATCATACTCAGTGGTGAAAGATTGAAAGCTTTTCTTCTAAGATCAGGAATAAGATAAGGATGCCACTTTTATTCCACATGGTTTCAGAAGTCCTAGACCGAGCAATCAGGTAAGAAAAAGAAAAACATCCAGTCAAAGAGGAAGAAGTAAAATTGTTTTTATTTGCAAATGATATGATCTTATATATAGAAAATCTATAGACTTAAGCAAAACAGTGTTAGAACTATGAAATCAATAAAGTTGAAGGATATAAAATCAACATACAGAAATCATTTCTACACACTAACAATGAAACATCCGAAAAAGAAATAAAATAATCTCCATTCACAGTAGCATCAAACCAATGACCTATTTAGGAATAAATTAAACCAAGGCAGTGAAAGATATGGAAACTGAAAACCACAGAACTTTAATGAAAGAAATTAAAGAAGATGCAACAAATGGAGAATTATTCTGTGCTCACGGATTGGAAGAATTAGTATTAATTTTTTTCTTTTTTTATTGAAATTCAATTAGCCAACATAGAGTACATCATTAGTTTCAGTTCATCAGTTGCATATAGTACCCAGTGCACATCACATTACATGCCCTCCTTAATGCCCCAGTTACCTGATCCACCTACCCCACCCCACCCCCGGCCACCCTCAGTTGGTTTCCTGTAGTTAAGGGTCTCTCGTGGTTTTTCTCTCTCTCTGATGACTTCCCATTCCATTTTCCCTCCCTTCCCTTATGAGCCTCTGTGCTGTTTCTTATGTCCCACATATGAGTGAAACCATATGATAATTGTCTTTCTCTGATTGACTTATTTCACTCAGCATAATACCCTCCAGTTCCATCCACGTCAATGTAAATGGTAACTATTCATCCTTTCTAATGGCTGAATAATATTCCATCGGTCAATGGAGATCTCAGCTCTTTCCACAGTTTGGCTATTGTGGACATTGCTGCCATAAACTTTGGGGTGCAGGTGCCCCTTCAGATCATTACATTTGTATCTTTGTGGTAATTACTTACTACTGCAATTGCTGGTTCATAGGGTAGCTCTATTTTTAATTTCTTGAGGAACCTCCACACTGTTTTCCAGAGTGGAGTTTCCTCAAGAATTAATATTAAAATGGTCGTACTACCCAAACTATTTATAGATTTAATGCAGTCCCTATCAAAATTCCAATGGCATTTTTCAAAGAAATAGAAAAAAAAACTGTTCTAAAATTTGTTTCAAAACAAAACAAAACAAAACATGAAAATCCCTTAATAGAGGAATCCTGGGAAAGAAAAACAAAGCTGGAGGTATTACACTTCCTGATTTCAAACTACACTACAAAGTTCTTCATAGTAATCAAAATAATAAAATATAGGCACATAGACCAATAGAACAGGAGAGCAAGACCAGAAGTGAGCCCTAGCATATATGGCCAACTAATACTTGTCCAAAGAGCTGTGAATACTCAGTGGGGAAAAGATAGTCTCTTTAATAAAGGGTGCTGAGAACACTGGATAACCACATTCAGAAGAATGAAATTGGACCTCTATCTTATACCAGTCACAAAAATTTACTTGAAATGAATTAAAGATTGAAACATAAGACTTGAAACCATAAAATTCCTACAATAAAACATAGGAAAACTCTCCTTGACATTGATTTTTGGCAGTGATTTTTTTTTTTTGATGTGACAGTAAAAATACAAGCAACAAAAGCAAAAATTAGTAAGTGGGACTACATCAAACTTCTGCATAGCAAAAGAAACAATTGACAAAATGAAAAGGGTAACTTACAGAATGGGAGAGATGATTTGCATATGTTAAATATCTAATAAGGGGTTAATATTCAAAATATATAATGAATTCATTCAAAAGCAAAAATACCAATCTGATTTAAAAATGGGTAAAAGAACTAAATAGAAATATTTCCAAAGAAGACATACAAATGGCCAATAGGGACATGAAAAGATGGTCAACCTCACTAATCATCAGGGAAATGCAAATGAAAACCGCAATGATATGCTCCATCCATGGCTTCATTTGGCAGTTTTAAAAACTACAGACTTTCAGCTGTGATAGGTGAATTACTTATTCACTTATCAACCCCCTTCTACCACCTCCAAATCATTGATAGGTGTATATTTTTATTTCTTCTCATGGTTAACCTTAGGATTTTACATCACTCAGTCTCTATTTACTGACCCACTAATTGCAGGTAGTAATTCTCAGTTTCTTACCATGTAAGACAGGTCACTAATACTCCTTACTTCCCTCCACTTCTTCTCTCTCTTCTGTTGCCCACCCTCTCTCAGCTATACCACTTCTTTTACCTTGTCAAATTTATAGCACATTCTCTTTAGTAAATTTGTCCTCCATGCTTTGTCAGTAAGTTAATTCTGATCATGGAAAGCCAGTAAACAAACAGTATTTAAAGTACAAAGATAGTGTAAATATTATTCCCTAAGAAGCAGGTGTTATGTAGAGATCTGTAGAGGGGATTGTTCCAATGTCAAGGTCAAGTGGATCTTTTCTTAGACTCCATCAACAACACAAAATCATGATTTTGGGGGGGTTGGGTTGGTTTTATATTTGGGCCATGAGATTTATATGTGTATTATATTCTAATATATAAACGTATGTAATATATAAGTATTTGTTATATATTTTAAAGCCTATAATATATATAAAAAAGAAAACCACAGTGATATATCACCTCATACCTGTTAGAATGGCTACTTTTGAAAAGACGAGATAACAAGTGTTGGTGAAGATGTGGAAAAAGGGAACCCTTGTGTTGTGTGCTATTGGTAGGATTTAAATTGGTACAGCTACTATGGAACACAGTATGGAAGTTCCTCAAATAATTGAAAATAGAGCTACACATGTTCCAATGATCCTACTGCTGGTATATATTCAAAGGAAATGAAAACAGGATCTCAAAGAGCTATGTGTATCCTATGTTTACTGCAGCATTATTCACAGCAACCAAGATATAAACACAACTTCACTGTCCATAATGGACAATAAATAAGCTGTGGTACACACACACACACACACACACACACACACACACAATGAAATAATATTCACCCATGAGAATGAAGGAAATCCTGCCATTTGCAACAACGTGGATAGACCTCGACGACATTATGTTAACTGAAACAATAATACTGTGTGATATCACTTACGTGGAATCTGAAAAAGCCAAACTCATAGAAACAGAGAGTAGAGTGATGGTTACCAGGGATGGGGAGTAGGAGAAACAGGGAGATATTGGTCAAAGGGTACTACTGTTTTGTCCCAGTCTAAATCTATCAATAACCAATGTTGTGGCTGGACTGGCCCTCATGGTTCTTATTATGATTGTAAGATGCCCTATGTAATCATTAGGAAACATTGGGAGAGAAAAAAAAAAAAAAGAGCTTATTACTCACAGGTCCTGGAAAGTACATGACATACCTAGGGCCACACAGCAAGGATGCAGGTAGAGAAAGAGGGTGTGGGTTTGGGATTCTGGTTTTATTAGGTTTGAGTGTAGAGGCCTAGGGTTTTAAGGACATACTCTTTATTGGTGAATTTAAAACACGGAATGGGAATTGAAAGTGTGGAAAGAGAGAAAAACAAGCAACCCAAATGGTCGATTAACAAAATCACTAAAACATGGGAGCCTGGTTGGCAGGTGGGGACATGGCACAGCCTGCCTCTTTATCTAGTCATATGACTGGCAATGTGTTTGAGATAGCTGTCTTTGAAGTAGATGTCTCTTTGAAGTGGATGCCTCAGCAATCACAGCTTAAGTCAGACACTTAAATTACAAAAAAAGAAAAAACTGTCAGGGCTTAAACTACAGATACAAATTTCTAGTTATAAGATGAATAACTTCTAGAGAATCTAATGTACAACATAATGATTATAGTTAATAATACTGTATTACATACTTAAAACTTGCTATGACAGTAAATCTTAAATGTTCTAAATCTTAAAAGTTCTAGCTTAAATGTTCTATGTGACATGATGGAGATGTTAGCTAATACTTGGTTGTCATTTTGCAATATATAAGTGCATCAAATCAATACATTGAATACCTTAAACTTACATAATGTTATATATCAATTTTATTTCAGTAAAGCAGGAAAAATCAAATTAAAATTTTTAAATTAAAACACTATATATATATATATATACTCATTTTATTCTCACAGCAATTTTATGAAAAAGACACTAGTTTTATGAAAAAGACCCTATCCCTATTTTATAGGTAAGGAAACTAAGTTTAGAGTTTGAGTAACCTGCCCAAGGTCATACATATTGAAAGAGAAGAATTGGGATTAAAACCCAGGAAGTCTGACTCTAGAAACTATGTTCTCAATACATTCTACTATTCTATTTTCAACTATTCTGAAACTAAGTGCTTTTCAATACATTGACAAAGTCCTAAAGGGAAACATGCCTGACCAGAGTCTTAGGAATGAGAGAGGTGATAAACCAAGTAACTGAATGAGAAAGACCCTGAAACTTCTTGCAGTATTATAATTCCATTACCCACTCCCACTGTGAAACCTTACTTCACCATAACTCCGCCTGCTGGAACTCCAGAGGTTATGGACAGGCACCTGGAGAAGCCTCAAAAGATCTGGGGAAGTCTGGCCTCCACTGCTGAGACAGAATCTATTTCCAACATGAGCAGCTGCCCCACTTTAGGACTGCCATACTTGTTGCTTTCCTGCTATAGATCCAAAAGGTGGGGAAAACATATAAAATCTATAAACACCAAGCACACATTTCATAGGGAGAAGAAAATTCAGATCTAAATAGCTGATTTGGCTCTTAGTTTCCAGGACTGCCTAAAGCATATCTCATGAAGACTTCCGCCATCTCTAAAGGGCCACTGTGGAAAGAATGTGAGTCAAGACATTAAAAAACCAAGTAAAGTGATTAATCATCTTGGTTTGCCAGGAACTGGGGGACTTCTAGGGACACAGGACTTGCAGTGTTAAAACCTGGACAGTTCATCCCATTCCACTCATGTTAGGGTCAGCAAGAACACTTGGGATTTCTCTTCATTCTCATGCATCCCATTCATGCCACGCTGTGTCGTTCACTGCTACAGAGGTATCTGGTCATGCAAACGTGTCCTGACTGTGAGCATTGTATTCTGACTCCCACTTCAGCTCTTACTGCTGTAACCCCAGCACCCATTTCCTTAGACTGGCTGCTTTATTCACTGACTAGTCTGCTTAAATGAAAAGGGATTAATTTCACTAGTTGCTGCCCTGCAGAAGGGAGGTAGAACTTCCTGGCTTGTTAAGAATTTAGTTCCATCTCCTTGACCTACTGAATGTCTAAACTGGTCACCAAATAGGCAGCTTTTGACCTGGGATAGAGACATCAGACATGAATAATGATGCATTTCATCATTTAAAAAATCATCAGTTACAAAGTAGTGCCTAGAATTGCCCCAGCGAAGAGTTTTGACTGGTTGTTTTACATTGTTTTTCAACCCCTTATATAATTAGCTTCTCCAAAGTATGTGTCTTATAGGAAGTATCACCCAGTGTTCCCTGGGAAGCCTGAACATGAGGTACCTTTGTGCGGGAGCATTTAAAGTGCTGTCAGTTCCATTTAAAAATCCCCATTATAAGTGAGATTGAGCATGTGGTGAGAGGCACAGTCCCTGCCTTTAAGAGATGCTGTAGTCTAATTAGAAAACTGCACATACAATCCTGAAAACACCAAGAATTATAGATGTCAGGAGTTGTTAGTACAGAGCTCATTTCTGACCCACAGGGGAGGAGAAGAACCAGATGTGAGTTCAGGCACCAAAGTCCCTGCCAACTGCAGCTGTTTCCTTCCAAATTGACCTTCTGACTTTGTGTCTCCTACAGTTTGAAAGGCATCTGGGTACCCTGAAGTTGTCCCTTGTGGAGAAATAGCTGACTTAGCCTTCAAAGGTGTATCCAGTCTCCCACCTTCTCCTCTACTCTGCACACAGCCACCCATGTGGTTCAACCCTAGGGAAATTGCTGTTCTTCTCTCTGGCAGAAGTGCCTGCTAGAGGCCTGCAATCTCTGATTAGATCAAAAGAATCCATCTCAGAACAGATGGCCACCACTCACAGTGGACTTCATATCTGGCCAAGATAGGGCAGTATCTATCTAATGAGCAATCTAGCAAATGAGGTTGAACATGCAAGCAGCATTCTTCGTTTCAACATCCCAGCTGTTGGCTCACAGGCCATGGGCCATCAGTCAGGCTGAGCTGAGCCTTAGTGTAAGGTATTGGCACGGGCAGAGCCTTTAAGGGACCAACCAGGGAACCAGATGGAGTGAGATAGCGTTACACACATTTAGGTTGTGAAGGCTTAAAATCTCTGATGAACAAAGGGCAGGCTGGCCAACTCCCATCAGGGAGAAGCCATTATAGAGGGAATGCCTAGGGAATAGCAATTTACATGCTAATGAGAACAGTGTTTTTTTATTTTTATTGTCTATTGCAGTGGTTCTCAAATTTTAGCTTTCAGAGAATCATGTAGAAAGATTTTAAAACACAGAATAAGACCAGGTGGGACCAGAGAATTTGAATAACCAACAAGTTCCTAGGTGGGGACCACAGGTTCGGGGACCATACTTTCAGTCTATAGGAATATAGACTATATAATATAACACTATATTTTAATATATATAATAACAAGTATCTTCTGCAGATCCAGCCCATACAGAAATTGTTGTGAAGTGACATATATCAACATGTCCAGATATTTATTGGAAAAAAGAGGAATGGAGACTCATAAGCAACAATCAATCAACTAACTACCAAGTATTTATTGAGTACCTACTATGTGCAAAACTAGGTATTGAACTCTGTAAAGATTAAAAAGAAGTGTCAAATTTGATATGAATCTGAATTGGAAAAGTCTTTCTGGAGGCTGTTTAGTCCTTAGAGTTACTTTAAAGCTGCCACTCTTTCACCAAGCAACTCCATGTCTGGAATTTAGTCCAAGAAAATGAAGATATTAATAAAGACTAAGGATATGTTCACTGAAGCTTTTTTAAAGTGAGAAAGTAGAAATCTAAATGATCAATAAATATAAATGACATATATTTCTTTTTCTCTACTACACACACACACAACACTCTTCCCATATTTCTTTAGACCAGTGGTTCTCAAAATGTCTGGAGACACTTTTAATTATCACAGCTCAGGAGAAAGATACATAACTGGCATCTAGAAGATAGAGGCCAGGGATGTTGCTAAACATTCCACAATGCACAGGACAGCTCTTACAACAAAGAATCATCCAGCCCAAAGAATCAATAGCTCTGAATCATGAGAAACATAGCCTCACTTGCCTGGGGATTTGAATAGAGCCACATTAACTGTCATGACTGCAATTTGACAGAATTAGGTTCCCTGATTAGTGAAGGACTGTATTCCCCTCAGAGTCTTCTGTGGTGTCTCAAAGGCTGTCTCAAGTGAATTCATATGTGGTTGGTGTCAGCTTTCTCTCTTTGCTCCTGTCTGTGTTGTGGTAGCTCAGAAGTTTCTTGGAAGCAGCACCTCACCTGCACAGCTGCCCATGACCCCCAGGGGAGGTTGATGGGGTCTAGAATGCTGCCTCTGATGCCCCAGACCTGGCTAATGCTTTCCTCCACAGGGTTAACATTGCCTCAGCTCTGCAGAGTCTAGTACCTGGAAACTATAGCAGTGCTGTTGGCCAGTCTCAGAGAAAACTCTGTGAGAAGTTTCTTTGGCTTCTCCCTTCAGCCACCCTCCAGAAGACTCCAATACAAGTTTGTAGGACTTGGCCAGGGGACAAAGATCTGGGAGAAGATTGTGCCATCCTCTCATATCTCTGACATGTGAGTCAACTACTTTTCTCCTCTCACTGACAAAAATCTGCAAGCAAATAAACATTTGCAAATCCATATACACATACTAAGAGTAAATAGTATGAGTTCAGAGAAAGGTACAATTATTTTAGTTGACATTTTCCATAGCAAACTGGAGACTCCTTTCCCCACCCCCCAAACCACATTGGCCAGGCTAATTCCCATTCTTTTGCTTTTACTTATCCTCCAATATAAGATCCTTCCACCTCCTTTCTGCCTACCTAAATCTTACTATCTTTCAAGGTCTAGTTCTTTTCTACAGGAGGCTTTCAAAATCAGCTAGAATGCTTTTGGCTCTAAGTGGTAGAATTTTTTAAACAATTAGTGGTCTTACTACTTCATGTAAAAATAAGTCTGAAAGTAGAAAGCTCCAGAATTGAGCAATTCAACAGCTCAGTGACTTCTTTCCAATTCTCTTGGTTATTGTCTCATGGTCACAAGATGTCTCATGGCCCCAGTATAACATCATCATGAAAATATCCAAAGGCAGGAAGTAAAAGGGAGTTTCCTTGAATCTCCATTGCTTGGGGCATAAGAAAGTATTTGATTAGAAGCCTTTTCTTGTCACAGAGGACGGTCTTTCCTACAATTCTCCAATAGATATATTGATCTTTTATTGGACACAACTAAGCCATCAAGATTATTGTGATTGGCTTTTGTAATATCATGGGTCATTCCTTGGGCCTGGAGGAAGGGCCCATCTTAACTTAACACACTGCTGTCCCATTAAAGAAAAGCACAGATGCTCTGGCAGAAGGAGACTGGAGCTGTTCCTCTAGAATGCAGAGTAGGACCATACCATTTTGGATACTATGCAGAGTAAAACTCAGAATTTATTTGAACTCATTGATGACAAGAACACATCAAGAGAAATAGAGATTTAAGGTCACCAAACTCTCCTTGCTCCTTTTCCGTTGTTCACCATGCAACTAGCTCAGTGAAAGGCACCACAATGGAGACAAGAAACAGGTTTGGTCCTAATCTTGGCAATAATGAATAACCTTGGGCAAGTCTCTTATTCTTTCTGAATTTCAATTTCTGTCACTCCTGGCAGTTTATTATTCTTAAATACACAAAATGACACCATGCAGGAGCTGGAAGCAGAAAACAAGTATTCTCCATGGGCTTCCCCCACTTATTTCTCTCCCCTTCTTTCACCTTCCCTAGGATGGGAAGCTGTCATGGACCATGGTCATGTCTACTCAGAGTTTCTGAGTCCCAGTAGCAGAAGCTGGAAACAACACTGTAACACTGAATCCTGGAACTCAGGAACATTGTACAGAGCAGTTGCGAGGACCTGCCAAGACTAGAAATGTTTGGAATTTCTAAGCCACCAAACCCAAGAAAAGGATTATATTCAGGGCATTGGTATTTTTTTTTAACTTTATTTTTTAGAGTAGTTTTAGGTTCACAAATTGAGAGGAAGGTAGAGATATTTCCTATACACCCTCTGCCCCTACTTGTGAATAACCTCCCCTGTTACCAGTACCACTTACCAGAATGGTACCTTTGTTATCAAGGATGAACCTACCTTGACATTCATGATCACCCAAGGTCCATAGATTATCTTAGTATTCACTCATGGTGTACATTCTGTGGGTTTGGACAAATGTATAATGATGTATGTCCATCATTATAATATCATACAAGGTATTTTTACTGTCCTAAAAGTCCTCTGTGCTCTGCCTATTTATCCCTCTCCACTTCTCCCAACCGCTGGCAACCACTGTCTTATCGTCTTCCTAGTTTTGCCTTTTCCAGAAAGTCACATAGTTGGAGTCATACAGTATATAGCCTTTTCAGATTGGCCTCTTTCAATTAGTAATACACATATAAGGTTTCTCCGTGTATATTTGCAGCTTGCTAGCTCTTTTCTTAAAAATGAGAGTTGTTAGGATTTATTCTCAACAGCATTCATATATATCATACAGCAGTGCAACTATAGTTATGTTGAACATTACATCCATAGTACCTATTTATCTTGTAAGTGGAAGTTTGTATCTTTTAACCACTTTCCTCCAATTCCCCCTCCCAGCATCCCATCCTAGATCTGGTAATCACAAATCTGATTTCTTTTTCATTGAGTTTGGAGGGGGTTTTTGTGGGTTTGTTTTGCTTTGTTTTGTCTTGTTTTAGATTCTGTGTGTAGGTGAAATCGTACAGTATTTGTCTTTCTCTGACTTATTTTACTTAGCATAGTGCCCTCAGGGTCCATCCATATTGTCTCAAATGGCAGGATTTCCTTCTTCTGCATGGTTGAATATTATCCCAAAATGTGTATGTACAGTATTAATTATATTTATATATATATATATATATATATATATATATATATATATATATATATATACATACCTACCCTTCTGTATATACACCACAACTTCTTTATCCATTCATTTGTTGATGGACACTTAGGTTGTTTCCATATCTTGGTTATTGTAAATAGTCCTGCTATCACCAGGGGGGGTGCAGATATCTTTTCAAATTAGTGTTTTCATTTCCTTTAGATATAGTCTAGAAGTGCAATTTTTGGATTGTATGGTAGTTCCATTTTTAATTGTTTGAAGATCCTCCATACTTTGTTTTATGGTGGCTGTACCAATCCCACTAATAGTGCATAGGAGTTCCCTTTCACCCGCATCCTTGCCACATTTGTTAATTCTGATCTTTTTTGTTATGGCCATTCTAACAGGCATGAGGTGATACCACATTGTGGTTTGAATTTGTATTTCCCTAATGAATAGTGATGTTGAGCAACTTTTTATATACTTACTGGTCATTCATATATCTTCTTTGGAAAACTGTCTATTCGAGTCCATTACCAATTTTTCAATTGGATTATTTGAGGTTTTTGATTTTGCTATTGAGTTGCATAATTTTTAATACATTTTGGATATGAACCCTCCATCAGATATATGGTTTGTAAATATTTTTTTCCATAGGTTGTCTTTTCACTTTGTTGATTGTTTCTTTTGCTGTGCAGAAGCTTGTTAGCTTGATGTAGTCACACTTCTTGTGCTTTTGTTCCTTGTGCTTTAGATAGCATATTGAAAAAAATCATTGCCAATACCCATGTTAAAGAGATTTTTTTCCTATATTTTCTTCTAGAACAGTCATGGTTTCAGGATTTATATGTAAGTCTTTAATCCATTTTAAGTTAATTATTGTGAGTGCTGTAAAACAGCAGGCTAGTTTCACTCTTTTACATGTGAATATACCCAATTACAGGCATCATTTATGAAAGAGACTGTCTTTTCACCATTGTGTATTCTTGGCTCCCCCATCAAATATTAGTTGACCATGCATACAGTTGGACCCCAACGTATGATGGTTTGCCTTAAAACTTTTTGACTTTATGACAGTGCAAAAGTGATACATATTCAGTAGAACCCATACTTTGAATTTTGATTTTTTTTTTCCTGGGCTAATGATATGCAATAAGATACTGTCTTGTGATGCTGGGAAGTGGCCATGAGCTGCAGCTCCCAGTAGCCATATGATCCTAAGAGTAAACATCTGATACACTTAAAGCCATTGTGTGCCCATACATCCATTCTGTTTTTCACTATCAGTACAGTATTCAATAAATTACATGAGATATTCAACACTTTATTATGAAATAGCCTTTGTGTTAGATGATTTTGCCCAACTCTAGACTAACATTGTTTGGAGAATGTTTAAGGTAGGCTAGGCTAAGGAGGTTGGGCATATTAAATGCATTTTTGACTTACCATATTTTCAACTTATGATGGGTTTATTGGAATTTATCCCCCTCGTAAGTTGAGGAAGGTCTGTACTTGGGTTTGTTTGTGGGCTCTCAATTCTGTTTCATTGGTCTATTGTTTCTGTTTCTTGCCAGGACTGTACTGTTTTTATTACAATAACTTTATAGTGTAACTTGAAAACAAGTGTGAAACATGATGCATCCTGCTTTTTTTTTTTTTTTTTTTTTTCTCAGAAATGCTTTGGCAATTCAGGATCTTTTGTTGTTCCATATAAGTTTTAGAATTGTTTGTGCTACTTCTGTACAAAATGCCATTGGAAGCTTGATAGGGATTTCATTAAATCTATAGATGGCTTTTGGTAGTATTGACATTTTAACAATATTAATTCTTCCAGTCCATGAACACAGGATACCTTTCAATTTATTTGTTGTTCCTTCTGTTGTTTTCATCAATATCTTACAGTTTTCAGAGTAGAGCTTTTCCACTTCCTCGGTTAGATTTATTCCTAAATATTTTTATTGTTTTTTATGCTATCGTAAATGAGATTGATTCCTTCATTTAATCAAATAATTCATTGTTGACGTACAGAAGTGCTACTGATTTTTGTTTGTTAGTTTTATATCTTACAACTTCAGTGAATTTGTTGATTATATCTAACAGGGTTTTTGATGAAATCTTTAGGATTTTCTTTATATAAAATTAAGTCATTTGCAAATAGAGATAATTTTACTTCTGCTTTCGAATTATAATGTCTTTTGTTTCTTTTTCTTGACTGATTGCTTTGCCTAGGACTTCCATCACCATGTTGAATAGAAATGGTAGGAGTAGGCACCCTTATATTGTTCCTAATCTCAGAGGAAAAGCTTTCAGCCTTTCTCTATTGAGTATGATGTTAGCTATGGACTTGTCACATATGACCTTTATTATGTTGAGATACACTCCTATATTTAATTTGCTAGTATTTTTACCATGAACACATGTTGAATTATGTCAGATGCTTTTTCTACATCTGTTGAGATGATTATATGATTCTGTTCTTTATCCCTGTTAATGTGATATATCACATTGATTTGTAGATGTTGAACCACCCTTGCATCCCAGGAATAAATACCACTTCATCATGGCAAACGAACATTTTTTTAAAGACTTTATTTATTTGAGAGAGTGAGTGAGAGAGAGAGAGAGAGAACATGAGAAGGGCAAGGGGCAGAGGGAGAAGCAGACTCCCTGCTGAGTGGGTTGCCTGATGTGGGGCTTGATCCTAGGCCTCCAGGATCATGACCTGTGCTGAAGGCAGACACTTAACCGACTGAGACACCCAGGTGCCCTGTGCTGCTAAATTTGACTTAGTAGTATTTAACTGAGAATTTTTACATTTATATTCATCAGGAGTATTGACCTATAGTTTTCCCTTCTGGTGGTATCTTTTTCTGGCTTTGTTATCAGGTGAATGCTGGACTTATATCATGAGTTTGGGAGTGCTCCATCCTGTACAATTTTTTTTTTTGAAGAGTTTGAGAAGGATTGGCATTGCTTTTTACATGTTTGGTAGAATTCACCATTGAAATCATTTGGTCCTGGGCTTTTCTTAGTTGGGTGATTTTTGACTACTGATTGAATCTATCAGTAACTGGTCTCTACAGACTTTCTATTTTTTCCTGATTTAGTCCTTTTAGATTGTATGTTTCTAAGTTTTTTCCCATTTCTTCTAGGTTGTCCAGTTTCTTGGTGTATAATTATTCATAGTAGCCTCTTATGATCATTTGTATTTCTGTGGTATCAATCGTAATGTCTCCTTTTTCATATACAGTTTTGTGAATTTGCCCCTCTCTTTTTTTCCTTGGTTAGTCTAGCTAAACATTTGTCAATTTTGCCTATCTTTTCAAGGAAACAACTCTTACTTTGATAGATCTTTCTATTGTTTTCCTGTTCTCTGTTTCCTTTATTTCTCCTTTAGTATTTATTTTCTTTCTTCTGCTAACTATGAGCTTAATTTGTTCTTTGTTTCTGATTCTAGCATAAAGTTTTTATTTGGCATCTTTCTTCTTAATGTAGACATTTACTGCTATGTACTTTCCTCTTAGAATGGCTTTAGCTGTGTCCCATATGTTTTAGTATGTTCTGTTTCCGTTTTTGTTTCTCAATATACTTTTTAATTTCCCCTTTAATTTCTTCTTTGATTCATGTGTTGTTTAATTTCCACGAATTCATGAATTTTCCAGTTTTTCTCTTCTTTTTGATTTCTAGTTTCATACTATTGTGATCAGAAAAGATACTTGGTATGATTTCAATATTCTTGAATTTGCTAAGACTTGTCTTTCCATATGTGCTGGAGAAGAATATGTGTTCTGCTTTTGTTGAATAGAATGTTTTATATATAACTGATAGGACCATTTGGTCTGTAGTGTTGTTCATCACCTATCTTCTTCATGAGTTGACCCCTTTATCATTATATAGGGACCTTCTTTGTCTCTTTTTACCATAAGATAGTCGGAAGTTTATTTTGTCTGACATAAGTATTGCACCCAGGCTTTTTTCCTTTTTTTCTTCGTCTCTTTCTTCCCTCTCCTTTTCCAGTCTCCCTCCCTCCCTTCCTTCTTTCCTTCCTTCCTTTTCTTTTTTCTTCTTCTTTTTTTTTTTTTTAGTTTTTGGTTACCATTTTCTCCAAATATCTTTTTCCATCCCTCCACTCTCAGACTGTGAGTGTATTTAAGACTAAAATGAGTCTCTTAGAGGCATCATATCACTGGATCTTTTTTTTTAATCCATTCAACCATTCTGTACTTTTTGATTGGAGAATTTAATATGCTTCTATTTAATGTAACTATTAATAAGTAAGGATTAACAAGTATTATTTTGTTAATTGTTTTCTGGTTGTTTTGTAGATCCATTGTTCCTTGTGTCTTATCCTGCTGTCTTTGTGTATGTGTTTTGATATCTTTTGGTATCAGTATGCTTTGACTTCTTTACCATGTTCTTTTGTGTAATTGCTCCAAATTTTTCCCTTGTGGTTATTATGAGGATTACATAAAATACCTTAAAATGTAACACCCTATTTTAAGCTAATAAAAAATTCAATAGAATTCCTAAACTTTACACTTTTACTTCTCTTCCTCCTTGCATTTTAGATTATTGAGATTATAATTTACATATTTTCATTGTGTAACTAATAACGGACAATTGAAGTTATAGATATTTTTACTGTTTGTTTTTTAACTTTTAAACTAGAGTTGTAAGTGAATTATGCACCATCATTACCACATTACAGAATCTAACTTTTGTGTATTTACCATTATCAGTGAGTTTTATACTACCTTCTTATATTTTTATCATGTTAATTGATGTCCTTTTACTTTCACTCAAAGAGCTTCTTTTAGAATTTCTTATAAGGCAGGTCTACTGGTAATGAATTCCCCCAGTTTTTGTTTGTTCAGGGAAGTCTTTATCCTTCCTTCATTTCTGAAGGATAGCTTTACCGGGTATATAATCTTTGGTGGACATTTTTTCTTTCAATATTCTGAATATGTCATCTCATTCTATCCTAACCTAAAACATTTTTGTTGAGAAATCCACTGATCATCTTATGGTTTTTCTCTTATATGTTCTCTCCTTTTCCTTGCTGCTCTTAGAATTCCATCTTTGTCTTTGTCTTTTGACAATTTAATTATAATGTGACTGGTGAAGTACTATTTAGGTTCAACCTATTTGGGGCTAAACATCCTTGCCTTTTGTTTCCTCTTCTTCTGGAATCCCCATAATGCAAATGTTATTTGTTTTCATTGTATTCCAAAGATCTTTAACCTTTCTTTGCTCTTTTTTATTTTATTTTTCTTTTTCTCCTCTGATTGGATCATTTCAAATGTCCTACCTTTCAGGTCACTGATTCTTTCTTCTGCATGGTCAAGTATGTTTCTGAAGCTCTCTACTGAATTTTGTAGTTAAGTAATTGTGCTTTTCAACTTGAATTTTTGTTTGTTTTCATGGTTTCTACTTTTTTGTTGAACTTTTTTGTTCATGCATTCTTTCCCTATTTTTATTTAGTTGTGTGTTCTTGTAGTTCACTAATCTTTAAGAGAATTATTGTGAATTCTTTGTCTGAAAGGCCATAAATTTTCATTTCTGTAGGGTCAGTTATTGGAGTTTTGTTGGTTTTCTTTGGTTGTTATATTTACCTGATTTTTTTTTTTTTTTTGTAGTTCTTGATTATTTTCATTGATACCTGGGCATTTGAGTAAGTGAGCTCATCTTCTAGACATTACAGGTTCACTTTGGCAGAGACATTTCTTTACCATTCAGCTCAGTTTGAGTTTGGGGGCATGTCTGCTGGAAATGGTCTTTGGCAGGTGGGGCCTGCTCTTAAGGTCTATTTTTGGACAAGGCAATCGTTTGATCTTGTGATCAGGGATTCAGGGGGTTAAGAATAGCTAGGTAGGACTATTGCCTTGTTCTCTGCCCATGAAAGGTTGTAGGAAGGACTCTGCAGTTGCCTGGAGACTGTAGTCAGTCTTACTAGACAATCCTGACTGGTTATTATACTTATAGGAGGTGAGGCTGGGAATTAACTTCCTTGTCTTGGCAGGGCAACAGAATAAGATCCACAGCCAGCATGGGGGCTTGTTTGGGGACTGGAATCAGGCAAAAATGTATAATAAATTTCCTGGTCAGGTGAGGCTACCAGTTTTGCTCTGCAGATGGGGAAAGCCACGGCTATGCTCTCTGTTCAAATATCACTATAATGAGAGTTGTTGAAGAGACTACATAGCTTCCCATGTGTCTTCATTAGGTTCCCTGTTCAGGAAGTCCGAGGGATATATTCGGTAATAAGGGGTGCTATGAATTAGTTTCCCTGCCTGGGTGCAGAAGAAGAAGGAGCTCTAAAGCTAGGAAGGCTCTATATGGTCTTAAGCCAACCCATGCCCCAAGTTTCCTAGCTGACCAGGACCACTGGCTTTGTACTGCATACCATTAGCTCTGCCTGTGCATCTCTTGGCTTGAGCATTACTAGATTACATAGCTTCCAGGTTTTCTCACCAGTCCTTCTGCTCATATGGGGCCAAGAACCATGTTCCACAGCAGTACATGGAGCCTGGCATGTGTAAACCATGTTCTAGGGCCAGCAAAACTTGTTGTTTGAGGACCCAAATAGGGAATTCCTACACCCCACTGAGTTCTCTGTTCATTATGTACCACCAACTTGGTTCTGCAGATTGGTCCTTAGAAAATCCTCCCCCTTCTCTATCATAATCAGATTTTCCATGGTTGAGCCCCATAGACTCCCCAGCAATCCTTGTGGGTGAGACCAGAATATGGGCTCCCTGAAGTGACCCAAAACACTAGGAAGGGGCTGGAATGTCCCTCTCCCCTGCCTTTTCCCACTGGAGGAACCATAGGCTCAGGAGAGACCTCTCCACATGATGCTGTGTTGGCCTGGGGGAGAGGCAAGCCATCAGCCTGTAGCCACTTCTCTTACCTTTCCCATGCAATCTGTCTTGATCTCTGTGATACAGGAGGTTCTTCAGCTTCACCTTCATGTTCTAGCTGTGTCTTGTTCATGACTAGTTGTCAGTTCTTTTTGTAAGATAGAGCAAAGTCAAAAATGTCACCCTCTTGGGGCGCCTGGGTGGCACAGTGGTTAAGCGTCTGCCTTCGGCTCAGGGCGTGATCCTGGCGTTATGGGATCGAGCCCCACGTCAGGCTCCTCTGCTATGAGCCTGCTTCTTCCTCTCCCACTCCCCATGCTTGTGTTCCCTCTCTCGCTGGCTGTCTCTATCTCTGTCAAATAAATAAATAAATAATAAATTAAAAAAAATGTCACCCTCTTGGCGATATCGTTCTCTAGCTCATTTCTTTTTAGCACTAAATAATATCCTATTGTCTGAATATACCACAGTTTATCTGGGAAATTTTAAAGTCATCATGTGATTGATTCAGATTTGTCTATATGCCTCTCTCCAACTCCCAGCTGGTCTGTCACTCAGATGCAATCAAACTATTATCACCATCACTGCTTACATTTCTTAGTGGCCTCCTATGTGCCCAACATGCTGCTGAGAGCTTTGCACACTTTTATGCTACATGATACAGCAATTCTTTGGCTTATATGCTATTGTCATGTCATTTACAGATGAGAAAACAGGCTTAGAGATGGAAATGATGGTGATCAAGGTCACATACCTAAAGCAGACTTGGCTGGAACCATATCAAAGACTATTTGGCCTCAAAGGTATCTGTTTTGTTCATTATTCCATTCCTAGAACATATTGCAGAGACTGGCACACAGTTGCACCTTGGAAAATAAATTTGCAATAAATGAACCCAAATATTGCTCTGGATGAGCCATTGTTCTAATAGAATTAGAGGACAGGGGGGCTCAGGACGTGAAATGGAAGAGAGTGTCTTTTGTCTGCTCTATACTCTCTGGGACACAGATGCTTTGCAATATCTCAGAGCCATTTCATAAATGGAAAAAATGGAGGCCAACTGAAGCTAATTACTAAACAAGATCAGAGCTAAAAAAGGAACTTAGACTTCCTGGTTTCTAGTACCAACCTCTTCTCAGGCCAACAAAAGTCCTCAGTGCTAAGTGTGTTATTTAGCAGATCTGACTCCCCATATACTCCAGAATGATCAACTGTCAGCTAGTTTCCCAATTGATCCTACTTATGTTTCATTTTTGTTCTAAGTGCCATTTCCACTTTCAGTTTGAGGCTATTCTCACTAATTCATATTGGTTTTATCATTTGGTCTTTGACACACATGTCAGGCCAAATATCAGAACAAATGTGCCCAAAGCAATTATAGCAGATGGGTCATGCTTTGAAATGACACTGAGCTGTAGCAGAGCACACTTTTTGCCCATTTTGAGAACAACAAATTCCACATTCAGAAAAAAATGTAATTGGATCTCATATGTCTTCCATCCTTCTATTTTCTGCATTAATTTCATCATCTCTAGGACCTCCTCCACTATGACTGGTTATGAAGTGAAACATATTAAGTAGCAGCAGAAGAGAAGAAATACCAGTCACTTCCATTTCTCTGTAGCCTCTCCTCATTTGCCATCAGGTACCCTGGAATTAAATTTATGTTGGCAAATATTTGCTAAACTCTTACTATTCCACAGTCATTATCTTACACACCATCCTAGGCACCAATGAGGTGATAGAAAGGAGAATGAAAGCAAGCCAGCATCTATCCTTTAACTGTATTACAAGGTGGCATTTGATCAACCATGTTAGACACACAGAGGTACAGGACTTCAAAGAAGGAATAAGATATTCCCACTCAATCATGAAAACTGTATGGTAGAGCTGCCCTTTGAATTGGCCTGCAGAAATGGATAAGATTTCTACAACCAGAGAGTGTCAGTGAGGACATTCCAGGCTGAGGGAATGGCATGAACAAATCATGGACATGGAGAATGTGCTCAAGGAAGGTCCAGCTGTTTAATTAGGCTGGATAGAGTGTATGTCATATGTCTTGGAAGATGAGACTGAAAATGGACTGTGGAGGATGTTGAAAATTATAGATGACTTGGACCTTGATCTGCAGAAGTGGGGAGTGTTGAGGTGGGGACAGTTTTCCTGTCTGTCACCTCAAATTTCTAGACAGGCTCACATCTAAGGAAGGAGTGTGATTGCTTGTTCTTTTCCAAATATCCATCCTTCCCTACGGCTCCTCCCAACAAGAGAAAATTTAATTGTAAATTTAATTGGTAGAGCTTATAGCGTTCAACTGATCTGTTTTTCCTAGTGGGCTGCTGAGCCTCATAGAGAAAATCCAGGCCTCAGACTGTCTCCTATCGTTTCCTGTCCCTGCCCAGTGGGCCATCTTTCCACTTCCTCTTCCTACTTCCTGTGTCTACATGATAAGTACCCAGAGCCCAGCACCTAGGAATGAATTAAGACTGTGCTCCAACCCAGTCTTGCTCCAACCTAGTCTGGCTCAACCCAACCATCCAGTGTCAAGGGGAAAAGAATAGATGTCTCATTCTACTTCTCAGTTTAACCATGTTCCCAAACTCAGTTTTATATGAGAGTTCCTCTTTGGGAAGGGGAACTGGTGTTAATATTAGACATGTACCCAACTATTAATAAAAAAATTTTTATTTACTATTTAGACACTAACCTGTGACACTTTCCTATATTGCTCTTTCTTTCCCTTTTGGGTGAGCTGAACCATTCTCCCAAGAGAAGACCTATGAACCAACCAACATAATGCTCATTGTTCTTTCACTGTACACCAGGAGAGGTGTCCATCACTTCCTTGTCCTGTGGTTCCTTCAGGTAGCAATGCTGTTAAGTAGAACTGGAAAGCAATATGGGTATGCAACTGCATGAAATTTCTGATATCTACCCTGATTTCTATGAAAGTGGTAAAAAAAATTAAACAGGCTGTGAGATATACCCAGGAACCCTATGATCACACAGGCTCCATTTAACTGTTCTCAGAACTCATGTTCTTCCCTGTAACCCCATTCTTCATATCTGTGGATAAACTGCTCTCAAATCTTTCACTGGAATTCTCACCAGGACAACATCTTTAATGACTATTCATTTGCATTTGGGCATTTTTCTCATGATAATGTTGGTAATGTGCTGTCAGATATGTCCCACCCTTATGCAGAAGCACCTCTACTCTTAATTTTCATAGAGTTCTCACATTACTTTACTTTGGGGTTCACAGTTCAAAAATTATGCAGATCTCTTTCCTTATTTCTTCTTCCATAATGTTTTGTAATCTGCAACCCGTTAATTTGTATTCACAAACTTCACCCATTGTATTTCTTCTTAGTAACCCTAGTACATTTCCCCTTTCAACTCAGAATTTTCCATCGGATCAATACTAACTTCTCAACAACCCCCAACTACCTTCCTAAATATCTTAGCTTTCTCCAAAAAGGGCCATTTGTGATATCTATTCTGTCTTTTTCCTCTCATATACATTGCAAAAATAATATGGTACTAATAGAATTGTAAATACTCCATTATCATTGTCTCTCCCTTAAAGCAATTAAGATATTAACTGTCCCAACCCCTTCTTCCAAACAGTGACATCCTCTTACAGAACTTTCTGCCACATCAAAAGCAATATTTTACTTCCATAGCTTCAATCTATTTCTTTATTCCATTGTTCTGAATAAGGAACATATTGTCATTGCCCAGAGTACTTTTAATTATTGGACCACCTCTTCTAAACTTAAGCTTTCTTGATTCTTGGCTACCTAGGAGCTGGAAGGTGAACTTTCTTGTTTTCATTTCATTTCAACACCCTCCAGAGTGTGAAGAGAAGATGGGACTCTCTGGTGGTATTTGTGAGTGCTGCAACCATGTCTTTTCCTGCTGATGATTATGAGTCTGAGGCTGCTTATGATCCCTATGCTTACCAGGACAGTTATGATATGCATACAGGAGATCCAAAGCAGGATCTGGCTTACAAACATTAGTATGAACAGCAGACCTATCAGGTGATCCTCAAGGTAATCAAAAACTTCATCCAGTATTTCCACAAAACCTTCTCAGATCTGATTGACCAGAAGTGTATGAGTTGCAGGCCAGCCATGTGTCCAGTAATGTCATTGACCAAAAGTTGTATGAGATCCAGGACATCTGTGACAACAGCTGAACCAAGCTGGCTTGATTCTTCAAGATTCTTCAAGAATACTCCCTGGCCTGAAACTGAAGCCCTTGTTGCACAGGTTGGCAACAGTGCTGTCTTCCCAATTTTGTACAAAGAATTATATTTCAGGCAAGTATATGCCAATGTCAATGAGGGACCTTCTTTGGAGCAGGGGGTCTGAATCCTATTACAACTACTGCAATCTCTTCCAAGACATTTTTAATGCTGATGGTCCTGCTCCCCTTGAACTACCCAACCTGTGGTTCTGGGATAACATCAATGAGTTCATCTATCAGTTTCAGTCTTTCAGTCAGTACTGCTGTAAGACTGACAAGAAGTTGGGGCGCGTGAGTGGCTCAGTCGTTAAGCATCTGCCTTTGGCTCAGGGCATGGTCCCGGAGTCCTGGGATCAAACCCCATGTCGGGCTTCTCCGCTGGGAGGCTCCTTCCTCTCCCACTCCCCTTGCTGGTGTTCCCTCTTGCTGGCTGTCTCTCTGTCAAATAAATAAAATCTTAAAAAAAAAAAAAAGACTGACTAGAAGTCAGAGGAGATTGACTTTGTTCTAATTCGAAAATCTGGAATGTTCAGTGTCCTCAATGTTCTTCACTTCTTGGTAGACAAGTCCAACATTAACTGACAGTTGGAGGGGTACACAAGTGGAGGTGAATTTGAGAGTGTGGCTGGGGAGTATGGACAGCACTCCTTATATAAGAAGCTTGGCTACTTCAGCCTGGTGGGTCTTCTGCATCTGCACTCTCTGTTGGGATTTTACTACCAGGTTGTCAAGGTGCTGGAGAATATCAAACTGAGCAAGAAGAACATGGATTTGAGTGTGCCTGAGTGTCAGGTCACCACATACTATAAGATCAATTTTACATATTTGATAATGTGTTGCTACCAGGATGCTATCCGGATCTTTGCCAACATCCTGTTCTACATCCAGAGGACCCAAGAGCATGTTTCAGAGGACCACATATAAGTATGAGATGATTAAAGAGTAGAATAAGCAGATGCATTTGCTGCTGGCCATCATCCTCACTATGTACCCCATGCTAATTGACAAGAGCATTCACCTCCTGCTGTGGGAGAAATATAGACCCACAAGTCTATGAGGAAATTTTTAGATACTCCTGCCCCAAATTCCTGTCACCTATAGTGCCCAACTATGGCAATGTGCATCCCAACTACACAAGGAAACCTTCTTGGAGCAGATGAAGGTGTTTTCTGATGAAGTGCAGGAACAGGCTTCCTCAAGCTGTACACCACCATGCCTATGGACAAGCTGGCTGAGTTACTGGACCTCACGGAGCAAGAGTTCCATGTTAGCTCCTAGTCTTCAAACACAAAATGAAGAACCTGGTGTGGATCAGGGTCATCTCTGACCTAGATGGCAAATTTCAGTCAGCCTCTGAGATTGACTTCTACATTGGTAAGGACACGATCTACATTGCAGACACCAAGGACACCAGGCACTATAGGGATTTCTTCATCTGGCAGATACACAAATCTGAGGAGCTCAGTCAAATCCTGAAGAAGATAGGACAGAGACCCTGAGTTACATTCGCATTCTTATTAGGAACCCATTTTGATGTCTTCATAGGTGGGGTGTATTTTTTCACCATGAAGCCCTTACATAGATCAGACATCAGCCATTCCACTGAGTTGAGGTTTATTTGAATTAAGGACAAATGTTTTAAATAGGTTTCAGTAAAGGATCTTCTTTGGAAAGAGAGAGCAAGAGTGAGAGAGAGAAGATGGGAAATATATTGCCCTAGAACTCTCTAGGCCATGCTCTCTAGCTTGAGCAGTACTAACATCTGCTTGCATTTTCCCTCTGGTCGAGGACCCAGTTCTCTGCTGCTGCCATCTCTCCTGCTACTGACATCAGGTACTGATGAAGCCGCTGGTCCTGATCCCTCAGTATCTCTTGAGCATGTCACAACGGTGCACTGCTCATTCCCATACTGTAAACCATCTGTTTAGGGGTCACTGGTCATCCCTGAGGTATGAAATGCCAAAAGACTCTCCTGGAACCATGCATGTGAGACCCAGAAACATATAGGTGTTGATATTCAGGGGAGCAAAAATATGACCTACAGGATGAAGATGAGCTCCCTTTTCTTTCTTTGCCCGCTATCTCTAAAGGCTGGATTGCAGAGGCAGGAGATCTCCATGGCCTCCCAAAACACTTCCTGCATGACCCTTTGGTCATCTTGTTACAAAATTGTGGTCAGCTGGGGAATACACTACCTTACTTTGTTTTGTTTTGTTTTGTTTTTAATTAAAATTCAATTAGCAAACCTATAGTACATCATTAGTTTCAGATATAGAGTTCAAAAATTTATCAGTTGCATATAAGACTCAGTGCTCATCACATCACATGCCCTCCTTAATGCCCATCACACAGTTACTCTATTCCCCCACCAACCCTCCAGCAACCCTCAGTTTGTTTCCTATAGTTAAGAGTCTCTCATGGTTTTTCTCCCTTTCTGATGACTTCCCATTCCATTTTACCTCCCTTCCCCTATGATCCTCTGTGCTGTTTCTTATATTCCACATATGAATGAAACCATATGATAATTGTCTTTCTCTGATTGACTTATTTCACTCAGCATAATACCCTCCAGTTCCATCCATGTCAATGTAAGTGGTAACTATTCATCCTTTCTGATGGCTGAATAATATTCCTTTGTATATATGAATCACATCTTCTTTATCCATTCATCTGTCAATGGAGATCTCAGCTTTTCCCACAGTTTGGCTATTGTGGACACTGCTGCTATAAACATTGGGGTGCAGGTGTCCCGTTTGGATCACTACATTTGCATCAAGGTAAATAGTAGTGTAATTCCTGGGTCATAGGGTACCTCTATTTTTAAATTCTTGTGGAGCCTCCATACTGTTTCCCAGAGTGGCTGTACCAGCTTGTGTTCCCACCAAAAGTGTAAAAGGGGTCCCCTATCTCCAGCCCTCACCAACATGTGTTGTTTCTTGTCTTGTTAATTTTAGCCATTCTGACTAGTGTGAGGTGGTACCTCATTGTGGTTTTGATTTGTATTTCCCTGATAGCAAGTGATGTGGAGCACTTTTTCATGTGTCTGTTGGACACTTGTATGTCTTCTTTGGAGAAATGTCTATTCATGTCTTCTTCATTTCTTGACTGGATTATTTGGTTTTGGGGTGTTGAGTTTGAGTTCTTTATAGATCTTGGATATCAGCACTTTATCTGTTATGTCATTTGCAAATATCTTCTCCTATTCTATAAGTTGTCTTTTCATTTTGTTGACTGTTTCCTTTGTCGTGCAGAATTTTTTTTATCTTGATGAAGTCCCAATAATTCATTTTTGGTTTTTTTTCCCTTGCTTTTCAAGATGTGTCTCATAAGAAGTTGTTGAGGCTGAGGTCAAAGACATTACTGCCTGTGTTCTCCTCTAGATTTTGATGGATTCCTGTCGCACATTGAGGTCTGTCATCCATTTAGAGTTTATCTTTGTGTATGGTGTAAGAAAGTGGTTCAGTTTCATTCTTCCACATGTAGCTGTCCAATTTTCTCAGCACCATTTATTGAAGAGACTGTCCTTTTTCCTTTTTTTTTTTTAAAGATTTTATTTATTTATGTGACAGAGAGACAGCCAGCGAGAGAGGGAACACAGCAGGGGGAGTGGGAGAGGAAGAAGCAGGCTCATAGTGGAGGAGCCTGATGTGGGACTCGATCCCGGAACGCCGGGATCACGCCCTGAGCCGAAGGCAGACGCCCCAACGACTGCGCTACCCAGGCGCCCCGAGACTGTCCTTTTTCCATTGGATATTCTTTCCTGCTTTGTCAAAGATTAGCTGACCATAAAGTTGAGGGTCCATTTCTGGGTTCTCTGTTCTGTTCCATTGATCTATGTGTCTGTTTTTGTGCTAGTACCATACTGTCTTGATGATTACAGTTTTGTAATATAGCTTGAAGTCTGGCATTGTGATTCCTCCAGCTTTGGTTTTCCTTTTCAACATTCCCCTGGCTATTCAGAGTCTTTCTGGTTCCATAAAAATTTTAGGACTGTTTGTTCCAGCTCTGTGAAAATGTCGATGGTATTTTGATAGGGATTTCATTGAATGTGTAGATAGCTCTCGGCAGTGTTGACATTTTAACACTGTTTATTCTTCCAGTCCATGAGCATGGAATGTTCTTCCATTTCTTTGTGTCTTCCTCAATTTCTTTCATGAGTGTTCTGTAGTTTTTAGAGTACAGATCCTTTACTCTTTGGTTAGGTTTATTCCTCGGTATCCTGTTGTTTTTGGTGCAATTGTAAATGGCATAGATTCCTTAATTCCTCCTTCTTCTGTCTCATTGTTATTGTATAGAAATGTGACTGGTTTCTGTGTATTGATTTTATATCCTGTCATGTTGCTGAATTCCTGTATGCGTTCCAGCAATTTTGGGGTGGAGTCTTTTGGTTTTCCAGATAAAATGTCATGTCATCTGTGAAGAGTGAGAGTTTGACTTCTTTTCCAATTTGAATGCCTTTTATTTATTTTTTGTTGTTGTTGTTGTCTGATTGCTGAGGCTAGGATTTCTAGTAATTTGAACAACAGGTGAGAGTGGGCATCCCTGGCATGTTCCTGACTTTCGGGGAAAAGCTCTTAGTTTTTCTCCATTGAGAATGATATTCACTGTGGGCTTTTCATAGATGGTTTTTATGAAATTGAGGCATATTCTCACTATCCCTACACTCTGAAGAGTTTTAATCAAGAAAGAATGCCGTATTTTGTCAAATGCTTTTTCTGCATCATTTGAGAGGATCTTATCCTTTACTTTATTAATGTGATGTATCACATTGATTGATTTGCGAATGTTGAACCACCCTTGAATCCCAGGAATAAATCCCACCTGGTGTGATGAATAATCCTTTTAAGGTACTGTTGGATCTTATTGGCTAGGATCTTGTTGAGTATTTTGGCATCCATGTTTATCAGTGATATTGGTCTATAATTCTCCTATTTGATGGGGTCTTTGCCTGATTTTGGGATCAGGGTAATGCTGGCCTCATAGAATGAGTTTGGAAGTTTTCCTTCCATTTCTATTTTTTTTAATAGCTTCAGAAAGATAGGTATTATTTCTTCTTTAAATGTTTGGTAGAACTCCCCTGGGAAAACATCTGGCCCTGGGCTCTTGTTTGTTGGAAGATTATTGATTACTACTTCAGTTTCCTTTCTAGCTATGGATCTGCTCAGGTTTTCCATTTCTTCCTGTTTCAGTCCTGGTAGTTTTTAAGTTTCCAGGAATGCATCCATCTCTTCTAGATTGCCTAATTTTTTGGCATATAGTTGCTCATAATATGTTCTTAAAATTCTCTGTATTTCCTTGGTGTTGGTTGTGATCTTTCCCCTTTCATTCATGATTTTATTAATTTGAGTTTTTTTCTCTTTTCTTTTGGATAAGACAGGCCAGAGGTTTTTCGATCTTATTAATTCTTTCCAAGAACCAACTTCTAATTTCATTGACCTGTTCTTCTGGTTTCTATTTTACTGATTTCTGCTCTAATCTTTGTTATTTCTCTCCTCCTGCTTGGTTTAAGATTTATTTGCTGTTCTTTCTCCAGCTCCTTTAGGTGTGAGGTTATCTTGTATACTTGGGATTTTTTCTAATTTTTTGAGAGGCTTGTATTGCTATGCACTACCCTCTTAGGACCAACTTTGCTGTATCCCAGAGATTTTGAACTGATGCGTTTTCATTCTCATTAGTTTCTATGAATTTTTAAAGTTCTCTTTAATTTCCTGATTGACCCATTCAGTCTATAGTAGGATGCTCTTTAACCTCCAAGTGTTTGAGTTCCTTCCAAATTTCCTCTTGTGATTGAGTTCTAGCTTCAAAGCATTGTGGTCTGAGAATATGCAGGGAATAATCTTTTGGTACTGGTTGAGACCTGATTTATGACCCAGTATGTGATCTATTCTGGAGAATGTTCCATGTGCACTGGAGAAGAATGAGTATTTTGTTGCTTTAGGATGGAATGCTCTGTATATATCTGTGAAGTCCATCTGGTCCAGTGTGTCATTCAAAGCCCTTGTTTCTTTGTTGATCATCTGCTTAGATAATCTGTCCATTTCTGTGAGTGGGGTGTTGAAGTCCCCTACTATTATTGTATTATTATCAATGTGTTTCTTTAATTTGGTTATTAATTGGATTATATAATTGGCTGCTCCCAAGTTAGGAGCACAAATATTTATAATTTTACATCTTCTTGTTGGGTAGACCCTTTAAGTATCATATAGTGCCCCCTTCATCCCTTACTAGGGTCTTTGGTTTAAAATCTAATTTGTCTGAAAAAGGATTGCTACCTCATCTTTCTTTTGATGTCCATTAGCATGATAAATGCTTTTCCATTCCCTCATGTTCAATCTGGAGGTGTCTTTGGGTCTAGAATGAGTCTCTTGTAGAAAGTGTATCAATGGGTCTTGCTTTTTCATCCAATCTGGTACCCTGTGTGTTTTGATTGGAACATTTAACCCATTTACATTCAGAGTAACTATTGAAAGATATGAATTTAGTACCATTATATTTCCTGTAAAGTCCCTGCTTCTGAAGATTGTCTCTATTTCTTTCTGGTCTATGTTACTTTAGGCTCTGTCTTTGCTTAAATGTTCCCCTTTAATATTTCTTGCAGGGCTGGTTTAGTGATCACAAATTCTTTTAGTTTCTATTTGTCCTGGAAGCTCTTTTTTTTTTTTTTTTTTAATTGTCCTGGAAGCTCTTTATCTCTCCTTCCATTCTAAATGATTATCCAGTCTTGCTGGATAATGTATTCTTGGCTGCATGTTTTTCTCATTTAGCACCCTAAGTATATCATGCCAGTCCTTCTGTCCTGCCAGATGTCTGTGGATAGGTCTGCTGTCAGTCTAATGTTTCTACATTTGTAGGTTAAGGACCTCTTGCCTCGAGCTGCTTTCAGGATTTTCTCTTTATCGCTGAAATCTGCAAACTTCACTCTTATATAAATGTGTCATAGTGTTGATCTACTTTTACTGATTATGAGAGGGCTTCTACCTCTTGGACTTGAATGCATGTTTCTTTCTCCAAATTAGAGCAGTTCTCAGCTATTATTTGCTCAAATATACCTTTTGTCCCTCTCTCTGTTTCTTTTTCCTCTGGGACCCCAATAATCCTAATATTATTTCACTTTATGGTATCACTGATTTCTTGAAGCCTCCCCTTATGGTCCATTTGTTGTTTGTCTCTCTTTTCCTCAGCTTCCTTCCTTTCCATCAGCTTGTCTTCTATGTCACTTACTCTCTGTTTTGCCTCATTTACCCTAGGTGTAAGAGCATCCAATTTAGACTGCATCTCCGTTAAAGCATATTTAATTTTGACCTGATTAGATTTTATTTCTGCACTAAAAGATTCTCCAGTGTCTCTTATGCTTTTTTCAAGCCCAGCTAGTAACTTTATAATTGTTTTCCTCAATTCCAACTCTGAGATTTTACTTATATCCATATCAATTAGATCTGTAGCAGAGTATTACCTCTGATTCTTTCTTTTGTTTTGAATTCCTCCTTCTTGTCCTTTTGCCCAGAGAAGAATGCATGAACAAAAATAAAAATAAAAATAACACCACAACCCAAGAAAAATAGACACTAGACAAATCCAAAGAGGTCAAAAATCAAAAGAGAAAGGAAAAAGAAAAAGAAAGAAATAGGTGGGGAGAGAGAATATAATCTCCCAGGTGGACAAAACAGTGATCCATTTTGGTCCTGGGTGTGTTTTGGTCTGTTCGCTAGAAGATACTAAATCCCAAAATTGTAAAGAAAGATATATATATATATATATATATATATATATATATATATATATATATATATATATTCACACACACACATACACACACACACACACAAATAAAATAGAATACAGTGAAAGGAAGCCAAAAGTGAAGAATATATCTATAAAATGTAAATGTAAAAATGAAAGTTAAAAAAAAAGACTTAAAAACAAAGAGTTGATAAAAATAAGCTAGTTGAAAAGGAAAAAAAGAAAGAAAAGGAAAATTTTAAACTGAAAGATAAACAAATCATGAGAAAAAACCTCAAATTCTATATATTATTTTCCCCTAGCTCTGGAGTTTCCATAACCTTGGTATTCACGTGTTGTTCTAGCTGGTCTTCTGGGGAGGGACATGCTGTGCTGATTCTTAGGTGTCTTTGCCTCGGCAGAGTTGCACTGCCCCTTGCCAGGGGGTCTGGGCTCAGTATAAGCTGCTTCTGGTTGCTCTATGTGGCTTTTGTCCCCTGAAGGCTTTCCATGCTACTTTAGAGGATGAAAATGAAAATGGCTAAGCCCTGAGCCCCAGCCCTGGCTGAAAGTTCGTGGCCTGGCCTCTCTTCAGTCAACCTTCAGGGATAAGCAGTCTTTATTTTTGTGTGTGCTAAACTGCAGACTTCTGCAGTGCACACCCACACTGCCCCTCCCTGGGGAAGGTGGAGGGACACCGCATTTCTGCCCTTTGCAGGGCTCCTGCATGGAAACTGGTCACCCCATTGTCCCTCAGTTCATGGTTTATGGTGAAATGAGCTGAGAGCCCCCTCCTGGGCTCACTGACTATAACCAGTTTCTGCGCGCCAATACTTGGAAACTCTGCTGGCTCAAGCACCCCATTCTTTCTATGACCCTGGGGATCCTGAGACCACACTGTCCAACCTAGGATTCTGCCTTGATTCACCACCTGAGCACCTTTCAGTCAGGGACGTCTCTCACTGGAGAGAATTCTAACAGTTCCAATTTTGCATTCAGGGGCTATATCACTTTTCAGTAGCTGGCTTTCAGAGGCTCCCTCCCTCTACAGTATATCCCTTCAAATTCACTTCTCCACACTCCCTAACTTTCAAAAAGTGGTCACTCTTCTATTCCAGCAATTCTTTTCTTACATCTCGGGTTGAATTCATAGGTGTGCAGACTGATTTGATAGTTTTCTAACCAAATGCAAGGGACCAGATGAAACGAAGTTCCCTACTCTTCCACCATCTTCTACCTTATCTTTGTCATCCTGCTTTCTCTGATATTTATCTTTTTATCTTCACTCCTCACCTGTGAATGCTCTCTTAGTGAAGTGTTAACGCAAAAGATTTCCATCTGTTTTCTAGGAAACCCAGGCTAAGGCAGGGGCCACAACAACCACTGGAGATTTAGCACTCTTCTACTTGTATTTTTACATTATTCTTACTATAGTCACCAATATATTGTGTAAGTGCTTCCATGCCACACCCCTAATGACACTTCCTCTAGGACTACTCTAATTTATCCTCAGGTTGGACCTTAAATGAGGAGCATAATCACCCCAAAGGAACCTTTTCCATATGATCAAGTCTAACCCAGGAGGCTTCCATGTTGCATTTTGCAGATAACCCCATCTTGTCCTTCTGCATTGACCTGAAAGCCTTGTTCAGGATCATAACTCCAATTACCAGGAGAGCTACAAGAGAGGCTTCATTTTCCCCCAAGCAATTCAATGGTAACCTCACATCCCTGATAATTATGTCAGAATTGGGGCACAACTTGACCTGAATCCACACAACTCTCTATAAAAGTGTCTGGTTTCATATATGTTTGGTGTGTATCCAATGTGAGTACTGAAGCCTCTGTCAACTTCTGTCTTGGCTGAAGTTCACACAATATTTTAGCTCAGGTTGTCAATGTATAAGGTACAAAAGTCATATACTAATAAAAAGCAATTTGGATCACCAATGTCAGTTAAAGAAAGCACTACAAGGACCAAACATATACCTAATTGTCCTATGAGGACAGGATGCCCTGGGATGGAGGAGGGGTAAATGGCACTCCCAGATGCCAAACTCACATGAATCTCTTACTATACAAGATCATAACCTCAAGTTTGTAGGTTCAATTACTTGAGATCACGGTGCCGTACCAGTAATAGCCAAAATATATAAAAAACAATTTAATAGATTATAATGATTGACTACCTTTCATTAAGCACTAACCATCAGACAAATTCTATGATAAGCACTTTACATATGCATTATTCAACTTAATGATGATCATCAATCCTCCACAGAGGACGTCTCTTATGGGGATAGAGCAGGTATGCAATTTCTTGGTACCATGCAAAGGTCTATGAAAATCAGATTGACAGTCTTTTCTAGAAAGAACAACAGCTAATGCCTGATAATCCAAACATCCTTCATTCCTTTGGATTAGGTAATTATTTCTGGACAAGGTATTAACAACCCCTTTGAGAACTAAAGGCATTTCTTGCAGTTGATATCCAAACAGGGCTTTTTTTCCCTCTCTTCCCCAGGTGACTTTATTTGTCCTGAAAGCAAAACCAATTTTTTGAGGAAGAGGTTCCAGGTTGGGAGGCCAGTGAAAGTAGATCTAGGAGGGGAACTGAAGGTTCCTGGAAGGTTGAGGAAAAGCTGAATGCCAAGGCTGTCAGTTATTCCCATAGATAACTTTGCTTCTGTCCCATGACTAGGCATGCAAAGATGTGAATTAACTATAGCATGGGAGAGAGTTAAGTGGGACATGAAGAACTTCCTCCTCATAATTGCCAGTAGATGGACTCCTAGAAGGAGGGTGAGCTTTTCGTTCACAGATATTTGACCTCCTAAAAGCAAACATTCAGAGCCTTTACCAGCTCCAAGTTCATCTTCCTATTTCCACGCACATTTGCCATTTTCTTTTTGGGTTTTTGTCTGCATTTTTTTGTTGTTGTTCTAGAGAAATACTACAGAGATTGCTGATGGTTTTACATTATAGCATCAGGAGGAGTCTTAATTTTAATTCCTTTTGAAGGATGTACTGCCAAGAGAAGTATCAAGTAAATATCGCTGTGTCTATAAACTGACCACATAGGAAGGCTGTTCTGCCTCTTTCCACTGTCTCTGACCCTAACATCAAAACAGCAGTGACCATATCATCTGCCAACATAATCAATCCACCTTCCACTCTGTTCCAGCAACACCTGGAATTGTTGTAGTGCTCTTTGGGATGTGAACATCTCATCCCATTTGTTCAGGTATTGGCAACACAGAAAAGTGTTTGCAGCAGGTCTGTTACTTGATATGCCCTCTAGACTCACTATCTCCCTTGATGACAACTAAACAGAGAATGACCTGTCTCTTGCTTTAGCATAAACAGGTGTCAGGGTGCAGATTCTTCAACACAGGTGCAGCAGAGAAGGGAGACTTCCCACAGGAGGCTTGGAATCATGTGTCACACACACATACACCATATCCATGCAGTAGGTACTCCATCAAGATTTTTGAATAAACGCAGAGAATCTGGGATCAATGATGAAATGAGAAGGCTCAAGGAGGAGTAAAAAATTTTTTTAAAAATAGCTTTTAAAAAACCCTTAAAGACACTGATGGCCGCCTTCTAGGACAAGCGCCATCCTGCCTGCCTTGATAGAGCTTAGAAGCCCTGACAAGCCATATTGCCTGGCGTTGAATCCTAGCTCTGTCACCCATGAACTCTATGACTTTGAGGAAATTATTTCATCTGATTCTCAGTTTCCTCATTTGTAAAATGGGGGTAATGAAAGTAGTAACTATTAGGGGGACATTGTCTGTGAAGCTCTCAGAACAATGCCTGTCAGGTACTAAATAGTCAATGTGATAAGCATATTAAATAAAATACATAACTAAAAAAAATCCCAGGAGAAAGGCAGCCCCTATCATCTAGAAGCTGGACTAGCACTCACAGCCAGATCTTCGTGTTCTCCTGTTGAACAATTCTACAAAACATCAACACCAGGCAAGGCCACTCTATGACCAAGACGGATCAAGACAAAAACAAGACCGTTCCCTGATCCTGCGTGAACACAGACAAAACATGAACATTATCCAAACTTCCAAATTTCACATATTCCCCTCTCCTAGCTAATATGAATTACTGCTTGTTGTTTCTGTACACACATCAGTTTTACCCTGTTCTAGATCCTTCTAGGTAAGATGTATTAAGAAAGCTAATCAGAATTACATCTGCATCCTGACAGCATCCAATTCAGAGAAAAATCTCTTTTCGTTTAAAACTCCCCCGCTCCCCAAATCCCCTAGTACTAGCCCAAATCTTAGAAGGCTTTTCTAACACTCACTTAGTCCATGCTGTGCATTCTCCCTCCCGGCAGTGGGAAATAAATCCAAGCTGTTAGCTACAAGGGCGTTCCCAGAAAACTCTGGCCTAAGGGCATCAACAGCCACCTTTGTTGGAAAATTCACTTCAGGAGAGGCATGGAACCCTGTATGTCAGATTCTGAACCATCATTTCTATGCAAATCACTTTAGTAACTGTTTTTTCCAACGGTGTTTGAAGTGTTGCCCTGGAAAGATCACTGTACTGGGGCAAGAGAGAAGAAATCAACACTTACTGAGCACATGCTAATTGAAAGACTCTGGATGAGATTGTTAATTCAAATTAGTTTACTTAATCCTCAGGATAACCCTGGGCAGTGGGTATTTGTTAATTACATTTTATAGATGAGGAGACTGAGTGTCAGAGAAGCCAAATCATTCAAAGTAATGAAGATCTTATAAGTGGAGTAAATCCAACAATGAAGATTTAGTAGCAAAGCTAAATTCCATCAGATCTCTAGGAGGAACACAGCAGAATATGTGCACGTACTTTCATAGCAATGCTACTAGAGGAATTCAAAGATACAGGAGCATGTCCCCTGACCCTAAAGAAGGGATGGGAACAGAGGGCAGAAGTAGAAGTGAGACGAGGGAGATGTGGCTCATTCTCTGCTTTCTTCCCCCCACTTCCTATGATAATTACAAGTTTTCCTTGATTGGTTGAGAAAGTACATGTAGGAACCACAGCCCTTACATTGGTTTCCTAGCAATGCTTCTTTAGGTTCCATGACAATTAGAGAAATCAGAGCATGTGAATCCCTTAAGACTGAAGTGCCAGGAAAGCACATTTTCACATTTACTCCCCATGTGATTCCCTGGTCAGGGGTTTTCAACACACAGTCCAAGGTGCAGCCACTTCTAAGGTTTGCACACTCAGCTATGACCCTCACTTTCACACGATGCTCTCATCAATACTTCTCAGCATTGCCTGGAATGGGCATGGTGCACAGAATTCTACCCATCTATCTGCTCTCAGAGACAGAAAGATGTTCTATTTTCAAATCATTTTCTAATCTTTTGACCACAGTTCCCCTCTAAAAACAGTCAATTTGTGATCAGCCAAATCAGTCCACACTGCCCCAGATCTTTTGCAACTTAGCATAGTAGACAAGAGTTCCACTTCTAAAGTCAAAGAGCTTGTGTCTAAACCTCCGCTCGTATCTAAACCTCTCACTGTTATATGGCCTTTGACAAATTAGTTAACACGTCTCTGCATCGGTAGTACCGTCTGTAAAAACAGATGAAAATTGTGCTTCCCTATAATAGTAGGTTTTTGTTGTCCCTACTATCATGTATCCCACCTTCTTCCAGCAACAGCCCCTTTTTCCTTTGGAGCTACCCCTCCCCACTCAGTCCATGTGTCTCTTTGAGCTGTACCCGCCATTAGGCTTCAAGTGTGGACATGTATTCCAAGCTTGGCTAGTCAGTCAAAGACTGGGTCAGGGACCATCATGTAATCTAATATAACCCTGCTTCAGGACTTTTGCTAGAATACTATGGAAGATACATAGGCTGTAAGGTTTGAGCTGTTAGTAGCCATCTTTGGGAGAACTAATGAATAAAGCTAATGAAAGTAAAGCAAAACTGAGAGTTGGAGAAAAATAGATTCTTGAGAACATCGAATACAGGGATCTAGCCATGCCTGAAGCATCCCCTGGTCTTTTCAATTATATAAGCCAATGCCTTCTCTTTTTTATTTAAGCATATTCAATATGAGTTTTTGTCACCTGCAACCTGAGAAGTGCTAATTATCTCTTAAGGTTATTGTGCAGAGTAAATGAGATAATTGACATAAAGTACTTAACATAGTACATTCATGGTACATGGCAAGAGCTCAAAAAAAAAAAAAAACGTTGAAAGCTAGCCAGCCCATCACCAGATCCTGGTGAGTGCAAATCTCTCTGGAAGACACACCCCCTTCTGCAGGCCATGCCTACCATGAAATTCTCAGCACTTGGTAAATATCAGAATGCCTACATCATCCTTTTCTCCTTTGAGTGGCTTCTTACCTCTGCAACTCAGAATTTAGCTGGGTACTATTCTTCCCAATGCCATGCCTACTTTTTTTTTTTTTTTTTAAGATTTATTTATTTGAGAGAGAGAAAAAAACACAAGTGGGGGGAGGGGCAGATGGAGAGAGAGAGAGAGAGAGAATCCTCAAGCAGACTCCCCAATGAGCACGGAGCCCAATGCTTAATCCCAGGACCCTGAGATCATGGCCTAAGCTGAAATCAAGAGTCAGACGCTTAACTGACTGAGCCACACCTGCCCCCCAATGCCCTGCCTACTTGCTATGTTGACTGTTTCATCTGACCTTTTTCCTCTATGTGTCTTCCCAATGAGGGTCAATGGGCCAAAGGAAGGGCATTCTCCCTATTACTGCTCCAATAAGAATACATAAGTCAAATCCCCAAAGTGGGGTCACCTCTCCTCATTCATCTTGCTACACAGTTTAATGTGACAATCACAAAAATGGAAAGGAAGTTGGACACACCAACTGTTTCTGACCATTCATAGGAAGCTGAATCAACCTCAGAGGCAGGAACAACTGCATAATTTTGGGGTCCAATGCAAAATGAAACTTCAGGGTCTCTTATTCAAAAATTAAGAATTTCAAGACAGCAACAGCAGAGCATTAAACCAGGTAAAAGCCCCATCTAAGTATGGGGCCCTGTGCAGCTGTATTGTTCACATGTCCGTGAAACTGGCCCTGCCCAGAATCAAGGGATCCAGCAAGGTAGGAAGGACAACAGGGGACACAGTGATACAAATTCCCATCTCTACATCCTGTTTTTGTATGCTTGGGAACATACCCATCTGAGATCAAAGAGACAGATTTAACGGTGAACTTCACATACCATGACAGTCCAGAAAGAGAAATGTTTTAGACCTCGGCAGGTGTACTGCCCTATACACAGTGAGAGCAGCCTTCTCAGTGTGTTCAGTACCCAGAGCCCACTTTCTGCTACGGGTCACAAATAACATCTCCCTTCACAGGAAGAAAACTGTTGGGGTACGCAAAGGAGAGAAGAATAAGGCTATGGTAGAATATGGCCAATTATTATTTCTTTGGTGAACTTAAAGACGTGGAGGTTTTAGACTTGAGCATATAAAAAGAACTTTAGTAGCATGGACTTCAATTTTCAGGGGAAGGGGAGGCCAGAAAGGGCAGAATTTTAATTATGTAATTTTATAGCTTTCAAGTACAGTGTCCAACCTGCTAACCTGCTCTTCAAACCACCGCCTTATACGAATCGTTAGGGAATCTGTGACTGGTTTTGGATTATTTTGCAACTGATGTATACATAGCAGATGTTAGTAAAGCTTGAGGGAGCTTAAATTATGTTTTCCTCAGGATTGCCCTATTCAGAGCTCTTATTTGCCCCTTTTTATTTGCACTCTGAAGAATGAATTTGCCAAACAAAAGCAAATTGCATTTCATCCCTGCCAGAAGTCTTTAAGTAGTATCTCAAAGATGGGGTTAAATTCAAGTTTAGAATCATAGACAAGTGTTAAACTGAAAATGAACACTTCATAGTGGTTTTGGCCGGTGGTTCTAATGACTGGGTTTCCAGCCCTGATGCAACAGAATGATGCGGAAAGGTTTTAGAAACTACAGATAGCCTGAACCTTCCCCCAGAAATTTCTAGTCATTGGAGTGAAGCTGGGGATCTGTAACTTCTATAAAACTTACTGGTTTTAATTTAATAAATATTTAAAATAAATATACGGGCCAAAACACCATAAGTGAGAGAGTCAAGCACAAAGTAGGAATTAATCTTTGTAACTCATAGGCTGACCTGGGGCTGTAAGACCGTCCTCTCTGGAACATGCCCACACAACCAGGCAGAACCGGGCTATAGGATACGTATTTAATTATCATAAAGGAAGATACTATGTCCAGGTTCTGACCACAGCTCCTCAACAAAGTTGCCATGGCGTCTCCGTCATTCCTCCCACCAAAGGGACAGTCTGTCCGCTCTCTCTTCCCCAACTAACTGGGGCAGTTCTGGAAGGCCTGAGTAGCCCTTGGAAAGGAAGCCACTTTGCAGAGCCTCCTCATCTCAGGACCCCCTTTTTGGGCTGAAGCAGTTGCCATTGCCTGGCTAGAGGCTCTCGAAGCAGGACATATCCAAGG
The DNA here is from genome assembly GCF_024610735.1 of Ursus americanus. NCBI lineage: Eukaryota > Metazoa > Chordata > Mammalia > Carnivora > Ursidae > Ursus > Ursus americanus. The sequence continues at coordinate 64,364,056 of NC_142132.1, forward strand.
CCCATAGATACAAACCCAGAGATTACACTCTTTCATGTTGTGGCCTGCCGGCCTTGCTGCAGCATATTCCCCCAATTTCCCTCTTTTCCTCTTCAGTATTTTATTTGGTTCCTTTCCCTTCTGTGTGAGCAGTTGGTCCTCACACTCCCCAAGCAGCTTGTAGTTGGTTTGTTACCATCACTGCACATGGTTTCTCTGTTTGCTTCCAGCAGGCACATTAGTTTGGACATACTCGTCACATTGCTGTCAACTTGTTTCTCTGGGCTGTAGGCCACAGTGGCCACTGTTTGGGATTTGGTTTCCCTTTTTTGCTGCTGAAATTGTATCTCTATCACCGTCTGCTCTGAGTACTAGAATGATTCCTCTGCTTTAGCAGAACATTAAAATCAATTTCCAAGAGCATCCTAAAAAGGTAAAGTTCTAACGTCTGCTAATAAAGAATGGCTCCGAACAAAGTGGTCTGGATTAGCCTTGCAAGGGTGAAAATGGCAATGGGCCTGCCTCCAAAATGTTGTATATTACGTGCATGCCCTGCTGGTCTCTGCCTTGGAACCTTTCAAACCACCATCTCGAGAAGTTCAAAGGAAATGTTTTCCACTTCTAGCGCATGCCAGATCCTAGGGGTACTGCCACACAAAATAAACTCTCCTCCAAGTGACTGAAAATGCTATTTCCCCTCAATTGTGGGAAAGCATAAGTAAACGGGACAGCGAGAGATGGAGAAACCAAGAGAGGGAGAATTTGATACATTAACACACGGGAAGCAGCTGTAGTAGCCACAGGGCTGGCTGAAGAACAGCAATCAAAAGAAAAGCACATTCACATTAGGCACACATGCGACACACATTTCAGTATCTCTCCAAGAGATTTATACAACTTACTGTATCTTAAAGACACTTGAAAGCACATCCAAGTTCTTTCTAGGCTAGTGCAGCTGATAAAACATGCGATGGCCCTTGATAATTCATGTATCTTCTAAAAATATATTTCTAAGCTCTTCAATTATGAAAAATGTGTAATTGAGTGCTCCTCTAAGAGTGGTCTATGGACAGGTGTGAATCCAAGAACTGTTTGTGAGCAGAAGCATTTAGAAACTTTTATAATAATTCTATAAAGCCACAACATTTTTATTATATTTTGCAAATGTATTAGTCGAAGAATTTATTTTTTCAAGTGAATTTTAAAAAACTGACTTTTCATCACATATGGTTTGAGAAGCACTGGCATACCACCCATTTTTACATCACCTAGATTTAAGTGTTTTCAACAAACTGGGAGAAATACAGAATAATTCATAGAGAAATACCATTTGAAGAGGATGTAGAATTATGCACCTAGGGGGCGCCTGGGTGGCACAGCGGTTAAGCACCTGCCTTCGGCTCAGGGCGTGATCCTGGCGTTATGGGATCGAGCCCCACATCAGGCTCCTCTGCTATGAGCCTGCTTCTTCCTCTCCCACTCCCCCTGCTTGTGTTCCCTCTCTCGCTGGCTGTCTCTATCTCTGTTAAATAAATAAATAAAATCTTTAAAAAAAAAAAAAAATTATGCACCTAAAGTTTTGCTTTAAATTATTTAACTAGTTTCTCAGTCTTGTTAACTTATTGCCTTAAAAGTAGTGTGACCAAAAGGTAATGGATCCATTTTGCACATTTCCACGTCCTAATACAGAGATATTCCAAAAAGCTTGTATTTACACTAGGCTTATGAAAATGCAAGAGTGATAAGTATTATCCTTATTATTCTCATTACCCTCTTTTCTAACTCAATTCTATGTCCTCTGATATTTTTTCACAAGTCACTTCTTTAAAGACATGTTCATTATATCGGAGTGCCAGATTTAACATTTACGACATGACAGATAAGGCTGTAACTTTCCTTAAAACCACCCTGTCCTCACATTTTCTGATGGGAACAGTTAAGGTAGTTTTATGTGTTTTTAAAAGCTTTTAAATATATAAAGAAAATAATAAGATGGCATTTCCCTTCCACATCTAGGAATTTAACTCAGCTTTGTGAAACAGAAGGTGGTATAACTTTTCATTGTGGAGACTTTTTCAACTTACAGGAATTTATGTAGAGCAACTTCACGGGGCTATTATCAGTGTCAGTTTAGGGTTCTGGCAAAGAAGGGAAACTCAAAGGAAGTGTCACCCACCCACATCTCCAAACTTAAAAAGCTGGAAAACTTTATCCATAGTTACTTTGTATCAAATTGCATCAGCAGTCTGGACAAAGAGTCAATTGTGACTCAGTGAAAATTTTGTTTGAATATATATATATTGTTTTCTAGATGTTTTCTTGAAGTTCTTTAATGTCTAATTCCCACAACCTATTTATTAGGAATTAAGAAGCACTGAACATGGTGGGGTAAGGACCATTTGTTTTCCCTGGCCTTGGAGAAAAAAAAAGGGGGGGGGGCACACACACCAAATTATTGAGCTACTCCTTTTTTTCCTCTTGTAACCCATCCAAGCATTCTATTATGAAGTTGAAACATTTCAGTTACTGTAATTTTTTCCTAAAGGTTCTGTTTCCCACACTGAAATTCTGCTTCCAAAGTCAGATTCAGAATCCAATTCCCAAAATTTGTTCCAAAACACATTCGTGGCCTAACCCTTGAGAAAGAGAACTTTAAGCTCCATTTGCCTCCTTTCAGAATGAGTCAAAGTATTTTAAAAAGCAACAAAAATGTGAAATCCCCTGATGAGGTGTTTTTGAAGTGTCCTGGCCACATCTGTAGGAATGGTAAAATATTATCTAATTCAGTTCACTTTTTAAAGTGAAAACAACTAAACTTAGCACAGATATAGGCAAATGGCTCCTTCTAAAAAAAAAAAAAAGAAAAGAAAAGCTCATTATACACACACAAAGGAAACTGGTATTAAATCCTGGGGGAGTGGTGGGCCCCCCCCCAAAATGGGAATGGGAGAAATTGAGCAGAACCAGGGGGTGAGGATTGAGGTGATCTTAGGGGGAAAAAGTGCCATCTGGAAGTAATGAGAACTCTCTGGGAACGTAACAATTAAACACAAAGTATATGACTATTAGAATTAGCTACTAATCCTCTCCACACGTATTGTGTTCTGGTGAGTCAGAGATTTAAAAGAACCAAAATAAAAAGTAATCAAATGCAGTACAGATTTCTGTACAAACTGTGAGGCCCTCGACCCTTCACCTTCAGGAAAGTGTTCTGACTTCAACCTTATCAGTCTGGAGGCAGGCGGCTGAGCCTGGGGTTTACAGTGCTCCTTATGACTCATGATCTGGCACGAGAAATGGGCTTCCCCTGCCGACGCAAAAGGCAGATAACAGGGTGACAATCCCTGATGGGCAAAGAAATGCCCAGGCAGGGAAAGGAACAACCAGTTCGTATGATAGTAGCTTCTGTTCACCCACTGCTCACTCTGTGCAATGATTATGTGCGATGATTTATTTAAGGCTCCTTGAACCTTTCAACCATTCTAGGAGGTGGGTAGTAAGTCCATTTTACAGAGGAGGATTCTGTGACACAGAAGAATTTTCCTGAGATCTAAAGACAAGATCTAAACGCATGTTGGTCAAACTACAAATTCGAATTTCTTCATTTCTCAGCCGATTACCTGAAAGTTATCTGAATGGCTGTTGGAGATGAGGAAAGGAAACTGCTTACCTGGAGCAGAATTGTAGGAGAAAACAGAATCATGGCCTCTGGTGATAAATGGAGTTATATAATATTGAATAAATATCAGTTTATTATCAAAATGACGTTAAATTTAGCACATTAACATATTTGAATATGTATAATTAATAAGTACTCAAGAAAAGGACAAATCCTGAGCTAATTAAGCAATGTATGCCAAGATTTACATAGGCAGGACAGTGAAGGTCCCTCGGAAACTTGGAAATCTAAGGAGACTCCACTTATTACATTGTCCAATGTCTTTTGGGAAGTCTATTTTTGGAATTAATTTCCAAGTATTATTACATTTTTCCAGTTGTACCGAAATATAATTGACATACATCACTGTATAAATTTAAAGTATACAGAATAATGGTTTAACTTATATATACTATAAAATGATTACCACAACAATTTTTGTTAGCATCCAACATCTCATAGAGATACAATAAAATGAAAAAAAATTTTTTTTTCCTTGGGATGAGAACTCGTAGGATTTACTCTCTTAACAACATATATGTGTATATAATACAGCAGAGCTAACTATAGTCTTTATGTCATACCTTACATTCCAAGTACTTATTTAATTTTATAACTGAAAGGTTGTACTTCTTAACCACCTTCTCCAATTTCCATACCATCCACCCTCCAGATCTGGTAACCACAAATATGATCTCTTTTTCTATAACTGTATTTTTTAAAAAATTAGATTCCACATATAAGTGATATCATGCAGTGTTTGTCTCTGTCTGGTTGATTTCACTTAACATAATGCCCTCAAGGTCCATCTCATGTTGCTGCAAATGGCAGAATTTCCTTGTGTTTTTTTTTATAGCCAAATAATAATCCTCTGTGTGTGTGTGTGTGTGTGTGTGTGTGTGTGTGTGTGTGTGTGTCACATCTTCTTTATCCATTCATCCACCAATGGACACTTAGGTTGTTTCCATGTCTTGGCTATTGTAAATAATGCTGTTATAAACATGAGGGTACAGATAACATTTTGTGTTACTGTTTTCATTTCATTTGGATATATTCCCAGAAGACGAATTGCTGGGTCATATGGTAGTTCTTTTTTTAATTTTTTACTAATTATTTGCTAATTTTCCTCTGTATTGTTTTCCATAGTGGTTTTATCAGTTCACAATCCCACCAACAGTGCAAATACATCGTTGCCAACATTTGTTTTCTCTTGGCTGTTTCCCCCCAAGTATTTATTATTATTATTTTCCCCCAAGTATTTATTGTTATTATTATTATTATTATTATTATTATTATTATTATTATGGTACAATTGATGTGATATAGTCATATCTCAGAGATACTGTGGTTAAGTTTCAGGCCACTAAAGTAAAGTGAATATCATAAGAAAGTAAGTTAAATGAATTTTTTGGTTTCTAGTGCATACAAAAGTTATGTTTACATAACTACACTGTAGTCCATTAAGTGTATGATATCATTATGTCTAAAAAAACCGGGGCGCCTGGGTGGCTCAGTCGTTAAGCGTCTGCCTTTGGCTCAGGGCATGATCCCGGCGTTCTGGGATCGAGCCCCACATCAGGCTCCTCCGCTGGAAGCCTGCTTCTTCCTCTCCCAGCCCCCTGCTTGTGTTCCCTCTCTCGCTGGCTGTCTCTCTCTCTCTGTCAAATAAATAAATAAAATCTTAAAAAAAAAAACCCAATGTATGTATCTTCATTAAAAAATACTTTATTGCTAAAAAATGCTAACCATCATCTGAGCTTTCAGTGAGTCAGAATCTTTTGCTGGTAGAGGGTTTAGCCTCAGTGTTGATGGCTGCTGACTAATCAGGGTGGTGGTTGCTGAAAATTGGAGCGACTGTGGCAATTTCTTAAGACAATGATGAAGTTTGTCACATCAATTGACTCTTTTTTCCCACAAATAATTTTTCTTTAACATCTGATGTTCAATAGCCTTATACTCACAGAACATTTTCAAATTTGGAGTCAATCCTCTCAAACCCTGCTGCTGCATATCAACTAAGTCTATACGATATCCTAAACCCTCTGTTATCACTTCAACCATCTTCACAGCATCTCCACCAGGAATCGATTCCATCTCAGGAAACCCCTTTCTTTGCTCATCAATAGGAAGCAACCCCTCAACCATTGAAGTTTTAAGACTGCGTAAGATTGCAGCATTTCTGTCACATCTTCAGGCTCCACTCGACTTCTAATTCTCTTGCTGTTTCCACATCTCCAGTTAGACAAATATAATATCTACTAACTAAATTCACTGTCTTTTATGGGCATAGTTCATGGCACCCCAAAACAATGATAATAGTAAAATAAAAAATCACCGATCACAGATCACAATAACAAATAGAGCAATAATGAAAACTTCAAATACTGAGAGAATTACCAAAATGTGATATAGACACACAAAGTGAGCAAATGTTGTAGGAAAACTGGCACCAAAACACTTGCTTGACCCAGGGCTGGCACAACCTTCAATTTGTTTTAAAAAAAAGTACCTGTGAAGTGCAGTTAAGCAAAGTGCAATAAAACTCAGTATGGGGGCGCCTGGGTGGCACAGCGGTTAAGCGTCTGACTTCGGCTCAGGGCGTGATCCCGGCGTCATGGGATCGAGCCCCACATCAGGCTCTTCGGCTATGAGCCTGCTTCTTCCTCTCCCACTCCCCCTGCTTGTGTTCCCTCTCTCGCTGGCTGTCTCTATCTCTGTCGAATAAATAAATAAAATCTTTAAAAAAAATAAAAAATAAAAAATAAAAAAATAAAACTCAGTATGCATATATTAGTTCTGAATGTACAATAGTGATTTGACATTTGCATATACTGTGAAATGATCACTACAGAAAGTCAGGTTACCTCTTGCTGATACGCAAAATTAAGTCAATATTATTTATTACATTCCTCATGCTGTATATTACATCCCTATGACTTATTCATTTTATAACTGGAAGTTTGTAATTCTTGATCCCCTACACTCATTTCACATTCCACATAACCCCCCTCCTTTATGGCAACCACCACTCTGCTTTTTGTATCTACGAGTCTGGGTTTGTTTTGTTTGTATGCTTTATATTTTAGATTCTACATATAAGTGAAATCACATAGTATTTGTCTTTATCTGATTTATATCACGTACCATGAGCCCTCAGATCTATCCATGTTGTTGCAAATGGCAAGAGTTCATTCTTTTTTATGGCTGAGTAGTATTCCATTGAATACATATACCGCCTCTTCTTTATCCATTCATCACTCAGTAGACACTCAAGCTGCTTCCACATCTTGGTTATTGTAAGTAATGCTACAAGGAACACAGGGCTGCATGTATCCTTTCAGGTGAGTGTATTTTCTTCAGATGCTACCCAGTAGTGGAGTTGCTGGATCATATGGTAAAATTTTTAATTTTTTTGAAGAACTTCCAAATGGTGTTCCATAGTGGCTGCATCAATTTACATGTCCACCAACAGCACAGGAGGATTCCCTTTTCTCCACATCCTCACCAACACTCTTTTGATAATAGTCATTCTGACAGATGTGAGGCGTTACTTCATTTTGGTTTTGATTTGCATTTCCCAAATGATCAGTGATGTTGAGCATCTATTGATGTGTCTGTTGGCCTCTCTAGGTCTTCTCTGGAAATGTGTCTATTCAGATTCTCTGCCCATTTTTTTTAAAGATTTTATTTATTTATTCGACAGAGATAGAGACAGCCAGCGAGAGAGGGAACACAAGCAGGGGGAGTGGGAGAGGAAGAAGCAGGCTCATAGCGGAGGAGCCTGATGTGGGACTAGATCCCATAACGCCAGGATCACGCCCTGAGCCAAAGGCAGATGCTTAACCGCTGTGCCACCCAGGCGCCCCCTCTGCCCATTTTTTAATTGGATTGTTTGGTTTCTTGTTACTGAGTTGTGTGAATTCTTTATATATTTTGGGTATTAACCTCTTATCAGATGTATCATTTGCAAGTATCTTCTCCCACGCAGTGATTGTCTCTTCATTTTCTTGATGGTTGCCTTTGCTGTGCAAAAGCTTCTTAGTTTGATGTAGTCACATGTTTTTATTTTTGCTTTAATTTCCCTTGCCTTTGCTGTTAGATGCAAAAAACCACCACTAAGACCAACATCAAGTTGCTTACTGCCTGTTTTATTTTAGGAGTTTTATGATTTTGGGTCTTATGTTCACATCTTTATTTTGAGTTAATTTTTGTATATGATGTAAGAATGTAGTCCAGTTTCATTCTTTTGCATATGGATATCCAGTTTTCCTAACACCATTTATCAAAGAGACTGTCCTTTCCTCATTGTATATTCTTGCCTTTTTCGTTGTAAATTAATTGACCATATATGTATGTGTTTATTTCTGGGCTTTCTATTCCATTTTGTGATCTACATTTCTCTTTTTGTGCCAATACCCTGCTGTTTTGATTACTATAGCTTTGTAGTATAGTTTGAAATCAGGGAGCATGATGTCTCTGGCTTTGTTCTTTCTCAACATTGCTTTGGCTATTCAGGGTCTTTTTGGTTCCATTCAAATTTTAGTATTGTTTACTAGAGTTCTGTGAAAAATGACATTGGAATTTTGATAAGGATTGCATTGAATCTGTAGATTGCTTTGAGTAGGATGAATATTTTAACAACTTTAATATTTCTGATCTATGAGCACAGTATATCTTTCCATTTATTTGTGTCCTCTTCAATGTTTTCCATCAGTGTCTTATAGTTTTCAGAGTACAAGTCTTCCATTTCATTGGTAAAATTTATGTTTAAGCATTTTGTTCTTTTTGATAGTTTGCAAATGGAATTGTTTTCTTAATTTGTCTGATAGTTTATTATGAGTGTATAGAAATGCAACAGATTTCTGTATATTAATTTTGTATCCTACAAATAACTCAATTCATTTATTAGATTTTTTTTTTAAGATTTTATTTACTTGAGACCGAGAAAGAACGAGGAGGGGATAAGGGCAGAGGGAGAGGGAGATGCAGATTCCTCGCTCAGCAGGGAGCCTGACACAGGGCTCGATCGCAGGACCCCAGGATCACGACCTGAGCTGAAGGCAGATGTTTGTTTGTTTTTTTAAAAGATTTTATTTATTTATTTGAGAGAGAGAGAGTGCAGAGCAACAGAGAGAGAGAGCGCATGTGCGTGAGTGGGGGTGGGGAGGGGAAGAAGCAGGCTCCCCACTGAGCAGGGAGCCTGATGCAGGGCTTGATCCCAGGGTCCTGACCTGAGCCAAAGGCAGATGCTTAACTGACCAAGCCAGCAGGTGCCCCATGAAGACAGATGCTTAACTACGGAGCCACCCAGGTGCCCCTCATTTATTAGTTCTAATAGTTTTTTGGTGGAGTCTTTAGGATTTTCTATATACAGTACTAGGTCATCTGCAAATAGTGAAAGTTTTACTTTTTGCTTACCAATTTAGATTCCCTTAATTTCTTCGTCCTGTCTGATGCTGTAGCTAAGACTTCCTATATTCTTCCTATTTGATAAAAGTGGCAAAGGTGGACATCCTTGTCTTGTTCCTGATCTTAGGGAAGAGGCTTTCAGTTTTTCACCATTGAGTATTTAGTTAGCAGTGGATTGGTCATACATGGTTTTTATTTTGTTGTGATATATTTTTCATCACATATGGATTTTGAATTTAGTCAAATGCTTTTTCTTCATTATTCAATAATCATATGATATTTATTCTTTATTTTGTTAATGTGATGTATCACATTGATTTATGTATATTGAACCATCCTTGCATTCCTAGAATAAATTCCACTTAATCATGGTATATTATCCTTTTAATGTTGAATTAAAAAAAGAATATTGTTGAATTAAGTTTGTTAATATTTTGTTGAGGATTCTTTGCATCTATGTTCATCAGGGATTTTGGCCTATAATTTTCTTTTTTTTTTTTGTAGTGTCTTTGGTTTTGGTATGAGGGTAATGCTGACATTGTAGAATGAATTTGGAAGCATTCTTTCCTTTTCAATTTTTTTGAATAGCTTGAGAAAAATAGGTATTAACTATTCTTTAAATGTTTAGAAGAATGTATCTGTGAAGCTTTCACGTCCTGGATTTTTATTAGTTGTTGTTGGCTTTTTGTTTGTTTGTTTGTTTGTTTTAATAACTGATTCCACTTCATTACCAGTAATCAGTCTGTTTAGATTTTCTATTTCTTCCTAATTCAGTCCCAGCATATTGTATGTTTCCAGGGATTTATCCATTTCTTCTAAGTTGTCTAGCTTGTTGGTGTATGATTTTTTATAATCATTACTTATAATCCTTTGTATTTCTGTGGTGTCAGTTTTTAACTTCTTTTTTTTTTCATTTCTGATTTTATTTATTTGTAACCTCTTTTTTTTTTTCTTGATGAGTTTGGCTAAAGATTTATCAACTTTGCTTATCTTTTCAATGAACCATATCTTAAGTTTGTTGATCTTTACTATTTTTTTTTTTTAGTCTATATAGCATTTATTTCTTCTCTGATCTTTATTATTTCATTCTTTCTGCTAACTTTAGGTTTTATTTGCTTTTCTTTTTCTAGATACTTTAAGTAAAAGCTTAAATTGTTTGGGATTTTTCTTGTTTTTTGATGTAGGCCTCTATCACTATTAACTTCCTTCTTAGAACAAATTTTGCTGTGTCCCATTGATTTTGGAATGTTGTATTTCCATTTTCACTCGTCTCCAGGTGTATTTTTATTTCCTCTTTGATTTATTCATTGACCCATTGATTGTTTAGTAGCATGTTGTTTAGCTTCCACCTGTTTATGGATTTTTCTCACCAGGTTTTTTCTTGTAGTTGATTTCTAATTTCATACTATTGTGGTTAGAAAAGAAACTTGATATGAATTCAATCTTAAATTTATCAAGACTTGTTTTATGGCCTAACATGTGATCTATCCTGGAGAATGTTCCATGTGCACTTAAGAAGACTGTGTATTCTGCTGTTTTGGGGTGGAATGTTCTATATATATCTATTAAGTCCATCTGGTCTAATATGTTGTTTAAGACTGATATTCGCTTATTGATTTTCTGTCTGGATGATCTATCCATTGATGTAAGTAGGGTGTTAATATCCCCTACTATTATTATATTGCTGTCAATTTCTCCTTTTCGGTCTGTTAATATTTATTTTATATATTTTGGTCCTCCTGTGTTAGGGATATATATATATATATATATATATATATATATATATATATATATATATATATATATATATATATTATACCTTCTTGTTGTGTTGACCCTTTTATCATTATGTAGTACCCCTATTTGTTTTTTATTATAGTCTTTGTTTTAAAGCCTGTTTAGTCTGATAGGAATATAGCTTCAACAGCTTCATCACTGTTTGCATGGAATATCTTTCTGCATCTCTTCACTTTTAGTCTGTGTGTGTCTTCTGATGAGTCTCTTGTAGGCAGTATATAGATGTTTCTTGCTTTTTATCCATTCAGCCGCTCTTTGTCTTTTGATTGGCAAATTTAGTCCATTTAAAGTAATTATTGTTACATAGGTCTTATTGTCATTTTGTTGTTTTCTGGCTGCTTTTGTAGTTCCCTTCTGTTTCTGCTCTTCTTTCTTTCTTCTCTTCTCTCATCCCTTGATGACTTTCTTTACTGTTATGTTTAGATATTTTTCTCATTTTCTTTTATGTGTTTATTTCTTAATTTTTATTTTTTTAAAAGATTTTATTTATTTATTTGGCAGAGAGAGTGAGTCCATGAGCAGAGGGAGGGGCAGAAGGAGAGGGAGAAGCAGGCTCCCCACTGAGCAGGGAGACTGACTCAGGGCTCAATCACAGAACCCTGGGATCATGACCTGAGCTGAAGGCAGACGCTTAACTGACTGAGCCCTTTTTGTATGTTTAATGTAAATTTTTGTTTTGTGGTTTGCAAAGTTCACATATATCATCCTATGTGAGTCAATTTTGATAGTAACTAAAATTTGAATACATTCCAAAACTTCACATTTGTATTCCCCCACGAACATTTTATGTTTTTGATGTCACTTTTTACATCTTTTTGATATATCCCTTAACTAATTATTATAGTTTTAACTTTATTACTTTTTTCTTTTAACCTTCATAGTACCTTTATAAATGATTAGTCTACTATCTTTGCTATATATTACATAATATTATAATATATAATATATATATTACCTTTTCCAAAGAGGTTTCCTACTTTCATATTTTCTTGTTATTTATTGGACGTATTACTTTTCGGCCTTAAAGAAGTTCCCTTAGCCCGTCTTTCTTTCTTTCTCTTTCTCTTTCTTTCTTTCTTTCTTTCTTTCTCTTTCTTTCTTTCCTCTTTTCTTTTCTTTTCAGATTCATTTATTTTAGAGAGAACATGAGAGTGATGGCAGGGGCATAGGGGCAGAGGGAGAGGGAGAAAGAGAGACTCTCAAGCAGACTCCCCGCTGAGCATGGAGCCTGACGCAATACTCAAACACATGACCCTGAGATCATGACCTAGCCAAAATCAAGAGTCTGATCCCCAACCAACCAGCCATCCAGGTGCCCCCCCCCATTTACATTTCTTATAAAGCCAGTTTAGTAGTGATGAATTCCTTTCACTTTTGCTTATCTGGAAACTTTTATCTTCCCCTCAATTCAGAATGATAATCTTGATGGGTAAAAAACTCTTCATTTGAAGTTTTTTGTTTTTTGTTTTTTTTTCCTTTCAGCACTTTGAGTATGTCATGCCACTCACTTCTGGCCTGCAGAGACTCTACTTAGAAATCTGCTAATAGCCTTATGGGATTTCCCTTGTACATAACAATTTGTTTTTCTCTTGCTGCTTTTAAGATTCTCTATCTTTAATTTTTGACATTTTAATTATATCTTGATGTTACTTTCTTTGGGTTCATCTTTTTTGGAACTCTTGGGGATTTGTGGAAATGGATGTATGTTTTCTTCTCTAGGTTAGGGAAAATCTTAACCATTATTTCTTCATCTGTTTTCTGCACCTTTATCTCTCTTTTTCTGCGACCCCTAATGCAGATGTTATTCCACTTGATGTTGTCCTATAGGTTCCTTAAGTTATTATTTTATTATGATTATGATTATTTAGGTCTTTTTTCTGCTCTATCTGCATAAATTCCATTGCTTGCTCTCTAATCAGTTCTTCTGCTTCATCCAGTCTGCTGTTGAACCCCGCTGGTGTGTTTTTCAGTTGTTATTTTATTCTTCAGCTCTGTGACTTCTCTTTGGTATTTTCTTTATATTTTCTGTCTTGTTGGTCACCTGTTCTCCCAATTTTCATGAGCATTTTTATAACCATTACTTTGAGTTCTTTATCAGGTACATTACTTATTTCCATAGCATTAAGGTCTTTTTCTGAGGTTTTGACTTTTTCTTTCATTTGGAACATATTTCTCTGTTTTCTCATTTTTGTTTGACTCTCTGTTTTCATTTTTATGTATTACATGAAACAACCAACTCTCTTGGTCTTGAAGGAATGGCCTTGTGTTAGTAATAAATCTTCTCATTCAACCTTGCTTTTGGTTGTTTTTGAATCTTTGTGATTGTCTGAACTGTATAATTTATTCTTGATATATCCTTATGGCTGAGGGTGTACCAAGACCTGTCAGTGTTCCAAGGGGCAGAATCTCATTTAGCACCTGGTTTCAGGGTAATTGGAAGCCAGACCCTTAGGCAGCAGGTTTAAAGTATGCAAATATATACAGTCCTGGAGGCTGCAACTGAAATTCCTGCTGGCCTCTAGACCAGGAGATCATGAAGTATCCCCTGGGTAGCAGTTGCAAAACTCTGGGCCCCGGATGAGTGTATAAACATTTCTGGGAGGTCTCATTGAGCTGTAGTGAGTCCAGGAGAGTACAACAATGGTGTCTCCCTATCTACATTCCCTGGGAGCACCTCCATATCCTCTAGATGTGTTGGAAACCTGAAGTCTGTCCTTCAGGCTAAAGTTCCAGGCTAAGTAAATAGTCCTCTTCACAGGTTGATTCGAGTTGTGTTTCAGTCTGCTGTGTGTGCAGTGCCCTTGGCAGGGGAGGGTGTCTTTCTGATTGTTGCATTCCTGTGAATCTCAGGAATGCCAGCTCCCTTGGCCACCAGGGCCAGGCAGTAATGGGACATCTGTGGGTGGATTTTGCAAACCCACTGGCTTTAGCTAAGCAGCTGGAGAGTGTAGGGGGAGGGACTTCCTGGCTGGCTACAGAAAGGCAGTGGGAAAATATCTTGACTGCACTATCTATGGGCTTCAGGAATGTAGCAGGAAAGTGCCTTGTTTGTGTGTACATGCCAGCTTGAGGCTAGGGGCAGGCGAATGCCATGACCACTCACACTCATCAGCCTGAGCCAGAGAGTTGTGGGAATGTCACAACCACTTGTGTTTGTAGACTTTAGCTAGGGAGTGGGAGAATATACCACAACCATGCACCACTGCCCCAGCCAGGGAGCAGAGTGCAGCAACTGCTCTTTCATGTTTTAACCAAGCAGCAAGATAGCACCATGACCTCTCACCCCTGCCTATCTTAGCAAGCAGCAGGGGAATTCTGTGTCTGAACTTGCCAATTCATGCTAGCAGGGTAGGTGCAGAGTGCAAAAATGGCATCCACCAATGCCTCTGTATCCAGAGAGATGATCAACTGTTCCCTGCCCCTGCAGCAGATGCTTTTAGACTAACAAATAAATCTCCTTCAAATAGTGTCTAAGAGTTTTTCAAACTGCTGTTTTTTTACTGGGTCTCTGGGCAAGTGAGACTACACATTATCCCTTTAAAAGGGGATCTGTTTTCTATAGCACTTTGGGTCCCTTATACAACATCCCCATTGGTTTTCTAAGCCAGATGTTTTGGGGTCTTGTTTCTTTGGTATAGATCCCAGGAGTTGGGATGCCTGATGTGGGATGCCAACCTCTTGTTCCTCTGGGAGAAGCACCAGACTGGTGATATCTGTTCCTATTTTGTGTCGCCAAACCAGGGGCGGGGTTTTTGGTGACATTGCGTCTCTGCCTCTCTTATCTATTTCAGTGTGGTCTTTTTATCCTTTGTTATAGAGAAATAGTTCTTTTAATTTTCAGTTCTCTTTCAGAAGGAAATGAGCCATAGATTTGGTGTGTCTGTGGGAAGAGTTGAGTTCAGAATCTCCCTATACTGACATCTTATGGAAGTCATCTTTTGTCTTTTTGAAGATGGACATTTTAACAGACCTGAGGTAACATCTCATTGTGGCTTTGATTTGCATTTTCCTAATGACTGGAGATGTTGAGCATCTTGTATACCCTTTGGCCATTTATATATCTTTTTTGGAAAAGGTATCTATTCGATCTTTTGTCCTATTTTAATTGGATTCTTTGGTAGTGGTGGTCTTTGTTATTGAGTCATATGAGTTCTTTATATATATTGAATACTAACCTCTTATCAGGCATATGGTTCGCAAATATTTTTTTCCCATTCTGTAGGTTTCTTTTTACTTTGCTTTGGCTACACAGAAACTTTTTAGTTCAATGTAGTCCCATTTGTTTATTTTTGGTTTTGTTGTTGTGCTGTGCTGACACTTAAAGGTGTCATATCCCAAATATCGTTGCCAAGACCCATGCCAACAAACTTTTTTCCTATAATTCCTTCTGGGAGTTTCATGGTCTTAGGTCGTACATTTAAGTCTGTAGTCCATTTTCAGTTAATTTTTGTGAGTGGTATAAAATAAGGATCTAGTTTCATTCTTTTACTATGAATAGCTAGTTTTCTAAAGCACTGTTTATTAAACAGAATGTCTATTATCCACTGAGTATTTTTGGTTCCCTTATAAATGTTAGTTGGTTATATATGCTTAGGTTTATTTCTAGGCTCTCAGTTCTGTTCCATTGATCTATATTATGTTTTTACCCAGGACCATACTGTTTTGATTACTATAGTTTTTATAGCTTGAAATCAGAAAGTGTGATGCCTCCCTCCTACTGTATTCTGTTTTCTCAAAATTGCTTTGGCTTTTTGGGTTTTTTTGTTTGTTTTGTTGTTATTTCATTTAAATGTTTGGATTGTTTTTTCTGTCTTTGTAAATAATGTTATTGGAATCTTGATAAGAATTACATTGAATCTATAGATGTCTTTTGGTAGTATTGACATTTAACAATATTAATTCTTCCAACCCATGAACACAGGATACCTTTCCATTTATTTGTGTCTTTGACTTCATCAATGCCCTATAGTTTTCAGACTAGAGAGTTTTACCTCCTTGGTTAAGTCTATTCCTATGTATTTTATTGCTCTTGATACTATTGTAAATAAGATCCTTTTCTTTATTTCTTTTTTTGATAATTTGTTGCATGTATGTAGAAACACTACTGGTATTCATATATGAAATTTGTATCCTGCAATTTTACTGAATTTATTGATCAGATCTAAGTTTTGGGTGAAGTCTTTAGAATTTTCTAAATATAAAATCATTTCATCTGCATATAGAGACAATTTTATTTCTTCCTTTCCAATACTGGTACTTTTTATTTCTTTTTTCTTGCCTGATTGCTTTGACAAAGACTTTTAGTACTTTGTTGAATAGGAGTGGTACAAGTGGGCACCCTAGTCTTGTTCTTGATCCTAAAGGAAAAGCTTTCAACCTTTCACCATTGAGTAGGATGCTAGTATGATACTATAAATGACCTTTATTATTTAGAAGTACGTTCCTTTTACACATAATTTGTTGAATTTTTATCATGAATCAATGTTGAATTTTGTCAAATGCTTTTTCTGCATCTATTGAAATGAATATATGGTTTTTTTCCTTCATTCAATTAATGCGATGTATCATATTGATTGATTTGCATATTTTGAAATATCCTTGAATCCCAGATATAAATCACACTTGATCATGGTGACTGAACCTTTAATTATGCTGCTGAATTGAGTTTGCTGGTATTTTATTGAAAAATCTTGCATGTATATTTATCAGAATGTTGGCCTGAATTTTTCTTTTGGTGAGTTTCCTTTTCTGGCTTTGATATCATGTAATGCTGACCTTGTAAAATCAGTCTGGGAGTGTTCCCTCCTCTTTGATATTTTGGAACAGCTTGAGAAGGATAAGGATTGGCACTAATTCTTTAAATATTTGGTAAAATTCACCAGTGAACCGGTTGGTCCTGGGCTTTTCTTCATTGGGAGATTTTTTATTATTCCTTACTGTAATTAGTCTATTCTAATTTTCTATTTCTTCCTGATTCAGTCTTGGTAGTTTATATATTTCTAAGAACTTTTCTAATTTTTCTAGATTGTCCAATTTCCTGGGGTATAGTTGTTCATAATAGCCTTTTATAATTCTTTGTATTTCTGTAGTGTCAGTTGTAATATCTCCTTTTTCATTTATCATTTTGTTGATTTGGGACTTCTCTCTTTTTTTCTTGGTTAGTCCAGATACAGGTTTGTGAATTTGTCTATCTTTTCAAAAATTCTTAGTCAATCTTTTCTATTCCTGTTCTCTGTTTCTTTTATCTCTCCTCTTTTAATATTTCCTTCCTTCTGCTAACTATGGGCTCAATTTGTTCTTCACTTTCCAGTTCCTTAAAGCATAGAATTAGATTTTTTATTTAGGGTCTTTCTTGCTTTTTAATGTAGGTGTTTATTACTATGATTTCTCTGAGAACTGCTTTTGCTGCCTACTGTAAATTTTGTATGTTGTGTTTCCATTTTTGTTTGTCTTAAGATATTGTTATTTCCCTTTTAATTTCTTCTTTGATTCGTTGGTTCAAAATGAAGTTGTTTAATTTCCACAAATTCATGAATTTTTGTTTTTCTCTTCTTTTTGACTTTATTGTAATTAGAGAAGATACTTAGTATGATTTCAATTTTCTTGAATTTGCTAAGACTTGTTTTGTACCTTGACATATGATCTATTCTAGGAAAAGTTTCGATGTGCGCTTCAAAAGAACATATGTTCTGCTGTCATTGGATAGAATGTTCTGGATATATCTGTTAGATGCTTTTGGTCTACACTGTTGTTCAAATCCACAGTTTCCTTATTGATTCTCTGTCTGATCTATCCATTATTGAGAGTGGGGTATTAAAGTCCCCAACTATTATTGTATTGCTATTTCTCTTTTTAGCTCTGTTAGTTTTTGCTTTATATATTTAGATGCTCTTATTTGGGTACATAAATATTCACAATAGTTATATCTTCATGTGGATTGAACCCCACATCATTACTTAAGGACCCTCTTTGTCTCTTTTTCACATTTTTATTTTTTTAAGATTTATTTATTTATTTATTTATTTATTTATTTATTTATTTATTTTACAGCACAAGCAGGGGAGCAGCAGGCAGAGGGAGAGGGAGAAGCAGGCTCCCCGTTGAGCAGAGAGCCCACTGTGGGATCAGGACCTGAGCCAAAGGCAGAAGCTTAACCAACTGAGCCACCCAGGAGCCCTTCTTTTTAGAATTTTTAAAGTCTATTTTTTTCTAATATAAATATAGATTTTTTGTTTGTTTGTTTACCATTTGCTTCAATTATTTCTTCCTTTCCCTTCACTCTCAGACTCTATGTATATTTAAGGTTAAAGTAAGTCTCTTGCAGGCAGCATATCCTTGGATTTTCTTTTTTTATCCATTCAGCATTCTATGTCTTTTGATTGGAAAATCTGATCCATTGACATTTAATGAATTATTAATAAGTAAGCACTCATTGCCATTTTGTTCATTGTTTTCTGGTTGTTTGGTTCTTTGTTTTTTCATTATTCTTCCTTTCTTACTCTGCTGTCTTTTTGTGTGTGTGTTTGATGTTATGTGGTATCAGTATCCTTTGACTCTTTTTACCATGATCTTTTGTGTAATTACTACAGGTTTTTCCCTTAAATAAAATCTTAAAATCTTAACACCCTTTTTAAACTAATGACAACTTTGATAGAATTCTGTAGCACTTTTTATTTATTTTTACACTTTTACTTCTCTCCTCACATTTTACATTATTGATATTAAAACTTACATATTTTTATATTGTGCAACTCATTTTTATAGTTATGATTTTCACTACTTTTGTTTTATAACTACTAAAGTTCTTAGTAACTTATGCACCACCATTACCATAGTACAGAATCGACTACTGTAGTACACGATCTAACTTTGATAGTATACCTATCATTGGCACTGTAACTTTATACTGCCTTATTATGTTTTTACGATGTTAATTAGCATCCTTTTATTTCTACTCAAAGACCTCCCTTTAGCAGGACTAGTGGTGATGAATTACCACAGCTTTTACTTGTTCAGGAAAGTTTTTATCCCTCCTCAAGGACGGCTTAGCAAGTATAGCATTTTTGGTTGACAGCTTCCCCCCCACCCCCTTCCCCCAACATTTAATATGTCCTCCCATTCTTATCTGGCCTATTAAATTTCTGTTAAGAAATCTGCCAATAATCTTATGGGGTTTCCCTGTATATAACTTTTCCTTTTTCTCTTGCTTCTTTTAAAATTGTCTTTGACTTTTTTTTTTTTAAAGATTTTATTTATTTATTTATTCGACAGAGATAGAGACAGCCAGCGAGAGAGGGAACACAAGCAGGGGGAGTGGGAGAGGAAGAAGCAGGCTCATAGCAGAAGAGCCTGATGTGGGGCTCAATCCCATAATGCCAGGATCACGCCCTGAGCCGAAGGCAGACGCTTAACCGCTGTGCCACCCAGGCGCCCCTGTCTTTGACTTTTAACTACGTAATTATAATGTCTCAGTTTGACCTACTCGGAGTCTTTGGGCCTCCTGGATCTGGATGTCTAATTATCTCTCCTCCTTGGAAAAGTTCCAGCTATTATTTCTTTAAATATACTTTCTGTTCCTTTCTCATTTTCTCCACCTTCTGCAATTCCCATGTGTTTTTGTTGTTATTGTGTTAATATTGTTTTTATTATGTTCCATAGGTCCTGTAAGCTTTCTTCACTCTTTTTTATTCTTTTTGCTGCTCTGACTTGATAATTTCAAATGTCCTATCTTCCGGGTCTCTGATTATTTCTTCTATATAGTCGAGTCTCCCTTTTTTTTGTTTTTGTTTTTTTTTTGTTTTGTTTTGTTTTCTTCTGTTGAGTCTTCCTTTCAATCTCTTTATTGAATTCTTTAGTTATTGTACTTTTCAGCTCTAAGATTTGTTTTTTTATAGTTACTATTTCTTTGTTGAACATCTTATTTTGTGTATTATTTTCCTAATTTTGCTTAACTGCGTTATTCTAGTTCATTAAACTCCTTTAAGAGGATTATTCTGAATTCTTTGCCTAACAGTTCATTGATTTCCATTTCCCTATGTTTCCATTTCCTTCAGTTATTAGTTTCAGCTTTCAGTTTCATTTGGTGGTGTCATATTTACCTGATTTTTGTGATCCTTGCATTGGTATATAAGTTGTCTCCTCTTTCAGACTTCACAGGTTCACTTTGCAGAGACAGTACTTTACCAGTCAGCTAAATTTGGGTTTCTGGACATATCTGCTGGGGTAACATTCTTGGACAATGGGGCCTCCCATGAGGGTCTATCTGGGGGCAAGGTAACTGAGCTCTATCAGTGCTGGGGTGGTGTGACACTGGCTGAAAACAGCTGACTAGGACTGCTGACTTCATTCCCTGCCCAAATGAAACTGTGGGACGGGCTCCACAGTTGCCTTTGTTTCTGATCAGGCCTACCTAATAGTGAGAACTGGGTGCTATACTCAGCAGTAGATGGGGCTATGAAAAGAGCTCCCCTTCCCTGGGAGGGCATGCAGACCAGAGTCTGCATGGCTTGTTGTTTGGGCACCTGAATCAGGCAAGAGTGTACAACGAATATCCTGGTTAGTGAGGTCACCGATTTTGGTCTACAGATGGGGAGTACCACAGGCTATGCTTTCTGTTCAAGTGCCACTGTAAGTAGGGCTGGTGGAGGGCATATACAACTTCCAAAAATTCTGATAAGGTTCCCTGGTCAGGCAGGTTGAAGGCTGTATTCAAAAATAATTGGGGCTGGGGCGCCTGGCTGGTTCAGTCAGTTAAGCATTTGCTTTCAGCTCATGATCCCAGGGTCCTGGGATCAAGCGCTGTGCCAGGTTCTCTGCTCAGTGGGGAGCGTGCTTCTCCTTCTCCCTCTGCCTCTCTGCCTACTTATGCTCTGTCAAATAAATAAATAAAACCTTAAAAAAAATTGGGGCTATGGATTTGTTTCCCTTTCCTGGGCACAGCAGGAGAAACAGCTCCAATACCACTAAGGTTCTGTTTGTGGTATTGATGCAAGCCAACCCATTCCTCAAGTTTCCTGGCCAAACAGGGCTACTCTTCTTTGGGGGCAATCAGTTCTTCCCTTTCACCTCAGCTTGCATGTTACACAGGAACTTCCAGGTGTTCTGTCAGCCCTGCCTGTCATATGGGGCTGGGGACTATGTTCCACAGAGGATGTGGGGTGGGGGGGGATGACACAGCTCTCCTGGCTGGGTGCAGGAAGACTGACTCCTGGGTTGCCAAAACTCTGTTTGAAAATGCAAATCTGGTAGGTTTGTACCCTACCATGGTGTGAATACACCTGGTCAGATTGCATCACCTACTTGGTTCTGTAGATTTACAAAGTCAACTCTTGCTTGGGCCTGCAGGTAGAAATGTGGTCTGCTAAGATTTGAGTGTTGGTTGCTGGAAGCCCATCCCCTTCTCCATCATAATCAGATTCCCATTATCCCCATGGAGCAAGATCCGAATAGGTGCTCCTACAGAGCAAGCCACTACCCTTAGGGGGCTGGATGTCACCCCTGGGTCCTCTTTTTCCAGTGGAGGAACTTTAGACTTAGGGGAGACCTTTTGGCATGGTACTGCACTGGGCTGGGGGAGGGGCAATGCCATCACTGTGTAGCCACTTCTGATATTCTTCCAATCAGTCTGTCTTGGTCTTTGTGGCATGAGGAGCACTTCAGCCTCACCCCCATGTTCTAGGACTTTCTTAGTGGTGCCCTGTCCATGAATAGTTGTTACTTGTTCTTGGGGGCGGGGGGAGCAAAGTCAGGAACAACTTATGTCACCATCTAGCATCACTCTCTATACTACATTCTCAGAGTGTCCGCAGTGGTAATAAACTCATGTTCTCGCAAGGTAAACCTGAGTTCTAAATATTGCAAAGTCACTTGGAGTCATATCTAAGAAGTTATGGGTCATATAGTGTAACTATAAAAATGTGGGTCATAACCCTTTTGGCCACATTCCTTTTGAGAATCTGATTAAACCTATGAAACCTAGAAAACAAAAGGTACATGAAAGAAATACTGCATTTGAGAGCATAGGCCCATTTCTATGAGATGGGAACTTCCAACAGTTTTGTCAAAAATGGGGGTTTCTAGACAGCACAGGAATTCCAGTGCTATAAACACATGGAGGCCTATGCTGAAGGGTGGGGACAGTCCATCCTCCAGTCCCTCACCAGCTCCACTGTTTTCCATTTCTAATGGAAGTTTAGTGAGGGCAAGGGTTTATGTTCCATTCACTGATGTTCCTAGAACAGGGCCTGGTACTAACTAAAAGCCCTATGTATTTACAGAAAAATGAGCGAATGCATAACTTAACATTGGGTTTATAGGTAATATTTCAGTTATCTGAAGAACTCTTGTGCTAGAAACATTTTTAAAGAACCACTGGCATTGGTAATTCAAGTGGAGGTATTTCTGGAAGCATAATAAGTGGAAGTTTCAGGTTTCCTTGAGATTTAACAAATCTCAGGATTAGTAATAGGATACTAATTCCATATGAAAATGAGTTCAAACAGAATCTCAGCACAAGGCACAGCAGGTGTTCGGCGTGCTAGCATGATGGTCAGGCTCTGAAACAGGAACCTGGGTCAAGAAGCCCAGCATAACTTTAGTAAAGAGCTCCTCTGCTGATGGATGAGATTGTCAAAGTGGTCATACACTTGATTCTTTATAAAAGGAAGAAAGAACAAGAATAAAACGTGTAATCGTACTCTTGGTATATACCTGTGGGTGGCCACAGAAACAATGATTGATTACTGGTCCTGAACTCACTGGCTAAAAGAAAGTGCCTTAGCTTCTGGATGAAAATGAGGATGGCCAATGCAAAACAACAGGAGAGAGAATGCATGCTCAATTCTGCAGAGACATCTAATTCTGCTGAAAATGGCAAAAAAAATAAAAGTTTTCTTAGAAAACAAAGGCATAGGTTTATGTATAAAGATTTTTTTTTAAAAGACATTTCATCTAGCAAGGGCAATACAAAGGGGTTATATAAATTTATTTTTCATATAACAATTGATTAGAAAAAATTCCCATTTTCAATGCTTAATTCCATCTCTCTTTTTAAAAAATCACTAAAAGGACCAAAAAACCCCACAAAAATACAATCTGTATCTGTTCTCTATTTACAGATAACCGGTCACTATTAAGGCACAGATTGATTAAAAACTAACATTTATTCAAATAATCCAAATATTTTGTGCATCATATAACACTGACAACACCATATACTGTAGTGTCATATTCCCTTCATTGCATCAAGAGAAAGTGAGAAAAGTAATTTCCAGTGTTTTTATTTTTAGCCACCCTATTTAGTTTAATTGGACAGTTTTCTCTTTGGCATAGTATCAAAGCACTGTTCATAAAACCTGTATCAACTTAATACTGCAAATTCATTCCTTCTTCCTCCTGTTGCAACTGCATGGTAGAGAGCTGGGGAAAGAGTCTAAGTGATTGTTGTTTTTTCCTAATTTGGGAAGGTCTTATTAAAGAAATTACAGCACAGAGTGGAACAGGAAACAACCCAGTCCTTACCCTGTGCTGAATGTGTAGCATGACGTGTTCATACAGCCACATAAGGCAGGGAGCTCCATGTGACAATATGTGTACATGTGACATGTGCACAGGATGATTCTGTTGTAATTGCAAAAGGAGCAATTTAGTTCTCACACCTAAGCATGCAAGATTTAGTTTAGGAATAGGCATCCCCTTTGTGCTGTCGTAACGATATCATTTTACGACAGGCCCATTATCTATGCCTTCCAGGTTACCAATATTATTTTTTAAAGTGAAATTTTTTGTGTGTGCAAAATTTCTCTTCCACTCTTTTAATGGTAAGACTTAGTCATGGAGAATCTTTCTAATCTCACATTTGTATGAAAATCCCCAATTGTTATGTATGCTGATGTAATGCCTTCTGCTGAGAATGTGTGACAGTGGTTTATGTCCATGTAGAAAGTCTTGAATCCTGAACATAAATAAGTCATTACAGTACAGGTAATTCACAACATTTCCTATGGGAAAGTTTTCCAACAAATTAATACACTTGGAAATAATATTGCCTTGAAGAAAGAGAGGCACTTAGTGATTTTCTTCATGGATTGAAAACCCTTCATAAATCTATAATAAGACGTCCGAAAAGACCTAGGAAACAATGTTGCCTGATTTCTTGGACTTTCACAGTATAAGATAGTATCAATGAGTCTAGCCACTTAGAAAACAGGTTTTTGTTTTTTTTGTTTTTTTGGTCTTCCTTTGAAACTTGGCTGTTTTTATAAACTGTCACCCTGGAAACTTAAATAAAACCTTTCTGTTCTCAACAAACATGTCTACTTCAAGCAGACAAATATGGTTTTTGAAAGTCCTGTGACCTATACGGAGCACAGCTAGAGTGTACATGATAAGGATAGTAATCTATTTCTCCTCTTAATGGCAACAGCGCTGTCTTGTCAGATGACTATTTGTCTTTTTTTAAATAAAGTGACAATCTAGGGCTCCAGTTATTGAATGCCGTCCATTCTCTACCATAAATCTCTAGTAGATATCAATTTAATCAGTTATGTACTGTATGCTTATAATATCTAAAAATAAAAGTTTGATATAAATAAGTGTCCTTTAGTGGCAGTATACTAAAGATTAGCCCTTTGCCTTCAGACAACCATTAAAATCATTTTAGCAATACAGGCAGCAGCTAAATATAATGACTGCAAAGGGTTAATATTGCAAAGTCCATCTGGTCTTTCTTTGCACCTGTTATGTGAAATAGGTTCATTGCTAATTATTTCTAGGATGTTGACATAAATGAACAGAACTGGTCCAGAACCAAAGGGAGTCATTTACATTTCCCAAAGTCAGAATATTCTGCACAAAATAATCCAGTATCATTTCAAATAAAAATTTGATAGTCAGAAGAGTATGACTAAATCTGATTTGTACCAATACATCAGGTGACATGAAAATCGACAGAAAGAGAGATAATTTCCACAGGACAAGAAATCAGAAAGCGTAAAGTGCTGAAAGACCTCAATAATTATTTTAAAGCAGTACCAGAAAATTCCATTTTGATTATTTTTTAAAAAATCCCCAAATCCCTAAACAAAACAAGCAAACAAAAGAACCTCTAAGTTTTCTGGCATCCCAGATGTCAATTAATCCTTCATTTTAAGTAAAAAATCAGTGCATACGTTATTTAGGTAAATAAAAACAGGAAATCAAGCCCTACCCTCAAATTGCAAGTTCTGTCCGACTGCTGTTAAAAAAAAAAAAAGTCATCCAAATGTGGCATTCTGTATGATGACATAAGATCATCTTCTCTCTTTTCTTCCTTTTTGGCACAAAAGTTCAGGTGTGAATAAGATGCTTTGGTCCTGATACCAGACACCCAGATTACGGAGGACGGTGTGCAGTGAAGGCTGTTCACAGATCTCCCATGTCCAACTTGACAGAGCCGGCAGGTGCGTGCCTGGAGGGTATTGCTACCAGCGGCCACTGGCACTAGCAATGTCTGAGTGATACTGACGGGGTAGCCTCCCACTTGCTCCGCCTTCCAGGAAAGAGGTGCGTGCACTTGGTGGTTCAAAAAGCTTTCTTCGATTTTTATTTAGTTCTAGAGAGAGAGAGAGAGAGAGAGAGAATGGTTAGGAGCTCAGTGGAGAAGTTCTATTACCTACAGGACATGGAAGGACAGCTCAGAAAATGGTGACACAGGGTTTGGAGGGAAAGTCAAATCTGGTAGCAAAAGGAAAAGTTTTAGTTGCCAGTCAAGACATTTCTGAAATGCTAAAAAGTCTGATATAAATGGAGCATGTTGCTAGTGAGAGAACCAAGGACAGCAAATCGTTTTTATTGCAGTTTGTAGACTATTTGGGAGATAGGTCATTCTCAGAACCCTCTATACTCCTGATAAGCAAATTAAACAGTTTGAACTACCCCAAATGTCATTGCAGAGGCAAAGGGAGGGAGGCCATCAAAGCTGGTGAAAGGCATATGAGGATGTATTACCAATGACAGAAAATTATTACAGCTACTGAACTCATGCATGTCAAACACAGCAGTCATTAAGTTATTGAAGTCAGACATGACGACCCCACACAGAAACATGAGAATAATGGAGGAGCACGATGAAGTGTTAAGCCACAGCCCGATGGCTCCACTGACTCATGATGCCTCTGCTCCTTGAGTCAGAAAGAGTTATATGAAGAGCTGTATCAGTTTCCTTTGAATAAAAAAATCAACTTCGTAAAAATAGCAACAGTTTAGGAAATTATTATAACTGAAAACAACTAAAGATGAATTCAAGTTCTCAGGGAAAAACTAAGACGCTTTATTTTAATTTTAAAGAAACCAGAGTACTGAGAAAAACACAGTTTCCTTTGCCTTTCACCAACTAGAAATTATTGACAAGAAAGGTAGAAAATTAATTGAAGCAGCCCACCTTGTTTATCACTACGCAACCCCCTCCCCCCACCACATATATTTACAAATCCTCAAACCAAATGATGTAATTCGTGCTAATGAACTCATACCAGTAAAGAGAAGTGTCATACTCTGGAAATTAGGGTTCCAGTGCCAGCAAACCCAAGTATCAAATAATGGGATTATATAGTTGATGTGATTCAATTGTCTTGTCTTTCCTTTCCCTTCCTTCTTCTCTTTCCCTCTGTCCCTTTCCTTTGTTTTTTGGGAGTGGAGCCAATGATCCAGCACATGCATTTGCGCAGTGCTCAGAACTTTTTCAACATCACACAGGTACAATCCCCTTTCCAGTTCTGAAGTTGCCCTGCAAGCTATGGCTACACTAATGCTGGGGCTCAGAACAACAGACGCAAGTTGCAGTGCGGTGGTCACAGGTGGCTAAGGACAGCCATATGGCCAGATGTGCACTTATCTCCCCAGTTCACCCCACTGCCTTCCAAAATGTAAATGTCTGCCCCACAGGGGTGATGCAAGAGTGGAGACATCTCCCCTTTGTTCACAGGTCTTACGGGAGAACAAAATAACAGAGATTTAGTAGTGCTTATTATAAGATAAGCACTTTACAACTTGTTTTGTCCTATTTAAGTCCTCCTTAAAGAGTAAATGATCTTACTATTCTCCATTTATTTTTATATATATATTTTTTAAAGATTTTATTTATTTGAGAGAGAGCACGAGCCAGGGGAGGGGCAGAGAAGCCCTGCTGAGCAGGGAGCCTGATGTGGGACTCAATCCCAGAACTCTGGGATCATGACCTGAGCCACCCAGGCACCCACTATTCTCCATTTTAGATAAGAAAATTGAGTTTTAAGAATAGACAAAGTCCACACAGCTTTTAAGTGACAGGCTGAAACTCTATCTGCCTATACAAAGGTCCATATCCTGGGCCCTGAGCTCCAGTGGTCCATCCATCGAGTAGAGAAGACCAACTGAAGCATCAGGAATACTAATTTGAAAAATCGGTAGTTTCAGATATGCCAGATAATAGAGCTGTACTTCAGATTTTACAATACCGAATTTATTTTTTTAAACAGAAAAACATAGCTTTAAAACTCTGGAGAAGGAAGGTATCTGTATAAGCAAGATATATGCAGACATGCTTATAGATGGCTACCTTCAAATTCCTGCAGAAACACTGTAACAATGACATTCCTACTAAAAGTTGAACACATGTATCTTGTTTAAAAAACACAGAGATTCAGATATCAAGGCAGAATTTAATATATTTAAAGGCAACTGTAGGAGAGTTAAGAATAAATGAATCCCCTTAAGTACACGGCCTGGGAAAGTTTTATCACCGTCTAGTTAGGAGACTGTCTTTGGCCTACATTTTCTCATGAGAAAATAACCCATGAATCAGGAGAACATTCCCATACTATAGAGAAGGAAAAGGAATGAGCAGGTGAAAAACCTGTCTCCCCTAGAGCACATAACATGTACAATTGAGCACGTGAAGAAACTGGGCCACTGAAGACACATTTTTTAAAAAGATGTTGAAAACTTTATTCTGAAAAGTCATATCAACTAGATTTTTGAGAGAATAAAATGACCATGAAGGAATTTGTCCATTCCCTAAAGAGATAATTTCTAAGGTATGTATTTCCAAATGTGAAACAGAGATAAATCTTCTAGAGATTATCAAAGATCAAGTCCTACTGAAGAGACTTTAATTTTTGTTCTTGTTTTTTACAGTAAAAAGCAAACTCCCTCTTGATTTTTTTTCAAGTAAACCTAAAAGATAGTTCGGGAAAATACCAACCTTTTTCTTTGAAATTCCAAGGTTCACACAATCCTGGCAGCTCTCAGGATCTTGTTGCGGGTCTGAACAGAGTCACAAACTAAAAGAATAGGTCGGGAAATGTTAGATCTACCTGAGGCTGTGGTGGGAAGCCAGTCAACAGGATGCTAAAGTTCCTTTTACCTTGTTCCTGTACATTTAGTTAACCACTCACTGAAATATTCTGAGAGAAATCAAAGAATTTTCAAAAAAAATCACAGGTTTGGAAAAAAAAAAGACCTTTTTTTCCCCCTCTGATCCATCTCTACTAGAGATAAATCTCCTCTCCTTCTAGGACATTAAAAGAAATGTCTTCTGGCCCAAGATTAAAAACAGAATAAATCCTTACACTGAAAGAACGACTCTGATCACAACAAATTAAAAATCTATAAAATTTTAGAAAGGAATTTTGAGCAAACTCTATCTAACCAAACTATGTAACCACAAGACAAACGTGAGTAAAAGCTGCCCAGCTATCCTGCATCTATCCCTGGAAATGGAATGTTCTGAGACCAGAAATGGATGTCTTTGTTATCAGATGAGTTGAATTGGAAAAAGAAGCTTTTTTGACAAAGGGTTTCTCAGTGAAAACTTATTACTTGTAGAGAAAACAATTTACCAGGTTCAAACACATACACTCAACAAAGTAAGGCAAAATCATCCTTAAAATAATCAAATACTTCCCACTGTGCAGAACATTCATAAGGCATCTATTCAAAGCCTCTAATTTCCTTTAAAAGCAAGAAGACCTCTGAACCCCACTGAGAGAGGGAGTCTACAGAAGTAGTATGGAGCCTCAACAGAACCACATCGAGGATGACTGGAGAAAAAAAAATTTTAAAGAAGATTCAAAACCCCTCCTGGTTTCCACTCTACTCCCCAAAACCCATCTGGAATACATCACAAATGTGTTCCAGAATAAAGGTACCAATGAGTTAGAGATCTCTGCTTGTTGCTGGAAGCTTTACAAAGTTTGGGTGCACAAAGAAAGAACTTAATTTTTATTACGCAGTCCCTGACATTCCATGATTCTCTAGTGAATAATTATCAAATTCTAGAACATAAACATCTTAACACCACAGGCTCAGTGATTATGTGAGTTAATCAAATTTCAAGTACTATATTAATTTCTTTTTTAAATTAATAAAAGAATGTGAACATACATAAAGTTAATTTGGATCTAGAAATAGCACTTTGGGGGGGGCTTCAGAGTAAACAAATTGAAAATTATCCTATTGCCACAGGTAGTAAAAAAAAGAAAGAACAAAAGAGTATACTGCTAATTATATACACTGTTAAAACTGCAGTTTTTTTCACTACACCTGAGGACACAGCGCATGGAAGGACAGACCTTAGAAATGGAAGGTAACCTTACACAATCATCTCTTCCAACCCACCTTCATGGTTTGGAGACCAAAACCAAATGAGGTTTGGAAACTCACCCAAGGACTAACGGCTTGGCAGACGCAAAGCGCAGCTCCCCTTATGTGAATACAGTGCTCTTTCTACTATACCAAGCTGATCTTATGAACGAACAAGAAAAAGCATCTGCCCTGTGGAGTTTCATTAATGCAACCACGGGTACACAGGACGGGGGAAGCCTTCTCAAACCGATGCCTGCAGAACTCTTTCCACAGAGGAGCCTAACAACTTGCTCAACGGCTGAATTTCCACCCTTATGTCAAAGCTGCTCTGCTTATAGGTGCTTCGGGTATTAGGTCTATCTACAGATTTCCTGACGGAGTTGGGGGGGATGCAATCTTGGGCTAAAATAAAATGGAAAATCATCGAGGTTTTCATTTTATTTGCTGATCTGATTAGCGAATGCTGTTTGGAAAGGACTTGCACTGGTTGGACGCCACTGCTGGCCTCATAGAGGCATAGCCTGCAAAAATCTCCCACCACACCTGACACTTGGCTTCTGCCCTTGGTGACTCTGTCTTTTTGAGAAACTGGCACACATGTAACTTCATCAGAGCTTCTTCAAAAAGTAGCCTCATTTTTTTGCCCCGGATATCTTCCTCATATTTCTCTATACACCTTTCTGAGGTACATGGTTAAGTATTTGCAGATTCCTGACTCGCCATCCAGCTTAATTCCCCTTAAATGGCAGGTACTCAGAAAATACACATAAGAGCATTTTCTAATACATAGAATATGTAACAGATGCACAAAAATGGTGGTCTGGGAGACAGACAACATTATTTTCCTTTACTCTGTAACTACATTCAGGATACTACACCCTCCTGTGACTCACAAATTCTATTAAGAGTTTGGGAAAAATTTAAAAGCAAGACAATACTGCCAGATTCCAGCTATACCAAGGATCATTCTCTTCTTCTCTGGTGCAGTTATCTCAGTTGGCATACAAGGATACATGCAGTTGAAACATGGCAGCCAATCCAGAATAATTATTCGCTAGCCCAATGATTATTGCTTAACACAACCACAAAAAGGAGAATTCAACTTCTCCCCCATTCTTATGTTCTGCAAAGGGCAATTTTGGTTAGATCTTTCTGAAGACATCTGTTTTAAAGAATGACATTGTCAAGGCAGGTTTTCAGGCAACGCCTTGATGGAAGGAGTAGTAGGGATGTTCTCAGCATTTGTCACACTGTTAGTGGGAAAACACTCTAGAACCACAACCACAAGGTGCCAGCATAGTAAGCAAGTGGTTGATGGACAGAACCAGCCCCACTGGCTGGGGCCACTGGCAGACGTTATTCAGATTTTAAAATATGCGTATGAGCATTTATATTCACCTGAGATTGCAAGCAGCATTTTCCTCCTGGCACCAAAAGTCGTAATTCCCAGCTCTTTCAGATCCTGATCTGTGAGAGTGAGGAATGTCTGAAGATCGATCTGTGGGTGAAAAAGTAATCTATAACCAATACATTAAGTACTTATTTTCTTGCTCACTAAAAGTTCAACTCATTATTACACATATTCCATTTATTAATTATGCTCTTCTTACTTCCAAAAAGGAATGGTCATGTCACAAACTGAGGGGACAAGGGCTAAGTCATAAAGGTGGTGAAATGAGAGTGACGATTCTAGCGTAAGACTTAGGCTAAGCCAGTTATTTACTGCAACTGAGATTAAATATTCAGGTCTTAGCATTCCGGCAGCCAGAGCAAAAAGGGAATCACGTATTTCACAGTTTTCGGGAACTGATAAAAGGAAGAATACATACCTGTCCAGAAGAGAGAAAATATTTCTTAGCTTTGGATTCTGAATTGGTTAATTGTAGCTCTATAAAAAGAAACTGAATAATACCATAACTGGTATCCTCCACTGCGTTCTTCATAAGAATGAGGGAAGAATTCCTAGACTACGTCAGACACATGGTTCACTTGGCTCAGCCTGGCAAATTATCTCCAACAGTGGCCTAGAAGAGGCATTTCCAGGAACAATATAATGACCCTCTCTGGCATCAGCAAAAAAGCGTGGAGGGAAGTAGCTCAGGAATCCCACCCTTCCTTTGAAGACAGTGTGGAGGAACAGAAAGGTAATGGGCTCTGAAGCCAGACAGAGCTGGCTTTCTATTCTGCCCCTGCCATTACTAGTTGTGGGCATTTAGGGTTGACAGTACTGTACCTTGCAGGGCTCCAGTGGGCATTAAATATGATTGGATACATAAAGCAATGGCCTCACCAAAGGGGTGAAATAACTGGCAGCTCTGGTTCGTAATTATGTATTCAGACATATCATCTGTGAAAGCGGCTAAATATTCAACTTGCTTACAAAATCCCACATGGTCACTTCATGTGGAATTCTTGTAAAGTGATATCTGAGTATTAGAAAATAGCCTACATGAAAGAAACAGAACCAAATTTATACTTTTCATTCAAATTACACAGAAATTAATTTGAGATTTTGTTTTCATTTTGAAGGTATATCCAGATCTTAGAAAGCTTTTTAATTTATCGTGTCTAAAGATATGTTTTTAGAAATTCTATTAGATAGAGATTCTCCATTTTAGGAATCCTCTCTTTTTAAAGGCCAAAGAGTAAATATTTTAGGCTTAGTGGGCCAAATTATCTCTGTTGCAACTATTCAACTCTGCTATTTTAGCTTGAAAGCAACCACAGACAATATGTAAATGAATGAGTGTGGCTATGTTTCAATAAAACTTTATTCACAAAATCAGGCAGGTTTGCAGGCTACAGTTTGCTGACCCCTGCTCTAGTTAATAAATATTCGGTATATTATCATGTTTTCTTCCTTCTTGGAGTAATAAGAAGTGCCTTTGATAAATTTATTTCTATGCTTCTTTAAATAGTAAATACATATAGATAACAAATCCAGAATATCATTGAATAACAACGAATCTTTTACTTCAAAACCTTCTTTGTCTGGACAAGTTAAAATACTTCTGCCCTTGAACTTCTCCATCAGCTACCCTTGTCTAACCAGCAAAACTAAATAAATGCAATTTTTTAATGCACTGATGACGAAAGTGTTATTCAACTTAGAAAATCCTCAGTTACATGAACACTAATTTAGATTCAGGGAAAAGAAAATGAAATCAATACCCTGAAATCCAAAACACACATGACAACGTTTTTTTGGTGTTAAAAAACAAAAAAGTTCACCAATAAACTTAACTAGTTATTGAACCATGGAAAATACATTAAATTTATGATATAAACTGCATAATAAGAATCTTCGATTCTTTTTGATAAATACGTGCTTGGGAATTACTGATTTAATCAGATGTTCTCTAGCATGAACTAAGCCAAACTAGCGTGAAACTTAACGTCTGGATTTGAAAAGTACATTTATTGAAATATTCTAACTTTCTGTTGCTCTGGGCTAGCTGTGCCCTGACATGACAGCATTTAGAGAAAGAATCATGTTTGGGGTCTCTTCTCTTTAAGTCAGTGCATAATAGCCAGGGCTGATCGGTTTGACCAAAATGCATCGTAGTGATGTTTTAGAAGACATCGCATTTCTGTCTTAGTTCAGGCAAAAGCCAAACAGTAAATTAATGAATAAATTAATATATATAAAAAGCACATTCTATTCTGTGGGAACAGATTCAGTAACATGACAAAGATGGGGTCAAAAACAACCATAGATGTTCATTTCAGATGCTGTTTTTTAAGTGCCACAAATTAAGATAACAAAGATTAAAGACTGAAATTATCTTAAATACAGACTCTGCTGCTCAGGGAGCTGTCAATCAGAAGTTCCTAGGAATCAAGACACTGCTTAGGTCTTTTAGCTGAAATTGGTGAAGGTGTGGTTTTGGAAACACAATTTTCTATATTTCTGCTACTAGTTGCACGAAATAAATAAGAAATGAGATGACATTTCTCTCAGCAGTAAACACAAGTTATGAGACTTCAGTTTCACTTTCAGGGAAAGCACAGCCATAGGTCAGTGAGTGATTTCATTCTAGACGCCATCATACATACAACCAAAACGAAGATGCCCGGGAAAATAAACAAATGGTGACTGACCTCTTGTTGCTGGAAGACGTCTGTGTATTTGCCCAGGCCCAGTTTGCTAAAGAGCTCAGGGAGGTCAGAGCCTTTGAAAGAGCTGTTCAAGTTACAGCCATTGCTTCCTGTCAGCGAAGAAATGCAGTCCATGTAATTGCTACTGCTGAGATAGTGCTCCGCTGGAAGGCAAGAGAGAGACAGGCTTCAAGTGTCAATGCCCAGAGACAACATGGTTTAATTAAAAATTTTAATCCCTCAAATATTTTTTATCTCATTGTTGGGCGGAACAGAGCAGTAGCTGCAGAAATACAGCAATTCTTCACTGAAACACTGGCTTTTCATTAATGAAATGCTGGTTACTGCTTTCAGGGAGGCTCTTGTCATTAAAAAGCTACACTTGGGAGGCAGCAACTCAGCAACAGTGCCTCTGTAGTTAATAATCATTAATCATATTCTCCCTGAGCATTCTGGAACATTTGCTCTTTATAATTGAGTTGATGTGAATTAAATGAGAAACTGGAAGAAAGATCCCTGGGATAGAGTAAAGGTATGGAAAGTTACTGTAAGTCCAGGCTCCTTTTGGAAAAGCAGGATGGGCCTCTGTATGCACATTTGTGCTTTCCTGCAAAGGAATTGTAGGATATTGCAACATGTAAATCTCATTCCTTACAAAAATATAATTGGACAGTTAGTTCACAAAACAGAGCACTTTTAAAATTAAGAGCAAATATGAAGTGTAAGAATGGTGCTGAAGTTTCTGGATTTAACTTATGACAGAAGCAAATCTGTCTCTTGAGGAAAATTCTAAGACAGCAACTCTGAACTTGCCTTGACTCTGCGGCTGATTTCGTGGGCAAAGATTTCTCCAGATTGTCTGTGGTTCTCAGACCCAATAACATGCATTGCTGGGTGGTGGACTAGCGAGCCATGCCAAGTACTTGACCAAATACTCAAACACTCTTCCAGAGATGTTTCGGAGAGCCTAGCAGAGTGGTGTAGCCATCCCTACCTCCCTGACCAACAACTGGCTCTAATCCACGTGGGAAGCTGCAGCTTGAGGAAGGGTTCCCAGACTGACGAGGGTGGATACATCGAATCTCCTTTGGCCAATGCATTCTCCAAATCTAAGAATCCTGTTCTGCACTGTATTGTGTGCCACTAATCACGTTCTCTGGCCATTTTCATCTCCCACTTGAGAGTATATATACTTTCTATATCTCAAGCAGAAAGAGTTTCCTGATCAAGTTTCTCTTTCTCTTAAAAATAGATGTTTTAGGGGCACCTGGCTGGCTCAGTTGGTGGAGCATGTGACTCTTGATCCTGGAGTCGTGAGACAATGGGGATGGAGCCTACTTAAAACTTTATAAAAAATACATATTAAAAAAATAGATGTTTTATCCCTCGTGGGGAGAAAGTGTAGAGAAAAGGACCCAGGATCAAGTCCTGAGGAACCCCCAACACTTAAAGGTAAGGACCCAAAGTCATCAACCCAGTGAGGCGCTGGTTAGAGGTTGACACAAAGCAGAGTGTGAAGTGCACAAGGGAGTAACCACCGGAGCTGACAACATGGAGGTCACTGGCAGGTCCCATGACAGGTCACCGGCCATGACCATATAATTTACTGTCCAAACAATACATTTACTTCCGTTGAGAATAAAACAGGGAGTTACTGAGAATCACACTGGAACAACTGGTGTAAACCGGGATGTCTGAAGAAAACCTGGACATTGGTGACTTTGAAAAGGGTGTCAAGAGAGATTATCTAAAACCATGCTGCTGAATACAGTAACCACTGGACACATGTGGCACTGAGTGCCTAAAATGTAGGCGGTGGGAATTAAAATGTTCTGTAAGATTATAAAATCTGCTCATACCAGATTTGAAGACTTAGTACAAAGAAGAATGTAAAATATCTCATAAAAATGTCTTTATATTGATTACATGTTTAAATGATAGTATTTTACATATTGTTGGGTTAAGCAAATACGTTAGTAAAATGGAAGAAAAACATGTTTTAAAATAAAATATTCTTAGTGATATTATGGCACATAATTTCCTTTATATTTCTTTTTATCTTAACTACTTGTAGTTTCTATATTGTGTTTTAAACTCCCTCTGCTTTTAAAACATCTAACAAAAGGCAAACAACTGTGTTTCCTTAGTCATTCCTTTTTATTAATGAGTTCCCTATCTTCACCCTAATCCTGAACTTCAATGCAGTTAAGTTGTACAGTCGATTTTAATTATCCACTGTTAAGCGAAAGGAAAGGAGATAGAGACAGAAAGAGAGAGGCACAAAACGAATTTATATTGAGCTACAGAGCAGAAATCATTTCCAGCCCTAGAACGAGCTCCAGCACCAGCCCGCCTCTCAGCTCCACGCTCCTGTAGTGGTGGGGTGCTCTGCCCGTACGAGTCTCTGGCTACTACTGTCAGTATACTTGGAGTATGTTTTCTTATTTCGACTTGGCTGCCGCCATGACTGGCCTTGTCAAATCTGAAACTCTGGGCAACATGGCCGACCTGACCGACGGTAACAACTGATGGTAGACCATGTCTACCACACTCATTCAGACTGCCTTTCTTCAAGTATTTTTCAAATACTCCACGCTGTGTGTTTCACAATTCCAAATTCATCAAAAACCTTCAAAAAAGGCCATTAAAGGCCTATCTTGTGATTACTATTGTCAATTCTTGTCTGCTTACCTATTTTATTTATACAGCCCAGAAGTGTGGGTGCTGTTACAGACAAAACCACTGGACTCATTCTGAGTCTCAACCACATTTGTTCAAAGCAAGAGCCTCTGTACTTTAAACTCTTTTTTTCTATTTATGCCAATTCGGCTGTATCTTGCCAGTTTAACAAATCAGATCTTGCTCTCACCTTTAGTAGCTATCCACTGGGCTGACTTAACTTCTACTTTCCAAGATGCTAATGTGATCACATTCGGCTCAACTCCGTTACATCCCTGTCTTTTCCTCATCATCTGGATGTTTGTGTGAGCGTGACTCATCCATACATTCATTCAGCAAATGTTTACTGAGTGCCTAGTAAGTGTCAGAACTCTTAGACATTTGGGAAGAAATAACAAGGCGCAGCCTAACAGGATGCTTGACACACAGGCACTTAATAAGTGCTTGCTGAGTGAATAAATGTGTTTCCTAGCTTGTGATGCTCAAATGCTCCACAAGTATGAAAGCGTAAGTATGACAAGCACTAAGGGAAAGCACAGACAGGAAGTTCTGAAGCAGAGAACTATGCCATCTACTTCACCTGGAAAAATAGGGAAGGCTTCACAGAGGAGGTGGCGTATGATTATGACAAATACTTGAAGGCAGGGGGTCCAGTTTATATTTGAGCATGACCCTAAATCAAATAGACAAATTCCAGGCTAATTACAACTAAAAGTATGATGAAAAGTCAAAGCTCACTTGATTTGTTTTGTTTACGTTTGGGGCTGCCAACAGAAGCTGCAAATTCACAAGGACTCGGGGGTCCTATTCCATTTCGGTCCCTCCAGTTATCAGATTCACTTCCACTTCCCAAGTGTTCACGACTGTTGGACCTTGAGAGGGACATTGATGAGCCCTGTAAATAATCAAAGCCAGATGAGGACAGATTTAATAAGGTAGGTTTCCTGAGATTTGAGGAGAAAAGAATCCACATTAGACCACCACCGATTACTTCTATTGTTAACCACTGCAGTTTCCCACACACGCTGATTCTCAGGAGCAGTCTGTGGTACCTGTCTATATGGCCTCTGTCCTCCAGCCACCAAGGACACCTGGTAATATACACAGTGAACTCTTTCCCCTTCATTATCAGATTGCGCAACAGAATTCTGAGAGACCCCAGTATAAAGACCTGCTCCGATAAGGTTTGGAGCAATGGATACGGACAGTCTTCCCTGTTTTGGGGGACCACAAAACAAATCTTCCAGCTGGTATAGCAGAGATTCTCTGCCTCAGATCACCTATGGAGGACAAACAGGAAGACGTGTGGCTAGACCCAATGCTTCGACAGGAATAGAGCTCCCAGTCTAAGTGAGTCAGAGTGGAAAGAGGGCTGCCATCCCTTCCGTACTACCCTCATCCAAACAATGATAGGGTCTTTCCAATAAATTACAAATACCTGGGAAAATTTACCTTTTCTAATTTCCCCTAATAAAAATAAAAATTTAAAAGATGTCAATGTTTGCACTGAGTTGGCATTTATTCAATCACTGGCACTTTATTTTGTACTGTATCTACATGATTCAAGTCAGTGTGCTCTGATTTTCGAAGTAGTATGTTTGCTGGGGAATTCTAAGAGCATCTTTCACTAGTCAATAAACTCATTTAATTCAATCTCGCAGCAGCATAACCACACCTTCCCTTTTTAATACCTTTTATTTCGAAGCATCGTGAAACCACACTCCCCATGTATTCAGCCTGCTCCCTGTAGCTTTGTAGGCTCTTCCTCCCCTTTTCCACTCCAAATGCACATTACCCTGGGCCTAGCCCTAACCTTCCTTCTCGTCTCTCTCTACGCTTTCTCATTAAGTAATCTCAACCTCTTTCAGAGCTTAATGACAACCATGACTTCCAACTTTTTACCTCCAGAGTTGACTTCCCTGTTGATACTAATAATCACGGAATTGCCAATCTGACACTCCATTTTACTGTCCTGTAGGCATTTTAAACTTGGAGTGCTTGAAATTGAATTGTTGATTACCCATCC
Organism: Ursus americanus; assembly: GCF_024610735.1. NCBI lineage: Eukaryota > Metazoa > Chordata > Mammalia > Carnivora > Ursidae > Ursus > Ursus americanus. Next base: position 64,402,302 of record NC_142132.1, read on the forward strand.
CCACCAGCTACACCCACACACACTCCTCCCCCAGAATTCCTACATCTCACCCAGCTGCTTGAGCAGAGCTTCTTAGTTGTGCTTGTCCCTCCTTCCCCCACCACATCAAATCCATCAACAAATTCTATTGATGTCATTTCTAAACATACCCCAAATCTACCCACTTCTCTCCATCTCCACAACTGTCACCTATAGCCTCCTTATGAACATTTTATTCTACTCTTGCCTCCCAGCCCAATACCCATTTTCCATAAAGCAACTAGGTTGATTTTTTAAAAGCAAATTAGAACAATTGATACTTTCTGTATAAAGTCTTATAATGCTTTTCCAGTACTTTGCCAGGGGCTGAGGTGCTCCCTAACTGACCCTCTGCTTCTCTAACTTTCAGTCTTCAACACTCCACCCCCTTACCCAACTTCTGCTCCATGAACTTACCAGCTGGTTCTGACTTCAGGATGACCACTCCAGGATGATCAAGGCCTGTTACTGTTTCTCTCGATCCTCACAAGGCTGGCCCTTTCTTGTCATCTAGGTCTTAGTTTAAGTGTCATCTGCTCATAGAGGCCTGCTATGACAACCTAATCTAAAGCAGTCTCTGCTTCGTCTTTATCAGGGACTTTTATTACCTAATGACTCCTTGTGTTGATTGGTTTTGAATCTCTGTACCCACCAAAAAGAAAGTTCTCTCCATGAAACCAAGAACCTGTATTCAAGGATTGTATCCCTAAAATTGTGTCCAGAACACAAAGGGTGCTTAATAAATATTTGTGGAATTACTGAATCTATAGATACCTTTTCCTGTATCTATGGGATGCCCTTTGCTGACTTTTGGGAAGGGGCGGAAGGCTCCTGAGCCCAAAGAAATGGTGTTTTCAGTTAAAACCATCTTTAACATTATACTTCAACCAAGATAAATCCAGTGTAGAGGGAAATAAGAACCTGCTCAAAACTGGCAATTACCAGAAATGTCAGTAAGATCATTACTGTAGTATTTATACGTATATTTAAAATTCTGCATCCAAACTCTTTTTGAGTATAAAAATACATTCATCTAAGATCTAAGCAGACTTAATGCACACAGCTATATCGGACCTGGCCAAACACGGTGATTTCTAAAAAACATTAAGTAAAACATAATCTTGTGATATCTACTAGTTCATTATCTACTCACTAATTTAAAGTACCACAAAGTGCAGCTCATCTCCATTCCTGCATTTGTAAGACTTAAAATAATCAGACGGCCTCATTACTCTTAGTGGTGGGGAAATCAAAAACCATCTTTGATTCCCAATGCATGTTTTTTTTTTTTTGTTTGTTTGTTTTTTTTTAAAGATTTTTATTTATTTATGTGACAGAGAGACAGCCAGTGAGAGAAGGAACACAGCAGGGGGAGTGGGAGAGGAAGAAGCAGGCTCCCAGCGGAGGAGCCTGATGTGGGACTCGATCCCAGAACGCCAGGATCACGCCCTGAGCCGAAGGCAGACGCTTTAGCGACTGCGCTACCCAGGCGCCCCCCAATGCATGTTTTTATTTGCTGCAGAGAATATGCGGCAGAGATGGGTGGCAAACAGAAAAGGAAAATCCCAGACCTTCTGTAGTCCCGTTGATGCTACGGAGATACTGCAGGTCAAAGCAGCCTTTTGTTCAACCTTTTGTGTCTCAGTGTTTGATCAAGTGGATAGGGTCACATTTTTGAGTCTTGGAGAAAACAAAAAGTGCCTCGAGAGGCCTGCTTCTTATCTGAAGGAGCTCTTTGGAACAGGCTCAAAGCTGCCCTAAAACTGGAAACAACTGCTCAAGACTAGCTTCTCAGAAATCCGAATAAGAAGCTCAAAGCATCAACTTCTTGCCTCAAGCAAGCTTCCTAGAGCAGGAAATTCTGTGTGCCTCGATCCCTGGCGCACTGAATGAGCAGCCCACGCCCACCAGAACCTATTGGCTAAACATGCTTCCTCTCAAGATCAGCATTCTACTTGTCCATTTCATTTTGTTTTGCTTTGTTTGGAAAAGAATAAGGAAAAATGAGTGTTTCTTGCCACCTTCTAATTTCAAAATATTAGTGCTATAAGCAGAGATGTGGTTCATCCTTTAATAAAAATTTTTAAGTTCTACTTTTCCCCAGGTCCTTCTCCATCCCACCTTGTCCCCACGTCCTAACCCAAAGAAGCAATCCTCACTGCTCAGTTTCTAAGCCCTCTGAGCTCTAGCAGAATTAAGGGAAAGGCACGCACGTGCAGACAGCAACTGCTGCATAATATTAGATCTTGCTATTGTGAGGGGCCCTTCCATCCCCTTTCAATGGATTTGGGATGCATGAAGAAAAGTTCAAGTCCTACACAACAAGGAAAATCTAGAACACCATAACCAAAGAAAGCTTGGTTATAGCTTTTCATCAGCACTGTTGAAGAGGCTGTAAATAAAAACAGGTTACATGGTGAAAGCACATGCCCTGATCTGGCAGCTCACACCCTCTCCCCCACCTTCCAGTCTGAACAGGTTGCTAGACATTAGCCAGGAAGGGGGAACAGGCTAGCCCAAGATAGCCAAAGCAAGAAAAGCCACAGGCGGGAGTTCAGCCACTGAGTTGGGACTCTGCACATCCCTGTCTCCAGAAAGTAGTTTATCCATCCTCGGACAGGGGCTGGAGCAGAAGAGTCTTTTAGGTTCTGAAATAATTTCTGCACCATCCTCCTAGTGTTATACCCCTTTAAAGCAGTGTTTCTAGAAGGGTGGCTGCATCAGAATCACACTAGGCTTTTACTGAAAATGTAGATTCTTGATTCTTGCTCCTTATCTGATGTATGAGATCCTGGAGGAAGGATGTGCATTTCTCCCAAGCTCTCCAAAGTGAATCTTTTTTTTTTTAAAAGATTTTATTTATTTATTCAACAGAGACAGAGACAGCCAGCGAGAGAGGGAACACAGGAGGAGTGGGAGAGGAAGAAGCAGGCTCATAGTGGAGGAGCCTGATGTGGGGCTCGATCCCATAACGCCAGGATCACGCCCTGAGCCGAAGGCAGACGCCCAACCGTTGTGCCACCCAGGCGCCCCTCCAAAGTGAATCTTCTATATGCTGAGCTATGGCAACATGGTTCTAGATCATTGACTTACCACCTTTACTCTGTACCCTCTTGGATTAAACCATTAATAAGAGAAGTATAAAGAAATTTTGAAAAATAAACTCAAGTCCTTTCTGTGACATCTACTGCCATGACCTCAACTAAGACACTTAGCTGAGCAGGGCCTCTCTTTCCTCACTGGGAGCTTGTAGCTTTGAATAAGCTTGTGGATGAAAATGCACCATATAAATCACAAAGAAATAAGTTATGTGATTTACGATAATTGTTCCTTGCACAGTGTTCATATACTACTCTGAGGTATTCCTTTGGATATAAAAAAGCAAATCTAGTTTGAATGTGCAATAATACTTCCAGCAATAAGCTTTCATATACATAATCTCAACTTTCATCCAGGGCTTGGTGTTCTTCAGGGTACAGTTCTCCAGCCAAAAGACTAGCAGCTGCTCAGTATTACGAGAACTTACCACACACCACGCTACATACTGGATGCTTTCTTTCAGGTCATCATCAAAACAACTCAAATTAGAAAACAGGTTCAGAGGGGAGAAGTCACTCCTCAGAGCTGTCCATGTATCAGTGGTGGCTGTCAGACCCCACAGCCCCTTCCCTTGACCACTACACTGTCAGAATGGTCATCATTTCAACCGGTCATACTGCTGGTCTTTGAGAACACAACTGAATTAGCATTTCTAGAGTAAAATATTTCATCTCTGAAACTACAGAAACACGATCAACCACCTACCACTCCATTCTGCAAAGGCAAGGGTGAGTGAAACTGATGACCACAGGGGCACTGACTAAAAGTTTACCGAAGAATGAGCACAGCAGTTTTAATGTCTCTGCCAACAAAAGGAAAGCTTACTTTTCTCTCGGAGCAGAAATGAGGAGTGTGCCTCTTAGAGCCTCAAAATTTTTCATAATGGTTCCTACACTCTAGCTGCTGACAGTGACTTCAGTCTTTAAATACAGGCTGCCAGGTTGCTATTGTAAGTCTGACAATTGAAATTCACAAGAGACTATTCTTCTTAGTATTTTCTTTTATGCTTAAAAACAATGGGAAAAATTGCATGTTTGCTTTTGCCTTTCATCAACAGTCTAATTTATTACAAGGAAAATTGGTGGAGAAAAGGTCAATCTACAATTGCTAGTTATTAGACTAACAATTATGAAACCCTTAACCAGTATTTGTTTTTCAGTCTACAGTGTTCTGGTTAAACACTGTGATTCTTGAATTCATGATTTTTACCCATGTTTGGGTTTGTATACTCTCCCCAGTACTGAGTGTGCATAGGTGTGCTCTATTTCACACCAACTCACAAAAGGCTTACAGCCAAAATCTGATACTGTCAGATTGAAAAGGCCTTGCTTAGCAAGTCACATGCAGCCTGGCTGAGGAGTATGGAACGCTGGATCCTTTCCCCATGCGGCAAGGATGCCAGCTTCCCAGTCTCACCCTGAGCAGTGCAGCCAACATCTGGGAAACATAAAATTTTGGAGCTCTTGTTTATACTTCCTGCTGTGTTCCTGGCACATCTGAACATGCTAAATTTTTAACTCCTATCTGAAAACTTGATTTTGTTGAGTATTTGCCTTTTCCCCCCTATGGAGGGTCTGCTAGTGAGTGACACCCTTAAATAAAGGGATTCTCTATACATTTTTGTGGAATATTACATCTGTCCTTTGCTTAATCTCAGCCCTGCTCTATCATTTGTGACACTCTCCCTGTAACAAAAACACATGTATCCAAATTTACATCTCTTTAACAGCTGACTGACAACTTTGAAAGAAGGTACATAAAGACCATAATATATTAGATTGTATCAATTTGATAGCAATATGTCTACAGGAATAGAAATTAGAACAAATCACCATTAACAACTTTTCCTTATGTAAACAAAGAATGGTACCTCTTGTTTGCTGAGAGAACAGACAGGAAAAATGGGTAAGGCATGACTCTACGAACCTCAAAAGTGGTTGTCATTGTGGGCTTATAGGACACATGGTTGGCCCTTCTCAGCTCCTTTATAGTTTCAGCTGGCATGGATTTAGAAAAGCCCAGGCCACTCCAGGTATTTGTGGGTGTTCTGACTTCCGTCACCACTGGTTTCTTTAACATGGCTTTGGGAAACAGCATATAAAACAAATGTTTGGTATTTTTAATGTTTTTTCTTAAATAAAATATTGAATGTAGTTTCTTCGATATATGTAAAGAAATTATCACTGAATATTATTTCTTAACACGAAGTGTCTTAAAATATCTTCATAAAATACCTTATACAAAGTAACAATAAATTGAAAAATGCTACGTTATTTCTTAGTTGATCTAACGCTAATCTATTCAACAAAATACATTCATCCTCAACAAAATTTGTGCAACTTGAACCTAAACATTCTAGGTTTCTTTTTGTGAAGGTCCAATTTCTCAATTCAATACGAACACTAAGAAAATTTTTATGGGTCTCCTAGGGGAAAAAAAAATCAAGATATAGATCATTAACATAGCACATACCTTTGGTTGCTAATAGCTTCTTTTGTTCATAGTCAAATGCCTGAAAATAAAAGAGAGAAAATATCTTTATTGCCAGTCTATCCAAATGTTCTGCCAATACCCCATAATTAGAGAACAAAGGTTTTGACTACAGCCCATGAATCTGCCTAGGACACATGTTAAGCTTTGCACCATAATGTGACAGTAATGTAGTACAAGTCTGATAAATTTAAACATGTTTTCAAACTAATTAATTAGAATAAATTAACTACTTCTAACATAAAAGTGACAAGAATTAGAAATTTTCCTTCAAAAGGGGGAAAAAGTCCTATTTACTGTGAGTATTTAACACACCAGGACCAATAGATGCTACAGTATAGTGAATGACCTCATGATGGTTAGGCTAAGTTTCAAAATAATGCATTACTAAAAAGCTTTCTGGTCATCTACTGGCCTCTTTGTTTCTCTACATCCCCTCCTCACTGAAATAAAGTGTGGCCTGAAATGGGATGATGTTCAGACAACTTAAATTATTTAACCTAATTGGCATAGTCTTTGCTTTTGAAGTGAGATAAATGACAAATATCTAGTTTTGATTTGTAATGACATTAAGCAATACAATAAAATTAAACCTAGCTACCTCTTCTTGTACTGGACTAGGATATCACCATTCATTCTTTCCGTGACGTCAGAGTCAGGTCTACTGAGGGTCCAGGCAGGTCATTTTGAAGAAAGCAGTCCAGACATAGCTACATCTCAAATGCAAACCCAGTGTTCTCAACTCTCCAATTTAGGGACTACCTATGGCTTGATTTAAGAATGTCTCAAAGGCCTACGAGGAGGGCCAAGAACCAATTGGTGAGAGCTCTTTTGACCCTTCTTCTAGGAGGACTATACCATCGTATATAGCATGCCCATATAATTTATGGTCTGAAACACATTTCTCTGAGAGAGAAATGTGCCACAAATAAAAATTAGGCCATAATTATAAAAGTAAATGGGCTGACCCAGACAAACTAGGATGTGTGATTAACTCTAAGAACATGAAAGTAAATCAGGGGAGCTAGATTTTTAGATAACAGTTTGATAATGTTTTTGAAATCCTAGGTCTAAAATGGCATTGGGAATTAAAATCAACTTTTAATGATTAGATCTTAAGTTCACTTGTTCAATAAATATTTACTGAGTGTCTTCTGCTTAAAGAGATTATGCTGCTTTTTGTAGAAGAATACAACAATGAATCAACAATGGTCTAGAGCCTGAAAACACACAGAATCTTAGCAGGGATGGGAAAAAAACAAAACTAAACAAACCTACAAAATAAATTAGGAAGTGAGATAAGTGTGAAGAGAGAGCTAGAGATACAACATTCCAAGAAGGGTCAGGAGACACAGATCATTTTTAGCGGCAGGAATCAAAGAAGTCTTTAGTCTTTCTCTGTCAATGCTTGGTGCCTATTATCGTTGAGTTCTTACTGATTTTAGAAGTTAGCTCTTCATTAATGGCATAAATACATCTATTTAAGTTGAAACTCTATTACCAAGGACATTCTCATCCATCCTAAAAGAAAGGAATGTCAAAATGGTTCACTGGGTGTAAACCTGATGGAAAAGAAGAGAACCACAAGATGGACAAAAATCAAAAGGGATCATACAGGGGACTGGGTACTTATCACAAAAGAAAATTTTAATTTATATTAACTGAAAATAAATCCACCAGAGAAAATGTAACAAATGTCTTTTTTTTTTTAACTCTGACACTTTATAAAGGACATAGGTTTCGTAAAAACATTCATCTAGGAACTCATAAAAATGTTCAAATGTGAAGGTTTAAAAAAACAGACAAGTAGGATTGAACTGTAGTTTTCACTAAAATTATAGAAGTATAATTTAATTACATGAATTACTTCCTTTGACATAGCTATGACAGCTTGTTTTTAGGATTCGGTGAAAAGCTTTTCCCTTTTTTGGGGAGGTGGGGGGCTGGGGATAATAAATCTTTTACTATGAAGTAGGAAAGTCAACCCCGTAATTCTGATGCTGAAATCAAATGTTTATAAGAGTCTCTAAAAGCACAAAGTACGAAATCCTTCTCTCTCATATTGGTGGTTTATATGGCAATCAAATTTCTGAATTTTATGATCAATAGTCTATTTTGAGTAATTAGCCTAATACTTTAAAAATGGATACAGAGAAGATCCCTGCTGAGGAAATTTTTTAAAATAATCATAAAAATCTCTCAACTAACATAGTCATCCATGATATTTAGCATCTACTTTCAAAAACCTGAAGCTTCACATTAGTTATTTTTAGAACGATCTAAATGACACCAAATTTATCATCGCCATTAAATAGAAAGATATTATATTTATCCAAGACTATGTTATGAGGCAGTAATACTTAAAAATAACAGCATTCACATTTCTCTAAACTTTAACAGAGAAATAATATCACATTTGCATAAGACATAGTGACACAGACCATTTTATGTCAATTTTAATACGATACAAAGAATTCTTCTCACTCAAGCTTTTCATTTTTAATGTTTATGGCAAAACCAATTCCTAAGTACTACATATATATTTAAATTTAATTTTGACTAGAGTGCCGAAGGAAAACCCACTTTCTGCTCTACCGCTAAGCATTTGCTGAATTCCCCATTCCCTAACCCTACCCACCACCCTACATTTGGATGACTCTCCCATTTCTCCCCATTACCTGCATGTTGACATATGATGGCCGTGGGGCCAGGCGAGCCCTTTCGGAGTTTTGCTGGGCAGCTGCAGCCCTCTCTGCAGCACGCTCACTTCCAGGAGCCTTCTTGTCTGCCAAAGGGCTTTCTGCAGCACTCAGATCAGGGTCCGAGAGCAACCTGTCAGTGCTGCTGTGAAACAGTTTGGAATTTAACACTCCGTGTTTATATGCAAATGTACTGACTGTTTCCTAAGTGCGCATTTACTCTATGTTTACTGCTGTCAACTATTTACATGCATGATTTCATTTCATCTTCACAACACTGCTCTGAGGTAGGCAGTAGTAGTATTCCCATTTTACAGATAACAGATGTACCTTACCCAAGGTCATACCTCTAGTAAACGGTAGAGCTGGGATTTTAACCCAAGCATATGACTCTAGAGCTGGAGTTGAAACTATTTCATGATACATTTTCACAAACATATGTAGTATGTATGGCGTATGTCTGTGGTATATACGGAATAGACACACAGAAAAGATTTCTAATTTGCACACATCAAAGAGATAGCAATGACTCATGCATACGCAGTCTAAGCAGAAACAAGTCAATCTAAAAGCACGCAGATGATCCAATTCCTGTGTGTAAAAGGCATTTGGTATTGCTAACAAATCTACTATGACACAGGTATCAGATAAATAGATATTTCCCAACAACTGTTCAGGATGTATGGATGAACATAAAAATGTCCCTTAAAATAGGAAAAATCATCTGAATTGCAAGATTGGCGATGCACCTCAAGTTCAAATCCAATTGCATGTTAAGCTCAAGTAAAAGAGAAATAAGAAACAATATTAGTCATACAGCTCATCTGATTTGTTCATTCTTTCTTTTGTTATTCACTGTTCCATTGTGCCAGGGGAATTCAAAGGAATTCAGAACAGGCTATTGGAATATAAGAGGCAGAGCAATGAACTTTGTTTGCTTGACAGAAGTTCCCAGTGGCTTCACACAGGACATCAGAACTGGAATGTAAAGGGCCTAGGCAGGCTCTGCAGCATGAAGGCCAGGAGAACAGCGTAAGCAAAGCAAAGGAAGCAAGTGATATGGATGAGATTGGTGTATTTAAAGCCAGAGCGTTAACAAGATCAGACTTTCTGTGTTCAAAAAAATTGCTGGAACAAAATAAAGAAGTAACTGAGCTGCTGAAAGGGTGAGGCAGAGAGACCATTCTGGAGGCTGCAGCTTAATTTAGATGAGAGGAACCTCATCATTAAGTTCAGAACCTACTTAATGATGAAAGGAACAGGCATACCCTTCAAATGCGTCAACACAGGGAAGAAAGCAAATTGACTTCTCTAACCTATGCTGAATAATGTTCACTGTGACTCCTAGTACCACGCAAGGAGAAACACATATAAAGTGGATTTGGACAAAATGGGAAAGAGTAATTAACTGACCAAAGAGTTTATAAAAGCAAACCAGATTTTAGTAAGAAATGCAGGAAATGAAAATATAAAGGCTATATTTGTCTTAAGATACTCTCCTCTGTAGGGGTATATAAGAAAACTAATAAGACAGTAGAGGAAATTGGGTGGACCGAGATGGATGGGAGCAAACTCTTCCAACATAGAAGCATTCCACTGTATTGCCTTTTTTTTTTAAAGTGTGAATAGATTGTCTATTTGAAAAAATAAAGTATATAGAAAAAGAAAACAGAGCAAGGATAACACATTTGTAACTGCGCTATTATGGTAAGGGAGAGTTACAGTTACTACAATATATGTATTTATACTAATTGTGGTTTATAACAAATAAAATCATGAAACTGTCAAGTATTTATTACCAGAGTTAGCAATTAACTACCTTGGAAAAGGAAGCCATAGTTTAAGTTAGAACTTCAAAGCAAAACGAAGGAGAATTCACAGCAGGAAAATTTCTAACAGAAAAATCAGAGAGTAAATATTGCCCTGCTGAAGAGCAGGGAGGACGTTAAAGTTTCAGAGCACAGAGATGGTTTAGAGAACCCAGATACAAACCCAACCACTATACAGAAGATATAAGAGTGAAAATTACCAGATGCTATTCCTTAATAGAATTTTTAAAAGGAAAAAGAAAAGATAATTATAATGAAAAATAAAAAAAAAATTCTTGGAGAAGATCAAACTCATTTGAACCGAAGAACACCAACTACTGAGTTTAAAACAAATCCAGCCTGTTAGACATTTTCTTTCAAAGGATCAAGACCTTTAAAGATTAAAATACATACTGTAAGTGTGAGTTTTTTGTGCCCTGCAACAGTTCTACTGTCTGCCTCTTGGCACAGGAAACTTTGGAGGGACCCATCATCTGTTTCAAGTCACCAGCATTCCCAGAATGGGAAGGACTTCGAGGCATGCCTACTTCAACAAAAGCATCGTTACAACCTGCAGAAGGGATAAAGTGAAAATCCAAATGTCACCTTATCATCAACAACCACCTGCGATGGAAACAAATCAGAACCCAACTCAAAGGGGACCCAGGAGTAACAGCTTTCAGCTGCAAAGAACACACTTTAAATTCAGGCTGTCTCAAATTTCATTCAAGATGAAATCCAAAGAGAAGACCCTCACGTTTTTAAAAGATTATTAGGGGTGAAAGGGTTTTAAAAAAAGAAATACTCTACTTGGAAAAAAATTATACATATACATTTAGTAAATTGATGCTTTCCTCTTACACAATTACATCCACTTTAGGAAGTTCCAATGTAACAGGAAGTGATTTTCTGTGGAAAATGTTTTTCAGTTTATCTCTTCCTGTGTTCTTTGGAATTTCATTCAAGATGTCTTTCTGCATACTTGAGGCAGGATGAGTCATGACTGGTTAGCAAAACCAACTTGAAATCACCGCAAAGACTTTACAACCCCCTTTATCCAATTAACAGACCAGGCTGAAATTCAGAAGGAAAGTTACCTTCCACAGGGTTTGATTTGGGAGATGCTTGCTCAGGTCCAGTTGTCTGTCTAGATGGATCGCTGTGATTCCCACTCAGAACTTTTTCTCCAAGTGATGAAGTGGATATTGCACCGTATTTTATATTTGGAGACTAAAATGATAACAGAAAATAACAGACAAATATGGTCACAATTCTAAAATTCATTTTAGGTGAAAGTTTAAACATATTACCAGTGGCTTATCTCTTACAAACAGCATAGATCACACCACTCTAGCAAAGGACATTACCTGTGCATGTCCATTTAAAGAAGCAGAGATTTTTTTGCCTTCTGTCTGCATACTGTTGATATGGACGTCAACAGGAGTCAAGCCAGGAGGGGGAGATGGAGCTGTGTGCCCGTAGGTGGGTACACCAGACAACAAAATATTAGTTAATGTGGCTTGGGCAGTAGATGGGATCATAAGGTGTGGTATAGCAGAAAAGCCTACAATGACATTTCATGAAGACAGATATTAGGAAAAAAGTCAGATTTAACAAGTATTACTTTATTTTTCTCAGTAAAAACAAAAAACTTCATTTTTGTTGCTACAAATTCAGGAGAGAATTCAATTTTGATACCTCTCTGTAATAGGTTTAACATTACTATAAAAACACAAAACAATGTTAAAATGGAAGAAGTCTGTAGAGAATAATTAATCTGAGCTCACTGCACTGATGAGGAAACTAGTTAGATTTAGCACGTCCATGTGACTCCCAAGTACATGTGTCCAGCTGGAACCCACGTTCCCTAATGACCAGGTCAGTGAGCTTCACGTGTCTTTGCCACTGCTTCCTGCTCATCATACTCTTTCTCCTGATCTGTTTGTCACGTCTGAAGATTATATTCTACTTTCATGAAAAACTCCCTCCTTTATCATGCTTCATTTTAACTAATTTACACGCTGGGGAGTTTCTGTTTAGCTGCAGTATGCTTTGAACCATGATTTTTCCCTAAGGAAACAGAGCCACCAGCAAATTTTATTTAAATACCTAAAAACCATGTGCCTTTGATTGTACTTAGATGATACTCACCTGTGGCACTTGAAGTGTTAGCCAGTGGGGGTGCCCATAACGTGGGGCTGGGGGTGCCAGAACTTGGACTTTGCAAAGGACTGACTGAGCTATTGAGAGCATTCAAGAGTGAGTTTGGAGTTGTTGATGTGTTTAGAGATAAGGTGGTAGGCCCCAAAAGACCTGCAATAAATGAAAGCCAAGTCAATATGCATAAATTCAAGATTTAAAAATACAGATCGCACCAATATTTCCACTTGGAATGCACGCTGATACAGTCTGATATTTTCCAAATATAATATGAGCGACAGATTACCTTCTTTCGAATATTCACAGGAGATATTGCATGATACAACTCCAACACAGAACCCAGACTGTCTACAAAGAGATGCTGATCAGAACTGGAAGTTAGTGTATGTAAACCAGGGACACAGTCGGGGTCACTGAGCAATGCCAGCTGCTTTGCGTTCCTCTCCATTAGCCAGGATGAACAGAATTCTGCTCAAGTGGAAACTCATTTTTATTTCTCTGTATAACTCACTTGTTTTCTGTTTCCAAAAAAACTCTTTTCAAACCACTTATAATTCGCAGAGAATAGGGGAATGTTCTCCTGCAGTAGAATGACTACATTCGGCCCATTTATGGAGATGCTGAGCTACGTGGAAGTTTGCATTCCTTACGTCAAAACACGTGACCTCCCTGTGGTCCATGGTCCATCTCAATGAGTGTGAAACTTTTCTCAGAAAATTTTGTTTGTTTTTTGCTTGTTTTAAGGATTTATTGTTTGATTTAAGTAATGAAACTTCTCTTCAGGCATTTAAATATATTCTAAAGTGAAATATGAAATTGTATACAACTTTCCAGGAATCTTTAAAGTAATAAGTATTACAGGATAGTAATAGACATGAAAACATTTAAAAAACTGAGTAACCAAATCTTTGCTCTGGTGCAGGAAGAACTTGGTTGCTGCTAAATTACCTCGCTGGTACTTCCTGACTCACACGCGTGTGTTGTTAGGACTGTTCAGATCTCCAGGGGAAGGGATGATTTGGGGAGATGAGAGGCCGAAGGGAAAAGAGTCGGTCTTTACTGTAATGGTGTCTAGACAGGGCTACTTGGAATCTTAATCATATGATAACCATATTATGATTTTTAAAAGCAAGAAATAGCTATTAGAAAAAAATTTATGGACTGCTGAGAGTATTTTTTCTGTCTCAGATCAACACTGAATGAGGCAAAATGATTTTCTAGGGTCATTACATTGACTTTTTATATTAAGGCTACTGAAAAATGTGCAAGAAAGTAGTGAAACTAGCACAACTGCAATATGGCAATGAACTCTAGCCTGTAAGATAGGAATCCAGAAAGGAGGCGGTACATATCGCAGCTACGAAGCACCTCACCTCACTTTCTCAAAAAACTAAAGCCCTGAGGGGGTGATGCTTTCATCTTCTCTTCTTTCCTTAGATATAAATACAGGTCTATTTGCTCCTCTTTGTAGCTGCACGCTAGATTTCCTTTGTGTTCGGATGACGCAGTTCTGACCACTGGGAGTGGGGCTTCTGCTTGCTTTCACCTCCCCCTCTCCCTACCCCTCACACAGATTTGCAATTACTTTTTGAAAAGCAAACTGGATAATCTTTACCTCTAGGGATGGACGGCAATATTGCAAATGCAAGAGAGAACAAACACATAAATTATAGTCAGCCTGCTCACTTCACTCTCAATGGCATTCTTAATTTAGAAGAACAAACACAGCCACTGAAAATAAAACAGTCAGACCTTGATTATGTATGCCAAAATAAAAAGAATCTAGGTAACAAAAATCTATGGAGTCTAACAAGAAACCCAAAATGGATTGATGTGAGTTTTGTTGCTTTTTCACCGAATCTTAGGGACTGACAAGGGAAAAAAATAGCCTTTAAAATGTAGTCCCAAATGGTAGAAAGAAAGGGAACGGGCTAAGCGATCCCCCAGTGACTAAGAAGCGCTATAATAATAAATTTTATACCTAGTCCAGTGAGTCCAAGGCCTGCCGAAGCTAAGATGTCCAGGCTGGGACATGCCAGGCCGGCAGGGCACGATGCTGGGGACGGGCTGGTTGCTATGGTAACCCCACTGCTTTCAAGTCCGAGGAGACATTTCCTTGCTTCATACATATTTAAGGCATTTCGCTCAACACTTTTCACAATCACAGACTATGAAAACACATAATGGGAAAGAAAAAGGTGACATGCAAGTAGTCGACAATGAATCGGGGAGGCGGGTGAGAAATGAATATGGTAATAAGGATTCCACTCAGGGAATATACGGATGCGGTTTTAAAATCAACTAAAAATTCTAACCACTTATTTCTTATGTTTACTCCTTGTGGTGAAACCATAAAGGGTTAGCTATAATTTACTGGGTGTGTCCTGTGTTCCAGGCACTGGGATAGAAGCTGTACATAAATCTTGATGCTTGCCGGAAACCTTCTGGATGGGAGTCACATTTAGTGAGAATAAGGTGGTCTTATACCCATGGTCACAGCCCAGCTGGGCAGGGGCACCTACAGGACTGGACCTCAGGTCCTCCGCCTCTACAGCCCATTCTCTTTGCATCCTCCTACTGTTACATGAAAGCTTTCTTGATCTCATCTTTACAGAACAACTCAAACTCGTCACCATATATAGACTGCATAGTAATAGTCACTTACGTTTGACATTTATAGCCTACTAGTTAACTAATGGACCTTGAGGTACCACTATTCCTCACTGATGGCATATCACTGGCAAAGCCTATGGTAAAATAAATTTCCAAACAATATATATTTTTCTCAATGGACTCATCTAGAAAACTGAAGGGTGAACTTAAGAGAAGAGCCTCCAATAGGCAATAAAGAAAATTCGTTAAAGCAGTTAAAGCAGTAGTCAGCATCGGGGCCAGCTAGACAAAACTAAATGGCCCCAGGATGCTACAAGGCTCTAGAATTCTCACTTACAATCTATTTTCCCCCTGACCTGGCTCATTTCTTACTGAACTCCAGGAGTTCCTCTTGTGCCTGACACTCTTTACATGCACAAAGTCTCTTCTGTCTTTATCTTCCAGTCTTGGTATCTACAGTGACTCCAGTCAACTCAAATTAGCCAAGCAATGACGCTTCAAGATACATAAAATCAATGTCCTGTTCTCTAACTTTAAACTCATTATATCAAGTTCACTTAGACACAAACCTCTCTTCTTCTTTAAAGTTTTCTTTTGAGAAAAGCATGACTGTTTTTCTTAAGTTGGACACTGAACACCATGTTATTTACATATATAAAAATTGTCTATGATACATATTATACATATACCATGATGCACATATAATAAGATTTATAGAAATTAAAAAATGGAAAGCACAACTGTTTGGGGTTTTATCTACTAGAATAAAAAGTATACATAAATGTTATCATTTAGTACATGTTATTATGCAACTTGCTTCTTTTATTCCACAACATTCTTGTCTTTTGACATGTGGTACACTGGTCTCTTCAGGGTATATAACGGGACATAGAACGCTGGCGGGCAGGAGGATCGCAGCATCTTCAGCATGAATAGAAGGTCCCAAATTGCTCCTCAAAGTGCTATGCCAATTTATACAACATTAAGGTAGGAACATTCCTCTTCCCTCATATTCTCACTAGCATTTAATATCATCAGGTTTATCCCATTAAATTTTGACTATACATGAAAATATTGAAATTTTGCAACATCTTAGAGAAGTTCCAAGAAGGCTGAACTGGGGACATGTCATTATTTACTTTTGATTATCATTAGTTTATTATTTTATTAAGGACAATAGACATCCATTCTTTAACTCTCCAGTGCGAGCGGAGTGGCTCACAAAGAGTATGTAAACTAAATATTTTTTAATTGCATTGGATATGTACACATACATTACACACTTAACACAATGTTTAGCCTTATCAACTCTCTGATAACTTAATAAAGCTGAAAGTTACCAGGTTGCAAATTAATAAAAACACATCTTTTCTCTCTTTCTCATATGTTTGTAAAAAATAATGGTCATTAAAAATGGACTCCAAAACCAACACATAAAGAAAATGATGATCAATAATTATTAATGTTTTTACAAACTCATGTATTTAAATAACAAAGTATAACATATAATGACATATATTATATGGAATATTTAATTCCATGTATATGCAAATACACATGTATATGAAAATAAAACTATCGAGAATATGATATGATACATGGTTCTCTGGGTCCAGACTCTGAACCAACCTTGCTTGGTTGTTTTGGCTTTGGTTTAATACTGATGAAGACATCGAGCTGTTCCATCAACTGAGCAATGAACTGTGGATCAACTTCAATTTCTTCCTTCATATCAAACATCAACACAAGGGGAAGACAACCCTAAGAAATGTCACAGTAGAAAGTGTAGGAGGAGAAACGTTACTCATTTAAACATTTGATAATTTAACATGCCTACAAAAAACGCAATATTCTATGGGCTGAAAGAGTAAAGCAAAGTATTAAAGCTGAATCACATTCCTTCACAAAGCTTAGGGAACTGGTGCAGAAATAATGCTGAGGGCACAAACTATTTTTGAATGACAAAATTATATGTGTCTGAAGTTTCTGTTATTGGCCCTGAATTTTTTACCCACTTTCCACCTTGGAAAATTCCTCCATTCTCTTGACTTCTGTTTTGTTAGTGATGCCAGAAACTAGATCCTCAACCACATCACGGGCACTAATCCTGTGCTTTTGCTCAAAGACTTACAGTACTGGTTTTTACTTCTTCTGAATGAAATCTAAACATGTATCAGCATGTCAAGATCTCCACATTTTGGCCCAGCTTTGCTTGTACAATCACAGGCCTCTATGTCCACACATCGGCCCCTTCCTCCAGGCTAGACCAGCCTCCTGACTATTTTTCAAACAGATTCTGTAACTTTGGTCTCAACTCACCAAATCTTCACCAACTGAAGACCTGCCTCTCTTCTGGTGCAGCTCCAACCTTACCTCCTTCCTGGAGTAAACTGCTACTACTATTTCTTCCTTTAGCTTTCTCACTTTTTAGTTCTGCAGAGGTTACCACTATTTTTTTTTTCCTCTGATGCTTTCTTCCTGGCCTTGAATCTACTAACTATAGGAATCTCATACTTACTGATTCCCAGGACACTCAGTACTAGCCCACTGATTGCTGGGTTCTGTACATAAATGTCGGGAGAAGTAACAGTCAAATATACTGAATTAAAATGAAATCACTGTGTCCCATTTTCCTTGTGGATAAAAGTGATTTTTGTATTTCAAATACAGGTTAAAGCCTTTTATTTCTTTTAAAGATTTATTTACTTATTTGAGAGAGAGCGAAAGAGCGAGAGAGAGAGAGTGCACATGCATGAATGGGGGAAACTCAAGCAGACTCTGTGCTGAGTGTGGAGCCCAACGTGGGGCTCAATTTCATGACCCAGAGATCATGACCTGAGATGAAATCAACAGGAAGATGCTTAACCAACTGAGCCACCCAGGTGCCCTTAGGTTAAAGCCTTTTAATTTATCCCACTCTTCCTCACTTCTTTTAATATTGTACAATACTATATCTCATTGCACACTTATATTTTTGGTAGGTACGATCAAAGTATGAATATGAATTCCTAATTGTACAGAATGCCTAAAAAAGTTCACTTAAAATAATACCTAAAGACAAAAAGAAAAAAAGAAAATTATGAAGAGTAATCATAATAATCTTTGGACATGAATTTGCTACCTAATTAGTGATATATTAAAAGTATCCTAATAAACTAAGCTTGGCTAAAAAAAAAATCATTTACAACAAAATAATTATGTATTATAATCCTTAATGATTATGGAAAGTTCTTATTTATCAGAGGAATGGAATCAATAATAAAAATTTGGATTTTCTGGGGTACCTGGGTAGCTCAGTTGGTTAAGCATTGGACTCTTGATTTTGGCTCAGGTCATGATCTCAGGGTCCTGGGATCAAGCCCTGAGTAGGGCTCTGTGCTGAGCACTGAGCCTGCTTAAGATTCTCTCTCTCCCTCTCCTTCTGCCCCTCCCCTCCCTGCTTGTCCTCCTTTCTCTCTCTTAAAAAATAAAAACTGGATTTTCTGAAAGTTTCTCAAGAACAAATTCTGCAAGTAAAGACCGTACCTGAGGCTTACTGTTTCAAATATCACTAAAGGTCAAGTTCTTGAACAGGAGAATACAATGGTGTTTTTAATAAAATAATTTGTAAGTCCACATTACGTCAATCCATTTTGTTACTATGTATCAACCTACACACTGCGTTTTTAAATGAATAGCAGAAGGAAAGAAATATTGCAAATTTTAAATAGAAAGCAGTACTGAATTATATAACGGCTATTTTCTTCAATGCATTAAGATTCAAATTTGTGGCTTAAATACCATTTTAAAAATTGTATCAGAGATCTCTGAAATGTTCACATGTCTCATGCTACTAAAATTTATACCTTTGAGGGTAAAAGATATTATTTTTCTGTTTAAACAGAAGACTTTGTCAAATGCAAACAAATACTACATGTCAGATGAAAATAATCACCTTCCACAGAATACAGAAATACATTATTTCATTGTGTCCTCTTCTGTGTTTAAGTTAAAAAAAATACTGCAAAGAAATCACTCGCCTATGTAATGAAATTAAGCCTATAAGGCACTACATACTTTACATACATATTTTATTTCCTTTTACCAAGAAACTTATTTGACAAGGCTTCCAAAACATTTTCATAAATACCACAGGAGTAAGGTGTGTGCAGCCACATACACTGTACCCAAAGAAGTAAATAAAATAAAATGAAATTATAACACTAATTTCAGTAAACCTACCATGAGATATTGCCTTGCAAGACAGACAGACTCAATGGTGCCCTGGAGGTAGACGGTGGATTTCTTTTGTGGATTACTGGGGTCAGGAAAGTGGATCTGAGCACCTGTTCTTTGCATGATATGTTTGATGTTGCTTCCATTTCGACCCATCATAAAGAGATGATGTTGAGCTGCAATATCTAGTTGTGTGCTCACGGGAATAGCTGATGCCAAGCTCCCAGCGAGATGTTCCAACAGCATGGCAGTTCCTTCCTATGAGAAAAGGGTAGGAAAGAAAGAATCCTATAGAATAACTGTACATACAAGGAAAGATTCTAGTGTACTTCTAATAGCTATGGAGAAACTCAACACATTCTATAAGCGAAAATGCAATACAAGGGAAAATTCTGGAAAATGAAATAGTTTAAAATCCTTTAAAGATAAAATTTGCATAGGGGCACCTGGGTGGCTCAGTCAGTTAAGCATCTGCTTTGGCTCATGTTGTGATCCCAGGATCCTGGGATCGAGCCCCACATCGGGCTCCCTGCTTAGTGGGGAACCTGTCTCTCCCTCTCCCTCTGCCCTTCCCCCCCACCACTCGTGCCCACTCTCTCACTCTCTCTCTCAAATAAAATCTAAAAAAAATTTTAAAAACTTGCAAAATTTCTACACTTAAGATGTTCATAATTATCTCAATTATTTACCTTCACAGCGCTGGTGTTATTCTGAGACCCTCGTACTATCACAGTAGCACCATACATTCGAGAACGCTGCTTAAATGACACTGAAATGTTGTACGTTTGTGATATGTGCTGAATCGAGGGGGAGTTAGGATCGGGAACTGGTTGAAGAATCCCAGCGATTGGTAGCTCAAACATCAGCACCAAAGGAAGCAGCTCCTAAATGAAAGTATGAGAGCCCAAAGCAGACAGCTGAATCACTACACATTTAGAGATGTGTATGACTCATTCCTTGTTTTCTGAGGATAGAATGCTAAAACATAAATTGTTTTTATTATAGACAGAAGCTTGGGTAGACTTTGTAAAGTTTCTCAAATGAAAGGAGTCTTTTGTGAAACCTGAGAGTTTGTAACTTAAACTGCCTATGGATTTTTCTTTGGGCCTCTTTTTCGTCATTTTAAAATCATCAGAAAAACTGAGTCAGGAGCAATATGGAATATCTCTAAGAAACATCTTCAACACATTAAAACAACTTTTGTCACTATTTCGTAACTATTGAACATATGATTTGGTTATAAATTGATAAATTAAGACATTTTTATTGCCTTATGATGCAAACATTGCTGACACTGATTTATAGTATTAAAGTAATAAATAGTTACCCGAATTCTAACTCGGGCAGATTCTACTCCTGCTGGTTGTCCTGCTATAGACACCTGCAAAAATAAGAAAATACAGAGTCAGATTTTAATTGAGCCCACATCTGCTTTTCTAATCATCTATACCCTTGCCACTCAAAATGTCATCCAGAAAAAACAGCATTGCCGTTATCTGGGAGCTTGTTAAAAATGAAGGATCTCAGGCACCAACCCAGTCCTACTTAATCACAATTTGCATTTTAATGAGCTCCTTAGCTGATTTGTGTCAATTGATTTACATCAACCCCTGAACTTACCTAAAGCTTCACAGTCCCCATAATGCCATCCTGTCTACTTTATCATCTTGTTTGCTGCATTTCTACCTTTTGTTTAAACTCTGCATACTGTATATCAAGTCTGTCCTGTATATCAGTATACAATGTTACTGCTGCAGTAAGTACTCAAAATATTGAACTACTTCATGCTAGCTGATTTAAAAAAATCTTTGCTCCAACACCACCTCCAGCTCTCTTCTGGGATCCCCTGAACCTTCTCATGATCCATCAACTAAAGAATTAATCTTGGCATGAGGGTAAAGACGTGGGGTTCCAGGGCACTGCTCCTGATAGACCATGCCCCAAGCCGTACCAATTGTCAAATATTTTGAATACTGCCCTTGCTATCTTCCTTATGTGTCACTGTCACCATTAGTCCCCACAGAGAAAAGACGGTTATCTTATTCATCTTTGTGGCTCACAGTTTCTAGTACTATGATTAGATTACAGAAGAAACTTCCAAATGACACAAATAATACTATCTGATCTTCAAGTACTGAAAATGTATGGACAGGTGAGTTTCATTTGTTCTCAAACACAAAAGCTAGAAAAAATGTGTATAAACTAAAGAGAGACATAATTCAGTCAATGTGAGGTAGATGGGCACTCAGGCATTGAAGAGGTGACGTGGTGGACCCTGGAGAACCACGTGTGCAGTGCTACAGACAGAATCCCCACAGCGGACACGTGCTTGGACTAGGCAAGGTTCCAGGTCCTTTCCTAACATAATGCTCTCTGGGCCTTGTCTCAGGGACTTCATTTTACGTTGCCATCACATTCACGTTGCTCTCTCTTCCACAACCATTTAGAGAGTAAAAGTTTATAGCCTATCTACAATTATCTCTTTAAAAAAGTAGAGCACCTTCAGTCTCCTTGGAAAGGGGACATACATTCTTCTTGTTTTTTATTTTTTGAGTACAGTTGACACATAAAGTTACATTAGTTTCAGGAATACAACATTAGTGATTTGACAAGTTCATAAGTTATGCTATGCTCACCATAGCTATTACAATACCACTGGCTATCTTTTCTATGCTGTGCCTTTTACTTCCATGACTTATTCATTCCATAACTGGGAGCCTGTACCTCCTACTCCCCTTCACCCACGTTGCCCATCCCCCACCACCCTCTCCTCTGGGAACCATCAGATTGTTCTCTACATTTACCGGTCTGCTTCTGCTTTTTGTTTATTCATTTGTGTTTTTTTTTTTTTCTTTCAGATTCCACATATTAGTAAGATCATATGGTATGTCTATGGTTATTTTTTTGCTTTCACCTCCCAAAAAAGATATGCATATGGAAAAATAAAGCTTTAATTTGTTCCATAATCATTCATGCAAAAAGACAAAGTACCTGGTTGCTTTTTTCTGCTTGGTTATTCCTGTTGGAATCTGGAAAGTGGATGTGGCACCCTGTTTCTTCCATCACTTTTTTAATATTGTTGCCACCTTTGCCGATTACATGAGAATGTTCTGTATGTGAAACATCCATCTTCAAGGTGACTCGATTGCTCTATATGGAAATAATGTATTAATTCTTGATGCATGCAAAAGGAAGGAACTACTCCTTAAAACACTTTTTCTCCAAGGGAACAGTACTAACAAGTGACCTGGTGGGAAATCTTACAGATTTCTTGGTAATATCATCTTCATCTACAAACATATACTTTCTCTTTGGCTATGAAAAAGAGACACTTAAGACACTTTAAGACAAATTTGTCAGAAGAAATAAAAGATATACTCTTTACCAAGATAACTTTTTGGAAAGCAGCATTTAAATAAAGTCAGGTATAATTACAAATAAATTGCTCAGTTTTTTTCTTTAACAGACATTATTCATGAAACATTTAATTCAAATAACTAAAAACAGATGAAAATAATTAAAAGACTGAATAAATGTAGGTTAGTAGGAGTGTTGAACTGTGACACTAAGAAAGTATTTGTAAGCATTATTTTCACAACTTGCCTATTACTATAAGTAAAATTTTACAGAGCAGACCTGTTATTCTCAGAGATAAGAATGAGGAAGGGCTACCAAAGCACAGAGCTCCAGCAGTAACATGGCTTGCTTAAAGCAATACAAAGTAGAAGATTAGTTATAATTAAGCAAAATGTGAAATTCTAAGATGTAATGAATAATTGTGATCATATGAGAATCTGTGTACTTAATTTTGGGAAATTCAGTATTGTAAAATTATAAAGACATGAAATCTTTTCTCATTTATAAGACTGATATAAAAATTCTTCAGTCCTCAAAAAGTAAAATAAAACAATCAAAATACAAGATGTTAAAAATATCATATCATATCTTAATTCTTAAATTTTAAACTTATATCCGTTAAATACTTGGATTTTCAAACTTAGTTCTTTTAGTTTAACATTTGAAATACAGGAAAAAGATATTCTTTTTGGGAAAAGATTCTAGAATATTTAATAATTGTAAGGTGAATAATTCTTAAAAATAAAAAAGATCAAGAAAAGAAAAAAAAAAAAAAAAGGAAGAGATCAGAAACCATTTCAACGAAATACCAGGTGGCAAAACATAGCGGTTAAGAACCAGACATCCTGGATTTAAATCCCACCTCTCCATTTATTAGCTATTGGATTCTGGGCAAATTCGCTAGTACTTTTGTGCTGAGTTGGTTATGAACACTAAACAAATTAATATTTGTAAGATGCTTGTTAGCAAAGTGCCTGCCATATATAAGTGATTTAGAAGTGTTTACTAGAATAAATTTGCACAAATGAGTATACATTTTTATACATCTAAATTTCCCTATTATCTCTCTAACCTGTACCTGCAGAGAGAGAAAGAACTTACAAGAGAAAGTTGTCAAGTTTCATGCCATGACATACAACTATATAGATCATTCTGGCATTATAAAGGCAAATATGCTAATTCTTCCAAACATCGTTACTTGCCCTATACTAATCAGCATCAATGTCTATTTCTAAAGGTGGCATACACATACAAACACAGACATATGTACTTACATGTACTTACTCACACATGTGTGGGTGTGTGTATATATAATATTACTCATTTACCCAGCTTGAGAACCTATTCAAATTTTAAACAGAACTTTACATCCATTGTGGAATCACACATGCTTATTTTAAAACCCACCATTACTTTCTCCTGGCTTTTCTTCTCCAAACGGTTCTTTTCATAACAGCATGAAGTAGCCCTTGCAGAGACAAGGTTCTGACATCTGAGTGTCCTTAACATTCACTTACTTTTGTGTCTAAGACAGACATGATCATTTCCTTGGCCTCCTTAACATCTTCTTTCCTTCCAGAAACCTTAATATGGGGATCTATAAGAAATAAAAAACAAAGGGCTCATATGAAACCCCAAACTCTTCGTTATAAAATTGATGTTACAATATAAGAAAAGAGATTCCATAAGAAACTCAGTATTTGCTTCATTCTAGGTGTGTTAACATTGTAATTAAAACAGGAATATGGAAAAATCCCCAAGCTGTGTATGTTTTTCTGTGTGGCCTTCTTCCTTCTGAAAGCTGGCTAAAGCATTTAACTGCAAAAGAAGTTTATCATGTAATTATTTTTTAAACAAGTGAAGAATCTATAAATTCAATTTATTACTTACTACATTCTTGCTACATTCCAAGTCCTGATCTAAGGCTTTAAATGTGTTAACTCATTTAATCTACCCCAGAGCTTTGCAATGTTGTTTCCAGAGGAAATTAAGGCACAGAGCAGTTTAGTAACTTGCCCTAGAAAACCACTCAGAGGCTCATTCATTATAATCCAATGTCTTCCAACTCTGGATCCACACTTTTAAACCATGTGATAACCTAATTCAGAAGGTATCTACAGAATAAAACATTATCTTCATTCAGGAATATTTAATATTTACTCAGAATTAGTGTTAAATGACTATATTTGTATTACTACATGTATTATTTATTACTGTCACAGACTGTTATAAAGGAAAACACTCATTCATTCATTCATTCATTCAGCAAGTATTTTCTGAACCTCTACTATGTACCAGGCACTATTCTAGGGGCTGGAGGATATATCAGTAAAGAAAAAGACCCTTGTCGACATGGAGCTTACAGTCTTGTACAAGGAGACCAAAATGAACCAAATAAACAAATTATCTAATGTATTAGAACACAACTTGCGAAAAGGAGAACAAGACAAAAGGATGAAGAGTACCAGCCATGGGAAGGGGGGTCAGGGTAGAGAAAGTGAGGTCTGAGTAAAAGCTTAAAGGAGGTGAGGCAGTTCGCCAAGCTGGAATCTTCACAGGGAGGGAAACATCACAGCCAAAACTCCGGGTGAGGACGTGTCTCTTCAGTTCTCACTTCTGTCAGGTTTCCAAGTCTCCCCTACAACGGGGTGTTCTCTTACCCCGTGGGTCGGCCTGACAGAAACCAAGACCATCTGGGGTAAGCCAGAAGTTCTATACCATTAGCCTTAGTGATAAAGTGTTACCACTAAAATGATAAAGCTGAGTAACAGAGAGCATCATCACCATCCCTAGTGATGTCAACCTTAGTGTCTGTGTACAACACACCACCTTCTCCGCTGAGTCCTCCCCACACTGAACTACACTTCAGATCAGCAACAGGGTCAGGAAATGTTTGCTGAGCATTTTTTACAATTAACAAGCAGTTCCAACTGGTCCTTCCAAACCATCAATTCTCTAGAATAAGAAAAAAGAATCACCTGGTGGGAATTTTATCAAATTACACATACTTCCCTGATACTATGACTTACCGATCCCCATCCAACAGTCCATTTGAAAATCAATGCCATGATGAGCATGTCATATTCATAAGGTAAAAATGAGCAATTGAAGAGAGGAAGGAAGAGAGGGAAGGAGGGAGGGAGGGAAGGAGGGAGGAAACCCTGTCCTAAAGCTACAGGCTCTTAAGACCAGGACAGAGCAATCCTAGTCAACAACAATGCCCCACCAAGCTTCAGAGCTCAGGAATGCCTCTGGCCTCCTAGGGAGACATCTAAGCAGCTGTGCTTAATTTGAGTCCGTGCTGTCACCTCCAGTCACCCGCCTCCCCCTGCCCCAGACTGTCTCCCTGGAGTTGCCTTGGCCTTACACTCTTCTTCCTACCCTGTTCTCTAATTCCTCCTCTGAAACTCGCCATGTCACAGGGACACTGTGAAGATGAAAGATCTTAAGATTGGTTTAAACCTTCTAAAATGTTTACGTGTCAGGTATTATTAGGTGACGAACCCAAAAGTAGGGCAAAACGGATGTCAAACAACCTCCAGTGAGTATGGTATCATGTTCACATTGCTTACTCCTTTAGGGCATCCTAACAGGAACCACTTTTTCTCTGTAAGATTCCCACCAACTTTAACATACTTATGTAAACAAAGCATTTTCTTCAATAATTCTTATTATATCCATTATAACTCCTGGAGGCAGTTAACTACATTCAAAATTTTGATCCCAGCTATCTTTGACTTTGGTTTCAATTACTGTCAGCTGACTCTGACGTTAATCTCCACTGAAAACACTTACTACTGGGGGATTAGAACCTGGCACTTCTCAAAACATACCTGATTGCTCTCAATTGTAGCTCTTGCTAAAATATACGTTCCTGGGTCTCCAGGATCCAGTAACCGGCATTTTGTTTGTTTCCCAAGTCATTTTTCAATCACGTATAGGACAGATGAAACCACATAAAAATAATAATTGTAGTGTCCTATGTATTAGCCAAGTATACGTAACATAAAATGGTTCTACAAGGGAAAAATGTATTTTCTTACAAAATAAATTAAGTATTGAGTGGTATGCTAATCTGAAAACCTATTACTTTTACAGGCTGGATAATCACATTAAAATTCCTATGCACCTGTAGAGGGAAGGAAGCCTCAGATCCAAACTACGAAAAATTTTGATTTTCCACCACCTCTGTATCAACAGAACAATAAAATAAAAAGCAAAAGCCTCAATGGAAAATACATTTTATTTCAAAGTGAAAGAGCACCATCTAGTGACCTAAAAATATAAATTATCAATGGACATAGAGATACACACAACACGCATTCACCAACATGTTAATATCAAAAAAGTCTCCAGGACCTAAAGCGGTACTTATTTGGAAAACAGATCTTTAAATAATCAAGTCTCATAAGTATAGAGAAAAACAATCATGACAATATTCTGGTTTAGATTACTAATGTGGCCAATAAGAGTGTCTTCCTCGGTCCCTCCTTTGCCCTTGCTTTTTAAAAGCTATCTACAGCATGTGAGCTCTTATTCCAGGCTGAACTTAATGTGCTTCTTTCAAATCTGAAATTCAGTTCTCTATATTCAGTGAATGTTCTATTTCACAATTTAAATGTATCCTGCAAGGGGCTGAGGTTTTACTCAGACCTATTCTGGAAATATATGATGGAGAAAAGTTATAGGATTAGCTATATTAATAAACATAAAAGAATAAGGCCAGCTATGAAGATTGCTGGAAGATGGCAGAGTAATAGGGAATAAGTGTACAGTCTCCCCCTGCCTCAAAATAATTGCTTTGAAGGACAACTCCAATTTAGGCATGAAAGTTTTGAGATATTTGCTCTAAAAATAGTATCCATTGCTTTATAATCAATCCTCAATCTCTCTAAATACAAGGATTATCTTAATTAGTTTTAAAACTACCACGGTGCCAGACAAGTAGTAGATACTCATTAAACAGTAGGTGAATGGACTGAAGGTGTCCCTGTTTTTGGAAATGGTTACACAGAAGGAGGAGATGGAAATCCACGGGAAGAGCTTAAACTTCATATCTAAGGTGATCATATGTCCTGCACTTCCCAGAACAGTTTTGACTTCAAATTATTTTGATCTCAGTACCTCTATAAAAATACAGAGAACTCTCAGATGTCCATCCAGATTTCTGGTTTTTAGATTCCTGCCCCATCAATCTGTTCACATCTCTGTGGTGTAATCCTATGGAAGAGAGGAAGACCAGATGGTGATCCAACCTTCAAGAAGTTAAATGAAGCTGTGTGGACATGGATAAGAAATGGGTATTTTATATGTGTATACTGCAAAAGAGCTAAACCTTTGAGCAAAAAAGGTTTTTATGACTTCCATATGGAAATTCATAAGGAGTTGATAAGGTAACAATTGTTTTTATAAGAATACATGCTAAAAATCATATTTTCAGTAAAGATACATATTTAGAAGAGTTGGGATGTTTATATGAACTTAAGTGAAGTTTAGTTATGGTTTTAAAAGGGTATCTCTTGGTACTCTGGTTGTACTCTCTGGTTTCCCATCCTGGAAACATTCCCATTCCTGGAAACATTAGTAAAAGTTTTTATTTCCTTTTCCGTCTCTCCTCAAAGCTTAAACCTCCTTTTCATTTCATTCCATTCCTATCCCAGAGCAAAATCTATAGGAAAGACTTATGTCAGCCCTTTCATTGTATTTATTATGCTACAGAAAGTAATGGGTTATTGACATACGATGAATTTAAGCCATCACTGTTCCACCAATGATCTGTTGATAGCACTTTCCTGTCTCCATGACTGAGTGTTGTTGCGAAAAGATTCAACATCAAAAAAATCAAAGCAATGCTTTCTCAGCAGGTTCTCTTGGAGAGAGAAAATAACAGAAAATCCCTTGTTTAACTAAACTGACTCCTCCCACCAATACCCAAAATGGAAGACGTAATATTAGAGTTGCACTTTTGTTTATGGGGAAAAGTTCCACATCATGGCCTGAAATCAAAATGGCTTTGGTACATTTTATGAATGTATATGAAGCTGTCAAACTGGCCTCAAATCCATAAGAAGAGAGCAGTGGACAGAATTCACTTTCTTTTGGCTTAGAGCTCTCTTCACTTTTATTTCAAGTTCTTCCTAAAAAGTCTTAGCCTTTAAACTGTCTAAGAAGAAGGACATTGGCTGGGGCTGGGTCCATCAACAGTGTTAGAAGTGGTCAGGGTTGACAGGAGGAAAGGTATCTCTAACTTCCTCTGAAATTCCCTATAATCACTGAGAATATATCCACAGCCAGCAAGTAGTTGGTTCCAAAGTAGTAACAGGCATTTTTTTTTTAATGAGGAAGACTGTGGCTGCAGGGTAAGGATTTTATCAAACAGACAGTATAAACCAAGACTCAGAAAAAGCCCTAGACATCTCACAGGTACCGGCTGACTTGGATCACATAGGGAAATGCTACGAGAAGCCAGCAGGTATCACGCAGAATGTATTAAAAGTTTGAATGACTGACTCCATAACAGATTCCTTTCACATTGTGGGGAAAATATATAGATTCCACAATTACGATAGTAAGTTCTGAATCAGAAGAAAGTCATAAACAAGATCTGTTACCTTGGAAAAGTCACTGAATCTCTGCAGTAGAGTTTCTTCCATGGGGAAGTTTGGTCAGAACATCATTATACTTTCCAAATAAATCTAAATGTCTTTGGTGTGAAGCAGTACTATAACATTCTTAAATAAAACTAACCTCATAAATAACTTTATTTTCCAAGTTTTTGGTATTTCATGTAAGTAGCTCACCTAAGACATCACAATCTAAATGTTTCCAAGAGCCTCACGCTGTAGGCAGTAAACACAAATGGGGGTCATAGTGATCTGCCATGACCCACAACTGGCTTCGGAGTCAGCAGCTCGGGCTTTCCTCTTGTTTTGCACACCCTAGGAATGTGCAAGTCTGTATCAATATAGGTGAAATTCTGTATTCACTCCACTGGCATTTCCTGAATAACATGCTTGCAGGCACCGAACAAATGCAGTGAAAACCACATATGGAGATGGAGTCTCCTTCAAACCCTCCCGGAGCCACGTCGCGGTTCAAAATTAGATACCTGCCAATCCATGTGCTACTTTGATCCCTTCTCCTTTAAGTTGGCAAGTCACTGCTGATCAACAAAAGTGCATTTGACTCGGTCATGGGGCCATGGCCCGTATTTTTCTGTGAAACGAAAGTTTCCTTCTGACCTCTTGAGAAACAGGCTTTCCTTTTTAAACAAAAATGTTATATACAAGTCATGTAACATACTGATATCACATTTTTAAGTGAACATATATACTTTAGTAAGAGACAGAGAAAACCTGAACTGACTCATTAAACCTTACTGGGAATTATTTTAAAGAAATGAAACAGAATGACAGTAAGTCTATGCACTTTAAGCTGATTTTCTAGCCAGTAATATAGACACCAGATTCTTTCAAGGAACGCTCGTTGATGACAAGAATTCTAATAAACTGAGCTAGAATAAGAAGGTGAAGTGTATTTGGAGAGTACGTACAACAACCCAAGCTATAAGTATTGGCTAAATGTTGGAGAGCGGCTATAACACATCAAATATTACAACTGGATCAAGAAAAAACCAAATCTACCTGTTGCAAGCATTCCCCAAATGATCTATGTTGCTTTAGAATAAGGCATAAAATAATCCTTATTTATCTTGTTTTAAAACAGAAAAAAAATCTTCTTCCTAGTCAATTCGAAGAGAAGGGGAATGAGAAGAGAGAGAAATGCAAAAGCAAATGTGTTTTAAAATAAAAAACCTAGTTTTCATGAGAAAAAGATGTTTCCATTGGTACCCATAATCAGTTTACACACCATGATACCCCAGGATAACTTCCTATCAAAACTGCATTTGGCAGAATGAAACTTAATACTCAACAGAGGAAGTGTGTTCCTGACATGATAGTGGCATAACTGACATGAGCAAATCAAAAGATAGAAAGTATGACAAGCTCTTCAAGACGTTTCTCAGTTCAACTATTTGGCAATGATTGGAGACGAGGTGCCCTCATCACTGTGGTAACGAGCACTTTTAGGCGGGTTTTTGCTGAAGGAGAGGGTGCATTCACATACCAACATGGAGCCTACGGGCCCTTCATCAACTAGGTAGAAAAGAGCTATTATCCTTTGAAAATGCACATTTGAAAATTCAAAGCTAGCTGGAAGATACACAAGAACTTTTACTGATAGAATGCCAATATCTCCAATATAATCAGCAATAAAAGCATTCACAATATAATGACAATATGCTCTTCTAATTGTTCTGTGTTGTTTCAACTTGAGGAGGGAATAAGGCATGAGGGAGGGAAGGGGTAAACTGGGCACATGCCTCTTCTTTGTTAAGGCCCCTACGTACCATATCAAAGCCGTTTACGCAGTCAGAAGTTATATGGACTCAGCAAAAACCTAGAAATAATTTCAGAGAAGAAAAATGAAATGCAAACAAAGTATAAAGCAAAATCAAGGCATAACAGGTGAAATAATCAAGAACAGATGGATTTAAGAAGTGTGAGAATCAGAAAAGAGTAAACTACCTTATCTTACAAACCACCTTATCTTACACAGTGTAAGATAACTCCAAGCATAACTGCAGAGTTGCTGTTCAGGCAGAAAGAGGGCAAGAAAAATCCAAAGCACAAGAGAAATCTAGCTCTGGAACATGGAGTGTGGAAAAAGAAAGCTAAAAACACAAAGCCTAACTCAATTACTTTTTGAAGCCTTTTGGCATCCGAGCTTTATATTCCAGAGATAAAGACAAGGATTCTGGCAAGGGGGAAGAAAGGAAATTGAAGTGCCAGGAGGAAATCTGGAATCGTCTGAATGATATGTATGTAACAATTCTACAGAAAGCATCGGCAGTGCTAGGTTACTGCAAGGGAGGATGGGCACATACGTATGAGCTACAGATGGACGACTCTCGTCACAGTGGCAACAAAGCCCAAGATACAAGGCATGACAAAAACAGTAATGCAAGGACCCAGGATGAGGAAGGAGAACCCATACTGAATGGAACAGGAGTCCCAGGCCCATACTCTGTGGTCCGTCTGATGAAGGAGGGAGAGCTGCAGTGGGGATGAAGG
Organism: Ursus americanus; assembly: GCF_024610735.1. Classification (NCBI taxonomy): domain Eukaryota; kingdom Metazoa; phylum Chordata; class Mammalia; order Carnivora; family Ursidae; genus Ursus; species Ursus americanus. The sequence goes on from NC_142132.1 coordinate 64,433,895, forward strand.
CATGTGCCAAGATAAAGCCTCCCCTGGAGACTGTACTGAGATAACAGCAAGTTACGCAAGAATTTCGAGGAGCCAGAAGTGACTAATCGTCATTCTCTCTCCAAGGAATACTGATGTGCACAGTGTACATGGAAGGTCCCAGTGGTATTGCCTGTGGTCTAAACCCAAAGCGCTGTTATCTATGGCCAGGGCAGATTGTTCCTTTTTACAACAGCTGGGACTATTCGTGAAAAATCCTAACACAAAACTGCTGGCTGCCATTACCAAAAAGCAACCATGCATTTAAGTGTTCACACACTTTAGACAAAGGAAGTACCATAAATGAAGACTTGACCACATCATACCACATACACAATCTGTTTGTTTTATTTCCAGCTTACGAAGAGAAGAAATTTAAAACCCAGAAATTCTGTCTTCTGAAGATATCTGAGGCACAATTAAGGATGTATGTAAGAAACAGCAAAACTCTTAGGAATTCAGTCCTAAAAGTAACTTGCCAGCCTGAGACTGGCATAAATATTCTCCACCTTTCTCATCTTTGTTTTAAGATCTAGTGAGAAAGTTTCACAGATTGCACTGAAGAGCAGTTAATTAAGGGTTCACGGGACTCTGGGTATTAAACTGTTTCAAGCTTGTTCAGGGTATCAGGAAAGTTAGTAATTTTCACGAAAACTGGAAGTTACCTAACGTTAAGTAAATGAACATTCAATTACTGGCAAAATGTCTATCTGCCAATCCTTTCTTCCTACTTCCACTTTCTACAGACTAGCTGAAAAGCTGTTAATAGTCTTTTTATGCATCACACATAGTGAAGACAATTGTCATGTCCCTGTCTTCCACTGTAACATTATTCTGTATATTATTTGTGTCTTTCATACTTTTTTTGAGAACTCTTTGGAGTAAGCTGGAACCAAGGGTCTTAATCTCTTAGTCCTAAGAGAGTCATATCTTCTGAGGCAAAAAATTATAAATTAAATTATCAAATAACTTCAAAATGGTACTTTACTTTTCTTAATAAAAATATCTAAAGTTACCTTGAGGTCTAACAGTTTCTAAATCAGGATTTACTAAACGTGTATCCAAAGGTAATGCTCCTTTGCCCCAGCCCATAGCAACCACCATTCTACTTTCTCCCTTTAAAATTCTAAGTACTAATCTAAGTGGAATCATATAGTATTTGTGAAATTGATCTTATTAAATTGTTTTTCTCTATAAAGAGCCCCTATAAATTAAAAATAAAAAGCGAACTTACACTAATTGTCCCATAGGAAAATAAGCAAAAGGCATGGATAAAGGATTCAACAGAAAAATGGTCAATAAATATATAAACTTGAATAAAGTTTAACCTTACTAAATAAATTTTATTTTATAAAATTGGGGGGGAAACTTTAAATTACAAGGCTAACAGGATATGGTTAGGCAAACTAACATACTTTTGATGGAAATGAAAATTGGTGCAAAATGCCTGAAGAGTAATGAAGTACTGGAAATACTCATAAAGAGTCACAGTACCATCATTTTATTTTAAGGATACACATATATTGAGCAGAGTAAAAAGAAAAACAACGACTAGGGATTACTTTTAAGTAATAAGATCTCGGGTCATTTTTATTTTATTTTATGCTTCAAGCTCCTCTGTATTTTCTACCATGAAAAAGTACACTTTTATAATGTGGAAAAAATACTCATACCTTAAAAGATTATCTGTATCAGTAAAGTCCTGAGATCAAATCACATTCTTATACTTTAAATCTTGTCAAAACTCCTTGTTTTCCAAGCACAATGTTTTAAGAATTCCCTTAAAAATTTAGACCTTTAAAACTGTTAATGACAATGACAAATGTTTTCTCAATTTGAAAAGTTCCTTCTTTCTCATCAGCAGTTCTGTGACAGGCTTTTTGCCATGCAGCTTCTGAACTTTACCTCCCTTTATTTGTTGGGCCATTACCCTTAATATTTTATCCATGTACTTTGGCTCTGAACACAGACTTCCCCAGTGAAAATGGAGCAGGAATATATAATGACAGGGTTAACAGCAGTTGAAAGACATGGTTGGAACAGAGTCCAGATAGTTGGTGAGGACCATATGTTTATGGCCACCACTAACTATACATGGAATTCTTTTAAACATTTATGGCCACATCTCCTTCTTCCTTCAGCAACTGTTTCCAAAACAAATGGAAACAAGAACAATCCTGGTAAGGGGAGTTCAGTGCTCTTTCTTGAAAGAATTCTCCAATGTCCCCATAAGCAAGGACACTTAGAAAAGGATTATTTACGTATCCTTCTCAGGGGGTGATTAAACCACCCATTAATAGAAGTAAATAATAACCTCAAAGGTAGTACCCTCATAACAAACAGCTTCACCAGGATTTCTTTGTCTTCTCAGCAGGGAAGTCCAAGAGTTGAGAATGTACCTGGTTATGCTCCATTAGCTGCTGCCCCAGGGCCCTTCTCCTTGGTTGGCTCTGCCTGGCTCGGTACCCAGGAAGCCAAACCACCGTCTCTGGTAGCAGCTGTGCAGTTCTTTAAGTGCACCTCCACCAAGCACTCCCTTGCCACAGTCTCTTTCCATGGGGCTCCCATAATCCTCTGTCCTCTCCCTGCCTCACAGCCCAGGGGGGATCAGGGCTTCTGGGCTCTTGCCAGTTTCTGTGCCTCATCGCCTGTTAATAACTATTTGCTTATTCTTTTACTCTGTCCTTCATTCGAGTTTATTTAAATCCTGCTTCCTGTCAGACCAAGACTGCTAACACGTTTTCCACCAATTCCTTCTCTTCTCTTGATGAGAAAATGTACAGGGGGTCGGGAATGGTGAAGCAGAGAAGCTCGCATTCAATATTTTTGCTTGTCTCCTTTCTTGGTAAGGCACTTTTACAGGGTAGACTCCATGCCTTATATAGGTTAAGAATAAAATTCCTTAGATCTCAGCAGACACTTTTTTGAAAATATTGATTTCTTCTTATTGTTCACCACAAGTTAACTTCACAACTGTAGCAGAGAACTGGGACAGTTTTCTCTCCCTTCCTTCATCCCTCCCTCCCCCCCTTCATCTCTCTGTCCTCCTTCTCCCTGATCCCAGAGGCTGTTATGCAAATGTATTTTTATCATACGGTCATGTTTATTCTGGTACATTACTGGAAGTATCTTGGCACCTTCAGATATTCCTTGATAAATGTGTTGTAATGTTTATAGGACCTTTGAGAAATATGTGTGGATTCAGCAGCATTAAAAAATTTCTTTAATATTTTCTTGGCTTCCATACAACTTTTTACCTCTAAAGGCATTTGTTTGTATGTTCCCCAGAAAACACTGTTTTAACTATATACGTACATCTTTTTGTGCCAATTTCAAATCTTAGGAAGTGGGATTTCTGCAAACCACTAAGTCATTCTAAAGTCAGAGTTTCTTTTTTTTAACTAATTAATTTATTTTTTACTGTTAACATATAATGTATTATTTGTTTCAGGGGTACAGGTTAAAGTCAGAGTTTCTTCCTGAAGCAGGGGAGGTCTATGGATCATCTTTGTGGGGCTGGTGAACCTGCCTCTAATTGCATTCAAAGACTGTACATATGCATTGGTAAGTTTTTCTGAACGGGTATATATACAGATTCTCAAAAAAAACAAACAGTTGAGAAGTCTTCATCTAAGCAGAAGGAATTTTTTAAAGACATTAAGAGAGCACATTTTAAAATACTTTAAGGATTCAATTTTGGTTTGGCATTACTGCAAACTGATATTAGTCTTCTATTCAGAAATGTTCAACAATTACGTTTTGAGGCATAATTTCAGCAGTTATATTTAAAACATGAAAGCTAACCAAAAAGATGACACCAAGTTTGTGTTCATCATCACTTTCTTTCAGTTATTCTAAGAGACACAGGAGAAAGTAGTAACAGAAAGAATGGAAGGTCGTGAAAGAAGCCACACTTAAATTAAGTTGATTCCTTAAAAAAAAAAATTCTACATATTGTATTAGAGTAAAAATCTTGGAACTTTTATCATTCTGCTACAGAAATAGATCTTTATTCAACAGATGATATAAAATCTTGTTTCAGAACATCCCCTACATATACCAAAGAACTTCGGAGCTGGAATGAACAAAGTTCTAGTCTTCCTTCCCTTCCTTCATCAATGTTCATGGAGTGTTCACCAGAATGGGCCAGCCACATCCCACAAAGTCCAGTCACTGTGGTGAGGACACCTCAGTCAGAGCCAGGTAGGTGACCACAGATCTTAAAACCTCCCGATTCGCAGCATGCCTTCCTCCAAATGTCACCTAGACTTGCTGCATTTGTAGTGACGGAAAGTGTGCGTTTCACAAAAAGCAAGTTAGTTGTTAACAATAATTTCCAAAACCCATCCTTCTCATCATAAACCTTTCATGATTTCCCAACTTTATAGAATTAAAAGTTCTAATTGTTTGTTGTGGTTCCCAAAGCCCTCATGATCAGGATCGTACCCAGCTGTTCAGCTTTCACTTCCCTTCATTCCCTTCAGATAACCTCCACTACGACCAAACATAAACACTCCCCATTGCACCAACATGTCTTATGGCTTCTTATCCCCATATCTCTGTGCCTGAAGCCATCCAACACTGTACTGTTTTCACTTTTGGCTCAGTCCGTCCAATCCTCACCCCCTTAAGGTCAATCCAAATGTCACATTTTACCAGGTCCCTCCAGAGCAATATTAATCTCTGCAGGCTTCTCTTATCACTGCCCCTTCCTCAGACAGAAGTATGAGGTCAGTCCTCAGTCCGCTATCACATGTACCCTAATACCCACATACCTACCGTTAAGTCTGCAGTGTTCTTGATCTCATGGAAACCACCATGTCCAGCTTTTACATCTTTCACAGAACATACTATTTACTGTATCTTTAAATTAGATAAGCATCTGAATTTCCCAAGAGTAACTGATACCTGCTTCCTGGTCTTTTTATGCATTTACCCCCTCCTCTGCTGTACTCAAGAGCCCACCCCCCGCAGCACCCACAACAGCCCTTCCAACTCTGGCACAACTATCAACTAGGCTCCCGATCATTTTGTCTTTGGGCATTCACCCCTACTTTCCTCAGCTCCTCCTTCTATGAACTGATAGTAAGTGAAGCAACTTTAATTTTCTGAATCTTCGATCTCTGCCACAGGTTATGGAGTAAAGTGGGTGTCCATACACACGGATAGTTGTGAGAGTAAGTGGGATAACACCATGGCTTAGCACCGTGTCCTTATCACAGTCAGTACTCTATAATGTTAGCTATTATTAATGAATGGAGGATTACCATTCTACCTCTTCTCTAGACATATTCTTATTTGCTCTTACCTCTTTTAGAGATGTGCTCTGATTTAGCAGAGTCCAACGGGTCTATATAACCTCTAGATCCCCCTGATAAAGCTGCCTAAGACAGCATTTGTGACAGCATCACAGACACTCACAGCCGGTGCACAGTGACTCTGAACAACCAACCCCCCAGAGCCTTCTCACATCACCTGGGGTTTAGCCCTGCATTTCCCCTCCCCAGACAGTCCCATCAAGGGCAAACAACTTTTCTTTGTAACTGCAGTTTTAGTATAAACTGTATTAAAATGTCTCAGATTAGCTTTATTCTGTTAGTGTCGCTGTTTTTGTTTTGTTTTGTTTGTTTTTTAATGGGAAACTCCTACCAGACTATTAGTATTATTTTCACAGAGAGACATATGATAAGCGAGAATATGACAAACTGTTATTCCTGCTTTTTAGAGAAATTTTTATATGCAATTTGACATTTGATACGTTTATTTTCCCTCACTTTTTAAGGAGTATTAGGAATGTTCAACATATCAGCATGGTAACTCCTTGATGAAGATAGGTTTTCTCTGTAGTTCGTGAGAGGAAAATATTTGAAAAGAGAAAAGGAATAAAAATGGAATGTATTTACTTTTGTTATCACCTCAGTATTCCTCTCAAAAAAAAAAAAAAGAAAAGAAAAAAAAGGAAGAAAAATATTAGATTAAGGCCACAATAAGAATTCTAAAATCTGAAAATCAAGACTAATTTAGCATAATCTATAACATCTCTACAATATGTATTTTCACAGCACAACATCTCAATGATACTTGCATATTAGAAACTACGATAAAGGTATTTTAGGCAAGATCTCTAAAAAAAATTAAACTGGGTCATATTTGCTAAATATTATAAAAGACTGCTTGGAAAATTTTAAGGAATTTTTACTTTGCAATTTTAATTTAAAACTTAAGAACTGATTTAAATAGCTCTGAATGAACATATAATGAAGACATGTAAATTTGAAACACTTTGTAGTCCAGCTTTCAAACTTTTTTTCAAAAGCTCACACAATTCAGTATGCAAGTCCTCAGCCCCTGCTACTTAAATACCTCCTATTTTGCTGCCCATGTCTAGGAATTGAGGCCCCAAATATTAAATACTTTGGGATCTTTAGCTCCCTCACTGTTAAGATATAAACAGGGTGTAGTTAGTGAAGTACAGTGTATGACGGGAGAACCTCACAGTAAATTGCCACCAACGATCACAAAAATGTTTTCCAAAGAAAAGTAACAATTACTGAGTCCTGGAGTTCAGGACTGATCATGTGAACACAGTTGGGCCAACAGCAGTTAAGAGAACACTAGTTAAAATCAAAGAATATACATACGGGACATGCTACTTATATTCATAACGGTATAAAATTCTTCCCTAACGAAATATGGGTGTGAAAGGTGAGGTTCCTCTGAAAATGATATGCTTTCATTGTTGAAAACATATCTTATGCCTCCTTCAGTTGATAATTCTAAGATGATCCAAATTTTACTCTGATTTACATCACTAAAAAATGAAAATGTGTATGCTAAGACAGTGAAACATTTTCTTGCCCTCCCGCCCACTTACTCTCCCCACTCGATTTTCAAGGGAACAATAAATCAAAACACTACAAGTATGGGGTCATTCTTGCACTGCATTATTCCAGCAAGCTCCAACTTTCCCACCAGGCAATGCCCCTACCATTGCCCTCAACTCCCACCCCACGGCGCTGTGTCCAAGACCAGGTTTGGCCTTAATCTGGTTCACAGATTGATTTTTCTTGGAACATAGCAGCATGAGGCTCTTCTGCAACTACCAGACACTAAGTGGTAATATAACTGGAGAGGAGGACCACTATCCTGCCAGAAATGATCGAGATTTTCAAACCAGCAGGAGGCAGCTTTGGGGGTAAGACTGGAGGGGTGACTAAGAACTGAACTGAGTCAAATGGGAATATTTCTGTGCTGCATCCAGTAACAGAATGCACACTCTAATGTTATTACAGACTGGAAAGATTTCATATGCCCTGTGGACTAACTTTATTGTGTGCCGGGAAAAGAGAGGGTATTTGGATTCACTGGCAGATTTCAACAGATCTACCCTTCCCTGTAACACCTGCTTTTGTTGATTAAATTTTAATAAGACTTTTTCTCTTAATAGGGTCAGTTCTTAATAGGGTGAGAGGAGAAATACAATTGGCATCAGCTTTTCTGACATGACTATTAGCAAGTACAAAAGTATCAGAAGTATCCTTCTAGAGCAGGAGAAAAAGTATATTCCCCTCTGGGTCCTTATCTTAGAATCCAAAATTTTAGTCGGAGAAAAGTCAAAATGCTTCATTTGTGCTCTGACCTACCTGCATTGTTGCTTAGATAAGTTTTCACATTTTCATCATTAACGGGATTCCCATGTCCTTGGTGGAGAGCATGTTTTAGGGTTCACATTGGCATGTATTATGTGCAACCTCATTAACATGAATGTCACTACTTCACAACATGAACGTTTTGAGTTAGGCTGGGATGTATTACCTCTCTTTGGAAATGAAGAAAGTGCTTGATAAGTAAATGAATGTAAATAAAAATGTCTGGACAAAAGAAGTGCTGTTCAAACACCACCAGGTCCTTTAGAAGTCGAATTTGTAACATTTTAAACCACATAGTAACCTATAAAATCATATAACTAATCATGAACTTGTCTCCCCAGGAATGTTAGGCCATAATTTGGTTATGTAATCCACGGGAAGGAAAGAAAACTTTCTTCTAATAACAGCCTTTGCATTCAGATTCAGTGACACAGGTATCACTTGGATTATCGGAGATCAGTAATGACTGACTGAAATGTTTGTTCTCATATATAATCTGTTGGTTATTCCGAGTCACACGGTTGAACTTGCCCAAGTTTAGTACTCCACTTTCATTTCCTCAGTGTTCCTGAATTTCATCCCACTGATTTTATGCTTTTATCTCCATCAGGCAAGGATTACAGAAAATTAAAGGTATAAAATTTAAAACCAACTCCTTTTCCTGTTTTAAGAGGAAAAAAGTGGGAAATGCACAACCTGGAACAGAAAATGGAAATTACTGATCAATTTCAAGGCTGTGTGTTTCTCTCCCCAGAGCCAGGGGTGGGTTTTATGCTGACTCCGATTTTCTGCCCTTCTGCTGTATCAGCATATACGCATGTATCACCTTCTTCACTTTCTATATGCTTTTACAGCATTTACTTCTTTCCTTTTTTAACCACAAGTGAATTCCAGGTCCCGTCCAAGTTAATGGATCTCTCTGCCAATAAGGTATCCGGAAAGGATACAGATAGCATTCCACGTAGAGAATTTTCTCCATAGTCATATAAACCAGATTTTTTTCCACTTCTGCTGCTCAGTCTAAGGTGTCTGGGTATGTAAACTGAATTATTATGGATCCTTGATGGAATTGTGTTTCTGGCAATTTTCAGTAATTTCTAGCTCTTTTGGTTTGATCATTTGTCTAATTAAACATTCAAAAGCCTAATGTAGGCAACTAGTTATTATCAGGTATGAGTGCTGGTTCTGCTGATGTGAACTCAGTTTCCTCACTCTTAAAATGGTTTTGATAATACTATTTCATAGTAAGTGCTTAGTAAACACTAGTACGTATTACTGCACCTGTATCTTCTGGGGGCCCCGAAACAGCACTACACTTAAACTTTGAGTCTTCATTTGGTATTCCTTCCAGTCTCTTTTCCTGCTTCTCTTCCTCTGTTCCCAGGGTACCCCTTTGGCACTCTTGTCATTTACCAGGATAATCCATCGACTCATGTAGCTTTAACTCCCATCCAATACTCTGATGTTTTCCAATTCCAGTTTTCCAACCCTGGTCTCTCTGTAGTCCCAGACACCCAGTAAACTTCTCATTATCCTTACTCTCTTCAATTTCAACATGGCAGGCCCAAAATCTGTTACTGTCCTCTAACCTTCTGGCAGAAATGGGGATCTCCACAGTTTAGACAGGAAGCATGTGATCTTGTCTCACTTTAATGCAAACACTGGTCTGTGCTCAGAACTAAACCCCTCCTGAATCTCTCCCATGTGAGTAATTCAACTTCAGCAGTACTGGCCAGGGAGGCACTGTCCATTATTAGGAATCAACATGCTTTTTTTTTTCTTTGAAAAATTCCAAAATTTATTGGGTTCACTTATATGTGAAACATTTTCTTCTTCCATCTAACCCCGATTTAACTTGTCATTTGAGATGGTGTCTTGGGAAAAGCTCAGGGTTACACTCTCATAATTTTTGAATCGCCTTTTTAAGTTGACCACCCCAAGCTATCAGCTACATTGGCTGGTGCCTAAACAATATGAAAAAGAAAAGAAGAGAAGAAAAGAGAAAAGGAAAGGAAAGAAAATTAAAAGTAACATATATTTTGGGCAATAACTTTTCCCAAAGTCTCCAATATTTTTAAAGTAACTACTATATCTTTTCAGGGTTTATTCATTATTGAAAGACTCTACTATTTTTATCCCTGATAGAGATGGTCATGATTGTAAAAGTTTGAGGATGTGACAGAACTGCATCTGGGTAGAAGGAAAATCATGTCACATTAATAATTCAACACTCAGTGGTTTCCCCATTCTTCCCTCATTCACAAAGGTAAAAAGATCATAGGGTCTTGAACATAACACAGCTGTCTGTATATATGTAAATGGCTTTACATTTAGAACCTATGAAATCCTAATAGACTCTCTATTCTAATTGAGTCTCACCAATATATGGAGATGTGCTATAGCAATGAAGAATGTGCTGAGTGTCCTTTGTTTAGGAAGAAATTCCTCAAGCACTATAAAGTACCTGTAAGGCTAATCTGGAAAGAGATTAAAACTCCTTGTTTTTTAAGGTTTCCGAAGTACACTTGCAAGTTTGACCAATGCCTGTTAAGTTCCATCTCACAATAAAAGCTATGTCAATTGCCACATAAAGAAAATTTTGAGGGATGCCTGGGTGGCGCAGTCGTTAGGCGGCTGCCTTCGGCTCAGGGCGTGATCCCGGCGTTCCGGGATCGAGTCCCACATCGGGCTCCTCCGCTGGGAGCCTGCTTCTTCCTCTCCCACTCCCCCTGCTTGTGTTCCCTCTCTCGCTGGCTGTCTCTCTGTCACATAAATAAATAAAACCTTTAAAAAAAAAAAAAAAAAAGAAAATTTTGAAAAGAGAACGCACAGAAGCTTAATGCCATGTATATCACCTGGCAGTGAAATGGCCTGTTACAACAACAAATCCACTCATTTAACTGGGCCTTTCCTGCACCGGGGCCAACTCAGCCCCAGAGCTTATGAAGAGAAACGCTGGCCACTTTATAATCTATTCCTCTTTCTTTTACCATATAATGTAGAAAAAGAAAACAAAATTGACTGCATTTTTGGCCAGCTACTACTATATAATGTATCATGTAAAACCTTATGGATCTTGATTTTGGCACTTCCACTGCATGCTTAAACTTTTTTTTTTTTTTTCCCCTGTATTCAGCAAACCTGACAACTGCATTCTCTAATATGCCACAGACATTCCCATCAAGCTTGGCTGCAAATCAAATCTCAATGTCTGACCATATTTCCTCAAATCGGTGGCACCTCTTTTATTCTCTTGTTTTGTTCTCTTCAAGTTTCCATAATTTTTGTTTTTCTGTGTTTGTACATTCTTCAGCTTTCACTTCGTTGGCCTTGAATCTGATCAGCTCTGTGAGTCTCCTGGCCACAAATCTCTATTAGTGGGAAGGAGCTGGCCCATGCAAGGGTGGGTGTGTGGCATGTGCAGGCTCTTCCCTACGTAAATCAACGACAAACACATGTGGGGAAACTAGTGTCATGAGGGAAAGCGGTGCCAAGTTACAATGATCATTTGAAAAGGAGTTTGGTTTCAAATTGAAACCCAGATTCACACCTATAAAACAAAGTGAACTTCTACAACTTGACCTATTTTCATCTGACTTTAGGCTCCCATTTCTTTCTTGATAGAAATGTTTCATAAGAATTTTTTCCTACAAAAATCGTTATGGAAGTGGTTGCTTTTATTAGTGACTGATAAGAACTTCAAACCCATCAGTTCTTGAAATGTATTCATGAAAAAGATTATACAGATACAGGCTTTTAGTTATGGAATAAATAAGTCACAGAAATTAAAGTACAGCAAAGAGAATATACGGCCAATGATATTGTAATAACGACGTATGGGGACAGATGGTAGCTGTCACACTTGTGGTGAACACAGCATAATGGATAAACTTGTCAAATAACCGTTGTACAACTGAAACTAATGTAACATTGTGTGTCACCCGTACTCAAAAAAAAAAAAAAGAAAGAAAAAAAAGTTTATATAGGCACTTACTCTAGACTCCTGGAAGATGACGGTACACTCCCAAGAATCAAAGATTCCCAGGCCAATGCTTGCTTTGCAATCTCCAGAAGAGGAGCCCAAATCACCTCCTTCTTTTATTTTTTTCTTTTACACAGACTTAAGGAATCAGCGTCCTGAACTATTAGCTGTCCATTCTCAACAACCCCTATCTGGAGGAGCATCTCCTTTTTCCAGCTGTATTATAACACTGAATTACAAATACTTCTACATTTTTCTAAGAACTTTATCAAAATAGAGACAGACAAAACTAATTAACACACGAGGGAAATCAAAATAAACCATCTGTAAAGCTCTATTTTGTAGGGTATCTTTGCCGGTTCCTTTTTTAAAATTTATTTAAAAAAAATTTTTTTATTATGTTAGTCACCATACTATGTGTATGTCATCATTAGTGTTTGATGTAGTGTTCCATGACTCATTGTTTGCATATAACACCCAGTTCCTTTAAATGGAAATTGATTTAGGCCTCAGGGAGCTTAAAGTCCTTAGCTGACCCATTTCTCAGTGTTTCTCTCATTTAAATTTTACATCTTGTCACTGCCCCCCCACCTCCCGCAGGATTGGTATACCTCCTCTTTCAATGAGAAAGGAATCAACTTTCTTCCCATCACCATCCCTCTCTGCAGACACTACTACTAAGATAGAGGGACCTCATCTGTATCTCAGCATTGTTTAGTTTCACACAAACTTATTATCCCTTCATAAATTTTTTGTCTCTTATCTTATAAAATCTTAAATCATACCCTTAAAGAACAAACTTTACATTTTTATAAAGCAAATGAAGCCGTCTTCGTCTGAAAGAAATTAAAATAAACTTTGTCTTTCAGGAAATAACCAAAAGCCAATGTGTGATTTCTCGACCAGTTCTGGTACCATCAAATGTTATTTCTATCATTCATAGCTAATACAAGAAAATAAGCAATGGATAACTGAATATAAGAGAAAACTACACATCGTTTGGAAAATACCTTTCCAGGTTCTCTGATTCTACCCTTCCATTGTCTTTGAACTATTTTATAACTCTTTAAATTTTATGTAGCTGGGAGCAAAATAAATGTTGCAAACAGACATGCAAATAAACTCTTTCCCTTGGTAGTTCAATTGACTTCCCTTCCCCCTTTCATTAGAAAAAGCCAAATTCATTTGACATTCCTTTATTCCATATAAACGTGTGCTTCTCCTTTGAATGGTTATACCATCTGCCTGGTTCTCTCATTAATAATGAGATAAATAAAATCCTTAACGTGTTCTTTTTTATCTGTGCAAGAGTCATGATTTTCCCTTTTTTTGGAAAATCATCCTTTAACACTAAAACAATTTTCAAAGCCATTAATAAAGACAGTTCCAATCCCATTGCTATAGATTCCAAAAAGCCTTTTTTAGTTAATAAAAATTTCTCTGCATTGAATATTAGTTTAAGTAAATGGCTTAGAAAATCTATTCTCTGGTGTTTGGTGGTGATGTATTTATTGTGGTGAGATTTCACCTGCAATGAACATGGGAACTTCTCTGTGGAAGAGAACATAATATATGAGTTCTACAGTTTAATAAGAAGCAAAACTATTAGGTATAGACACAGTAAGGAGCTGGGAAATAGTAGAAACTGTCATTTGGGGACTCAGCAATCTGCTGCATGAATGTAATTTACAGTAATTTAACACCCTTGATGGAATAAGGGTTTCTCGAGAAAACCATTCCCATTCTCAGACCTGGCAACAACCAGGCTCCTTTTAACACCATTCGCTCTTTCCACAATACACAAATCCACAGTGGACTTATTATTAAAACCAAAAACAGAGCTAAGAACACGTTTGCTTGAAACGTGTTTATGGAAAGCAGCTAACGCTACGTCATTTTTCAAATGACCACAATTCCCTCCAAAAGTGACCAATTTTTCTCACTCCTTTGCCCTTCTTCTTAATGTAATTCTATTTTTAGGTTTTACAAAGCAGAAGGTCGACATTGAGTTTCTTTTACACCACGGAAAAAGAGTAAGCAGGAAGTACTGCCTTAACAATAAAAGAACAATTCAGCAGTTTTCATTTCTTCCCTGCTTTGATTTGTAAGTTAGGGAAGAATGCTTTATGGAACTATATAAATATGTACCGTAAATACCCAAAGCTGTTCATATCAATTAATTCTTCCAATGTACCAGCAAAAGGCTTAAAATGCCTACATTCCTGATGTATTCTTTCTCTAGAAAAGTCTGCAAAGATTTTAGGTTTTACAGATTTTTGTTTTTACTGAAATATGTTTACAATTCTTAAAATATTTTAATGACTGACGCTGTTGTCCTTGAAATCTAAAATGGGCTTTCCTTTTAGTGGCCAACTTAAAAAAAAAATCACTGGAATGAATGCTCATTTTTTTTTTTTTAATTTCAGTTTCATTTCTCTGATCACAATTTACAGAAGAGCAACAGAAATTTTTAACAAGAAATAAAAGAGAAGCTGGTGGCATTTGTTCCATTATCTTGTACCTACAAATGGTGAGAAGAAATGGCTGATACAATATTTCTGACACTTGACAATTTTCGGTAATGATCTATAGGGTCCAAATGGAACTACTATCTAGTCTGGCAGTTTGGTTATTAGAACTAACCTCCTCTTTGCCAGATGGGGGACAACAAGGAATAATGGGCTTCTTTTTTGTCACAGTCCCAATAAGGGAGGGGAGAAAATCTAGATGAACTATGAGCCATGAATTGCTTTGTTGCTGAATATCATATTCATGGTAGCAATATAATTGCCTCTACCAAGATCCACCACAAATACCATTTTTATTCAGTAGAATTAACAGAACTGTCAATTTTGGTAGAGGAGGTGGGTAGAAATCATCTAGCAACCATTCAGCACTACAGTGATAGCTCCTATCTGTGAGTTCATGAGGCACACACTCAAACACATTTGGGGACCATAAATTTATGAATAGGTTACATTCTATAGGTGTTTTTGTAAAATGGTTGTATGAAATACACAGTGTTTTTTCCCAGACCAAAAAAAAAGAGATTATTTTCATGATGGCTCTGATCCTAGGTGTAGCTCCCAAAGGCCTAATAATCCGCGGAGTGACTAAAAAACTAGATAATACGATTTTTTTAAGATAGTAGAGGAAACATATTGCAAATGCATGTCAGTACATTTTGGGTTCTTGTTCTTCACAATAATTTTAGAAAGCAAGCACCATTTCTAATGTTGTTTTGCTATGTGTCGTTTCTAAGCTAGGAGTGCAGCTTCTCAGTTTGCCAACCTCCAAGAACTCCAGACATGTTGCTATGATAGCGAGAAGAGAAGCCGTTGCTGTGAAGGCCAGGTGCACACACCTGATCTGAGTTAGAGGTTTCAGGCTTAAGGACAGACACCATATTTGTCAATATAAATACTGATATTTATAGGATCTCTTATTCTAACAAACTTTACTCACAAGCAATCTAAACATACAAATAATCACTTATGGAAATCATATCCTGGTCCCAGCCCTCCCATGTCCTTTATTCTTTAGCTCAGAATACCTGGAATGACTGAGCAGGATGAAGGTCTAGCCCTTCTGATAGGGCCAGAAGTTACACAGGTACAGCCAGTTAAGAAAAGGCCTGTGCCCTTTCTACTGCTCTTCACGGACAAGACCACTTGAAGCAACTGGAACACTAGTCAGAGGCCGTGACAGTCAACACCCTCCATAACACCCATTTACGGAACAGAAGCTACTCTTTGGCACAGACTGATATTTACTTTGCATCTTTAATGCATAACATGATGCTCACACAGGCACTTTACATTTGTTGTACTTCTGACCTCTCACATCTCGATTAGGAGCACATTTTCCAGTAGAAACAGCAATGTAATAGCTGGGCAGACGAACTGGTAGTACCCTTAACAGTGATGTCAAATACTCTTCCTACAGGAAAATGCGCTATGATTTCAATGAACTTACTAAAATCCATATTTCTCCATGGAGAAACGTCCCCTTACTCATGAACAAATATAAATCCACAAAACATAATATACGTGTAGTAGTAACATCCCACAAGGAGGCTGATTTTGTGCCAGTGCCACAGAATGGAGCTCATTATTTTATATGTACTCCTTCTATATTCTACAGTAATACATCTAATTATACATATAAATTATGTTCAGCGTGGTGTATTTTCATGACATACAGTTATTTCTATACATAATAAAAATTTTCTTATAACAGCAATTAAAAATTAAAGCCCCAAGAAAATATGTTGGAAATTTTAATGTTAGCACCTATGAAAATTCTTCACAAATACAAGCCTTCTTCACTATCAAAGTATATGGTGTTGCTAGAAATTCAACTGCAAAGGATATCCTGTTATCTGAATCTATTAGGTCCCTGAGTTTCAGACAGTGTAAGTTTGGATAGCATGGTTTGCATAACACAATACAAAGGTTAGAAAGTTTTTTAGTATTTTTCTTTTGTTTGTGAGATGGATCTATTTTTAAAGGCATCACAATGTTGTTAAAATGTTAAATCAGAAGTAACTGTTCAAATATAATTTTATATATAAAATTGTCCTCACAAAGGAATTAATTGCTAACTTAATATGCCAGTACAGTTACTATGGAGAGCATTCTGGCAAAAAAATGCTAATAGGTGCTAAGGGGTCGTGAAGACCAAGAACCTCTGTGCGAAGGGGTGTGATCACATGGAAAAACTCTGGGGCGGGACCAGAACAAGAGGAAGCAAGCAAACAGGTCCCCGCGGTGTCCTGCCAGAAAGGGAATGAGAGGTGAACTGAGTAAACTAGTCCTAAATGTAGGAATAGTTTAAAATCAACAAAACGTTAACGGAAAGCCTGTGGGAGGCAAAGGCCAGTGACTCTAAATATTACCATGCCCCCCACATCCACCCCCACACACAGAATCACAAAACAGAGAATTTAATTCCACACAGGAATGCTGTGGTTTCTCATATAAGTGGCAATCCAGTCTACTTAGGAAAAGCAAAAAGCACAAAGCAGCCTTTCCAACTGGTCTTAAAGTAAGAAAAGCTACTGGTTTCTAAGATATGAAAGGGAAGGGAGAAAAAGGTCTCCATCTTGATGATGTTGGAATAGGTCGCATAAGAAAAAAGGAACGTCTTTCAGAGGAAAATATGCAAAACTTCAAGACCCAAGTGAAAAGGAACAGGCAGAAGCCTGACGTTCAAAGGGTCGGAAGAGGCAAAGGTACAGAGAAATGCGAGGGGAACAAATCTGGAAGAAAATGAAAAAGCAAAGATAGGCAAAAGCAGACACACAGGGCTCGTGTGCACCAAAGGGCAATGTGAAATTATCTCACGGTGAAAACAGCAAAACTGAGGGGTGACTAATCACCAAGTAGTGGAAAATATCCACAAGCAGCATCTCTCGGGTGGCTCAAGAGAGCAGGTGCGGCCAGTGTAGGGAAGCCTCCACTGTTCACTGTGGAATCTAATCCAGACTCAGCCACTGCTGGAAAGATTTTCCCAAAACCCAATTTAAATCACTTCCAGAATGTCACTTAATATACCAAAAAGGAAAAAAAGAAAAGAAAAGAAAAGAACAAATTATGTATATATAAAATCCAGGAATGTGATTTAAAAATGCCCTTTCAAACCTGAGGTGTTTCTTCGTTTGTGCATTTAGAATTTGGGGTTTCCACAAACTTTTTGCAATTTTCCTCAAGACCTCAGATGGAAAATCCCTAACATAGAGAAAGTGGTACAGAGTTGCCAGACCCTAAGAAATAATTCACCAAATGCACTGTAATGTGAAAACCAACCAAATGTAAACCAAAATCACATGAAGTCTCAGCTGTCCACCAAGGAACCAGCTTTTTTCAGTTTTTAAGTTTAACAGCCCCACTGACTTTGGGACCCTCGTATGTGGAAACTGTAAGGCTGAGTACAATTTGAAGATAAAGGCTCCATCTTTCCCCAAGATGACCAAAAGCAAAACATTAGAGTTGGAGAAAGAAAGCAGGGTAGACACAAAAATGTGTTCCCTGGCAGTTGGGGGGGGGGGGGGAGAAGAAAAAAAAGGAATCAAACCAAAGTTCATAAGGCTAAAATAAGAGTATCTATTTACTCCCTGCATTTATACTTGGTTTAAATAAAACAGTCACCAAACACAGCACAACTCCTCCATGAAAACAAAACAAAGAAAAATCTTGTGATCTGGACGCAGTTGCTTTTCAAAATTTTCAGAGTCAGGCTTCCACTCACTAACCGTTTCGGTTTACCAAGGAACTTTAAGAGAAAGCAGATGTAACCTAAAACACAATGACTGCAATACATACTGTAATTCGTCTGGTATTGCAAGCAATAAACCTCAGGTCTGTAGGGATCCCATTTGAAATTTTGATCTGCTAAAAGAGAAACATTTTCACGTTTGGAGTCCCTTTTCCGGCTTCCTCTTTTTTTTCTCTCCAAATATTTGGAAGGTAAACAATTTCAGCTTGGAAATCAGAGCTCAAGTAGAATGTGGAGTTCGTGCACGGGTGTGCACGCACGCACACGTACATTCAGAATTCTGTCCCTAAAGCTGGTATGGTAAGACCGCCGCAGGAAGAAAATTTCCCAGCCACGCCTGGGGCACCCCTGGGCTCCCCCAGGGGGACCACCCACTCCAGACACAGAGGAGACATTCTTCTGCTCCCTGCAGTGTGAGACATCAACTAGAGGTTGCCAATCTTTGGCAAGTTACGAAGAAATTAAAAAAGAAGTGCAAGAGAGTTTGGACTTCTTTCCAAGAGGAAATGCCCACTCTAAAACAGCTGCAGGCTGCTCCCCCCACCAACCCCCGCAACAACTTGAGACCAAAGGTGCTTTAATCCTCTGTGACCAGTTTTTGCACACCCCCAGGTTTTTGGCTTCAAGATTATCCAGTTCGTCGATGGAGTTTACTAGATTTATTCAGTCTTTCAAGTACTATTCACCTGAACAAAAAAAGTTACTTTCTACTTGGAATAAAAGAAAATAAGCTCTTCAGCTCAAAGTTACTCACTCTGAATTCCCAACACACCACTTTTCAGGCAGAAAGTGGTTGGGGGTGGGGGGACAAGAGCAGAAAGCAGCCACATTGTACAGAGCTCTGTTACAGCTGCAGGTGAGCACTCTGCCCCATCTGGCAATAAAGCAAAACCAACCCGAACCAAAAGCGTCTAGTGTGGCAATACATTGAGATTTTCATATTGCTGTGGTTAGAGTATTATTGTTGAATCCAGGCTTCTTATACACCTGATACACCAATTAAAAAAAAAAACACTTGTTTTTAAATTGGTGATCAACGAAAGAGAAACCCAAAAGTCAAGCCCTATTGCATAGTGAGTGTGCAGAGATAACCATCTACTACCACCTTTTCAATGTTAAGATGAGAAAGAGAAGGAAAAAAAAGAAGATAAGGAAAAGAAAAAACAAGGATACAACAGAATAGAAAGTGGAATGAAAAGAACGGACAAGGGCAGAAAAGGAAAAAAAGGTCTTTGCCTACCATATACCAAGATATATTACAAAGTCTAAGACACAAAAAGAACAGATATTCCAAGAAAATATGAGGGAGGGTGGAAAAGCAAGTGAGAGAGTGTGCGTGTGTGTACCAACTTTGTTAACAAGAGAAATGGCATCACAAATTACTGGGAGAAGGTCATCTAGAAATTGGTGCTGGGAAAACTGCCTCCTCGTATGTAACTAAAACTGGATCCTGAACTCACATCAGATACAAACCACACAGCAGATAGAGCAAAGATCAACACATGAAAAGTAAAGCAAATAGAAAACAACAACAACAACAACCCAACAAACTGAGCCATTAGGGTGGTAGGAGACCACCAGAGGCCGTCTAAATTTCCATCAGGAGAGGAAGGAGTGATGGGCACCGTGCAGCCCTTCACCCTCCCCACTTCTTCCTGCCTGCTTCAAGTGGCAGCTCTCATCCCGCGACCACGTATTACAAGCACAAAGAAAACCAGCACATTAAAGAGAGAAGAATGCAAGCACCCGGGTCGCTGGCCACCGACATTTCGCATCAGTGGGACCAGCGCTGGGCTGCTGACCTCCAGATCTCTTGTTATGTGATTAAAAAGTAACCTCTGCATTTGGAACCTACTGCAACTGAGGTTTCTGTTCTTTGCAGCCATGAGTGGATGTGCAGGATCAAGTAAATGCTGTATACTCAGGGTAATAAGACAATGCCTACCGCTATGTTTTTGGAAACGTCTCCTAAAATACAGAACGGATATGCTCTTGATTGTAGAATAATCTACAATCAACAGTGCCCATAAAATATTTAATAAAGGATCTGCCTCTCGGAGGAAGAGACACGGGAGAGAGTGGTCTAGCTGCCAAATAGGATACAGGGCGTTAGAGGCAATCTGTTCCTTCATCACCCCTTGCGGAGCCCTGATTCAATTGCTCCTAGCCCAGGGTCCGCTGGCATTCCAGGTGGGATCAGCTTTGGAAGGACAGGAAGACGGTAGAGGAAAGTCTGGATCTCACACTTGGGTGACAGAATCAGGCCCTCCTATCTATCTACTGAGATCTTTTACAAGCTGATATTCAAAGTCTGTCCCTGCGGACATCTGATATCAGAAAATTACATATCAATACACTGCAATTGCCAACAGTACAATGCTGATAACAAACTTTGGTTTGTTTTACTTAACAACTCCACAATGGCCCAAAGGGCACGCAGTGGGCCCACCCATGCCTCAGATAAGCTCTTTCAGACTTTTTTGTGCAGTTGAGAAATGACTTAGATTCAGAACTATATACCAAATTGTTTTTTGTTCTTGCCATTTTCCCTTCTTGAAGAGGTATAAAAAGAAAAAATGCACACAACATTCAATTCTGTATCTAAAAATAAGCAAAATTCAAAAAGTTCAATTGCTCATGCTAAATTATCATGAGGTATACTGCAGACAAGGTTATAATAGCAAAGGTGGCTTGTTTCCATTTTAACACCTTCTTTTTACTTGATTTTCTGGAAAAAATAAATACACCCTGTAGGCATGTTACATGTACAGTTTTAATTCCCAAATGAATTAGATCACCTCAAAAATACTGAGCCTGGGGATTTTTGGTTCCAAACCTACATGAGAATGAATAAACGCTTCAGGCACTTTAAAAATAAAACTGAGTCTCAGTTGCCTCTTAGAAACAAAATCTGAAATAGTCATGGTTCAAAAAAAGGAAAATTAAAATATAAGAATATGCAGCCTGACTAGCAGTAAACCCCAGTTATATTTTGAGCTATATTATTTCCTGGGCCTTGAGTTATTCTTCTACAGCAGTACTGATCTGCTTGCTCTAATAATGAAATATTTTGCATCTGATAAAGTACTGCATCCCATACACACGCAGAGAAAAAGACGAAATAGTTCCTACTAGGCATTTACTTCCTAAATGCAAATATACTCCACGTATTATAAATGGAAGACTCAGTTATTAAACTTTAAGGAAATCTATGCTTGACATAGCTTCTTTATATCTATATTTTTATTACAAATATTACCAATAACATCATAAAGCTGATAGCATGTTAGGCTAGCACCAGTCAAACTCACTGCAGTGGAGACAGTAAGAAATGGTTGTGATCAATGTCTCAGAGACTGTACCATTTACGTCAGAATCACTTTACTAATATAGAAATAAGAAAGGAGATTTCAGATAAGTTACAGGAACGGTGATGATGTGGGAAACAAAGGCAGAAGAAAACTTACTAAATTTCCTTACTGCCTAGAGCCCATGGACAAGTCCTTGAGACAGGCAGGATGACATTCTTCTAGGGATTCACTGCCTCGGTGTTAATACTTTGCCGGGGGCAAGAGGCAATCCTAGCCTGACCTCCTCCCCCTCCACCAGGATCCTGTAAGTCTACTTTAACATATAAAAATTCCTTTGGAAACTTCCTTTATCTCTAACCGCACCCCCCAAGATACGTGTTGGCAATCATCCCCCAAGCATATGGCCCACCGATACACATCTGAAGGGTCTCATGACTCAGGTTTTATTAGATGGTAATAAATGACCTTTTCCCAACAACAGCTAGCCCCCTCAAGGTCCTGGAAACCTTGCTTCCAAAATTCCTTAGAGACTTATGCTATCACTAACGCCCTCCCAACTTGAGGGTATATAATGGGCCATTCCTCAAAACCCCGGTGCAGCGGCTCTTTCTGCCCACGGGTCCTGTCCCCGTGCTTCAATAAACCACCATTTTGCACCAAAGACATCTCAAGAATTCTTTTTTGGTCCTCGGCTCCGGACTCCACACCACCTCACCTCACCAATATCCCACAGCCTCATTAGTGATAACAAAATTAATAGAGAAAAGAACAACCTGAATCATCAGAAGCCTGTGGCCCTTCCTGGTTTTCCTGAATTAAGAATGGTCTCTGGAAGACCACAGCCCTGTACACTGCCATTGCGGTTGATTCGGGTTCGTGCATCTTCCATTTCAAACCTCTTCCATCAGCCCTATGATTAATAGCTCATTCTCTAGGGCCGTGTATCTTTTTCATAAAGTCTCAACATTTCTTCGGAAAGAGAGAGAGAGAAAAAAAAATTGGGGAAGCAGAAGACTTTTTCCAGGAAGAATATAAACATGAAGCAGGAATTAGCTGTGTTTGACAAGAATCCTTCATGTAAGAAAATATTTGTGGCTTCAAAAGCGTAAAGACTGATTCCACTTAAAAAGCTGATGCTCTAGGGGCACCTGGGTGGCTCAGTCGGTTAGGATTCTGATTCCTAGTGTCTGCTCAGGTCATACTCTCAAGGTCCTGGGTTCGAGCCCCAAGTCGGGCTCTGCACTCCCTGGGGGAGTCTGCGTGTGGATTCCCTCTCTCCCTCTGCCTCTGCTCTTCCCCTACTCATGCTCTCTATCTCTCTGTCTCTCTCTCTAAAATAAATAAATAAATCTTTTTAAAAAATTTAAAAAGCCGGTCTCCTTTGGATTTCTAGAACTTAGGCCTTAACAAAACTTTTCACTTGCAAGTGTTAACAGTTGGATGGTAATGGTAGTTATGATCTAGCAGTTTAGCTTCAAGTGTCTTCTACTCAATACCATTTATGGGCAGAAGCATAATATCCAGCACGTAGAATTTTTCACCTATTGTATTTTTATTGGTTCTAAGATACACATTTCAACACCAATGAAGGAGCGATGCCTCTTAAAATTGGCAGCTATGATAGTTCTTGGTCCTATGGCAATCATGACAGTTCCATCGTCTGTGTATACATAAACTAGGACACAAATGTTCATATTTTCACATTTCTTGTGTCAAAACATATTTAAAAGAGCTCTTATAAGTTTCAAATAATTCCAAATGATAATAAAGTACTGTGTCATAGCTTAAATGGTAGCAGTTTTCCTTCTTTCTTACTGCTCTATGTTTCTAACATTCAATGGCACTGTAGATTAAGTGCAATAGGGCATAAATATAATCCAGATATCTAATACTTGTCCATGACTGGTGTTTCAAGTTGCCTAACAAACTAAGCGTAAAAGTTTCCCACTAGCCATCATGGTCTCACACAACAGAATCCCAAATACACTTAGAGGCTTTTCTCTCACTAGCTACTATCCTTGCTGTCCAGTTGTTTAAAAGAAACTACTTGTGATGCCCTAAATACCTGTTCCATCTACCCGTGTTCAGTATTTTCTCATGCTCTCTCTTGCTAGGACCCACTACCCTAACACTGCTCTAGATTTTGAACCTTTATTTATCTTCAAAGTCCATATCAAATACCAACTTATCTAAACAACTGTTTCTAATCTTCGCATCTGAATTTGTTCTAACCCCCCACCCTGTGAAATACTCCAAATATTGTCTGTATGATCCATACTTGAGAATTATAAACTGAAGGCCTTATGTTGGAATTCAGCTGGTGACGATAGGTTTTGTTGGTCCATATCATGTTTTATTTTTAACCTGAGCAACGTTTTTTAAAAACACAAATATCCAAACTTTCAAGTACTGCGTACCCAGCTCCTTAGACATTTGAGTTTGCAATCCTTGTTTTATCTAACTAAGGGTGTGGAAATTTCTTTCTTTCTTTTTTTTTTTTTTTTTAATGATTTTTTATTATATTATGTTAGTCACCATACAGTACATCCCCGGATTCCGATGTAAGGCTCGATGACTCATTAGTTGTGTATAACACCCAGTGCACCATTCAATACGTGCCCTCCTTACTACCCATCACCAGTCTATCCCATTCCCCCACCCCCCTCCCCTCTGAGGCCCTCAGTTTGTTTCTCATAGTCCATAGTCTCTCATGTTTCATTTCCCCTTCTGATTACCCCCCCTTTCTTTATCCCTTTCTTCCCCTACTGATCATCCTAGTTCTTATGTTCCATAGATGAGAGAAATCATATGACAGTTGTCTTTCTCTGCTTGACTTATTTCACTTAGCATTATCTCCTCCAGTGCCGTCCATGTTTTAGCAAATGTTGAGAACTCGTTCTTTCTGATAGCTGAGTAATATTCCATTGTATATATGGACCACAACTTCTTAATCCACTCATCTGTTGAAGGGCATCTCAGCTCCTTCCACAATTTAGCTATTGTGGACAATGCTGCTATGAACATTGGGGTGCATATGGCCCTTCTCTTCACTACGTCTGGATCATTGGGGTAAATACCCAGTAGTGCAATGGCTGGATCATAGGGTAGCTCAATTTTTAACTTTTTAAGGGACCTCCACATTGTTTTCCAGAGTGGCTGTACCAAATTGCATTCCCACCAACAATGTAGGAGGGATCCCCTTTTTCCACATCCTCTCCAACAATTGTTGATTCTTGCCTTGTCTATTTTTGCCATTCTAACTGGCGTAAGGTGGTATCTCAGTGTGGTTTTGATTTGAATTTCCTTGATGGCTAATGATTTTGAACATTTTTTCAAGTGTCTATTAGCCATTTGTATGTCTTCATTGGAAAAGCGTCTGTTCATATCTTCTGCCCATTTTTTGATTTGTTTATTTGTTTCTCGTGTATTGAGTTTGAGAAGTTCTTTGTAGATCTTGGATACCAGTCCTTTATCCGTAGTGTCATTTGCAAATATATTCTCCCATTCCGTGGGCTGCCTCTTAGTTTTTCTGACTGTTTCCTTGGCTGTGCAGAAACTTTTAATCTTGATGAAGTCCCATAAATTCATTTTATCTTTTGTTTCTCTTGCCTTTGGGGATGTGTCATGAAAAAGGTTGCTTTGGCCAATGTCGTAGAGGTTGCTGCCTATGTTCTCCTCTAGAATTTTGATGGATTCCTGTCTCACATCGAGGTCTTTCATCCATTTGGAGTTTATTTTTGTGTATGGTGTGAGAGAGTGGTCAAGTTTCATTCTTTTGCATGTAGCTGTCCAATTTTCCCAGCACCATTTATTGAAGAGACTGTCTTTTTCCCACCGGATGTTTTTTCCTGCTTTATCAAATATTAGTTGCCCAAAGAGCAGAGGGTCCATTTCTGGGTTCTCTATTCTGTTCCATTGGTCTATGTGTCTGTTTTTGTGCCAGTACCATGCTATCTTTGTGATCACAGCTTTGTAGTACAGCTCGAAATCCAGCATTGTGATGCCCCCCAGCTTTGTTTTCCCTTTTCAACAGTTCCTTGGAGATTCGGGGCCTTTTCTGTTTCCATACAAATTTAAGGACTGTTTGTTCCAGTTCTTTGAAAAATGTCCTCGGTATTTTGATCGGGATAGCACTGAAAGTGTAGATTGCTCTGGGTAGCATGGACATTTTAACTATGTTAATTCTTCCGATCCATGAGCATGGAATATCTTTCCATCTTTCTATGTCTTCCTCAATGTCTTTCAAGAGTGATTTATAGTTTCTAGAATATAGGTCCTTTACGTCTCTGGTTAAGTTAATTCCAAGGTAACGTATGGTTTTTGGTGCTATTGTAAATGGGATGGATTCCCTAATTTCTCTTTCTTCGGTCTCGTTATTCATGTATAGAAATGCAACTGATTTCTGAGCATTGATTTTGTATCCCGCCACGTTACTGAATTGCTCTATAACTTCTAATAGTTTGGGAGTGGCTTCTTTTGGGTTTTGCATATAGAGTATCATGTCATCTGCGAAGAGAGACATTTTGACTTCTTCTTTGCCAATTTGAATACCTTTGATCCCTTTTTGTCGTCTGATTGCTGTTGCAAGGACTTCTAGTACTATGTTGAATAATAGTGGCGAGAGTGGGCATCCTTGTCGAGTTCCTGATCTTAAGGGAAAGGCTTCCAGCTTTTCCCCATTGAGAATAATATTTGCAGTAGGCTTTTCATAGATGGCTTTTATGAGATTGAGAAATGTACCTTCTATTCCTACACTCTGAAGGGTTTTAATGAGGAAAGGATGCTGTATTTTGTCAAATGCTTTTTCTGCATCAATTGAGAGGATCATATGGTTCCTGAGTCTTTTCTTGTTGATATGATATATCACGTTGATTCATTTGCGAATATTGAACCACGCTTGCATCCCAGGTATGAATCCCACTTGATCGTGATGGATAATCCTTTTAATGTACTGTTGGATTCTATTAGCAAGTATCTTGTTGAGGATTTTGGCGTCCATATTCATTAGGGAAATCGGTCTGTAATTCTCCGTTTTGAGGGGGTCTTTGCCTGGTTTGGGGATCAAGGTAATATTGGCCTCATAGAATGAGTTTGGTAGCTTTCCTTCTGTTTCTATTTTTTGAAATAGCTTTAGGAGAATAGGTATTATTTCTTCTTTGAATGTTTGGTAGAATTCCCCAGGAAAACCGTCCGGGCCTGGAGTTTTGTTATTTGGAAGGCTGTTTATCGCTGACTCAATTTCTTCATAATTAATTGGCCTGTTTAAGAAATCAATTTCTTCCTGTTTCAATCTTGGTAGTTTATAGATTTCCAGGAAGGATTCCATCTCTTCCAGATTGCTTAGTTTATTGTCATATAGTTGTTGATAAAAATTTCTAATAATCCTTCCAATTTCAATGGTGTTCATCGTGACCTCTCCTTTTTCATTCATAATTTTAATAATCTGGGTCCTTTCTCTTTTCTTTTGGATAAGTGTTGCCAGTGGTCTGTCAATTTTATTGATTCTCTCCAAGAACCAGCTTCTAGTCCTGTTGATCTGCTCTACTGTACTTCTGATTTCTGCTTGATTGATTTCAGCTCTAATTTTGGTCAACTGCTTCCTCGTGCGTGGATTAGGCCTGTCCCTCTGTTGCTGTTCCAATTTCTTGAGGTGAGAATATAAAAACTGCATTTTAGATTTTTCTATTCTTTTGAGTGAGGCTTGGATGGCTATGTATTTCTCCCTTAGGACTGCCTTTGCAGTATCCCATAGGTTTTGGACTGTTGTATTTTCATTCTCATTGGTCTCCATAAATTGTTTAAGTTGATTTTTGATTTCCTGGTTTATCGAGTCATTCCTAAGCAGGATGGTTCTTAGTCTCCAAGTGTTTGAGTTTCTTCCAAATTTTTCCTTGTGGTTGAGTTCCAATTTCAGAGCGTTGTGGTCTGAGAATATGCAGGGGATAATTCAGTCTTTTGGTATCGGTTGAGACCTGTTTTGTGTCCCAGAACATGGTCTATTCTTGAGAATGTTCCATGGGCATTAGAATAGAATGAGTATTCTTTGGTTCTGAGGTGTAGTGTTCTATATATATCTATGAGGTCCAACTCGTCGAGTATGGCATTCAAAGCCTTTGATTCTTTGCTTAGTTTTTGCCAGGGTGTTCTATTTCTGAGAGTGGAGTGTTGAGGTCCCCTACTATTAATGTATTTTTATCTATATGTCTCTTTATTCTGGTTAAGAGTTGGCTTGTGTATCTTGCTGCTCCCCTGTTGGGGGCATATATATTTATAATTGTCATATCCACTTGTTGAATACTTCCTTTAAGAATAATATAGTGCCCTTCTGCATCTCTAACTATAGTTTATATAGTGCCCTTCTGCATCTCTAACTGTAGTTTAAAATCCAATTTATCTGAGTATTGCTACCCCAGCTTTCTTTTGAGGTCCATTTGCATGAAAGATGGTACTCCATCCCCTTACTCTCAGTCTGAATGCATCTTTGGGTTCGAAATGAGTCTCTTGTAGACAGCAAATGGATGGGTCATTTCTTTTTATCCAATCTGCAACCCTGTGGCGTTTTAAGGGAGAATTTAAGCCATTAATATTAAGACTGAGTACTGAGAGATATGCTTTTAATGATGCCATGTTGCCAGTAAAGTCTTTATTTGTATTGGCTGTGACTTTCTGTTCTGTATCACTCTTGGGGCCTTTTTACTTTTATAGAACCCCCCGGAATATCTCCTGTAGGGCTGGTTTCGTGGTTACGAAATTGGTTAGTGACTGGCGATTCTGAAATGTCTTTATTTCTCCATCAATTCTGAATGACAGCCTTGTTGGATAAAGGATCCTTGGCTGCATGTTTTTCTCTGAAAGAGCTTTAAATATGCTCCCCCAACCCTTTCTCTCATTCCAGGTCTGTGTAGACAGGTCTGATGTAATTCTGATGCCTTTGCCTTGGTACGTGAGAAATTTCTTTGCCCTGGCCGCTTTCAATACTGTATCCTTGGATCTAATATTTGCGAATTGGACTATGACGTGATGTGGCTGGCGTAGGTTTGTTGTGGTTGAGCTTGGGAGGGGTCCTCTCTGCCTCTCGGACACAAATGTTTGTTTCCCTCGCTAGATTAGGGAAGTTTTCAGCTACAATTTGTTCAAATATCTCTTCTAGACCTCTTTTTTCTCCACCCTCTCGGGGATACCGATTTCTAACATTGGATCGTTTCATTGAGTCAGTAATCTCCCGTAACCTACATTTGTGGGCTTCGATTTTTTTAAGAGCAGCTTCTATTTTGGTTTTTTCCTCTATTAACCCATCCTCCAATTCACTAACCTCTGCTTCTGTGACCCTGACCATCAGAGCCTCTAGTTTTGCCTGCATTTGGCTCATAGAATTTTTAATTTCTGTCAGATTCGCTCTCATTTCTGTCCTTAGGGATTCTATATTCTCAGTAACCTTTTCGTTAATAGTTTTTTCAATTCTACTCATCATTTTGACCATCGTTACTCTGAATTCCATTTCTGATACTTTGGTTATATCGATATCCATTATTTCTGTGGCAGAGGCCACAGACTCACTGTCTTTTCTTTGCTGGGGGGGGGGGCTTCTCCTTCTTATCATTCTGATGAGGAGAGGTTGTGGGGTTGTCCAGAGCCCAAATTATTGACTGGGTCCCAGGCCATGCCCCTTGTTTTATAGGGATCTTAGGGATGTGGGCTTCTTCTTTAAAGATTTTATTTATTTATTTATGTGGCAGCCAACCAGCGAGAGAGGGAACAGAAGCAGGGGAGTGGGAGAGGAAGAAGCAGGCTCCCAGCGGAGGAGCCCGATGAGGGACTCCTTTCCGGAATGCCAGGATCACCCCCTAAGCCGAAGACAGGCGCTCAATGACTGTGCCACCCCGGCGCCCGGGTTGTGGGCTTCTTGATTTTTCAGACTGCCTTCTGGGGGAGGGGCCTGCTGCGCCGATACTCAGGCAACCCTGTTTGGGTAGAGTCTCCGTGTCCCCTGCGAGGGGGGATGGGGATGGGACTCCCTGAGCCGGTATTTCCAGGCTTTTGTTCTCTGGCGGCTTTCCCTGGCGGTCTGCTGTGCCTCTTCTGAGAGTCAGAGCAGCAGCGGCCGAATTTCAGCCTCTGTCGCAGAACAGAGGGATTGCGGCCCGTTCTCCACTGATGTTCTGGCCACTTTAACTCCGTTACTGTTGGTGCTGCTCAACGCTGCAGCGTCCCGGGATGTGCGCCCCACACCCGGCATCCCAGCCCTCACTTCCAGGGCCGGCGCGTCTCTGTCCTTTGTGTTTCTAACGCCGCCAGCCGCCCCGCGCGCTCCGGGAGCTCCCGGTCTCAGTCTGGATCCAGTGAGCGCACCGGGATTCCGGTGTTCCGCGAGATGCCTGGTGGCGCGCACCCGGCTCACGGTCTCAGTCTGCTGTTTTGCGGGTGCTGTCCGCGAGCCCCGCCCGCTCTCCCGTGCAAGTGGCTACCGCTTCCCGGCGCCCGAACACGGCGGCTCCCTCCCCCTTCCGTTTATCTTCCGGTATCTGTGCACAGTTTCACGGCTCCCCACTTCCTACCTCAATACTCAGCGCTGGAGATGTTCATTTGTAGAGATCCAGATGCGTCTTCCTGCGTCTCAGGCTGGTTCCGTGGTTGTTTAGGCTGGTCTGGTACCTATCCAGCTCGACTCAGGGGACCAGCTGAAAAAGGGGTCTCCTACTCCTCCGCCATCTTAACTCCTCCAAGGGTGTGGAAATTTCTTAATGGTAGGAAGTTTATCTTACATATTTTTCTAGACCCATACTAGGTATTTTATGAAAAGAAGTTAAAATGCATATTTACTATAAAAAATAATGTTAGGGCTTTTAGGGATGCTCTATAAAAATCATATTTAACAAAAATGTCTTGAACTACACTGAATTAAGTGCATAAGTTATTTTATGTAATGGAAAACAGGGTAAATTTTTGTCTACCTTATTATACTGATTGTTTTGTATTTGCTTATTTGTTTTGCTGTACATTTAGACTCAAGAGAGGAGACAAACTATCAATGAAGCGTTTTTTTGTTCGTTTGTGTTTTTTTAATTTCAACAGAAACAACACTACTACAGTTTGCAGAAATAGTTTAGGTTATAAATAGTTTTGGAGTTTTGACCACCAGTGGAATTAATGCTTAATTTAAAATGGAATTTTATGAAAACTATCAGGAACAGGACCTTAAGAAGCATTGTGTCCTAAGTTTAGGTCAATTAAACAAATCAGTATTAAGCACCTACTGCATACCTGCATATTGTGGACTTGGGACATGAAAAGGAAGAAATCATGAAAAATCATGGCCTCCACCCTTGAAATTTAGCATAATTCTTCCAAAAAAAACCATATAAAATCCATTAAGTGGGTATCAATCCATGTGATCAAGTGTTTAAAAATTCTCTCTCTGGAAGCTCTTCTTCAGTTAACAGCCCTGAATATTAAGTAGTCATTCTGGCCAAACTATTACTTAGTGGGATCTTCCTAGTCTAATTCAAAGAGCTATAAAGCTTTTTCAGGGAGTTTAAGAATAATGGAGGAACTGGTAGGGACTAGAATCACGTAGGTCAGTGGTTCTCTAAGCGTGGTTCCCAGGCCAGCAGCAGAGCTGACCTCAACTGAGAACTTGTCAGAAGTGAAAATTATCAGGCCCCACCAGACGCACTGAATCAGAAATTCAAGGGTGGGGTAGTAATTTGTATCTTAAGGAACCCTCCAGGTGGTTCTAATGCACACTCAAATTTGAGAAGCACTGATAGAGAACAAACCCTGACATATTGCAGAAAATTTAAGAATCTTTACAAGGCCATTCAGCCAAAAAGAGACATAGGTTTCCTGTTGCCCAATTAAATATTCTTCTACCATAGCATAGCATAATATATATTATTTGCCTCTATATCAAAGTGTAATTTTGAGCCATGTGCAAAAGCTCAGAGAAAGAATTATTGGCTTGAACTATTTTCATTCTCCCTTTACTCCATTTTATTATTTTTTTTAATAAAGATTTTATTTATTTTTGCAAGAAAGAGAGACAGCATGTGCTGCACACAAGTTGAGGGGAGGGGCAGAGGAAAAAGCAGGCTCCCCGCTGAGCAGGGAGCCCGATGCAGGACTCCATCCCAGAACCCTGGGATCATGACCTGAGCCGAAGGCAGACACTGAACCAACTGAAGCACCCTGGGTCCCTCCCTTTGCTCCCTTTTTAAAAATCTGAATCTCATTGGAAATTAAGATATTTAGGAAAATTAATTTATTGCTAAAGACAACACCAGTAGTGTGAATCCCTCTGTATATAAAATAGCACATACCAGGCATTATACTACATATGCTCATCTCTTTATTATCTGCCTGCTTCTCTAGGCTGTAAGCTCAATGAGGAAATTTTGTCTTCTTTACCTCATATCCTCAAATGCTTAGAACATTGTCTGGCACACAGGAGGCACTCAAAAGCCACTTAATTTGAGTCAATGAATAAATTAATTTAAATTTGACTTGTACTACCACTTAAACTCTAGGACATCTTTTCTCCAACTATACTATAATTTATTAGAGACTCAGGCTTAAATAATTTTGAAGTATGGTGTGATGTACCTTTCCTAATAGTTGACAGTGTGTGTGTGTGTGTAAAGCTAGACAGTATATATTTTAGGCTTTGCAGGACTCTATTTCCACTACTCAACTCTCTGCCTCTGTAACATGAAAACAACCATAGATAATATGTAAATGATGGATGTGGCTGTACTCCAATAACATTTTATTTACAAAAACAGTCCAATAACATTTTATTTACAAAAACAGGCAGTGGGCCAGACTGGACCTGTGGAATGCAGTTTGCTGATCCTGATCAAAGCAATAGAAGTAACAACTATCATTAGTTTTACATTTTAAAATCTAATTAAGTTGACAGATACAAACAAAAGGCTATAAGCAAATTTCAAATACCTATTTTTAGAGAGAGCTCATTGATGTTTATGTTATTTAAAATTTATACCATACGCCCTAAAAAAATGGAAAAAAGTTGTGGAGACTTACTTCTTACATCAATCACTTATTTACTTACTTATTTTCTTTAAAGTGGTCAATACAAAGTTCATTCCTGTATCTTTTTATTTATTTTTTTTAATACAGAGATATCATCAAAGAGGACATTATGGAAAGGCTGCCTTCTTCATTTTACTGACCTACACAATTCAAGGGCAATGAAGACTGTAGTAAAATGGCCATAGTTTATTAAATCCAAGTTTACTCTGGCACCCCAAGGCTAAAGTTAATCTTCTCCATAGCATAGAAAAGAGTTTTAATAACAAACAGATATATCACTTTATATTTTTCTTTTTAAAAAAGAATACTTCCTTTGTGATTATAGCCACAGGAAGACAGACCTGGCCCTCCAACCACACTGTGTGGTCCCATGAACCTCCACAGCTGACATGAACAAGGATAAATCACGTGGTTCTGTTGTTGGGGAGAATGTCCTTTGGAAATGGAGGGAAAGGAGAGAGCCAAGAGTGGAAAGTGACCCTCTCAAGCACGATTCCATTGCCAGAATCACAGCTATTGTTATTGGCATTCACTTCTCCAAGAGAGAATGAATTATTTCCCTGCCGTTGACATATCAACTGACTTTAAATTTTTTTCTTTAGGAGTTTTATGAACTCAGAACAGATTTCTCCCTCTACCCTCTTCTTATTAAATGCAATCATCGAGCATGCTGGTAAATGTACACTGCACTAGAAAACAATAGCTTAATATATTCATGGCCCACTTTATAAAAGGAAAGGAATGCCTCTCTCCCCAACATGCCCTTGCAAACTGATTCACACCAAGGAACAAACAGAACCAGACTGAGATAGAAACACAGCCACCACCAATGGGCAGCCATCATGTTTCTCCCTTAGTTTCTTTGACTGCAAAACTGGGAACTCATTTACTCATTCATTTTCCTCCTTCCTATAATCATACTTCTGCCAAATTCTAATTAAGGGAGAGGTAGGTGTTTTCTTCTCCCTGTCCTCTTTGGCAGAAGAAATCTGCAAGCAAATCTCTGGAAATGACTGTTGTCTAAAAGATTTGAGCTGTTCACTTCTCAAACTGTTGACAGGCTCCATAAAATAATTTTTATAAAAACATTTGTAACCTGTGAGGCACCTCACAACTGCTAACATATTTTATTTCATAGTTTGAGTCTTTGCCCACTCTAAATCATAATATTTGATGTATTAGTTCAAATTTTATAGATATAAAAGAAAAATAAGTTTCAGTAGGAAAATGACCTCTCACAGATAAATAGATTAAATGTTGTCCATTTCTTAACTGTTAGCAAACCTTCAGAGGCACTGACCAAAGTGGACGCCAATTTGGACAGCTATAAAAATATGACAAAGGAATTATCTCCAGTCTCTATGGCTGCAAAAAATAGCATCAGCACATAATTCTTCCTACTTCTTCCTCTCTTGGGCCCCTCTCATCTGCCTGTGTAACATATCTGCTCTAAAATAGAAGTATGGGAAAATACAAATATCTACCCTACAATACTAGGATAGAAGAGTTAAAAAGGGAAAGGGGACAGAATAATGGCCCCTCCAAAAACTTCCACATCCTTAATTCCTAGATCTGGTGAGTATGTTACGTTACAAGGCAAAGGATATTTAAGGTTGCAGAAGCAATTAAGGTTGCTAGTCAGCTGATCTTAAAATAGGGAAATTACCCTGGATTATTCTTAAGTGGGCTCACTCTAACCACAGGGGTCCTTAAAAGTAGAAGAGGGAGGCAGAAGAATAAAGTCAGAGAGAGATGTGACTACAGAAAAGGTTTTGAGAATGAAGAAATGAGGCCATAAACCAAGGAATGTGGGTGGCTTCTGGGAGCTGGAAAAGGCAAGAAAATAAATTCTCCCCTTGAGCCTCCTGAACAGAACACAGTCCTACTGATACCTTGATTTTAGCCCAGTGAGACCTATGTTGGAATTCTCACCTACAAAACTGAAAGACAGTAAATCTGTGTTGTTTTAAGCCAATAAATTTATGGTGATTTGTTACAGAAACAACAGAAAACACAGTAGATATATTTTTTAAGATTTATTAATTTGAGAGAGAGCACACACATGCATGTGGGGGGGGAGGGGGAGAGAGAAAATCCCAAGCAGACTCCCCGCTGAGTGCAGAGCCCAACATGGGGCTTGATCCTACGACCCTGAGATGATGACCTGAGCCGAAATCAAGAGTTGGACATTCAAGCAACTGAGCCCACCCAGGCGCCCCATAGATATTTCTGATAATATTAATTTTCATGTAATACTATGAAGCAGGTACCATTATTCTTCCCATTTCACAGATGAAGACACTGTAACAAGAGAAGCTAACAACTTGTCCAAGGTCACAGAGCTAACAGGTGGCAGAACCAGGATTCAAACTCAGTCAGTCAGGCTCCAGTGCCCACACCCTTAGCCAGTACTTTCCACTACAAAAGATACAATGCTGCCCAGAACACCTTAAAGGCAACCATATCCTGTGGCTAAAATGTGAAGCTTTGTGATGGAGAGTCATCAAAAGATTAGAGATATCATGTGGTCAGAGGAGATGAAGTCGTTTGTTATACTGTCTAATCAGGAATATGGATGTAGCAGGATAGTGTCATAAGAGAGGACAAGAGAAAATCTAATTTAAGGCCTGACTGAAACTGTAAAAATAGACAAAACAAAACAAAAAACCACCTTGTAAGATCTCTCAAGACTACTCAATCTTTCTAATTTCTTCCAGATCATCAATCCTATCCATTTGCTATAATTAACTTCTGTTCCATGGTTCAGTTCCTATAAAATTAGCCCTGCTCACCTTCAAGTGTCTTTAACTCTCCTTTCCCAATGTCTTTGCCATGACTTCCTGCATCTATTCTTCTCCTTGAGCCATGGTCCAGAAGTGCATATTGTACTGAACACCAGAGAGAGACATCTGGATTTAACAAGGGGGATTTATCAGCAAATGATTTCTTATGATAAGGACAAAAATGTCAAATCAGAAAAAGTTCATCACAGAATTGAAGACTTTATGCTTTTCTCTCAATGGCCAATTAAATAGAACAGAAAATTTAACAACAAACAAATACAAGAAAAATAATTCTCAATTTTAGAAAAAAAGATCCCATTAAAATTCAAGTGATACTAGTTAATGAATAACAGCTTATTCCTTAGATGGCACCTCCCTCATTATACCTTGGTACCAGTTTAGTCCTTTACATAACTTTAAAAAGTATATATTACAATGGCCATTGAACTAAAACACTAAAACTTTTTTAAAAATTACATCTTTAAGAAATGTATGGTTCTATAAAGTGTTAGTTTGAAAATGAAATTTTTCTTTGGCAGAAAAATTGAGGGAAGAGGGTGTATGCCAAAATATCGAGTTTACTTATTACACTACAAAATAAGCAAACAGCAATCTTCAGCTGAGCTGAAGAAATTTAAATTTTTCTATCATAAAACAATATTATTTTTTCCACTTGGCAACTGAAGTATTTTCTTGTTTTTTTGTGAACAAAACAGCAATCAATTTAAGAATATGATATACCATCACTCTATTTTTTAACTGTTCACTTATAATTGCAATTTGATTAAGCTCTTAAAAATGATTTTGAAATATTTGTCCATGTAACACCTTGAATAAGCTAAATTCTTCTGCCTTAGTTTATTAGAGTAGCATTAAGGATGAAAGGCATTTTTGTGGCATGACTATTTCACAGCAAAGATGATACTCAATACCTGCACTGAGTTTTGTTGTCATGGGGACCATCCCGGAGAAACCATTTAAATGCCAGAATTTCAAACTCCCTAAAACACTGCCTTCAAGTCTGGCTTCACTTATAACTTGGAAATAAAAACTGTAGTAACCATTTTTATTTTTAAAAAATGCATAACCCATCTGCCTTAAAAAAAAAAAAAAAGTATTGACTTCATCTTGAATTTCCGTTCCATGAAAAATTCTGGGACTAGAGCATAGCAGCCTGGGGGGATTCTGCTGCCTAGCAGGTAGCCATGGAAACAGAAGCACACATCAGGAGCCTGCACTAAAGCTAGCATGATAAGACCATAACTGAGAAGCTTGGCATATGTTTTTTACAGCTGCTGTCTCCTTGTTTTATTTCTGTTGGTATTTTAAAAGAAATTCAGCTAACTTCATCTTTTCCTTTAAGCTTATCAGAAAATCACCGTCAAAATAGAAAATTTGCCCAAATGATGAAATCAAAGGGTATCAGAAATAAAAATTCAAGTGGGAAGAAGGGAAAACCTGGTTCCCAATTAGTTGGAAGCATATGCACACATTTTATCAGCTCCAGTTTCACTGGCCTAGTAAACTCTCACTTGTCCACAGAAGGGTGATAGCCAGGCTAGTACTGATTAAGACACCTGGAGATTGTATTTTCTTAAGAAATCACATATCACAAACTCCTCCTCCATCTGGTTCCAAGCCACCTTATTTTAAGCCTGTCTCCAACTACACTATTCCATGAACTCTGCATTCTAGCCACATCTGCCTGCTTGTTATTCCGTACATATGCTGTGTGTCCTTCTGAATTTCCCCCGCCATACACACCACCTGAATGCCCTTTAAGCCCTCATCCTGCAAGGAACAAATGAGCTATAAAACCATGACCAATGCCCACCTAGAAAAAGTGCCTTCTAAACTGACATAACTATTTTATTTATATTGCTTACTGACATTTACTCTATGCCTCCCAGAGTGTGCAAATGTCTACCTCATTTATAATACTGACCATTTGAGGGGTGAGAGGGTTAAAACTCTTGATCTGATAGCTAGTTCTCTAGTAACTTAAGGACAAAAATAATAACAGAAGGGATGGCAGAAAATTAGGAATATTAATTTCAATCAACCATTATCTAAAAATAACGAAGTATAAACCTTTAAGCAGATCAAACCAAAGCTGAATGAGACACACTAGTAGCAAAAGAGGTTTTTTTGAAAATCATATAGATAACCTCATGGCAGAGGTGAACATGAACAACTCTTGAGAATACCACTGAGATACAACAATTCATTCACATGGACACTAACTAGTGTCAAGAAATCTTTAAAATTCCCTGTAAGGGCTACCAAGTATAATTCACGCTAAAGAAAATTACTGAAGATTTTTTTCTTAAGGTTTTCTACAGATGTACACACACAAAATGAAATACGATGCTTGGCTACTAAGTAAAAACTCTGTCTAGAAAAAAGCAAAAGTCTTCAAAGTGACTACTTTGGCAGTTTTGGACATCAACTTAGAAACTTTTATTTAAAGCCACAATAAAACTGAATATCCAAATTCTAATGGTTCGTTTTATAACAAAAAATGTTACAGTTCTGTCACCTCCAAAAATATACCTTTAATTGTTTGGTATTCCATTTACTTACTAGACGTCTCCACCAAGTACTCAAACGCAACAAGTCCAAAGCTGAAATGACTATCCATTCCATTCCCACACGTACAAAACAAAAACAAAACTCCTCCTTCACTCAGATTTCCTATTTTAGTTAAAAATGCTGACAACTGTGGTCACTCAAACCAGAAGCCTCTAAGTTAGTCTTGACTTGTTTCCCAGCCTAAAACCATAAATCCCAACAATTTCAATAGGGAAATTATCATATAAAACAAACAGCATGGATTTAAATATAAAGGGCTTCTTATGAAGTATAAAATCCTTGGACAAGATATATAATCTTAAATTGCAGTTTCCTAGTTTGTAAAGTGAGGATATAATAAGACTTCTCTCAATACGAGTCTTATAAGAAATTTCTTTAAAAATCAAATAAGTTTTGAGATATACTTTCATTATTCTACATTTTTCTCTTAGAATTCACAAAACATAGATGAAAGGTTATGAGAAATAACATTAGTAGAACCAAAATTATTTCACTTTCTCTACTCTTTTCCAAACTTATTTGCCCTCAGGATTCCTTTTTAGGAATTTTTACATTTTAATTCTAGTGTGATTTACAGTGTTGTATTAGTTTCGAGCATACAATATAGTGATTCAGAAATTCTATATATTACTCAGTGCTCATCATAAGTGTATTCTTAATCCCCTTCACCTATTTAACCCATCCCCCAACCACCTCCCCTCTGGTAGCCCTCTGTCTGTATAGTTTAGCCTGTTTAGTTTGTCATTTTTTTCCTTTGCTTGTTTTGTTTCTTAAATTCTGCATGAGTATGTGTCTTTTTCTGACTTATTTCACTTAGCATTATACTCTCTAGAAGCATGTATATTGTTGCAAATGGCAAGATTTCATTCTTTTTTATGGCTGAAAAATATTTCATTGTGTATACACACACAGAAACATTTATCTATCACATAATCTTTATCTATTCATCAAAACCACAATAGGATATCACCTCATACCTGTCAGAATGGATAAAATCAAAAGCTGAAGAAACAACAGGTGTTGTTGAGGATGTGGAGAAAAAAGGAACCCTCGTACACTGTTGGTGGGAATGCAAACTGGTGCGGTCACTGTGGAAAATAGTATGGAGGTTCCTCAAAAAAGTAAAAGTAGAATTACCTTATGATCCAATAATTGCACTCCTGGGAATGTACCCAAAGAATACAAAAACACTAATTTGAAAGGATACATGCACCCCTATGTTTATTGCAGCATTATTTGCAATAGACAAGATATGGAAGCAGCCCAAGTCCATCCATACAGTATTCCTTTTTAAGGAATGTATTAATATTTCTTCTAAAAATCAGTTGCAGAATACAACCTATTTCATGGGGCTGTCATGAGGTTAAAGCTCATGATATATCATGTACATATTAATGAAAATCTTTTTCTTACAAATCCCTTCTATTGCCTAAGTGTCCCACTTCTGACCTCTTTTATTTGTATCCCTGTCACCACAGTTCATGTCTCATCTGGCTTAAAGGCAACACCTTCCAACAACTCATCTACTCTCTCACCTCTTCAGCTCATTCTCCACCCAGAAACCTTTCTGAGGTGTAAATATGAGCACATCTTCCAGGTAAAGAACAAATTCCTTAGAATATACACCCTTCTCAATTTGGCCCCAAGTCCTTTCCCAGTGTCTTGACACACCCTCTCCCGTTTGAGGCCACTCCAGCACAGTTCTGGGGGCAGCATTTACACTGCAGTGTTGTAGGGTCCCAGAAGCTAATTCTGTTAATGAAATATGTGTGCTTTCAAGGCTCTGCCTTTTCACATGTCACTTTCTTGGTGTGTAAAAGCCACCCCACACCCGTCCCTTTCTCCACTGGCAAACAATTCAACCTTCAAAGCCAACCCAAATGTCAGTTCTTCTATGAGGTCTTCCAATGAGTTAGTCACTCCTTTTGTGTACTCCCGTGGCACTTTGTTCTCAACTCTATCCTGGGGAACTATTAAAACTCAGGAACAAAAGTGAAAAGATAGAAACAGTGATTCAGAAATTATTCATTCCTAAAGAGTTTTTTTTTACCCAAATCCCACCCACTACATACTGTTCTTGATTTTACACACACACACACACACACACACGCACGATCCAGGGAAAAACTGGAAACAAAAAGCCTCAACATAATCAAATAAATTCAGAAACCATCGGATTCATCCAAATGAATCAGACCTGATCTCATTTTGAAATACCTGATGGTGTCTTGACAACTACTAAATGTCAAAGGAGTTTCAGGGAACAGTCAAAAAATTTTAAGACTCTCATAAGTTTCCAAAATATAATTTCTAAATTGTAACATTGTTTTCTTTATACATGTGTAGAACTTTTAGAATTCAATGGGGAAATAAACCTTCATTTCAAAAATTAACTTTGAAATTGGGAAATAAAAACATATGCTATTTCCAGGCACTGGTCACAATAATAATAGCTACCATTCGCTGGGGGGCTTATGCCAGAACTCCTCAGGGAGTTTACGAAAGATTAGTTCTAAGGACACAGGAGTCTGTTAAGCTAAAATTTATCTATAATATCTCAAAAACAAACAATAGGGGGAAAATCCTGCACTTCATGTAAGAACTGTTGAACAGGGGCGCCTGGGTGGCACAGTCGTTAAGCGTCTGCCTTGGGCTCAGGGCGTGATCCTGGCATTACGGGATCGAGCCCCACATCATAGCTCCACTATGAGCCTGTTTCTTCCTCTCCCACTCCCCCTGCTTGTGTTCCCTCTCTCGCTGGCTGTTCTATCTCTGTCAAATAAATAAATAAAAATCTTAAAAAAAAAAAAAAAGAACTGTCGGACAGCAACTGAATTTGTAAATAAAGTACAGAAAATATTAAACCAAGGTTTTGTAAATCCAGGTCTATTTACTTCTTCAATCATATCAGTGTTTCTCATCCTGCATTAACACGTTAATTTAATTTCAATTTACATTTTCCTTGTACTACTCAGCTCACTTCTCTTTGTCAAGTACTGGATAACTGAAAACAAAGAATACTGTGATTTAGTAAGTTCAAGACTGCTGACCATACCGGCTCCATCTCTGGCCTTCCATCTTGTTCATCCTCCCTTGATGACCTCTCTTAAGGATAGTGTTCTACATCCCTTGGAGATTACAATGCATACCTCAGAAATGCCCACCAAGGCTGGGAGGGCGAGTGGCTTCTTCTGACTCGCGTGAATTTGTTAGAGATAATGTAGTCTTTCCCCTTCCTTTTGCACAAGTGGTGCCATGTGATCTAACTAAAGGTTAGTAATCAATTAGGTCCACGCAAATCCTTTGATCTTACTACAGTGAGATCTTCTGTGTGTTTCCTAGCTCTATAAAATCTATGGACTAAGGCCTGGACATTGCAGAGAATAACTGCACAACTATATGGTCACCTGCCCAATCCCCTATCAGTAAGTTACCCTGAATAAAACTATGCAAACTATATGGAGTGGCCTGCCTCCAGTCTCAAAGTGCCTTCTCAGTTTGGGGGGTACTTTATTGTCCACCTCCACCTTCCAACATTAAATCTTCTGATAACACAAGAATTCTACACAATAACAGGGACCTTGAATTTAACTATTTTGTAAATACATATTTATTTTCATATGGTCTTTTAATAAGAATGGAGATAATTTTAAGATATGTCTGCTTGTTTATACTTTCTGAAAATGCAGCAATAAATTACAGAGATATCCAATGGAAAGATAGCATTGTAGTGTTTCTCAAATCTTATGCAAATTTAGTCAGTCATAAACACTCCAAACCGACCAGTATCTTCACCTCTGTGATGGACTCACATAATTTATATGGCACTTGATTTTTCACAAGAATAAGAAATGCAAGAAAAAAATAACATGCTACACTCGATGGAGTGCTGAATAAAGCAAGTATGAAAAGTAACCACAGGGGAAAAAAAAGAAAAGAAAAGTAACCACAGAATTTTGCATATTGCTTAAATTGTTTTTTCATGATAGAGGGAAAATTTGATAAGCAAAAAAGAATTTCAAAAAATTTTGATCGTCTTTCCATTTTAGTGAGTCGTCATCTATTTACTGAATACCTGTTATGTACCACATAGTACTACCCCTTAGGGATGCAGTGGGATGGATATGCCACCACCATGCTGCTCACAGGCTACTCACATAGGGAGTAAAGACAGTAAACGAATAAATGAAAATGTGATGGACGCTAAAGTGGAAGAAAATGTAGGGTGCTTTGGGTTTGCATTAACAAAGAGTTTAGATTGGTAAGAGCTTTCCTGTGGAGAGACCTATAAGATAAGATCTGAAGAGTGAACAGGAGTTAAGTAAATAAAGTAGGGGGAAATAGTGAACAAGAAGTTTAAGTGAAAGAAATAACAGACAAGGAGGCCCAGAGGCTTTAGGGAGAAGTCCAGTGTGGCTGGAGAAGAGCACAAGTGGTGAGCCACACAGATCTCCCTGTAGGACTGAATGGCTCATTCCCCCAAGATGCTCGGAGTGCTGCTGGCCAAAAGCCCTCAACTGTAAGCCTCCTTTGTGGATTTCCACCAGCTGAAGAAACCTACCCTGCCCGGTTGTGCCTTTTTCCAGTGGCATTTAGGGAGTTTGCAATGCAAGGGTACAAAATCCTGGTCACTTGGCACAGCTCCAAGGCCTCCACTAGGGGAAGGGGAGACCGTCATTGGGATTA
This sequence comes from Ursus americanus, assembly GCF_024610735.1. Classification (NCBI taxonomy): domain Eukaryota; kingdom Metazoa; phylum Chordata; class Mammalia; order Carnivora; family Ursidae; genus Ursus; species Ursus americanus. The sequence goes on from NC_142132.1 coordinate 64,476,241, forward strand.
CCTTGAGCTGGACTTCTCCCTCTATCCAGTTAGGCTTTCTTTTTCCCCTTCCTTCCCAAAGGTGTTGATCTCAAGGGCACCCCTCAAACAAATTCTTGCACAAGAAATTCCCTCTCAGAGTCTGTTCTCCAACTCCGGGTGAGTTGGGATGAGAGGCTAAAAGACAGACAGTGGACAATTCATTCAGGGCCCCATCTGGAATTCAGTCCAAGGGTTTATTTTTTTAATTTTTTTCCCCAAGAGTTTAAAATAAAGGTGTGACAAGATCACTAATTACTTCATTAGACAAGAGAATACAAAGAACAACATGAGGCAACAAAATAAACTCTCACCCACTATGGAATTTCTCCCCGAGCCTTGGGGCCTGGTCAGCATCAGAGTGGACACACCCGAAGCCTTTTATGGACGGAAATTACCTTGAAATTCTGATGTAATAGGACGAACCCTCAGTTTGTGTACTGGTCACCCAACCCTGGCTGTCACGCAGGTATTATGATGTTCGTAGGCATTAGGTAGGAAATACTACAGGTGTAAGATAGTATTCATTAAAAAATTCTTATATGGAATTACATGAGGATAAAACAGATCCCATTCATGTGTCATAGCAGATATTTTCTGGTGAAAACACTGCAACAAAAGAAAAAGAGAAAAGAAAAGAAGAACAGAGAAATAAATCCTTTTATGTTAAATAAGACTTTGGAATTTTTGTATCTTATGCAACATAAAACTCACACCAGAGAAAATTTGTTGAAAATTTCTTCCTGTTGCCATCACTTGGTATTTTGTAATAATTCCTTTAGGGTCTCTACTTCTTGGTGTACAAGTGTCAGCAAATAAGCCATAATTCTGCCAAAGACGGTTTATTCAATATGACCTGTACAAATCCATTTTAAATATAGTCTTACCTCCAGCTTCTTGCTACCAAGAAGCAACTTTTTGATTTATCTGCATTTGTTGAATAAAGCCAGCGTCTTAAAAATCAAAAGAAAACAAGGGCTAGCATAGCGGATGAACTGGAGCGGAACACCAACAGGACCCGCCAGAGTACTAGCTGTGGGTGAATAGACTGGGACGGCGCTAGCGGCTGCTGAGGGGCGCTCTTGTAGGGCAGCTGCAAGAGGGGAGCCAGGGGACTGTCTCCAGCTGCAGCGCCTTCAGGATTCACCTCAGCTTTTAAGCCCAGGTCACACTCTTCCCCAGCAGCTCCCAGCCAATGACTGAGCACAGCAGCATATCAGGATCTTGTCATTTCTGCTCAGAACAGGAATTCTATAAAAGCAACTTTTGCTCCAGCGCTCCTGCTGGACCAGCCGAGGTGCTGTCAAATCTGTCATAGTCTGAGGGTCTCGGCCCAACCCTCTCCCACCGCTGCCCCTCTCCCACCACGTTTCCTTTCACAGGAGTCAGATGTGAACTGTGGGCATTCCTCCCACTGACACAGCAATGAATCAACAGTGCTCAGTCCTGATGAAATATGGGTGGTGAGAGAAAGAAGGGTCAAGAATAACTGCTGAGATTATGCACCTGAGGAGGGACCACGGAACAGGGAACACATGTAGGGAGATCCTAGTCCACGCTGGATCAGGCTAAGAATAAGGTACCTTGGAGAAATCCATTTCAATCCAGTGACCTAACGGTACAAAGGGTACAGTTTGGGACAACAGATTGGAATTTTGTGAATTTCTTTCCAAGCGTGACAATATTCACGAATGACTTTGAATACCTCACTTCACTATGAATTCCAGTGAGGTGGCTGATGTGGTATGTGGGCCTTGGATTCTAAAACCAGCACCTGTTACTTGGAGAGTTTCCCAATCATAAGTGGGAATGGTAACTCCTACCTGACAGGGTGGCTGTGACCCAGCACAATGGCAGGGACACAGCAGGCTGTTACAAAAAAAAAAAAAAAGGTTTACTTTCTTTGCCTGTCTCAATGGACATGCTTGTTAGGCACAAGTAATACTAACCCTTCATTAGATGGCCCTAAATGCACATGTGAGGACTGTGCCCTGTAAAATTTGGAGGGCATCAAAATGCCTTCACGGTGTGTAGCATGTCATAATTGTAGGTGCCTCTGCCTACGGAGCAGCCAAGGCAGAGAGGGAGGGTATTTTCAGTATCAAAAGCAAAAGGAAGAAAATACCTCCCTACCATGGCATTCAAACAGGAGACTACAGGTTCCAAGCAGTACCTACTACAGTCCGAAATAAAAACAGCCGTGAAAAGAACAGTCTATCACATAATAGATAACACATATTTTAGGGCTGTTTTCTTAAATCGTTTTTTTTTTCTTTTTTATAGGGTAAAAGAAACAAAAAAGCAATTTACTTCTGCTTAAGAGTGGATGTACTATTGCCTCATACTATTTTTCACTGTCTACCTTTGTCAGAAAGGCCACTGTGATTTATTTACTGGAGAACTAGAATTTGTATGCAACCAGTGAGGGAATGAAAATTCATTCCATAAGATCTGCTTGACTGACGGTTACAGAAACTAAATCTGCTTGTAGATGTGGAAATACACATGGCTGATTGTTTTTGTGCCCTTGCACTACATACCATATACTACCCAGCCTTCCTAAAATATTGATTTAATATTCAGACAAAGAAAACAATTTCTCGATGTGCCAGAAGATGCCTGAAGCCACTGCAGACAACTTGGCAGCAAATTCCCCTGAAAAAGTTTTTCCTACGAGAAAACAGATCATTTGCCTCTTCACTGAGAATTTTAAAACCCACTTTTCTCAGCTAATATAAAGTTACCACCGATTTCCTGAAAATCCAAACACTTTTGAAACCCCAAAATTATGATGACAAAGAAATATTCCCAATTCACTTCAGCATCAAGCTAAATGAGGAAAAATGTTCAGGATTCCTCAAATCATAATCATTCCTCTTTGTCCGGTTCACATATACAGTAAGCAGAAGCAAAGTATTTATCGAGTCCATATGGACACTTGGAAATGTTAGCAATTGCGTTTAAACAAAATAAATTCAACTATGTCAGCATTTCAGGAATTTATAGCCAAGGACCACAGTCAAAGCATGCCAAAAATCTCATTCTAACCAGAAAGCATTTTTAAACTTTTCCAGAATGAACATTTTTATCATAATGATCACAGACTCTGAAGAGTTTAATTAAACACTGGCACCTGGATGGAAACAGTGACTTAAAATCCCTGCCAAGCTGGCAAGTCACAAAGAAAGGGTGTTTGCTCCCTAACAGTTGCAGATGACGAAAGGCAGTGACAGACGAATTATTAAATATGGCCCCAGCTATGTGTTAAAATCTTCCTCCTTTTTGTCCAGACCGCGGTGCAGAGTAGTGACAACACTCCCATGGATAGAAGCGTAGCTTCTCCTATCTAAGGCAGACATCAATACAAATCCCCTAAGAAGTAACTACTACTTGAATTCCCATTTTACAGACAAGAAGTCTAGAGGTTGACAGTGAGCCCACTGCCCACTGTTTCATCGTCGATCAATGACTAAGCCAGGAGTCTGATATATGCAGTGCTGGTTCAAGACGTCAGGCTCTTAACCACTACCTGGACTACAGTGAAAGATCTTTATGGCAGGAAAAAAAGTCTTTCCAGGTTAATCACGGCCAGCCAGACATGTATTCACAAAGCCAGAATGACTGACCCGGCAACAACCTCAGTGGCCAATTAGCCATTTTGACTTATTTTGTTTAACTGAATCTCAAAAGGTGGGTAAGCAGGTCACCAAGAGAACAACACGAATAGCTACACAGCCAACAAGCCACAGCAACCAGTAGATCCCACAGCATCAGACTGTCTCGGGAGCTGAGGCTATGCCAGGTGAAATTCAGGCTATTCTACCCACACCACTCCCCATAACATAAATCTCCACCAAAATCTATCTGGATTTTGTGCCTGGGATTATTCTTCTAGTTTTAAGCCAGCATGTTCTCTGGGCTTGCATCTAAATATACCAGAGTAAGGAGACAGGGAAGAGAAGGGGAATAGTTGCACTGGCAGCAAAAGGAGGTGTTAAGCTTATGGATTCACACATCAACTCATTGATCCAGGCATCAATCACACATGTTCCCATTCATTCACACATGCTCTCACAAAACATTTGGAACACCTACTCTGCACAAGGCACTGCTTTAAGGGCTGGTGATGGTTTCACAAAGTCTTTATTTTCAGGGATTCATAATTTGAGAATTAACGGTTACGCTTATTTTAACTACATGATTGTCCATCCATCTCCCTATACATTAATAGTTTGTTGATTAAGAAGCTGTTAAATGATATCATTCAGATGTGCTGCTAAATAAATATAAATCCAGTTTCTAAAGAGTGTATTTTCAGTACAAAAAAGGATCTACTTTTTAATAAAACTTTGCTATGAATCCTCTTGTAATTCGAAAGTATGAAAACCACTTTAACTATCTACCTGGTTAGACTTTGTATACTTAATGCATTCAGCTTCTTCGAGGAGAAGTAAATGCATAAAATATAGCCAAAATTTAGCATTTTAATCATGTTTATAATATTCTGTTACTATGCCATGGAAAATTCCATTTTCTCTCAGTAAAAGTCAATGGAGTTTTGTAATGAAAAGAATACCAAATTCTATCATCTTCCAAAGGCCAACATTAACATTAGTGAGATACAGTTGTAAAGCTCTGTAAGATGAGCATTTACGCTTGCTTTTTAAATCAATTGCTTACAATTCTCAGTCAACTTCTCCACATTTCCTCCATCTCCCACCCACACACATACTCTTTTCCTCCTAGACTCAACTCTGCCAAGTTCTAGGAGGAAAAAGTTTCATTTTACATAACAACAGCCTGAAGATCTGATTTTCCCTGGGGTAAACTTGTTCCTTTGTACACAGATGAAAAGATATTTACCATCAATTGAGTTATTCAACCTGAAGAAGCAACTGCAGAACATTCCCTGGTAATGTACATTCTTAAGATGATGACCCAAAAAAAGGCGGGAGGGAGGCCAATTCCAATTGTGTCAAAGAAAATACAATCAGTTAGTTTCTTTTCAGTGTACAGACACAGGATGGATGGGGGCTACACATGTGCATATGGCATGTAATAAAAACATTATATGCCAAATCAAAAAGATTTAACTCTTTAAGTGCTCAGCATATGCATGTGTTGTCTGAGCATACAACGTCAGGTCCAGGGTTCTAGTCCAGAAACTCCAAGCACTGTGAAGAGGATAAACTACCCAGCTGAACGAAGTACAGATGCAAATCCCAGTCAGGGAACCCGACGGAACCAGGTAGAGCTCTCTGAGCCTCTGTTTCTGCAGCTGAGATGAGATGCTCACCCCCACAGAACTGTTACTTGTGAGAGTGAGATAAAGTATAAAACTCACATAATCCAATGCCTCACTGGGAAGGTATTCAATCAGTGATAGTGGTTCCTGTTAGTTTTACTTTGTTATTAATATTATTGAAACACGTTAAAAGATTAAACCCATTAATATAGTCTTATTGGAAGAAAATAGACATGCTTGTCATCTGATCTCATTTTACTTCTAATTCTTCCCATTTAAGGCTGCAAAGACTGAACTGTAAAGGAAAGAGAAGACTTGTTCAAACTAGTAAATTTTCAGTCTAATGAAAACCATATTACCCAAGAAGCAGATCCTAATCCTTTGTGGGTATGAGAAAACAGTAGAAATTTTTTAAATAATTAATTTTATAAGTAGAAACAACACTAACATCTACATTAAAGTTGGTGTTGGCATCCCCATTTATAAAGGGCATTTTTAATGCATTGAGTGTGTAACCATTCCCCACAACATTGTTAAGAAACATCAATAAAAATGATAATAAAGTCTTCAGTAACTTTCAGCATAACATTCTTTTTTTGGCTAACTTTTCCCTAAAAACATGTCTCTGGGAAACCAAGAGCCTACAGAGAATGTCTCCTCAGACAGCGCCACATTTACAGCGTCAAGACCAGCCATCCAGGCTAGCAAACCTGAGGCATTCAGGGAAGCACCTTGGATTAAACGGGGGCACACAGGTCCATAATCTGAAAGATTCAAGAATCAGGTGGATTTATAAAGGCAAAACAAGCAAACAGACAAAAAAAAACACATGCTACTTAATTTTAAAAGTAGCCTTTTTCTGCCTTCTTATATGATGTGCTCATACCAGGGGTAAAATACATTTCCACCTCGCTCCTCTTAAAGACTGGCCGATGAAGGAGAAAATAACTTCACAAGCTAGGACCTAGAACAGAGGAGCCATACTTCAAAGAAGCCCAAATGGGGACCTGAAACAAAATGAAGGTAGAGAGATAATCTGATGTTTTTAAATGTTTGCTGAATTACACTTGGGCAGAGCCTGGAATCAGGGGACTGCATGTAGGGTGGGGGCTGCCAGAAAGAGGAAAGTCTCAGACAGAAACAGCAGGCTAAGCAAAATCTCTTGCTGCCCCACACATTTAAGTCTGCCACAAATGGGGTGCCTGGGTGGCTCAGTCGGTTAAGTGACTGCTTTCAGCTCAGATCATGATCCCAGTGTCCTGGGATCGAGTCCCACATTGGACTCCCTGATCAACAGGGCCTGCTTCTCCCTCTCCCTCTGTTGCTCCTTCTGCTTCTGCTCTCTCATTCACACACTCTCTCTCTCAAATAAATAAATAAAATCTTTGGGAAAAAAAAAAAAAAGCCTCCCACAAATGCACATGTCCTGTATGGTTGACATTTGCAAAAAGAAAATCCGAAAGAAAAGTCTGTGTCCTTGCCTTTACTACATAGTAACAAGCACAGGACAGGAAATTAAGCCACTTTTTCTTTTTTTTAAAGATTTTATTTATTTATTTTGAGAGAGAAAGAATAAGAGAGAGAAAGCCTGAGCATGTGTGCATGGGGGAGGGGCAGGGGGAGAGAGAGAATCTCAAGCAGACTCCACACTGAGCACAGAGCCCGACATAGGGCTCAAACTCATGACCCTGAGATCATGACCTGAGCTGAAATCAAGAGTTGGACGCTTAACTGACTGAGCCACCCAGGTGTCCCATGCCACACTTTAAATAAGATAGAAATGACTAGATGAATGTCTCCCAAAACCCACTCCTACCAAACTGATATCAAGGACTCCAATTTGCACTGCAAATGGGGAGGGATTTGAGCAAACTGTACGTGTATTTCAAAGGGAGTTAGTGTATGTCAGCTTACACCTGCATCAGACAGGTATGTGAGTTCAAATGAGACGCTAGGCAGCAAAGGAAGAGACACAGTCAGGTCTGGCAACAAGATCCTCAGAGACTCAGATCTGCCCTCATCTCTTGAACTTTCTCAATAAGGGAGGCTGGATCTCATGATGAGTAATGGCAGGGACAAGAAGAATCAAAAACTTGAACATACCCCATCTGCCTCATCAGGACAGAGGCAGCCATGCTAAGGACAGACATTTTCTGGGGACTGCCAGTCTGAAAGCCAAACCCTACACATCTTGGAAGCTACCAACAAACTCTGCCTCTTCAAGCGACCAATTCAGAGGATGAGCATAAATGGCCACTCAGTCAGAGTCAAAGACCAGGAAGAGAAGGAAATGCTGACGGGGCAGAGAACATTCCCTGTGACCCCAAGGAATCCTGTGTCTAGCTTTGGGCTGGCACAGGTCAGAGCTTTTGATGTTCTGGAAATGAAAGGAGACCTACATGTTCATTGGGATGCTGTAAGGGAAGCAGCCAGAGACGTCCAAGCAACTCTAACTAGTACTTAAGCATTTGTGTATTTGCAAAATTACACACACACACACACACACACACACACACACACACACACACCCTGTACTTTATCCAATCATTTTATTGAATTTCTATATGAAATATAACTTTTTTCCCCTTGTAAGGAGTCGGGAGATTATATAATGACTTCAGATTATGTAACTAGGAAGTTATGAAGTTCCTAGATTATGTAACATTTAAGAACCATGGATGCATTTATTTTCTTTCGACCTATGATGTAATTCTCACTGGAAAACATGCATAAGTTATGAGGTGTTTGCACATGTAACATTTTAAAACTGGCTAGCAACATCACTAGCTCGTTGTTACATAAGTCATTCTTCCATACATTAAAGTCAACAACTAAAGGAAAATTAGCTTGGTTAATCAGCTTTAAAATCACATAGAATTTAGTAAACTAGAGTCATATTGACACTGTTTCCATCTTACTTGGTTTTAACTCATTGACAAGTTTCTTATTGCTTGTTTAAAGAATCCAATTTAATTTTGCTAAGCCATCCTAAAGGTGCTGAGAATTACTAAATTGTAAAACTGGGTATACATTAGTAACCCACAAACCCGACCATGAAATGAACCTCATTATAATCTCAACTATTCCACTTTTAAGACTTCTAACTTGACGGCTACTTCTGTGGCTACAACCTCCTACCAATGCAACTCTCGAATACCCCAATCCTTCAAGTTCTCTAGGTTGTTATGATTACAAGTTCCCTGCCTCTCTCCATCTTCCCTGCTGGCTTAAAATTTCCCTGCACCATCACACCCCAAGGTCATCCATTTCGCCCTCTCATCACACACCCTAAAAATTCCCCCCTCTCTGGCTTTCTGCCCTACCCATATTACCATCTTCCACCACAGGTCCCCCTATGTTTTCAACTGCTGAGCAGTCAAAGAACTGGGAAAAAAAGCATATAAGTGTCCTAAGAAATCTGACTGCAAAGTTATATTATGCAGCCTTAGCTGGATACTAATTTGGTTTGGCAAGTTTTTTAATTCATCTCTATTGCATTTTCCATAAAAAGCTGTCCTGAACCTTCCCGAGTTTCAAGTCTCCAAGTCACGCCCCTACCAAATAGACTAATAAAAATAAGGAAATTTACACTCCATTTTCTCCCCTTTACCTTAAATCTATCATAATTTCTACTCTTCTCTTTTCCTTCTCATCAAACTCAGAAATATACGTTCAAACCAGTTTAATAAACATTTTATTGAGAACACACTATATAAGCCAAGAATTCTACTGAACATGTACCTGGCAGAATTGGTGACCTCAATCTTTAAATCCATGACCATATCTGACAGAGTTTAATGGGAACTACAGAAACCAGAAATTGACATAGGTTATTTCGTTAAAATGAGCCCAGTGTCGGTAAAAGGACTCACAAAGTGAGGTCAAAAGTGCAAGGCTAATTAACCCAGCCCCAACACCTACTGAAGCCTGGCCCTACCCTTGTAAGACATAGCTCCATCCTAAGGTCTGCCCTATTTTCTCTAGTGTCAATTTCATCTCTGTATTTTCTCAGCCTAATCCACTCACGTAACTATTATTCTTATGGAAAAGAAAAAAAAAAGAAACAGTAAATTTATGTCACGATTGTGCCAAGCAACCACTCTATTAACATTTTCTTTCACAGATAGGCACCCCTAAACATTAGTTGCTACCTGTTCCTTTCTAGATTCTGTTGCTTCTCTCAAAGGTCACAAATGTGACCATGATTTAAACTTGTTTCAATAGAATTAAGAGTCTCTAACAGGTTTTAGGAGGAAAAAAAACCCAATAAATGCTATTCCTTCCCTTCTAGAATAAAGTTTCACATGGAACACGAGACACAGGAAAGCCAAGGATTCATTTCTTAGGGAACATAATGGACAGGACCACCCCTGTGTGGGCATCTTCTCAGTCAGGCATCAGTTCCAAACTCTGTAGAACGCAGGTATGACTATTCATGGAAACCAGATGGATACACAGCTTCCTTTAGTTATAAGCAATTTTCGTGCCATTTATCTATAAAACTCCATCAAGTGCTGACTTTCAAAATATTTGGATGCTAATGTGATCATGAGGAAAAATAGAAAAAGAATGAAATTCTAATGTTTATTACTGTCAAGCAAATATTTCAGAATCCCCACAGAGCACACTTAACAACTATATTGTTAGTAACGGAAATATTTTTCCTAACTTGGCTCAAATCACTAACCATGAGTTTCAGGAGAGTACAGCAAGTGGACAGAAATGATCCCATGGCTGGGTCCTTTCCCCTGTGATCAATAATCAATGCTCCCTAACCAGGCAGGAATCACAGTGTAGCTGCCAAGGGCCTGGGATCCCTAACCCACCTGGATCACACCCAGGTGAGGGAGCTCAAGGCTCCTGCCCTGCTCACCCACTGACACTCTTTTCTCTAACCTACCAAAATCATGGGTTCTCAGACTTTTCTCTCTTCTTGCTTCTCCCTTTGGTATATATTTTTCTTTTGTTGACAACAATCTGATGTGCCTGGAAACTGCTTTAAGTACCTATGCTCCACTTGGGATCATTTAAATACTTTTGCAGATGGTCTAGAGCATTATTTTTTTCTCAAAATGAGCCGTGAACTCTAAATCATTTTTGCCATATTTCTGCACTGACATATAGAACACACTTGGGGATGACTACAGTTTTTCACTAAACAACAGTATCATTAATTAACAATGGAAAGTATACCAACTCCACTTGTCACAGCATAATGATCATCCCAATCATCCAGGATAACCTATCTTAGTTTGGGTTTCCCTGCAAAAGACACTGAGACAAGGACCTGGGTTGGTGTGTGTTACCTGAGACAGTTTATTCAGGAGGTGATCCCAGGGAGCACCAGTCAGGGAGTCAGGAAAATATCACTGAAGAGAGAGGAAAGCCAGTGAAGGAAGTGGGACAGAGAAGCCACTGCTGGGACTCAATCCCTCTGGGGTATTCTGAGGGGACATGAATAACATACTCACAACTGTCCCACAGACAGAAGGGGAAAATGGACATTTGTTTTCTGATTCCAGTCCTTCACTGGCTGAAGGCTGCCCCTGGGAGAGTTCATTTGCTGGCACCAGCACCAGCACTTCTAGGCTTGCCCTGAACCAGAAGAGCAAAGCTCCCACAGTGCTGAACAAAGTGCTCTGGGAGAGGAGCTCAGGCTCCCAGCACTTAGTGCGGGAAGCAGTGTGAATGGGAAATGCCCACCACAGGGAAGCTCACGGGTGGGCTAAAAGCACATCACCAGCATCTGCTACAGCAGCCAACTCCTTGCTTTTGTCAAACCACCATGTTCTGCTGATTCACCTTGTAAGAAGTCTCCTCGATCCCACTGTCATTAAATATGATGTGCTATACTCATCTTCCAGTCTTTATCCCATTCCTGCAATAGCTATCAGTCATGGGCTGTGAGGACCCCTACCCCAGCCTCCCCACTGTCCACACCACGGATGAGTGCTCATGAAGTCAAGCTCCTCACTGACCTGCCCCACCAGTCCAACCTTACTGGTCACCAACTCTTCCAACTCTCCCTTTCCTCCAACAGCCTGTTCCCTTCCTCCGGCAAACAGTGATCCGTCTCAGCTTTGAGCCTTTCCTATACAGAATGCCCCACCCCATCCCTCCTTTTGAGATCCACACTAGGAACTACCAACTCCTAAAGAGTTTCTTTGGCTGTGGCTTGCACACTCCTCCTCCTCTGAACTAGTCTAGTCCTGAGGGCAAACGATGCCATTAAAAAAAAATAATAAATTTAAAGTGAGTGGGGCAGGAAGCCCTGGCCAAACTCTTAAGTAACCAAGCGGCAGAGACTGAGGTCCATGCTTCTTTCTTAAGTTCCTCCAACACTCACTGGAGTGTCCACTAGCCAAATACCACCAGGAACACATTTGTAGTAAATAAAGCACGCTTTCTTTAGCTGTAGCAAGGCGAAGAGTTCACTAAAGGAACTGGACATCTTAAGAGGAAATTATAAGACGCTTATTATAGAACTTCGATTTGTTCTGAGTGATTCCACAGAAGGCCTAGGAAAGTAGAGGCCAGATTTGGAATGGAAGTTGTCAGGAAGTGGGGGCAATTCATTATTCTGGCAAATTTAATCTAGAAGGCAGAGAACTAACGCTGAGTTGGAGTCATCATTGGTAAAGCAGCAACAATCACTCATGTCAGTCATAAGAGAAGGGCGTTTAATTACTTCTGTGGTTGCACAGCGTCCTTGTCTCCGTCTCGCTTCATACATACTCAAGGAGTAGCCTTGTGTGATTATTTATGTTCTGTGAGAGGTATTTATGTTCAATTGGGAATACTGTGGCTTAGCTGCCAGAGCCATTTTTCACTTTCTCAAAAGTTATTCAAAAGATACCAGAAAGACTTAAATCATTGTTGAATTAATTTCAAATTTATTCTAAACTTAAATGATAATGTAAACTTTAACTTATAATGTATAACTCCACCTTCCTGGCAGCCACCATGCACACGGAAGGGAGTAAGACATCTTGGCCCTGGACACGGGTCCATGAGCTCACAGTCGGGAAGGAAAGGCAAATGCCTAGGCTGACACAACACAAGCATGAAAAGTGCCAAAACCTACGTATGGATAAGGTATTGAGTTAGTGCATGGAACAGAGTATTAAAGTCCATCTGGAGGGTGGCTGAAGTTTTCCAGGAAGACATGTCATCTGCAACGGATGTAGAAGAATGACTAGGAGTAGATCACCTGGAGAAAGAAGGGTGGAGGATGTCCTTCTGTGGCAGACACACCATACATAAAGGTGTGAGATGGCACAGGGCTTGGGAAACAGAACATAACTCAATGTTGATGAAACAAACTGTACTCAAAACTAAAAAATATTTTGCAATGGAATTTAATGAATTTTCAAACCTAGACTATGTAGATACTACATTTTTCAGGTGTGGAAAGACGGAGTGTTATATAACCTATGATGTAAAAATCTATTAGGCACTGACCTAAGGAGAAAACCCAAGAGGGTTAGATTAGAATACACGCATTTGATGGTGAAAGCAAAGGATACAGGTACTGCTTGATTTCAAATATGTTTATCTTTGGTGGCTGAAAGTCCTCTTTCCATTCTTCTCCCTCACTTTCCTAAATTCACATGTACCTCAAAGCTAAGTGAAATAAATCAGGACTCCCTGGTGCTGTGTCAGATTTGAGAAACAGCTTGGATCACACAAAGAAAGGAAAAGGGTACTTCTGAAATACAGCAATGCAAAAGTGGTTTTTGTTCTCTTAAGTAAGCTGAGTGCTGAAAAGGATTATTCCAAAACATAAATACTCTTATTTAAGGATCCCACTCTAGAAATGGAGACAGTGTAGTAACAGAATGCAAGTCAATCCAAAATAACGTATTTAAGTGTCCTTCCCTTGACTATGAGAGACTGGAAACATTTTCAGAAACTTTTCCTACTAATATACAAAAATGAAAGCCCAAATCAGGGAAATAAAGCCAAACAACTTACAACATTATATAACAGTCACTGAATTTTTAAGTATTTCTCATACTTTGCCACACAAACATACATATACATACACATATGTGTCTATGTGCATGTAAAATTTCTATACTGTTACTATTGAAGATATAATATTTAAATAGTTTACTTTGTAAATCCAAAGCCCTAAAAGTTAATGCACTACAGTCCTTCGAAAATCAATACATTATCACTATTTAAGGTCAATTCATTTCTTTCTAGTTTGAATTTGAAATGATCCACAAATTACTGATAAATAAATATTAATGGTAAAAAATGAGGGGTTTGGATACTACAATTAGAAGCATTAGTGATCTTAAACTTCAGAGCAATTTATTTCATTAGAAAAAAAGATGAACAACTAACTAGAACAGGGAAAGGATACGAATAAATCAACAAAAGTTTAAGAAAAACAGTCCACAGAGTAATATGAATAAGTGTTCCATGAACAGATGAAAAATGCTCAGCTTCCTATTAATTAAGGATGTGCATGAGACACTGTATTTTACACTATTTAGGATGGCCAAGGATGGAAAAGCATAATGTTGACAAAGACGGGAGGAAGAGTCTTCCTTTTCCAGAATCCAGTCCCCGCCTGGTAGGAGTTCAACAGTCATTTAGGAAGACAAGGAGGCAACCGTAAAAAATATTAAAGTTGCTCGTTGCATGTGGCTTAAGAATTCTTGCAACAGAAAAGCTTAAACAAGTAGACAAGTACATTTGACATTCACTGTAGAAAAATAAGAAAACACAACCCAATGTCCATCAAAACAGATCCATCAAAATATATTATTGACATATCTTTACCCACATACACAATGGCATTTCTTACGTTACTTATGTGTTTTAAATAGAAGATGGTCTCAATACTTTTTTTTAATGTTTTTTTTATTATATTATGTTAGTCAATACTTTTTAAGAGGGAAAATCCAATTGCAGAAATGTATGTGTATAAAATGAACCCGTTTTCCTAAAGTAATAATAATGTCAACCAATTGCATAGATCAAAATGTACATATGCTGTGTTCTCATTTATTTTTATTTCAGGCAGGACTTATTTTGCTTCAAGAGTAATTTCTGGGGGGCGCCTGGGTGGCTCAGTTGGTTAAGTGTCTGCCTTCGGCTTGAGTTGTGATTCCGATGTCCTGGGATCGAGCCCCGCGTCAGGCTCCCTGCTCAGCGGTGAGTCTGCTTCTCCCTCTCCTTCTGTGACCTCTCTCGTTCTCACTCTCTCTCTCAAAGAAATAAATATCTTAAAAAAAAAAAAAAGTAATTTCTGGCAACAAGATATAAAGAGAATGTAACTCCTCATTCCTGAAATCTCTCTAGTATCTTTTGATAAAAATGTCTGTTAATACATTTGTTTAAAACAGGTTTGTGTAAAAATGTTATAATAAGCCTCAAACCATGCTTTAATGGCACAAAAAGGCCATTTGAAGAAATGAGGATGCCATTATGACTTAAGTTATTTTCTTCAGTCAGTGAAAAATGCCTGAGAGCAGATAGCTCTATTTGCAACTGCACCATCACGGTGTTCAAATATGGTCACAAACCTCAGAACTCTCTCAGTTATCACAACTACACGTTCCAGAAAAGAGGAATGGAAGACACAGGCTGCAGGAGCTGGGGGGTAGCTAGTCCATCTCCCAGCACTGGAGCCACAAGACACAACTGGGGACCTTGTCTGAAACACTCACGGAAAATAAATAAGCAGTTAAAGATGTACAAACTATATAATTAAAAGTGGCTTTTAAAATGTGTAGACCTGCCATCCTACCATGTTTTATCTTCCAGTGGCATTCTGTCCGCGCACCTATTCTACATACATACGTTCTTCCTTCACGAGTCATATCCTATCTCTAATGCTGTAAGAGGGAGCCAGTTACACACATGGAGCTTCGTGCAATGTTCCTGTAAGAATCCAGCCCTGTGCACACCGCAGTCTCCTGTAAACACACCTGCTCCTTCCACTTAGTGTTTCTCAACTTCACGAGCTGACACTTTGCACCAGACGGCTCTGGTTGTGAGGGCTGTCTGGTGCACTGGAGGACGCTTAGCACCATCCCTGGCTCTACCTACCAGATGCCAATAGCACCAACTCCCAGTTGTGACACCAGAAATATCTCTAACATTGCTAAATGTATCCTGGGGGATAAAATTATGTTAGGTTGGGGTGCCTCAGTGGCTCAGTTGGTTAAGCGTCCAACTCTTGATTTCAGCTCAGGTCATGATCTCAGGGTCCTGGGATGGCTCCCTGCTCAGCAGGGAGTCTGCGGCTCCCTCTCCCTCAGTCTCTTCCCTCTGCTCGTGCTCTCTCTCAATCTCAAATAAATAAATAAAATCTTAAAAAAAAATTATGCTAAGTTGACAACCAGTACTCCAGATAAAAGTATGTAAATTCCAGTAAAACCATTAATGGGTTTCAAAAGAGGAGAAGAGGAAAGAAATATACTGCAAAAAAGCAAAAAAAAAAAAGATTAAAATAAATCTAGGTTAGGGGCGCCTGGGTGGCACAGCGGTTAAGCGTCTGCCTTTGGCTCAGGGCGTGATCCTGGCGTTATGGGATCGAGTCCCACATCAGGCTCTTCCGCTATGAGCCTGCTTCTTCCTCTCCCACTCCCCCTGCTTGTGTTCCCTCTCTCGCTGGCTGTCTATATCTCTGTCAAATAAATAAATAAAATCTTTAAAAAAAAAAATCTAGGTTGAAAGGTTTAAAAAGATGCATTAAAAAGAAGCTTACTGGATGCATCATTCAGTAAGCTTCTAAATGTGGATGAGGAGTTAGAATTGCCTTTTCTCTTAAAGATAATTAAGAAACATATTCTGAGTTTTCTTAAGTGAATGTGTTGGTGAATATCCATTCCTTTGGTGACCAAACACTTCTCATTTAGCACCTATGTGCATGCTTATGGACTGGAGAAAAATACCTTGATTTTTTTTTTTTAAGATTTATTTTTTAAGATTTATTTATTTATTTTGGTGGGGGGGGGAAGAGGGAGAGCACTGACATGGAGCTCAATCTCAGGACCCTGAGATTATGACCTGAGCTGAAACCAAGAGTCTGATGCTTAACCAACTGTGCCACCCAGGCGCCCCAACACCTTGATCTTTGAAATCAGAGTTTATATTCTAATTCCATCACTTCAAACTCTATGACCTTGAAGAAGTTATATCATCTCTCCACATCACTCAAGTGTATAAAGTGTATGATAATAGTCCTTCACTTGGGTTAGTACAAGGATTAAGAGATAACACAGGTAACACAGCTACCACAATCCTATTATAAGGTAGGTAAATAAGAAGTATTTTCATCCTTCCTCCTCACAGGATTTAACAGAGGAAAGACCTGCCAGTGGAAGGAATCCTGGGATGGCACTTTCTTCACTAAATCTCTGGAGAGGGACTTAAAAACATCTGTTCAGGAAACTAGAACACAGAGAAAGGGTGCTCTCCCAAAAAGAAAGACAGTGGTCACAGAGGCAGGGAGCCACGAAAGATCAGTCCTGGCTCCAGTCGCCTTTTGGGGAAGAAAAGAGTGTGATTCACTGTTGAACCATCTTTCTTTCATTCTTAATTTCACAAAACTTTTTATTGGTTCTTCAGAGATTTTATGGTCCTTTTAAACTTACACATTAAGGAGTTATCAGGGATCATATAACATCTTTTCACGTAATACATTTTAAAATGCTGATTAAAATGTTATGCCCAGGATCTAGGTCTATTTTTTGTAAAATATACTACAATTTTTCGAGCAGTTTCAGGTTCAGAACAGAACTCAGTGGGAAGTACAGAGAGTTTCCATATATGCTCCTCCCCACACACAGGTACCACCTTCCCACCATCAACATCACATCAACATCAAAACCATTCTAAGGGTTTTAACAAATATATAATGACATATACGTACCATTTTAGATCACACAGAATAATTTCACTGCCCTAAAAAATCCTCGGTGCTCTGCCTATTCATCCTTCCTTTCCTCAAAATCCCTAATGATCACTAACCACTAATCTTTTTACTGTCTCCAGTTTTGCCTTTTCCAGAATGTCATATAGCTGGGATCACACAGTCTGAACGTTGGCTTCTTTCACTCAGTAATATGCATTTAAGGTTTCTCCATGTCTTTTCAGGGCTTGATAGTTCGTCTTTTCAGTGCTGAGTAATATTCTTTTGTCTGGATGGACCACAGTTTATTTATCCATTCACCCACTGAAGGACAGCATGGTTGCTTTCAAGTTTGGCGATTATGAATAAAGCTGCTATAAATATCTGTGCATACGTTTTTGTGTGAACATAAGTTTTCAACTCATTTAGGGAAATATCAAGGAGTGCAACTGTGGATTATATAGTAAGAATATGTTTCGTTTTATAAGAAACTGCCAAACTGTCTTCCAAAGAGACTGTACC
The DNA here is from genome assembly GCF_024610735.1 of Ursus americanus. Classification (NCBI taxonomy): domain Eukaryota; kingdom Metazoa; phylum Chordata; class Mammalia; order Carnivora; family Ursidae; genus Ursus; species Ursus americanus. Next base: position 64,493,898 of record NC_142132.1, read on the forward strand.
ATTTTGCATTTCTACCAGCAACAAATCAGAGTTCCTGTTGTTCCACATCCTCGCCAGCACGTGGTGTTGTCAGTGTTTTGGATTTAGGTCATTCTGATAATGTGCATAGTAGTATCACATTGTTTTAATTTGCAATTCCCTAACAACATATGATGTTGAGTATCTTTTCATATGCTTATTTGCCATCTGTACATCTTCTTTGGTATGGTGTCTGTTCAGGTCTTTTGGCCATTTTTTAATTGTGTTGCTCATTTCCTTATTGCTGAGTTTTAAGAAATCTTTGTATATTCTGGGTAACAGTCCTTTCTCAGATCTGGCCTGTGCGAATATGCTCTCCCTGTGTCTGGCATGTCTTGTCACTCTCTTGATGCTGTCACTTTTTCCATTCATTTTCTCACCCCTCCATTCCACTCTAAATTTGTTTCCTAATTAATTGAAAATCTTTTTTTTTTAAACTGGCAGATATGTTTACTTATTTCAGGCTTAGAGGACAATCGAAAAACTAAAACCATCTTCTTGTGTGGCCCTGGTAGAGGAGAGAGAGGACAGATTGGAAGGAGCAGCTAGCCTGCTGCAATTATTAGATGAGCAAGTAAGCCAACCCCTGGGGGCTTCAGAAGTGAAGACAGGGGAGCCAGCTGGAGACCAAGAAATGAACGCAAGCTCAGGTCCTTAGTTTTGCTAGCATATCACATAGCATAAATCACCTCACCTGTAAGACTGTGTGTATGCGTGTGTGTCTGTGTGTGTGAGAGTACACACGGTATTCAGAAAGGGTCTCAAATTCGCATGTTTGGCACTATCTACAAATGAAGTCGTTCATGTAGAAAGAGATGTACTGACCAATTGTATATTTAAAATATACACTAATTTTATAAGCTTTTTATTAACTATACTGGGAACTTTAGGAACTAGAAATACCACAGGTCTCCATCCTCCTCTGAGAGGTCCTACTAAGACCATGTTCTCTCAAACCAGAGTAACTGTTAGTACACTGCATACAAGTGATCAAGTTCTTTGGCTGAATTCCTACTCGTGGTTCCCAATCAGCATTCATCAACTGATAATCAGTCACGTTAACAATATATACAAATATGTTAAATACAAAATCTTTCTCCCCAGCAGAAAGACAATGGCTCCTGAGCAGGTCAAAGAAACTGCTTTCAAACACTGAAAAGCAGAAAAGCAAGTAAAATTTATAACACATTCTGAGATTATTTTCCTTTTTAAGTCCATCTTAGAAGTTGTTTAATTTAATGACAAATCAAAAGGTCTCTTCCTAAGGAAACAACACATGAAGATATGAAATTCAAAGTTAAAATTCAGAAGCAGGCATTTTTAAAATATGTATACAGTTATGTACGGTTTCATGTTTTTCTTAACTCTTAAATCTAAGTCCCCCTGAAAAAGGAGGTATTATCTACAAGAGTAAGGATATACTAAATATAGCTTACTTTCGAATCACTGTAATTCCCAAGGACGGAGGCATTATGAAACTGTTATCGGTAGTGATTGTAATCAGCTTACGTGGCTATGACCACTGAAGGGACACTACATCTGAGAACACCCTGGAATAAGGAAAGGTGTTCAGAAAGGTACTACCTCACCCAGGTGGATTTGGGGCTCTGAAAAGCGACCCGAGTTTGTTTGGGGTCTACTACTTACTAACTGTAAAACCCTAGGCAAGTTATTCTACTTCAAGTGGCTTAGTTACCTGGAAACCGAAAATGTCATCATGCAACTCAGAGGTTGCTCTGATCATTAAATAAGATTATGTATGTAAATTATTTTGCATAGTGTGTGGCCCCAGCTGGGTCTCAACAAACAGTGGTGTTCGGTATTATTGGTGACCTGTCAATTATGTAACCGAACACTAATTAAAACAGCCACAACAACTCTGGCTGGAAGAGGCTGCATCTTGTGAAGTTTTGTTCTCAAGCTTACTGGGGAAGGCAGAGAGCTTCGCTCCTTCAGGCGTCCCACAAATGACAAAGATGAGGTCATTTCCCTTATGCTTCCTTCCACGACTCAGAACCACTGAAAGGAGCTTTAGCCACACTGGTGTCAGTCACAAATCATGTCTTACATTCATTCACTTAAAAGGTCTCCAGGAAAGACATCATTAGTCAGTATTTCTCATAATAGTAAATGCCACTCCTGTGTGAAGGCCATGATTTTAAATCTTTCTACTACACAACACACCTTAGTGGTTTACATCTCCATCTGTATCTGTGGTTTCACTATAACCACGACTGAGTTGAGCTGAGGTATCGGAAAATCTGCAAATATCTACTGAGTGCCAACTACGTACTGGTTACAGTGCTAAGGATACACTGACAAACCAAATGCATATACTCTTTACCCTTTGGGGAACTGATCGCCTAGAACAGTGTTCTCCAACCTGTCATTGTCACTCATCTTACACCATGACCTAGCAATATTTATATGTTTATATACATGTAAATAGTGACATATGACATAAAACAATACTCTTACACTCTAATGTTTTCTTTTCTAATCTAGTTGTATTTTTTTTACATACTGGTTATGACCACTGAAATAATTTTTGAGCCACTAATAGATCACAACTCACCACTGGAAACACTGTAACACAGCTCAACTTGCCACGCCTCTTCTCTGCCCTCTGCCCTATGTTAAAGGCCTCAACCAGTGCAACATGAATACCCAACAAAAGTATAAGTACACTTCACAAAACATTTTCCTCTGGAAAAAATAAAGTGAACAGTCTACAGTTTTTCTCAAGCTAAGGTTTCCTATTAGATATCACTTGTTTTGAGGGAATGCAACCAAAAATAATAAAACCTCATTCTAATGATCCTCTTGTTTATTCCAGGAGGAAGAAAATGGCCAAACTTAGTGCCAAATTGCCTCAAAACCAGATACGTCAAGCAATTCAACCACACCTTTCATTCCTGATCATCCTAGGGCATCCTGAATTGTCATAAAAGAAACACTTGCAGAGAAGAGTTTCTATCCCTTAAATTCTGTAAGACAACTCCTTCCCAGAACAAAAGACAATAAAGCTTCATCAATGCTGACCACATTTACTTGGAATTTGGCATAAAAACTTAAAACAATTTTCACCCACATTTACACATTTGCCAGTTTAAGAAGAGACGGATGAGCAAATTAAGGGCAAAAAGAAGACCGTAAGAAAAATGTTTACCGTATTTAAGAGAACAATCTCATCTAGCATCACACGCAGCATAATCATACCAGTGTGATAAATTCTCATTACAAATCACTTTTATCTGTTAAAGCAGGTCTGGCAGGACTTCTATTTAGCACAACAGTCAAACTTGTTCAAAATGCTCTCTGTACTTTAATGAAGCTGCACTTACTTTAAAATAGGCCGTAATTCAGAATAGCATATTCAAAATTTTAATGAGTGCCCCAAGTTATTCTGTTAGTAAGGCTTTACAGTATTAAACATCTTAATCCTTAAGTACTTGTCTTCATGGACATAAACCTCTGATTCTTCTATTCAGGGCAGAATATTCTAGAATTCTGAATCTAAGAGTTGAAAAGAGTTTTATTTTCTTCCACACAACATAAATATGTGTTGTACACAAGAAATAATAGATATTGTTTTATTTTTCTTAATCACGACCCCCCCCCCATTAGGATAACCCTAGAGTTGCCTACTTAAACATCCATTATGTTGAATCTTAAATTCTCAGTTCTTTCTGGCTCTAATGAGAACTCAACCTTCCAATAATTTCAAATACTTGTAAATTCTAAAAAATGCTATAGTCCCTGAGTTTTATATGACAAACATGCTCTTTCCCAAAATGCCACGCTTACTAAATGGAAATGTTTCTATTACATTTTTTCACTGTGTTCTATATGGTTTAAGAGGAATGGAGAAGGAGTAAAAGGGGAGGAGAGAGGGAAGAAAGGGATAGAGAGAAGCACAATTACCAGGTGGCTTTTTACTCAAAATTATATTTCACACAGGCACAGAACAACAGTTACCACTCTAAGCTTACTCATGCTAACTGACTGCAAAGATGACAGAAACTTAAAATTAATGAATCCATAAAAGTGCAGTTTTTGGAAACCAAGATGGACATTATCCAGGAGAAGGGGCTGTTGAAGGACTTGTGCCTGTTTTTCAATAGTAATCGTCATCCACTGTCTCTAAACACATGGTCTCCTCAGTAACTAAGTCATGATATTTCCACGTCAGATGGTGAGATTTTTGTTTCCGAAACTCAGCTTAACCATAAAAGCACCAGAGGAACTTGTTAAGTATACATTTCCCAGTCCCACTGCAGACCTACTGAGCCAGATACTCCAGAGAAGAATCTGATTCTTCTGAGTGATAGCAAGTTCAGGCCCTTGGCTTTCTGCCTTTGTGCCACGCAGCACCCTCCCTACCAGCACTTCAACCAAAGCAGCCACACAGCCAATCTGATACAGGGTTGATGGCTTAAAAAATAAAGCACAGGACTAAATGCCGATAGGGTATAGAAGGGGGCAGACTGGTAACAGTAGCCATGAAAAATGTCCATCTAGGCTTATATATCCAACCAACAGGAGCAAAAGTCTACAGAGTAAAATACAGCACAAACCCATGCCTATATTGTATCACGAGCATCGTCTGGGGATTATCTGTACATTCCAAATCTTCATGTCACTGTGGGATTTAGAGTTTAATAACCATCCAAACATGGCACGAATCCCTAGACACATTTATAGTCCTGGGTCTCTTGAATAATACTAGCTTAGAATGAAGAAGGTTTAAAATAAAGACTAACAACAGTTTTCCATACAACATTTAGAGGCAGATATCCGCATCAAAGAATTACCTTTCGAAGGTCCTCCTGCCATTTTCATTTTATTTTTACCCATTACAAATTATAATCAAACAAATTTCATCTCTGAATTTAACCATTTTAAAATTAATATAGGAATACACCATATCAGGGATGTTAGCCAAGAACTGATTCAGCAGCTGTGTGTTTAAGTAATAAGAGCAACTCAAATAAATTCTGAACCGTAAATTCCTCTGAGGAAAACTTTTGATTTTTCCTCCCTTCCTTGAGCTAAGTCTCTCTCTTCTGGCACATTCTGCTCATCATACAATACTGTGTACATTCATAGCACTTCATCAATAATAGAAAAATAAAATGATGTCTGTAGACGCAGGCCTGGAGGGATCAATTCTTAGGCACAATTCCAAAGGTTAACTTTAACCTTGGGGAAACTATGCTAAATGCCCTCCAAATGTACTGCTGAAATGTTTTTATTTTCAAGGCAAAATATATACTCAAAATGTGGAATAGTTGGTCATTGTGATGAAAGGGTTAAGTATGTCAGTGACTGGAAACTAAAACATTAACCTCATCTATTTATCTCCATATTATCTAAAATCCCTAAAGTTGTAACCACATTTTGAATAAAAAATAAAAAACCTAGCATGGGTAGTGCAAGCGAAGAAGTCATCCAAAATTATCTGGAATCATTTTAATAATCATGTTTCCTTGGGGGTTTTCTTTGGAGACTGATCAAATTACATTTCTATTAGGATAGTAATGAAGTTCATTTCATTCTTTAAGTAAAAATACCTGACAATAGGGAAAAAGAATCCAATTTATGTTCAAGTTCCAATTTATTCAAGCATAGGCCAGTGATTTTTAAATGGCCACAAGCAAACAAATAGGTAGATAACCCACTAAGGAGTAATTTCTTCTTTAGCATAATGAGTACAAAACATCTCAACACACTGAAGATTGAGACTATATCCCATAGCACTTGGCAAATGGAAGGCATGTACGAAGTTATGGAATCTCACTTGGAAATTCACCAGATCTTCTGGCTGTTTAGCACATAGGCTTTCCCTTTCTTGCTACCACAATCAGAAACGAGAAAGTCACAAGAGCAGAGTTTCTGTAGGAACCCCAGTACACTGTAGTCCAGCTAGTCCTCACAACAACTGTAAAATAATTTACATTCCATGTGATGAGTAACTCATAAAATGAGATTAAAAGGCAATCTGAACTAAAATAAAAGAAAAAGAGAAATCTTTCAATGTTTAGTATCATTTAGCAATAAAAGTCATAGGGAGAAGGTAAAGCAAATACGAAACTAAACAGCAACAAACAAAAAAGCTGGACCACAACAGATAACGTTCGGCTTGCACAATCATTGTTTTTGAATTATTTGATAGTATCTCCCACCAGCTCCTAATGACTACATGTATCTCTTAAGAAGTATACATAATGAAGTTTGTTGAGATGAAGGTTATACTTTGAAAAAATATCCAGATATATATATACTGGCAGGTCACTTGAAAATACTATGTAATCTGGGAAAAAAAACTAACGGTGCCTGTATTTCCATTCCTGCATCGAGTGGTGTGTTCTAGGATAAAGCAGAAGAAAGACCACTCAAGGGCAACGCTCAGCCTAAAAGAGAAACGTACTGGGTTCATTACTGTTTGACAGATGAAGAGTAGAAGCAGGCAAGAAAGGAAACCTAAGGTTTCTATCGCATTGGAGGGAGAAAAAAATAGCTATTAAACTCGTGTGGTACAAAAACAAGAAGCCTAAAGTATAAACACTGGGAGTTTATGTGTTGAAAACATGTTGTTACATGCAAGAGAATCACCATGACTCATGGCCACTGAATGAAAGGACATCCCTGAAATCGTAATTTGCTATGGTATCTTCCATAATAACATTTCCATTACAATAAAATACTTAATGTTTTTTTGGTTGTTGGATAAAAGGAATAATTTTAATTTGATAAACCTTCCAAAATATTGTTATTTCACAAATATCTGGGGACATACATGGTAAGAATAAGGGTTGATTTTCTCCCTTGCAAACTTCCAGTAATTCCAGTCTCCATTATCAAAGCCACCAATTTCTCTATTTCTCATGATTTACCTTTCTTGGATTTGGCTCCAATCTTCAGTTTTGATGGCCAAGCAATCTGCGTATTTGTTTCCTCCATGATCTGTAACAAAAATTAAGAGAGAAAAATATTGATTCAATTAAGAGCTTGTATTTACAGATAAGATTCTTCTAAAAAAACTATTTTCAAGTCTTTAGTCTCATGCTGATAAAATGACCTCATTTTAAAACAATGCAAAAAAAAAACTTGCTGAAAAGAGAGATTCATTTTTATAAGCCTTTAATCTATTAGAAATATTCAAGTATATTTTGTTACTCCCAGTGTTCCTCTCCGTTATGCTTCAGAGTTTTTAACATAGAGACAACAAGACCAAAAGTACATGAACAAGTAATTGACCCCACTTGACGCCAGAACTGTCAGAGATGCTTGTGCTGAATAAAACTCCCCAAGACCACTGCCAACAGATTGCAACACACCACACATAATCCTTGTAATACAAAACTACGTGGGTTAGGCCATACTAAATGAAGACTTTCTTTCTGGGAAAAAAAATTAATAACTTGCTTTGGGCACATTTGTATTTCATTAAAACTGATGAAAAACTTCTAAACACGACATCATGTCGTAAGGCTGCATTCCCGTCATCCTTCGCCTGGTGCAAAATGGCATCTTGGCCATAGTTCTTTTCCGCTTCCATGTGACTAACCCAGGGGGGTGGGGCGACTGGGCTGCAAATGTGTGAAGGGACAAGAAGGAGTGAGGGAAACCACCACCACAGAGCAAAAGCAGTAGATGGTAAATAAGAAAGAGTAACCAAAAACTGTTCATCCTTTGTTCTTCTCTACCTTTATCATGTAAGACTAGATTAGTGTTTACTTTGTACCATGAATACAGAATTCATCAAAGAAATTGACAGGGCCAACAACTAATATATGCTTCTTATTTTTTTATGTGTTTTTTTTTTTTTTTTGAGATTTTATTTACTTATTTGTCAGAGAGGGAGAGTACAAGCAGGGGGAGCAGCAGGCAGAGGCAGAGGGAGAAGCAGGCTCCTGCTGACCAAGGAGCCCGATGTGGGACTCGATCCCAGGGCCCTGGGACCCTGACCTGAGTGAAGGCAGACACTCCACCGACTAAGCCACACGAGCACCCCGATTCATGCTTTTTAATACAGATTTAGAGTTAACTAAACAAATTAGAGGTGAAGACAACTAAACATGGGGCAATTAATAAAAAGTGCCTTTATCCCTTCAGCATTGGCTATGTATTGGGCCTAAGGCTATACAGTAAACATGTTAACATGCATCGTACTTCACATAATCCCCCTTTTCATAGCATAAAAGAACTTTCAGCAGATGTTTCAAACTGGCAGCAAATAGATGCATTTTGTCTACCCATCGTAAGGTTTTTAAAACATGAGCCAACATTTTTAACTCCGGGAATTTCACATAGAAATTAAGATTTCTGGTTCTTTGGAAAACTTGACAGATTTAGCACTTGGAGCCCACATTCCCACATGGCAACACTTGGCTGGCACTGAGGACCAGATGCCTGGAGGCTCTGGGCTGCCCCCCAACCCCCACTTGGTCTCTCACACGGAGGTCAAGGGTCACTTGCCATTATCATCATGTTTGTATTACTCACTTGCCATTTATCATGGTGTTTGCACTGCTATTCTTCTCAGAGAAATATTTCTCTACACCTGTGTATCTATTAAAGATTGAAAAACCCAAGTGAGATCACACTGTCCTCACTAAGTCAAGGTACTGGCCTGGCCCTGAAGGTAGGTGAACTTGTTCCACCCAACCCTGTAAGACCTGGCCCCTCTTCTTCTCCTCCCATCCATGCTGTCCTTGTTAGTTGTCTTCACCATTAAACTGTTATCTCTAAATCCATATTTCAAAATAAAATAAATATTATCCTTCCTCTGCTCTCCAGGAACATGCCCAGGAGGCTTCCGTGCAGGGTCTCTGTGTCCACACTCCTACTCCTACATGATCCCTGCCCAAATTTTTCCCATCTCACTGTGTTGAGTTCCTGCCTACTCCTTACTCAATCTGAAATTCTCCTATTTTCTGTGTTTATTTGTTTATAATCTGTCTCTGCAAAATAAAGTAAGCTCCCTACCCTGCACACAGCAAGCATAGGATATATTTGGGTAAACGGGTCTTCATAGCATGCTTATGAAGTAAACGACTTTATTCCTCACACAGTTAGGAAGAAGCGGAGTGAGGATAAAAACACCAGACTGCTTGCAAAGACCATACCTCTAATAACCAAACTATATGGAACATGGGGCCTCTTTTTCAAACATGTATATACATATTTGAAAATATGCTTCAAGATTTGAGCATGACAAATGGCTGTAACATCCTACAAATATTTACCAAGAGCCTGCCTAGGTACCACAAGTTCCAGGACCCACAGCTATGAATAAGACACAATTCCTGGTGTCCACAAGCTTACAGTCCAGTCAGGAACACACACCAAAAAGCCAGCTGCGGATAGTGGACTGGGTGTGTGCACAGGACCTGCTCACAAAGACAGGTCACAGCCACCATCCTGAAAGGTCAGGTTAAGGGAGGTGGTTAGTAAAGGTTTTCTAAAATATAATCTACAAAATTACTCAAATCCTGAAAGCCAAGGAAAAGTAAATTTATGAATAAGTTCAATAGTCACTGAATGAGAGCAGGAAGCCCCAATTAGGAGGGACTTCTCATTGGTCACATTTTATCACCTGTAATTTCAAGCTACTATACATACATATATCTTCAAAGTGACTAAAAATTGATTCCGAATTTTCCTCTAATTTGGCTAAGACACCCAAAGAGATAAGATAGAAAAATAAGATCTTACTATAATTCTGTTGGTAGGGAAGCAGTAAGAAAATAATCTATATACTTTTCTTTTCCTGAATTAAATAATTTGGCCATTTAATCCAGTAAATTACGTTGGATGCCATAATTATACTACTATAATAGAGAAGCTTCCTTGACAACATATGGTGGCAAGAATAACTTTCTAAAATCTTAATCATTTGCAGAACTTCCCTTCAAATCACCCTGCATATATATTTGACTCCTTTTTATTAAACACCAATAGATGCTTCAAGACAGAAAATAATATGCCAGAGAAAATATCCTCATAGTATATAATAGCCATCAAGTCAAAATGCTACTTTACACACACTTCCTCTAAGCCTCCCACCAGTCCCAGGTCTCCATCGTGCAGTGAGGTGGCGGGACTCAGAAATGCTCACTTTCAACATCCCTAACATTGACACTATCTGTGTGGGGAAGGGACACTATGCTAAGCTTAGTATCCCTAACTCTAAAACCAGAGTTTTATCTTCCATATCACATGATCTCCAAAGTTCTATGAGCTACAGTAAATGTCAAACCTTTTAAAGAAAATGAATTACTAGTTACAGGCACCTGGCACCCATAGGTGACCTTCCCTCTATGATTAGAAAAAAGTAACTCCAGGGGCGCCTGGGTGGCGCAGTCGTTAAGCGTCTGCCTTCGGCTCAGGGCGTGATCCCGGCGTTATGGGATCGAGACCCACCTCAGGCTCCTCTGCTATGAGCCTGCTTCTTCCTCTCCCACTCCCCCTGCTTGTGTTCCCTCTCTCTGGCTGCCTCTATCTCTGTCAAATTAAAAAAAAAGAAAGAAAGAAAAAAGTGACTCCACTGAATACCATCTGTGGCCAGTCAATGCCAACCACACAATGCCAACCAAGGCCGTTCATTAGGCTGCACTCCCCACACAGAGCTCTGACTGGATGCCTTCTCAGACATCCCTTTATTTGTTCATCATTGTATGTGATCTAGTCATTAAGAGCAGGTGGCTCTAGAGTCAAGTACCAGCTCTGCCACTTTCTAGCTACATGATGGGTAAATCACTTTTATCAGTCTTTTATCCTCTGTATAATTAATTATAGTACCTACTCATAGAATTGTTGTGAGGTTTTGATAAGAAAACATGTGGAAAACCCCAAACACAGATATGGCCCACAGTGATTATTACATATTGATTACTTTTGGTCAGTCGCTGTCCTGGAAACTAGGGATAAAATAGCAAATGAGATGGTGCTTCCTTCCAGGAGCTCATGGTCTAACAAGGAAGAGGACAGCTTAACCCAGCATTACGGACTGTGTGTCAAGTTTCATAATGGGGCAGGGCAATATCAGAGTGTATAGAGGGAGTCCTAGCCCAGTCATGGGTAGTCAAGGAAATTTATGTTAAGGAAATGCCTATTAATGCTGTACCTTAAAGGAAGAGAAACAGTTGGCTGGAGAAAAGGTGGAGAACGTGCCCCAGATAGGAGAGGAGTACATGTAGAAAGGTCTAGAAGGAGGGAGGGCAGGTACTCCAGCAGGTCTGATGGTGATTCAGTGTGGCTGAGGTGCTTCAAGGCTCACTTCACGCATCAAGGACAGCAAATATGTCTCACGTCTTCTCCACCCGCCTAAGGATCTGTACATGGACATGCTCATATAGCCTTGAAGACATGACACAAACCAAAGCTGTGCAGTACCTGTGCTTGGCCATCGTTCACTACAAATCCACTCTGAAAACCAGGAGAGTCACTACAAATAGGAAGAGGCCATACTTACTGCACTTTTAGGAAGTCAAAATTCCCCGTAAGAAGTTCTCAGTGAAGCTTTTCAAACCATCACCTCCAACGACTCCAAGTCAGTTCCTACAGCATAGACACCGTACACTAATGGTTGGTTTTAGTGTCCACCAGTTATGGAGTACTAGAGTGTGAAGCAGTCCTGTGATCAGGAGGAGGAGGAAGTGTAGTTCTCTGCTGGGAGTACAGGTGGACAATGGTCCAGGAACCCCAGCACTGCAGTTGGATTATTGGAAAAGGGGCCTGAAGCATGAGCCCTAGGAGAAGTGGGGTGAGGACACAGATCGTGGGGTGCAGAGGCAGAAATTAGGGCACTAAGCAAGTCAGAAGCTCTGTATCCAGCAAGCTATTTTTAAAAAGATGTCCTGAATGGTCATCAAGACAAATTGAGAGGTAAATCAAGGTAAATAGGAGAGCTGGAAGAGGTGAGGTCTAGTAGCTGCGGCTGAAATCAAAGAAGCCACAAAACCTCTGAGAAGAAAACGACTCTTATGTCTTTAAAAACAACAAAAACAACAACATCAACAATAACAACAAAACTGAAGTGAGTTCCAACTAGTTTAAAAAAAAAAAAAATCTTATTGTGGCCCTGTTTCTACCTTCACAAAACCAAAGCCTGAAGAACTACTAATTTTGAATAATTTTTTCTATAAACATTAAATCATACCTTAAATATTTAAACACTTATTTTAACTCATTATTCTGGATTATTCATTAATAAAGCAGCTAAAGGAGGTCGGAGATAAAACTGGGATTTCTCCTAGAGCCAAAAAAAAAAAAAAGGCTCGAAAGCTTCCAGACAACCCTGACCTAAGTGCTTACTTTCCTTTTCAAAGAGGCCATGTCTTTGAGTTGAACAAGAGCTTAGGTGTGGACACAAGTGATAAAAAAGTCACTGAGCAGACTGGGTTGCTGACATAACAAGCTCCTGTGACATCTAAAACATCAGCACAACGACAGAGGAGACAATCAGGGTTTGCAAACTGTAACAGGAGCTGCTGGTGATCTCTTAGCATCTTCACAAAGGTTTTAAAAAAAACCTTAAGTATTGAATTGATGTTTTTAAAAAATTACAGAAATGGGTCCACTAAAGCACTTAATTTTAAGGCTCTCATAATGGATGAAAACACCGACACCTTTTCAAAAGGATATTGTACATTTTCCACAATCCAATTAATTCCTACAAGGAAATCACTTTCCAGAAATCCATATTATGCCCCAATTCTTAAGCCAGGATACTGTCCAAATGTTCAATTTGCATTTAAGGAATAATTCGATTAAGTGGCTAACTCTGACCAACCCCTCTGCAAAACATAAGATGTGTGAAATGTGAACTGAAACATGCTTAAAATGGCTAGTGCTTCCTTGTGGAGCAAGGATGCCATATATCATGATGTCAGTTAGGTAAAGGAGTGCCTCGGTGTACAAGCCACAAAACCTCCAAGACGAAAATGGCTATCTTCCGTCACAGGGAGAAAAATCCTAAAGTGAGTTCCAGCTAGTTTTTTTGGTTTTGTTTCTTTAATCTCATTGTCCTGGTTTCTACCTTCACAAAAATCAAAGCTCAAATGTTTACTGAAAATGATTCAACTTAAATATTTTAAAGACCTGCTGTAACTCACGATTCTGGATGCTATATGCTTATGTCATTTCAAATGGGTCAGTTTCAACTTATGGACATCTTCATTGTCAAGAGAATGTCTTCTCGATTCTACCAATTTCTGCTAGGTTTCTTTATTTCTCTTATTATAAGCAGCAATTCTCTATGTCATAGGGGAGAGGAGATTCGGGAGGCTTTCATCTAAAGATAAAACTATTTGAAAAATAATTATTTTAAGTTTCCATTGTTAGACTTGCTATACTCATTGCTTACAAGGGATTAATAATGGAAATGTAACTTAATTCTTATGCTAATCTCAGATGTGATGAACAGAAAATATTTATAGTAACAAAAGCAACTGAGCCAAGAATATCAATTTGGAAACATATGAAGCAATTAAAATTAAGATTGTTTGTATCAGAAAGAATATATATTTTTGTAGTGCATGCTTGAAAGTTACTTTTTCATGATGAAAAATGTGATGAAGATAGCATGCTGTGGATATATAACAGCTTAAGAAGTTAATTAGTCATCTTAACTTTCTTATTCATATCTGTATTTTGTAAACAGGGCATAATGTACCCTGATCAAAGAGTAATAGCACTGCTTTTTTAATATTAAAAAGATATCTAATACACATGGAATCATACGTTCTTGTTTTGGTTTTAGTTTCTATGAGGAGTAAGGGAGGGAGAGAAGGCAAGGGACAGTAATGTTAACATGGGCTGGAATTTGGAATTTTTTTAATTGGAGAAAAGTTCTATCAGCCACAGAAAAAAATTTCATCACAGATTTACAAGGAATCATTTAAATAATTTCACTTAGTCAAAATAAATTGTCGAAATTAAAACAAAATAAACAAGAAAAATATCTACTCAAATTCTACATAATCAAATTCTACATGTAGTTTCAGCCACGATAAAAAATAATTTCTACTTATATTCCTCAACGCTCAAATGATAATAAATGTTTTTCCATCTCCAACAAATTCCAGATTAGTACACCATGTGGAAAGAGAACATATCTACCAATGTTCACTATACTACAGATTTTGCAAGTTTGCAGCAATTATAGGATAATATCTTACAGATGATGGAAACCTTTGCCAAACCAACAATTCTACTAACGTGCTTATTTCACCAAATTCTTCAATCTAGACATAAAGTTAAAAATCCACAGGTAAGTAAACAGTATCTCAGATCAACCAACAGTAAGTCTACTTATGCTGACTTTACTTGAAATATTTATTCTTGGACCAGGAAAAGAACACTGAACACTCTAACTTGACATTTGTACTCTAAACTATTGAAAATTCATCATTCAAAATGGCTACCAGCTGGGAGACATCTGCAGCCTGCTTCACAAAAAAAAAAAAAAAAGAAAAAAAAAGTCAGTTCATTTGTGCTTTATTTTCCTTATATCAAGAGAGAAATAAGGTCTATCCTCATGGAGAAGGCTGTTTAAAGTTACCTCATGTACTAATGGATTGTGAGTCAATTTGCTGCATTTCACCATGAAGGGAGCTACGTGAGAAAAGAGCCAACTAGAAAACCCTGAAAAGTAGAGATGGGAAAGTAGTGAACTTCTCACACGAGGGGGTGTCTAAAAGCTGAGGATGTTTATTTTGCGAGACATTAGAAGGCTCTGTTGTATTTCATTTTAAATCCAAGAGATCACTGATTAGGTTATTCATCATCTCCAGAACAATTCCTCACATTTGTCTAATATTCATATACATTTCCCATGGGTTCCATGCAATAATCTTGTAAATCAGATAGGTGACACCTATTCGGCAAATGAAGAAATGAGGAATCAAAGAGGTTCAGCAGCAGATGGTATGTGGCAGAGTCTGGCTAAAATCGAAGTCACATGACTCTCTAGCAAGAACAATTTTTGACCCACTTGGCTTATGAAGTGGAAAGCACCATATACTTACAGGGAGGTCATCTGAAAGCTCACCCTCCCAGGACTCATAGCAGCAGAGCGTCTGCCCCTCAACACTGATTCATTAATGACAGAGCAACCCAGAGATTGCCCCAGAACGGTTCAATCCAGGGAAGGACCACCACCCCCATGCACATAGAGAGAATGTCAGAAGCATTTAGGTTGTCACAGTGACACAAGAGGGCCACACTGGCACTTCAGTGGCCAGGGTTACAGATGCTCAACTTCCAACAAAGGGCAGGACAAACTCACTCAAGATGGCCAAAGTGACCGTCCTGGCTTTGCACAGTCCCAAGATGCACAAATGTTAGTTACCACAGCTTAGGTAAACAACACCAACCCCCAACAAGACAAGTTTACATTCCAGTTACCAAAGTACATTAATTGTGAGTAGTTGCATCAAATACACATTCCACTGCCAGTTCTCCAGTACACAAATCACTACATACGTAACATGCATCTTCATCAGTGATGAATCACTTTGCTTCTTTCAAAGCGTGTTGCGGATTACTCACTGCACGTCTGTAATTACCTCGCGCACAGACAGCAAAGCAAGCAGTTGTACCGACTTCTTGTCTCCCAGGGTCAAAAACGAGTGAGATTTTACAAAAATGGATAATCAAAAGTGGAAACTGGCCAACCAAGATGAAAGTGTAGCAAACGAACCAACAGTGACATTGCTGGAAGTGAAACTTGAGTCAAACGTCAGGGGTATAGGATCCACAGGGGACGACGGGAATGTTGACACTGCCGTTGCTGGTGGGGCTGTGATATGCGGCCAGAGGAGACTGAGTGAAGACAAACTCAGGGACACAAATAATGAAAGTGGTTGTGACAAGGAGGAGCTGATGCCAGCAAAAAATTTCACATTAAAGAAACTCCAGGAGATAGTCCACAACCTTGAAAGTATAAAGGATGACATGTTGGAATCTGATCTAGACCTATGGTCACGACAATTCACTGAGGCAGAGAAAAGATGCTCCCTCCATATCACAAAGTGTACAATAAAAAAGTCACGTTCCAACTATTCTTGACAAGTTTTTTACAAAGAAATGAAATGCATTAATTCTCAATATTTCTAACATTTAAAAACAGTGCATTAAATATTAGCTTTAATATCTTTTTCATTTTCCTATATATTTATCACTGACAGGGAAATCTTTAACATTTTCACAAAAATTTTTAGAAGTTGCACTGCACAGCGTTCAATTTTCCCACTGATTAATGAAAGCACTTTGCAGTTTCAGCTTGCATGGTCGTTTTTATGGTCCCACACTGCTTTGCCCCATTGAGAATCACTGATAAGGGGTTTCAAACTGTTCCACACTATAGGCAGGCTTAACTAATTTATCTCAAAAAGTTCAGCCAACTCCTACATATCAACCAAAACCTAGTTCAGATGTGCCCCCCACTGTGAAAACTCTCCCAACCTCTCAGGCAGAAGTCACGTTCCGCTCTCCCCTCCCCATTTTTACTGTGTGTGGCAACATTACAGTCCTTACTTCTTTGCTCATTTTACCAATCCCACCAATGAGGTGGCCTCCCGATGGCCAACAAACTGTATCTTGTTCATTTTTAAGCATTTGAATCTAGCACTTAGGATCTAAGAAACATTGGGTTTTTTGATTTTTTTTTTAGATTTTATTTAATTATTTGACAGAAAGAGACAGCCAGCGAGAGAGGGGACACAAGCAGGGGGAGTGAGAGAGGAAGAAGCAGGCTCCCAGCGGAGCAGGGAGAGCAATGCAGGGCTCGATCCCAGGATCCTGGGATCACGACCTGAGCCAAAGGCAGACATTTAACAACTGAGCCACCCAGGCACCCCAAGAAGCATTGTTAAAGTAACTAAGAGTGATGAAGGAGTTAGACAAAGGGGACAGAAGAGGCAACAATCACCTAAGACTTTCCAATTACTTGGCACTTGGTGTATCTGAGTACAGCCACTCCATCTACACAGTCTCCTTTACCTCATTCAAAAAATGGTATCCTTGAGGAATCTGCTTATCAGAATAAATGAACTGAGTGAATATTCCTTAAATGAAAGTAAATTCTGAATCACTGACAGAATTTATTCTCCCAAGGTATATGTGCATAATAATGGAGAAACTCTTCAACTAAAATGCACAGTGAGTGGCAAATTGGGCCAAGTATGGGCTTCGACAGTGGGATGCTCATGTTCTGTCACTTCCACTCCACTCTAACCTATGGCTGGCACCAGCTCAGGGGACCACACTTGCCCATTCTAACAGATGAGCCAGATTTTTGTGTTAAATCTCCTGATTTCTATTTGTTACCTATTTCAATTATGTAAAAAACACTGTGAGCGAAAGAGAGCATGGACTCCACCTTCCGACCTGTGCTCCAAACCAAGGAGAATTCTCATGGGGTATGGGTAGGTTATTTGTGATGACCTATAGTGTTAGTGAGGAGCCAGTTCCTTGGTTCTTCTGGGACATAAGGATCTATGATTCTTAAGGCTATTTCATTCTCCAACTATCACTTTATTATAATTCCTCAGAAGGACTAACCAGATCTCTATCATAGCTGCTATCATAGGGAGCTATAAAAAGATTAAATTTGAACTATCAGATGTAACTTGTGTATGACTTGAATATAATGGTTTAACAGTATAGAACTTGTGAAAAAAATGTAATAGTATTGATATCTCTAACAAAATCAAGTTACCAAATCTTGATAATCTTCTTATAAAGATTATGAGACACTATGCTCAACCAAAGAGCAAGGATGATGGACCAGAAGAGCTATGGCGACTGCTCTCGCAAGGCTGATGGTACAGTCAGGGAAATGAACCAAACAACCCTGACTTTAATTATAGGACATAAGGATACACATTGCAATGATATCACCTAACAGAGAGATGCCAGGTCTCTATTAATTAAGGAAGGCTACCTTGAAGAAATGAGCCACAGTATGAAGCATGGTTACATCAAACGGGGGGATGCAAATCATGTCAGGAAGAGGGAGCAGGATTCATTCATTTCTAAATATTTACTGCATGCCAGATATGTACCAGTTGTTGCATTAAATATTAGGCATAAAGAGTGAACAGAATTTAAACAGCTCCTGATCACTGGTAGATTACAGTCTACTGGGGAAAATGAACAAATACAATAAAGTAAATCTACTGGGAGAAATGAAGTAAAGGCAAGGGGAAGAAATCATTTTTTAAGTGGCGGAGGGGTTAAAAAAGAACGGGATGCCTTAAAGGGGTCACACTTTGTATTAGGTGAGACAATCTGAGGATGTTAAGCCAAGACCTGAAAGATTCAAGAAAACATAAAGAACATAGCAAGCAGAGGCCCTGAAGCTTTCGATGTTAAAGAAACTGAAAGATGACCAACAGGGAGGAGAAAAGGGCAAGAGTGAGGTGGAGAGGAATGTAAGGACCAACTCATATAAAGCCTGGAAAGCTCCTTCTAACAGCACAAGGCAGGCCATGAAGGGCTGTAAGCCTTGGAGGAACATGACCTTATTTGTGTTTTACAGATCACATTGAAAGAGGCAGGCAAGAGTAGAAAGATGAGCTTGGATGGCACTGCAATTGTCAAGCAAGAGATCATGGGAACATGGAGAAAGGTAAGGATGGTAGAGATAAAGAAAAACGAAGCAAATCAATGTATGCTGAGAGTGGAACAGCCAAGACTACTGACTGACTTGATTGGGGAGGAGTGATGGAAGGGGAGCTAGCAAGTTATTAATCAGCTTTCTGGTTGGCTGGTGCCATCACTGAGACTGGAAGTAAGAAAGAGACCGAATGAGACTAAGAACATAAAAGTTTCAGTTAGGCTACATTTTTAAAGTCTATGAGCCACTGAAGTGGATTTCCAGCCAAGTGGAAATATCAGGCTAAGGTGATAAGAATCTAGTGATCAGAAGGAAAAAAATTTAATCGGAAATATAAATTTGGAATTAGATGGTATTTAAGATTATGGAATCTGAGGCTCTCACCTATGAAGGGCATAAAGAAGAAACAAAGGTCCTTCCAATCTAGGTGTGAAACTAACCTTAAGAATTTACAAAGTAGAATGTAAATGGGAGGTAGGGGAAAGGGGGAATGGGTCTTGTTTCCTGGTCATGGAGTTTCACTTTGGGAAGATGAAAAAGTTCCAAACATGGATGGTGATGATGGTTGTAAAACAGTGTGAATATACTTAATGCCCCTTAAAAGTGGCTAAAATGAAGAATCTTATCTATTACTTTAATTAAAAAAACAAACAAAAAACTAAACCTTGAGAAATTCCAACGTTTAGACATTGGGTAGAAGAGGAGATGCTGAAAACATCAGAGAGGGAATGGACGTCCAGAATGGTGGTAGATGACCATGAGGTCATAGAAAACAAAGGAAAAACTCCCCGCTAATCCCCATAGAGGAGTTCCTCAAGGAAAAAAGAAAAGAACTGAAAGCTACTAAGAAATCAAGTCAGATGAAAACTTCAAAGTATCACTCGGATTTTTAAAACACCAGGATCATGGGTAACCCTGACACAACCATGTAAGTGGAAGGGTGAGCACAACAGTTGGCATGAGTTGAGAAGTAGAATATGATTAGACAACTCCTTCAAGAAGTTTTGACTCTTAACAAGAAGCAGAAAAACAAGACCGTGGCTGGAGAAGAATATGACGTGTCAAGGGAAGTATAACAGTTACAGAGCCTACACCAATGTCCACTTTCTCCCAATTAGAACCCTAATTTTTAGCTGGGACATGGACACCTAAAATAACTACTCTGACTTCCTTGAAGCTAGGTATGGCTAGGAAACTAAGTTCTGCCCAGGGAAATATTGGGAGATTCTAGGAAATTTCATGATTCAATGTCTTTTGTCCCTTTTTCCATTCTGCTAATTAGACTGTGGTGTCTGAAGTTCCAACTTGGATTATGAAGATAAGGGCCATAATCCAAGAGTGGGGAACTGTATAGGTAGAAGTACCTTGGTTTACTAGGTCTCTGGGGAACACTGTCACCACACCAGACCTGCATTATTCTTTTATGAGAAGTAATCTTCCAACTTATTTAAACAACAATCATTTTGTTTTGCTTTGTTTCCACAGACAATTCTAATCTGAACTGATACAGGCAGTTTTCATTTCCCTTTAGTGCGGGAGACAGAACACAATTGTGTAGAAATGGGAATGACCCAATTAGAGAGCCTGACCCACAGCAGAGGAGGACAAAGCCCAATGTGGGAAGCATGAAAGACATGCAAACCCAGGGTGGCTAGAAAGATGAGACCCAGGAAGAGGCAGGAGGAGTTAAACCATGCAGACTTGCAAAGGAGGATAAGGATTTTACTTTTTTATCCTAAGAGCAACTGGGAAACTAGGCATTTTTTAATAAGTAAGTAACATGATCTAAAGTGTATTTTTTCAAAGATGAGTGACAGTAGTTTGAAGAAAGGAATGGAGTGAGGGCCAAGAGAGATGGCAAGGAGACCAGTTAGGAAGTTGTTCTGATAATCCAGCTGAAAGATGGGGATGGCTTCAAGTAGGGTAATGATTACAGTCCTAAGGCAAAGTGAGTGAATGTGAAGAAGACAGTACTGGCAGCACTTTGTATGTGGTTATGCATGACAGATCAGGGACAGCAAGCAGTCAAGGACAACACTCAAGGTAATGGCTCAGACAACGCTGTGAATGGTGGTGTCATTCACTGAAATACGGACTTGTGGAAAAGATACGCACTTGGGTAAGCCCAATTTTTAACACTCTAATTTTTAAGTTCTTGAGATAACCAAATGTAAATAAATACCCAGCAAGTAGAAGACTTGTTCTCACCAGCTTATTCATAATAGTGAAAAACAGGAAATAGCCAGGTGACCATAAACAAGGGGGCAGATTAACTGTAGTACACAATGTAATACAACTCATTAAAGAAAGGAACAAACTACTGATAATATGCAACAATATGGATGAAATCCAAAAACATTATGCTCAGAGAAAGAAGGCTTATACCATAAAGTACATACTGTATGTTTCCATTTATATAATATTCTAGAACAAACAAAACAAATCTTTGGTGAGAAAACTCAGAAAAGTGGTTGCCACGGTAAGTGGGGGGTGGGTTTGGGAGAGGGGTAGGAGGAAACTGTTTCAAGTCATGGTAATGGTCTATATCTTCGTAAGAGTTTGGGTTACATAAATGTATATATTTGTCAAAATACATTCAATACTACCTTTACTTTATCTAAATTTAAGAATGACAAAACACTACAAATATTGAATGCTGATTGCAGGTATGCATGATGAAGAGCTGAAGTGTGCTGGTGTAGGCCTGTTAGTCTGAAATGCAGCAAAAAGAAGGATGATGAATAAACAGGATAGATAGATAGATAGATCCATATATGATAAAGCAAATATAAAGAAGTAACTGCAAAATTTAATTAGGTATATGGTATTCCCTGCATTAGTCTTACAACTTTTTTGTATTTTTATAATAAAATGTTAGAAAAGCTTTAAGTAATCTGCATTTCTTTAAAAGCGTTAACTAAAATTTAACAATAATGATTCAAGCACACATCTTCTTCCTTTTCCTTTACATCTTCACTTTTATTGTGAATCCAGGAATGTTTACTACGGTGAGATTGGTAACCAATTAATCACAAAAAATTCTAGCATTTTAGTATCATTTGAAATCATTATCAAGAGTCCAAAATATGTACTTTGCAGAAAAACAGGTAAATAGAAATATTTTAACACATTTTAAGCAATGAAACCACGATTAATTCAGGAAAAGAAAAAACTGGGGAAAGTTTCAGCTAATATAGGGAAAATAATGGTCATTCTTAATTATGTAACATTTTAAGGGATACTGTTTTCTTATTTTCATACTTTGGTAGCTCTTTAGGACCCATTTAATAAGGGGATAACTATCACTGGCATACCAAATGTCACACTGTTACTCATTATTGTATTTTTAAATGTCTCCCTAGGAATACCGCTTATATCCTTAATTGCCACTATCAAACACAAATTTTTTTTACTTAAAGAAAACCCCAAGTCTTTATTAGCAAAAATTAGCAACTAAAATTATTAAAAATTATTACAGACTTAGTTGAATTTTAATAAAAATTTATCTTCAAAAAATAAGGTCAATTTGTCCTCTCCCCCCCGCCCCACAAAGAGGCTTACTGAGGGTGATTCAACCAAGGGAATATTCCAGAAACCTGAATCCTGAGGATTGAGGCAGAACTCATTGGAGGGCTGAGAGGAGCTGATGGCACACAGGAACAAGGACGTAACTTCTGAGGGCAGAGGGCAGACCTGGGTCTGGTCTGAAACTGCATAGAAGAGCTGAGTTAAAAACTAGGTGGTTGCCGAGACTGTGGAGCTAAGATTGGATGGTATAAGAGCCTGGCTGGTTTCTAGAGGCAAGAGAAGCTCTAGAATGGGGATTGTAGGTGGGTATCAGCCAAGGTCTTCCCGAGGACAGTGACCATGATGATAGAAGAGGCCATAAAAAGCAGGCAGAGATAGAAGAGCACAGTGTCCATTGTGTGGCTGAACTGTACCCAAAGGTCCACCAAGTGCTGCTTCTGAGCCTTGTGTTCCTACTGGCCCTTGTTGATACAGGGCATCCATTTAACTCTGCCTCCTTGTTACCAGGCACCCTCCCCATCAACTCCACTGGCTCCTTATGCCAGGCAGTGGGTAAGAGTGAGACCCAGGTCCTTACTTCCCTTCTGGGTTGCAGGAGGGCAGCATTTCTTTGGTCTGGTACAATGTAAAAACAAGGTGGTGGCTAGGTGACGGGTACAACAGGGAGGTGATGAAAATGGTCCCCAGTAGGCTGACCTGCTTCGGCAGAGACAAACACAGGGCAAAGGAGACACTGATGTGGCGGGGTGCCAGTGGCCAGGAATAAGTCATTGATCATGAGCAGAAAGACGGTGTAATGCAGCAGAAGCTGTCTTGAATGGGGCATGATTGTCACTTTCTGCTGGCAGAAAGAAGCTGAAGGCATTGATGACAACCAGAAAGCCACTGAATCCCAGAAGGCTCATCACATTCAGGCTGGGCTACCAGCTAAGATGAAAGAGCTGAAGGTGAGAATGCAGTTCTATCATCAAAGGGGAAACAGAAGATGTCCAGATCACTGCTGACCACTCACACTGGCTTATCTTATCTGATGCAACCTTCACAGGTGACATAAGCCATGTGACTTGTAGGTGCCTGATCCACATCCATGAACTCCTCGCTGAAGATAGCTGGAAGCCACAGGTTCTTAGTAGTCATGCTGATTTCCTGATGCCCCCATAGTCCTCTGGATTCCACCTGATGAGTGGATCATCCCAGATCATAAGTTAGCTACAGGAATGATGTCATCAGTTGAAGCTGAGCATCACCATTTCCAGGCTGGTAGACAGGGTGATGGAAATGCGGACATGAGTGGGGATACTGTAGTTGATGTCTGGTTGGAAACTTTTCCGTTAAACACTGCTTAGAAGGTAATAGGGTTACTCCCATGCTGGTCAAAGCCTGAGTGAAACTGTCCCCTCTTCCTTGAAGCAGCCAGTGGAAAATGAGGCAGAGGAGGACTCCTTCTCCATGCAGCCAACATCTTTCCATCTTCCTCTCACTCTTCTCTGGAGACTTAGTGATAATGGTGATCCTGCAGACCCACAGGCCACACCTTGAGCCCTAGCTCAAACTGCCTTTCTAAGTAAAACTTATAAACTGATTTTTCACAACCAACTACCAATTAAAAAGCTCAATATCAACTCACATTCATTTATTTATTCAGCCGATACTTAACAGAGAGTTTATGAAGTGGCAAGTACATAAGAAAAGAGTTTTCATTTAGTAGCACAAGTATTTAAATTACATATTCATATATACTGCCTGGGATATTTTATTGCTCATTTTGGGCAGATGAAGTCTTTAACATACAGTCTGGTGAATATTCTAAGTAGCTTTCCTTACTGTAAATGCTATCAGCTTGGACTTTAACTGTACTAAACTTTTTAAAATTCTTTTAAACTTCAAAAAAAAGGAATATTAATCTCTCAAGTAAACATCTAGACACTATGTCCTCTTAAGAGCCCCCCTGTTAAAGTAAGGAAAAGGAAATAGCTAAATGAGCCTAAGGCTGGTCCTAAGTCCTCAGTTTTTGTTTTTGTTTTTCAATTAAATTAAATTTTAATTCCAGTAAATATAGAGTATTATATGAGTTTCAGGTGTACAATATAATAATTCAACAATTCCATACACACATCACCCAGTGCTCATCACAACAAAAGCACTCCTTAATCCCCATCACCTATTTCACCCATCCCCCCACAGACCTCCCCTGCAGTAACCACCAGTTTGTTCTCTATAGTTAAGAGTCTGCTTCTTGGTTTGTCTTTTTTTTTTTTTTCTTTGCTCATTTGTTTTGTTTCTTAAATTCCACATATGTGTGAAATCATAGTCTATGTCTTTCTCTGAATGACTTATTTCACTTAGCATTATACTCTCTAGCTCCATTCATATCCTTGCAAATGGCAAGATTTCATTCTTTTTTATGGCTGAATAATATTCTGTGTGTGTGTGTGTGTGTGTGTGTGTGCATGTGCACACTACATCTTCACTATTCATTCATCTATCAATGGACCCAGCTACTTCCATGATTTGGCTATTGTAAATAATGCTGCTATAAATACAGGGGTGCATGTATCCCTCTGAATACTAAGTCCTCAGTTTTTAAATTCTTCACTAGCCTGATCAGCAAAAATACTGAACTAGGTACACTCACAAGTTTTACAGAGGGAAGAGAAATCTTGTTTTATAAGTTTTTCGGGTTTGGTTTGCACACTGTTACTGACCTAAAGCAGAATGCTTTCCATAAATGTGGTAAACAAACACCAAACTCCATGTCATCAAAAAAACCAAGTCTTCCCAAATAAGAGAATGTTAACTTACTTCATCCATCTAAAATGATGCAATCCTTGGAATTTATGTTTGTTAAAACAGCAAAGGAAGCAGTGTAAAGCTCAAATGTGACTAGTGGGATCAGGCTGTTGTGCTCAGGAAAAATTTTGAATTTTTCAACCAGGGTCAAACACAAAGGTGAGATTCAGAACACTGTAAATTTATCTGGAAAAAAACTTGAGTGGAAAATGTACGTCTTAAACTTCATTGGTATTTCTCTTTTTTTTATAAGGTCATTCAGTGAGGATCAAAGCTCACGTGAGAACAACTCACAAAAGAAAGGGCAAGGAAAAATCTTCAAAATCCCTTTTGTATAAATTGGTGTATCTGACTCAAGGCAATAATGCACTGGCCGAAATCAGAACATCTAAAGATGATGGAAAACTTCCATTTTTTTCAAGCTAAAATGATTCGGGGAATCTTCCAAAACAAGTTTTACTTCCAGCCTGCATCCCGTGCATTTTGTTAAAAAGTGGAAGACTATAAAATATTCTGTTCTGTGTTTATTGCCAAATTTATTTATTATGTTCACCAAAAAAAAGTAATTTATAGTAAGCCAAGATGAAACAAACATTTCTTGAGCACCTGGTATACATCAGCACTTCATAAACACACATATACATGACCTCCACTTCCTCCATACAACCTTATATACACGCATGATCCCGTCTGACACTTGAAAAGCAAGTTTGAAGAGACTGAAGAAGTTGCTTAGGATGACACAGCTGAGTCAGGAGTGGCCTTCAGTCCTGGCTCAGCAAGTAACTAGCTATATGTTCTTACGAGTATGAGTCACCTCTCTGACACTCCATTCCCTCATATGCAAAATAAAAAGACTCAATTGAACATTTTAGTTACATTAAAAGGTGCTTTTGATCTTTTAGAGACTGATGAGGGATGGACAGACATCTGACTTTCCCTCCACCTCTACCTGGTCTTCCTTGCCTTTATCCAGTTTCACTGTTCCTCACCCATTCCATAAGAAGGTAGGGAATGGACCTGCTCTCCTCCTGCCTGAAAAAAGAGTACTTAAAAGTTTTGTTTTAGATACTTGATAACACATCTGATTTTTAAAGGAGAAAAATCTTGAACAGAGAAGTGAAAGGTACTTCCTAAAATCAGAGTATTAGAGACTTTCCCTTTATGCTATATTTTTTCATAATTACAGTGAATAAATGAGAACTGACTTCATAAAATTCCCTCAAACCCCTGATATCTTTGTTAAAAAAAAAACTAAATTATTACTGCGGTCTCAAGTTTGGTAAAGAAGCATCACAATAGCCAGTAAGAAACTGTGTATCTAGACAAATTTAAAAGTCGTTCTTAACAAATTAGCTTTTTTTAAACTGAAGTACAGTTGACACACAATGTTACATTAGTTTCAGGTATGTGACACAGTAATTCCACAAATACAGTGATTCCATAAGTCTGTACCTTTATGCTGTGCTCAGCACAAGCGTAGCTACCATCTGTCACCATACAACCCTATTACAATAATACCACTTTACAAATTAGCTTTTAAAGGACTAGAAGGGCAAAGAGAATAAGTAATTTTTTCTGTATCTTGTTTATAATCCACAGAGGTACAAAACTCATAGCAATTAATTAGAAAATAAAATTCTAGTTTGGTAAACTAATAATGTGTGCCTTCCTTGAAACTGACAAGCTGAACTGAATTGAGAATTTTTCATCTGCCCGAATCATGAAACTCTCTTATCTAGTTCATTATTGAAAAGTCAGAAAAAGTCATCACTTCCAATATATTTGTCAAAGGAATTTAAACATTAAATAGACAAAATGGGTTAAATAGGAACAAACGGCTGAGATATTTTTACTGTCTTACCTAAAATTCCTTGCAGGGAAGAACTCAAGAGAAAAACAGGGAAAACTCATCACGTATTTAACAGAGGAAGATGATGATATTAACATTTGAATGCCTACTATGTGACAGGACAAGGAGGTTTTACATAGATTGTTTTGTTTAATCATGGTCTTTTTTTAAATCCAGTATGGTTAATATACAATGTTATATTAGTTTCAAGTATACAATAATCACAGTCTAATTTAGTCCTAAAAAAGGGAAGCATCACCATCCCATTCAACAGGTGAAGACAGAGGCTTAAACACTAGATAATTTGTGGGGCACCTGGGTGGGGCACCAGTTGGTTGAGCGGCTGACTCTTGGTTTCAGCTCAGGTCGTGATCTTGGGATCAGGGGATCGAGACCGTGTTAGGGCACCACGCTTAGCGGGAGCCTGCTTGAGATTCTCTCTCTCTCCCTCCCCCTCTGCCCCTACCCCAGCTCATGAACTCTCTCTACAATAAATAAATAAACCTTTAAAAAAAAAATTGGTAATTTGCCTAAGGTCACACAGCTAATTAATGCTGATATACTTAGAGCTCATATATATTTGAATATATACTTAAATGAAAAGTCTAAGATCTTTATACAACCTCCTCTGACCTATTCTGGGTTTGGTCAGGGATTCAAAAACTAAAAAGTCACATTCAGCAACCTATTAAAATTCTAGTTTTGGCGGAAAAGAAAAAAACACATGATTATGATACAATAGCTACACCAGAAGTATGAGAAGATAGCATGTGTAAGTTGCACTTCTAGAAGCAGGGTAAACTGGATATTCAGATAAAGCCACTTAAGTAGAAAACATCTTAAAATGCTGAGTAAAATATAAAATGTATTTTTCAAAGTAAGAAAATTCCTTAGATCAGAAATGAGAGGAAGTGAAGGCTGGAGTCAGCATTTGCCATAGAAATGTCTACTGCCTGGTGGCCTATAGCCTGAATTTTAACAAACCATGTTCAGTGAACAGAAAATAAAGCTCACAACAGAAACACACAAAGCCCTAAGGCTGAAATAAAAATTCCCCATTAGTGATCAACACTGTCTGGCTCTGCCCTGTGGAATGAGGAAAAAGGAAAGTCTCCTGAGAATTCCTAAACATAAGTCTGTATTTATGTACTCTTGGTGACAGAACTAAAAAGTTTAAAACAATTTGAAAGTAGTTTTCAAACAAGTTTCATGGATAAAATTCCAATGAACATGAGCTTATAATCAAAAACCACTACAGGGGAAAAGCCATGAGTAGTGTGTCAGTAGAAACAAGAAGCGGCAGAAAAAGACCACCAAAACAATGCAGATATTACAATATGATATAGAACATTTATGCTTAAAGATATAGAAGAGTTTATCACAACCATGTAGAAGGAACAAGATATTATCAAAATTCGACATGCAGATTCTAAAAACAGTTATGAGAGAGACAGGAACACTGAGAAAGGCCCTTTCCTGAAGCTCAGGCATACAAGCCCGGACTAAAAACTGAGGCTGCAGGAGAAGGGAGGGTACCAATCCACCTTCCACCCTCCCCCCTTCCCAAGAACCTTGCCCCAAGTAACAAGCAGTAGTGGCCCACTGCTGGGGAAGAGGCAAGAACCTAGAGAGAGCCCTGGGCCCGAGGTGTGCAGTGTGGAATAAATATCTGGCATAGATTAGGAATACTACGAAAACTCTCCTGCACTCCAGACCTCCTACTAAGCTCAAGGTAACGACAGTTTAACACTGGAGAAGTTTGAAGTTTGTGCTGGACTCACTGTAACTATAGCAACAACAAAATTCAAATCTAGCTCAACTACTGACAATATTGACACAATTGCCTATGTTAACAGCCTGAAGGAGATAGGTGACCATTTATGGGTATTAATATTATTTACCTTAGTCTCCACTGTTCTTTAGCATACAATACCTTATATTCAGTTAAAAAATTACTAAACACAAAAAGGAAAAATTATGCCAGTGTTAACAGATAACATGGTCAACAGGGCCAGACTCAAACATGGTCCAGATACTGTAAATATTACACGGGACATTTAAAATAGTTATAAATATGATAAGGATCTAATTGAAAAAAATGGTCAATGTGTGCTTTTGGAGGGGAGGGGTATTTACCTGAGAGATGAAACTATGTAAAGAAGTCAAATAAAAATGCCTTAAATGTAGAACAAAGTCATACACTCGGAAGAAATATTTACGAATCATATATCCAATAAAGGACCTGTATCCAAATTCTTACTACTCAATAAACAACCCAAAATGTTTAGCAAAATTTTGAATACTTAACAAAAGACACCATATGAATGGCCAAAAGGCACATAAAGTGCTTAACATCAGTCTTCAAAAATATGTACATAAATCCACAAGGAAAAACTGCTACATATTCACTAGACTGGCTAACCTTGAAAAGACAGAAATTACCAAGTGCTGGAATGGCTGTAAACAATCGCAATTCTCACACATCACCAGTGGGAATCCAAAATTATAGAGCCACTTTCCAATAAAGTGAAACACTTCCTATAGGAGCGAGCCATTCCATTCCACAGCCTTTACTCAAGAGAAATGAAAATATTTGTCCACAGACCAATATGTGTATTTTATATGTGGATTTTACAGCACATTCATTTATAATAGCCATAAACTGTAAACAATTCAAATGCCCATCCACTGGTGAATGAACAACAAGAAATACTAGTCTATCTACACAATAGACCACGACTCAGAACCAAAGCAATAAACTACTGATACACTCAAGAACCTAGGTGATCTCAAAAGATTTAGTCTAAGTTAAAAAAGACACAAAAGACTAAACGCTGTGTGATTCTACTCATATGACAGTCTGAAAACCTGCAGGGAGAGAAACATATCAATGGTTGTCAGGTACTGGAAGTTGAGGGGAAGGAAACTGCTCTTTTAATAAAAACTTAGCAATTTGAGTTGTCAAAACCAATACAAATGACAATATCGTTCACTTATGTATTCAACAAATATTTACGGAGTGCTTAACAATGTAGCAGGCACTATCATAGACAAAGTACAAAAACAAGTTTCTTTTAGTTGCACAAGTATGAATTTTCAGAAAAGTGACGGGAACAAATGCAGCAAAAACTCATTTAATGCAAGTTTTCTACATGCTGACTGAATGTTGTCAGAACACAATACTTTTTCCATCTTCTTACCAGACTGTTACACAATATCCTATATTTTCTCACGATAGTTTATTACATTTTAGGGTGAACCATATGAATCTGCAATGGAATCAACAAAATAGTTCTTTCCTGTGTTCCCACAGACAAGAACTCAGAAGCAAGCTGTGAAAGTAATCAGGGGTAATGTCACACCTTTTCATTGTAATGCAAAATAATGGCTGCGTTTCTAGTCAAAATACCTGGTATTTTGGGTGTGTGTGTGTGTGTTCTGTTTTGTTTTGTTTTTTACTATTTAAGAACTTTCCCAACATCCGGACTGAAATATGTTATTCATCTTGTAAATAGAGATGATTGCTATGGAGACTTAACTGACGTCTGGTTTCAAATTTCTAACGTAAGAACTAAAGGACAACAAAATTATTCCCATTTTTAGTTAAAAGTCTTTTATTTAACTGCCTTATCATTAGTGGAAAACATGAAAATCCTCTTAAAAGGTTTAGTTCCTTCAGGCATTTTAAAATCGAATATTCCTATGAAAAATAAATATACTTTCCAGAATCAAAAATCAAAATGAAATATCCTTTTGTTCAAGAATCAATTTTATATAGTATAATTCATGCAGATAATTTTAGAAAAAATATCTTTTTTGTATTTTAACACTATCTTAATTTTTTTTATAAGCCATTGGGACATTTATGTCTTTCTGGTAGGATATTTCCATGGCCTTCAGAAGGGCTAATAATTAATTCCATAGTCACTAAACTTTTCTTCAGATATACTATATGACAGCTGTCACTCAACATCAATATACACATGAGATGATGGAGCTACAGGACCATATGTGACTTGCAAAGGACCTCACTATAACCATGAACAGAAATTCAGAATGTTAGAGATGCAACTTTTTATTCTTCGTTCATAAACAACTGTTTAGAATTCCAAAATATGAAAGTTCTCAAAGTATATTTCTCTATTTTTTTTTCAAATTCCATTCTAATTTTTGTTTTTGCTTTCTTGAGTTCATCTTCCAAAATTCTAACAAATCAAAGTTATGAAATTTAATCTTTGGCTAAGTGAATAATACTACAAAGTCTCATATTTAAAAATCCAAATTATATCAGATTTTAAATCTGTATAAATTCAAGAACACTTAATCTAATTTTTTAAGCAAGTGAAATTTTACTTAAAGTACTCAGTAACCCTCCAACTGACTTCAGATATTTTCCACTCTGTAAGAGATTATCTAAGGTAAACTTCTGCCATATAACCTTTGCATAATGAGTTTGTGCCAACGAATGAGCAAAACCTGCACATGACATACACAGGTAATTCTACACCTTATTTTAATCGCTTAAACTTAAACACTGTTGATAATAGCAACCAACTTAACAATCGTCAGAGAATGAAAAACAGATGAAAACTCTTAGATCATCATGAATCACACAGCAATGGAATTCAGCTTTAGACCACTCTTAGGATTCTTCTAACTATAATGGGGTTTGGGCTTTGGTATTTATAATCTAGGCCAGTGGCTCCAGACCATTCCTCCTTTCAGATTTCCTGAAGGGGGTGTGGTTGGGGTAGGGGGTGCCTGAGCTCTTTTAAGATGCCATTTCTAAACTCCAGGGAGAAGGAACAGGGAACCTCTTGATATCAATGCTTTTGAATTTAGTGAAGAAGCAGAGAGAAGCATGAGAGATTTCAGAAGCAAAAGAAAAATCCAAGTTCAACATGTGAACCATTTTAATATCATGAATTTGAAGAAAAGAATCTCCTCCTTAAAAAACCTGACACAACCAGGTTGCTACCAATATGCCAGATCACGTCATTTAAATTTTTTTTAATTTTATTTATTTATGTGAGAAAGAGGCACAGGTGAGCATGAGCCAGTTGGGGGAGGGGCAGAGGGAGAGACTCTTCAAGCAGACTCCCCGCTGAGTATTTGGCCTGATGTGGGACTTGATCTCAAGACCCATAAGATTATGGCCTGAGTTAAAACTAAGAGTCAGACGCTTAACTAACTGACCCACCCAGGCACCCCCCCCAGATCATGTCATTTAGGAAACCCTGTCCTATTACCATTAAGGAAATTTAAAACACTAAAATAAAAATCCAGCTATCAATACCCCACTACAGTCTCAGGACTAAAAAATTTACCTCTATTCCATGTATGGGAAAAATGGACAAATCATAAAAAGAGAAGCTGATAATAAAGATACATTTTTCTTAAATCTCAAATTTTATGAGGAAAAACTATATGGTTTGAAATATTTAAAAAGACAAGGCATGTAACATGTTGCATTCAGTGATCTTCAACTTGGCATCACATTAAATCACCAGGGAGGACCTTTTCTCTTTCCCTTCCCTTCTCCTTCTTGGCATGCAGGGGCTAAAGATCAAGGAAGTGAGACCATGATGGGGGCGGGGTGCCACACAGAGGCATCTGAGGCAGCATGTCTGGCAGCTAAGGAAAGGGGTTGAGTGGGGGGAGCACAAAGTTGGCCAAGGAAGGATTCCTGAGTAACTGGAATACTGGTTACCTTTAAGCAGAATTTAATTGGGCACAAAAGTAATATACTGAAGAAAATGGGAGCTAGCTTTCTCAATTTCTGGAAAAGAGGTGAAGACCAGAAAAAGCACTGGAGGTACGGGGTTAGAATTTGAATGAACTGAATAAACATATTTTCCTAAAGTTATACAGACATGGGTATAGAAATAGTCACAGATATACATATGTGTATTATGTATACATACATACATTTCCTAGTTCTGTCTGCTGAGAGGGCTTACTAGCAATGACAGCACTGAGACCCAGATCGTGACTCTAGTTACCACCATCTACTCAAAAGAACGAAGGGCAGGGAAGTACAAGATAAACCTGGAACATCTTGTCCCAGAAAGTAGGGAAATGCTCAAAGAATAATAGGAATGTGTCAAAAGCAAACAAACAAAAACAGGAGTCAACTTGGAAGGACTCAAATTTGGTCCAATTTGAGTATCAAAATAATGAGATTATCAAATTACAATCCATTGAATAAAGGGGGAATTCATAAATCCATATTGATATAAGTAAATGAATAAATAAATTGATAAATAGGAAAGAAAGCTCTTATAGAATATCAACTAATAGATGTGAATGGAATAATGAAAATAATTACTATTCAGCAAATATTACAGCAGTCTTAAAAGAAGAAGAAGAAGAAGAAGAAGCAGCCACCGCCGCCGCCACCGCCATCAATGAACGCTAGGACTTGTAGGTGGAGATTTGATGAAGAACACAATACTGGCATAATACGGGAACATCTCACAAAATACTAAATACAAAGGGGATAAGGGTAATAACGGAGACAGTGTTTACCAACTTGAGCAGGTGATCATATTTAATATTACCAGTGGTGAAACAGATTGACACACTATGTTTCCTGATGTGATACACTGAAAACAGCATGGCACCATTCCTGCCCAGAACACAGAGCCTGAGTCTGGTCATGAGAAAACACTGGATGGACCCAATCGAGGGTTGTACAGAATGAAAGGCGTTTCGCAGACATGAGAAACAGGGAAAAGACTGAGGAATGGGTTCTAGACTGAAGAAGACAGACGGACATGACAACTAAATTCAACACATATTCTTGTATATGGTTCTGGACTAGGAAGGGGAAAAAGAGACACTACTGGGGGCATTTGGTGAAATTAGAATGGGATATGTGGATTACATCATGGTTTTGTGTAATGCTGATTTCCTGACAATAACAATTTTCCACACCTTCCCATCCTCTCTGACTGCTGTCTCTGGTAACAGTACCAACTTCATTTAGGGGTGATGGAGCATCATGTGAGAAAAAAGACTACACAGATTAACAGAAAAGGGAGAAAGTTCAGTAAAATATTAATAATTGGGAATCTGGGTCATAGGAGTGTGAGAACGTCTTTGCAACATTTTGGGAAGTCCAAAAGTATTTTAAAATAGAAACTTATTGATAAATAATCATTGGGGAGAGTTTGCTAGAAATCCCAACACCTGGACTACATCAATTAAATCTCTGTGGGGTGGAAATAAGAGGTCAGTGTTTAATGCACCTAGGAGAATCCATCAAATTTGCACTCTACAATACACAGTAGTTGCTCGATAAACTACCACTAAAACTATTTAACATAACTTCACATGTCTCTTTGCAGAATATAACTCTTCATATTGAAACATTTTTAAGAAGGCAATCTTGAATAACTGTGACCTGTCTTAAGTTGCAAAGATCAACCACAAGTGATGAGGTGATGATACTGTTACCAGAGACAGCACTAAAGAGATTGTAAGTAAAATACTAATAATGATGCAAAAGCAAGTCTTTAATCTCTCAAATGCCTATTAGTACCACAAAACAATTACTGAATCTGACCTCAAACAAGGATATAAATTATTACAAACATTTGCCCACAGAATCCTCAGAAATTATAAATAATATTTCAATTTAAATAGGAAACAAAATGAGCAAATATAATTGACTTGTGCCAAATGGGTTTTTAAGTGGCTCTTTAAAACTTAAATTTTAGTTTGTTTTCACTAAAAAATAAAATTCTATAAAACAAGCTGGACCTTATTAAAACTGTCTCTATGTTCAGAGAATATTCTCTTTGTTCAAGATTTTATACCTCTTCTAGTTTTTTTTTTTTTTCTCCTTTTGCAAGTGGCTGAAAATTCATTTCTGCAACAATAAACAGTTGTAAACAGTTAAAAGGTTCCCCAGTGGGGGACCAGTTGAATAACTTAAACTGCATCCATACAAGGTAATAACATGTAATATGCAGCAGGAAGAAAAAACAAGGGTAATGTTTGTATTCAATTGGAATAGATTCCCCGCTATATTGGTAAAGTTAACAACAAAGCAAGTTGCAAACCTAGAATGTGGGGAAGGGAAGAGAGACTGAAGATTTATACATTTTGAATTCGGAATCTTGTAAACATAGTAACTAAGCAAAAATTTAAATTAACATACACACAACAATTTCACAGCTCTTCCTCAACTTACAATGGCGTTACAACCCAACAAACCTGTTGTGAGTTGAAAATATCCTAAGTTGAAAATGCCTTTGATACACATAACCTACCAAAACCATAGCTCAACCTCAGCCTACCTTGAACGTGCTTGGAACACATACATTAGCCTGCAGTTGGCCAAAATCATCTAACACAAAGCCTATTTCATAATAAAATACTGAACATCTCATGTAATTCATCGAATACTGTACTGAAAGTGAAATAGAATGGTTGCATGGGGACAGAATGGTTGCAAGTGTATCAGTTGTTTACCCTCGTGACTGCGTGGCTGTCTGGGAGCTGCAGTTCCCTGTACTGCCCAGAATCACAAGCGAGTACTGTGCCACACATCACCAGCCCAGGGAAAAGATCCAAATTCAGAATCTGAAGTACGGTTTCTACTGAATGAGTATCACTTTTGCACCACTGTAAAGGCAAAAACTCATAGGTCAAACCATTGTAAGTCAGGGACCGTCTGAACACGAGAAACCTTATTACGCTAAGGTAACTTCAGCGGCTCCAAACTACTCCCACTCTTCTCCAAAATCACTGTGTATACTAAGTAGGTGCCCTTACATCACAGGAATGGTCACTCATTCAATGACACTGAGTCCTACCGTGACACAAAAACTACCACCTACAAAAAATGCAAAAGAGCAATCCCTACCTTTATCTGGATACAGCACCTCTATGATAATACACTGCAGGGCTGCATGCAAATGAGAACTCCAAGGAGGGACAGATAGCGCATAACACAGAGCACATGAAGGATCGCTTCTAGCTCCCAGGGATTAGGGGTGATTTTCTGAAAAAGATGGCATTTAAGTTGGCCCTTCAAAAATAACACATCAGGGGCACCTGGGTGGCTCAGTCGTTAAGCGTCTGCTTTCGGCTCAGGGCGTGATCCC
This sequence comes from Ursus americanus, assembly GCF_024610735.1. Classification (NCBI taxonomy): domain Eukaryota; kingdom Metazoa; phylum Chordata; class Mammalia; order Carnivora; family Ursidae; genus Ursus; species Ursus americanus. The sequence continues at coordinate 64,529,827 of NC_142132.1, forward strand.
AGAGTCCCGAGATCGAGCCCCACATCAGGCTCCTCTGCTGGGAGCCTGCTTCTCCCTCTCCCACTCCCCCTGCTTGTGTTCCCTCTCTCGCTGGCTGTCTCTCTCTCTCTGTCAAATAAATAAATAAAATCTTAAAAAAAAAAATAACACATCAATGGGCAAGAGTTGGAACAGAAGAACATTCAAGATGGATGGAATGACATGACTAAGTGCATTCAGAGAACAGCTAGCAACCCATTTGGCACCAGCACGTGGTTAGTAGAAAGATGCTGAGAGAGAAAAAGGTTGGAAACTGAGACTAGTGCAAAAAGCAGAGGTACTTAAATTATCAGGCAAATCCCAGGTCCTGGTCAGTGCCTAGCTCGTAATAGATGTTCAATAAATATTTAACATTGTAAGTCATGGAGACATTGTCAGGACTGTAAATCATCTGCATCCCCAGATGCAGCTAACCTTCTACAGTTTGCTGAAGGCTGGAAGTAGTCTTGGCAGTGGTGAAGATGTCATTTATTTTAATTCTTTCAGCTGCTTATGAAAATGAAGAAATTAATAGAGTTGTTCTCAGATCAAGGAACTTAAGGAATAAAAATTCTGGAAGACCAAACTTAGAACCTCTGTGATTTAAACAATGATGTTATCTTACTGAGGTCAAAATCTGTGCATGCCAAGCACATACTTGTTGGAGCAAGCAAGAGCAATGACACTTGATAAAGGATACACAGTACCCGATTCAAACAGACCTGTGGACTGAACAGAGGGCCGACGAAGACTAGACCCTGTCAGTTTCCCACACTGGACTATTTTGAGTTTAAACATTGCATACTTTGAAGAAATGCTAACCTACATTTTCAAGGGGAAAAACACGCCACACTTCTGAAGAGAAGTTTGAAGCTTCTGAAAGGAGCTTTAAATTTCTGCTACTGTCTTTGGTGTGCAGAGTCTTAGTGTGAGTGTAATTTATTGAGTATTTATCCCACCAGCAGGGCTCAGTTTCAAAAAGAACTGAAAACAAACCAGACCCATGAAGATGATGCAATATCCCTGGAATTTTGGAGACAACTCCATGAATCCTAAAACTATTTCTGGCTACTTGTGTCTGCCCATCTCAGTGAAAACGCATTCTCTTTTGTGAAATATGGCAGCTGCCATCGGCAGGACAAAACATCAAGATTCACTCACCTTGACTAAACGTACTCCACATTTTAGAGAATAACTTGTCTTTTAAATACAATATTCTCATTCACCTTATTAAAAGTAATCAGTGATTAGGTCTAAAGGCAATAATTATGTACTACTGTGTGACTGTGTATATTAATCTGTTTCCTGCACGTCTCTTGTATTAGTGGTTAAAATCTTTACTGGCATGGCCAAAATGTTCTAGTACACACAACAGGCTATCAAGGAAACTTCTGCTTGGCCTCCATGTGTACAAATTTCAAATTATGAAGATATCGACTAACAGCAAACATTCATTTGAGAAAAGGTAGGAAAGAACACTAAGCTCCAACTATGCTTATTTTCTTTTACGACACATACAGAATGTTTAAAATTTCTGTGATCACATGAATAAGAAAAAACAAACTACATCCTGCCAGACAGTATCAATATTAAACATCCTTCCCCAGAAATCATGAAACAAAAATGTTTAACAAGGTAACACTCTAAGATCCCTTCCAACTTTAAAATGTTACAACTCTATAATTTTTTTTAAAAAATTAATTCCAAAGTAAAGTAACAAGGCATTAAATGGATACTGCCGTAAAATGCCAAGTCAAAACAATAAACCTTTATTGAATACCTGTGTGTGCATATCAAACTCACCAAAAACGTGACTAGTTAGTCTAGTTAAGTAGAGGTAGTAACCTTCCCGGTAAGCATTATAACCACGCAAGCATGCATGTGTGTGCATACACCATTACCTTCATTTGCTTTACTATACACTCCAGTTTATGAGAAAAACACCTTATTCTGGGTCTGGAGGTCCAAACATTATGCCATGTGACAGCAGAGAGGGTCTGTGGATTAATAAGTTAACTGAGCTACCAATAAAGGCCTCAAAACTCAGGAGTCTCAAATTTCCATTTATACAAGTACTGATGATGGTCTCTTTTCAAAGTTCTGATTTAACTGCATTTGAAAAATCACAAAACGTTAGAGTTGGCAGAATTGTTATGTTCATTTAATCTAATTCCTTCATTGACTAGATGAGATGACCAATTTATAAAAGGGAAAAAGGCTCAAAGTAACACAGCCAATTAATGGTTCCCTTGCTTCTCTGTACAAACACTCCTCATTCCTTCTTTCTTTTCTGAACTGTTAAGTGTGAATTTTAAATATGCTTTTTGTCCCAGTTCATTACTGAAATTGGAATGCCCCTCTGGGTAGTTCCTTACAACTTAATATCAGCTGATTCTACTGAGTAATTAGCATGACCTTTCAATGATCTTAATCTTGTTATCCCGAGAAAAATGCATTCTTATTTTAGTCATCCCACCCTGCCAAACCTAGAACAAGATTGCAAGGTGTGCAGAAAAGCTATGGTCCTGCTCTTCCACTATAAATTGGGAACCATAACTTATTTTCAATCATAACCACTATTTAAGGCAGTAGATTTTTTTCAAAGGCTAAAGCTTTAAACACATGTTATATTTACTTGGCAAAAGCACTCTGGATGCAAGTACTTTACCATGAGGACTGGAGGTTTATTAAAAAGCACATAGGAAACAAAAGCATGAAATGAAAAAATTGAGAGAATCCCAGAAGGAATACTAGGAAAAGAGAATAATAAAGCCAATGGGAAGACTGGAACACAGAATTGCGTACGTCAGGAGTTGAACCGTCACTATGTTAGGCTGCAAATTCGATCCCTGCCTCCCTCAAGCAAGGAGAAAAACCACATCTGTACAGGATTCACAGTGTCCATAAGCTAAAAAGTAAGCCAGTTTTTCAGGGGCGAAGCACAGAGGCTGCTGGTTATAAGATCTGCAGGCAATTTCCCCAGTGGTTCCTCATAA